>NC_079190.1:238705694-239305694 GCF_029499605.1 Hyla sarda
CCTATCCTTTAGGATGATCGGGGCTGTCTCTGACAGTTCTGATCATCCCTATTTTCCGGGCTATCGGGTCATCAGAAACCTGATCAGCCTGGAAACGCTGCAAAACGTTGATCTGAATTGATCCGCGATTTGCGGCGATCGAACTCCCTAGGCATTTGCAGGGTATGTCTGCTGAATGATTTCAGCAGGCATCCCATTACGATACCCGTCCAGCTAACAGGTACGCCCTTGGTCCTTAAGTACCAGGACACAAGGGCGTATCCATACGCCCGTGGTCCGCAACAGGTTAAGGATTGCTTCAGGGAGTAACACACTTAGATGGAGTACTACATTTTCCGTCTTCATTTTAATTTTACATAATTTGACCCCAATGTACCAAGTCCAGAGTAAATTTAACCCCTATTATAAAAAAAAAACCTGATAAGACCTCTGGGGGTATTTTTTCCAAAAATGGGTCATGGGTCACTGAGTCACTATCATCGGGGACTTTTTATGTTGCCTCAAATGTGCAGCGCTCTCTTTCCACCTGAGCGGGGTGCGCATTTGAGGCAACAGGTTAGTGACGGCCACACACATCACATTCCCAGAATGATAATTTATAGCATAGGGTTTGGGGTGGGCATATTTTTTAGTTTTGGCTATGCTCTGCGTCATCATTCTGGGAACATAACCTGTTTTATAATTTTATGTCCCACTGTGCCCCTTGTCAGTAATTTACCCCATGTAACGCTCCTTGAGGGGAGTTCCGCTGTTCTGGCTCCATAGGCAGCTATGTAGAAGCTCAAGGCCCCTGACTGCGCTGCTGCTCTTCCAAGACCTGGTGTGCACCCGCAGAGCTGTTTACGCCCAGATATGAGGTATGTCCTTACTCCAAAGAAATGTATTTCTCCTAATACCACATGTGAAAATGAAAAATTTGAGGTAACCCCAGTATTTTAGTGTACAAAATCTAATTTTTCCTTTTCAGATCCCACTTTAATAAACATTTAATAAACACCTGTGGGGTGTTAAGGTTCACTGCACCCCTTGTTAAGTGCCTTGAGGGGTGTAGTTTCCAAAATATCATTCCATGTGTTTTTTTTTTTTTTTTTTTTGCTGTTCTGGCACGATAGGGGCCTCCTAAATGCAACATGCCCCCCCCCCCCCATTTCAGCAAAATTTGCAAATGTGACTCCTTCTCTTCTGAGCATTGTAGAGCGTCCGCAGAGCCCTTGACGTCCACACGAGGTATTTCCAAACTCAGAAGAAATGGGGTTACAAATTTTGGGGGGCATTTTCTCCTATTACCCCTTGTAAAAAAGTAAAATTTTGGGGAAAAGCAGCATTTTAGTGAAAAAATTTATTTAATTAATTTACACATCTAACTTTAACGAAAAGTCGTGAAACACCTGTGGGGTGTTAAGGCTCTCTGTACCCCTTGTTACGTTCCTTGAGGAGTGTAGTTTCCAAAATAGTATGCCATGTGTTTTATTTTTATTTTTTTCTGTCCTGGCACCATAGGGGCTTCCTAAATGTGACATGCCCCCCAAAGATCATTTAAGCAAAACTTGCTTACCAAAAGCCAAATGTGACTCCATCTCTTTTGAGCATTGCAGTGTGTCCGCAGTGCACTTGACGTCCACACATGGGGTATTTCCATACTCAGAAGAGATGGGGTTACAAATTTTTGGGGGCACTTTCTCCTATTACCCCTTGTAAAAAAAAAAAAAAGTTACATTTGGGGGAAAACAAGCATTTTAGTGAAAACAAAATTCATTTACACATCCAAATTTTATGAATAGTCGTCAAACGCCTGTGGGGTGTTAAGGCTCACTGTACCCCTTGAGGGGTGTAGTTTCCAAAATAGTAGGCCATGTGTTTTTTTTGCTGTCCTGGCAGCATGAAGGCTTCTTAAATGTGACATGCCCCCCCAAAAACCATTTGGGGGGCATGTCACATTTACATGTCACAACCAAAATCCCATTGTCACTCCTTCCCTTCTGAACCCTCTACTGCGCCCACCGAACACTTGACTTGAAAAATTGGGTTACAAATTTTGAAAGGATTTTTCTCCTTTTACCCCTTGTAGAAATTCAAAAACTGGGTCTACAAGAACATGAGAGTGTAAAAAATGAAGATTTTGAAGTTTCTCCTATTCCTGTAAAACACCTAAAGGGTTAACACACTTACTTAATGTTATTTTGAATACTTTCAGGGGTGCAGTTTTTATAATGGGGTAATTCATGGGGTATTTCTTATAAGAAAGCCCTTCAAATCCACTTTAAACCTGAACTGGTCCCTAAAAAATTCTAATTTTGAAAATTTTGTGAAAAATTGGAAAATTGCTGCTGAACTTTGAACCCTCTGCAAAAAAAAAGTTTCACCAAGAAATGATGCAAGTATCGACAAAATTTTACAACTAACATAAAGTAGAATTAGTCACGAAAAAACAATCTCGGAATCAGAATGAAAAGTAAAAGCATCCCATAGTTATTAATGCTTAAAGTGACAGTGGTCAGATGTGCAAAAAACACTCTGGTCCTACAGTGAATATTGGTTTGGTCCTTAAGGGGTTAAAAACTGCTAACTTTCTGTACATTTGGTACCTAGGTAGCATCTTCAATACTGCCAAACAACAAATCCATTGAAATCCATTCTAATCAATTGCTATTCCTTGAGACAATGTAAATACGAAAATCTGCAGAATGGTGTGAAATCTGCATACAAGTGAATTGGGTTTAGAAAACCCCATTAACATATGTTGTACTATAATTTGTAACACATTTGTGGTGTGGAATTGTTCTAGATAAACCACTATACTGTGTAGAAATACTGTGTACTGTTCAGAAATACTACTGTGGTATCCCAGTACAGGAGTTGCACCCCTGTACCCTTGCTGTCCTGTCAGGCGGACTCTATTTCGGTGTCCCCTGAGTCCCTCTTTAATTTATTTCATACAAATGGTTAATTATACATTGCATTGTCTATTATAATGTAATTATACTTTTATGTGCCTTTAAATACTGTTACTAAGTGCTGTAACCAAGGAAGGTACCAGTGATCACTTGACTAATAGGGTGATCTATGGGACCCCTCTAGAGTCTCCCCCATATAAATCCTGGGAGGAGCTAGTTCAAGCTCTTGTGTAGTTGCTGCTGAGGAACAGTGAGGTCAAGTCCTGAGAGAGTGTCTGGTGTCCTGAGGAGGCCTAAAGCCTACCACGCAGCCACACTTCCACAAATCCAGTACCCTACAGGTGAATGTCAAAACCTGGTAAGCTATATACGGAGTGAAGTCAGTCTAGTCAAGTCAGTCAAGATCAGTCTGTATACAGTCAGCGTGGGCCTACAGCAAATTGTCCAAATTCATTATAAGTCCCAGCGAGCCCTAGAGTTTCTGAAGTCACTGGTCACCTTCTTGAAACTTACTAAGCTGTCAAGACTATAACACCTGTCCACCTCAGTAAAGCTGCTGTTGTTCTGTAACTTGGCGTCGGAGTCATTATTTGCCCCGTGCCTATCCCAGGATCCAGCAGTATAACTTTGGGTGGTGAAGTGGTTAAACCACGCCCTGGCATCACGAACAAAAGGGGTTAATTCCATCTGCCCCTAGGGTAATGACATCTGCCCACACTACAATAATTTAATCTTTATTTTTTGACCATTTACAAGAATTTATAAGATAAATCTCATACCCATGCCTCAGATTCTAGAGTAACAGCACAAGAACCCTGCTGTACACAAATGAAACCATTCATACTATATTTTACATGACATATGTTATAAAGGGAACCTGTTCAATCAATCAATCCCTTTCATGCCACTCAAACCAAAAGTCTTGGCCAGTCCATAGTTGTTTCTCCCTGTACCACCAGCCGTGATAGATTTCTCACTGTTTGGGGATAGAGAGATCTAGTGAAGGCCAGTGATGCATTCACAAGCCAATAGGGAGTGCTCTGATGACTATGGCAGCAGGAAAGTTCCCTTGAATACAACTGTTATGTCTTATTTGTGGTTAGTGACTGCTGTTAGAGATAACATTTCCATTTAGCATAGAATAGAATAGAAGGATCAGTTTCAGTCTCAAGGCCTTTTCTTTTATTTACTCTATATCAGTTTGTGTAAGAAAGGGAAATAAATTACATAATATCAGTTTTGGTGTCAGTTATACAAACAATGGAAGGAAATAATTAAATAAATGTGACAGACTCTAAAAAAGCACTGCTCATATCTACAGCACTATACATCATGTAGATGGTTCAATAGTAGATACTATATAAGACTATGACCTGGTAAAATTTTATAGATCTCTACCAAAGAAGAACATGTCTAAAGAAAAATCTTATTCTGAACTTTGAAGTTAAGCACTTTGGGAGAAAATTTGATAGAGATATTTGGGATATACATTTTGTGTATAATTAGGGCATTGTTAAGATACTAGTTTTTCCTCACTGTGTAAAAAGTCAAAGACACTTAAAGGGCTACTCCGCCCCTAGACATTTTATCCCCTATCCAAAGGATAGGGGATAAGATGTCTTATCGCGGGGGTCCGGCCGCTGGGGATGCCCGCGATCACGGCTGCGGCACCCTGCTGTCATCCCATACAAGTCTATGGGAGGGGACGTGGCGGCCTTGCATTGAGGGGCGGGTTGTGACGTTGCGAGGGGGCGGGATCATGACATCATGAGGGGCGGAGTCATGACATCACGATGCTCCAGCCCCTGTATCACCTGTCATTACGCACAGAGCGAGTTTGCTCCTTGCAGTGATGACAGAGGGGTGTCGCAGCTGTTATCACGGGGTCCCCCGCGGCAGATAGTGGATAAGATGTCTAGGGGTGGAGTACCCCTTTAAGTGCCTATACCCATTACACTAAAGATGATAAAAAGGGAAGATTTAAACAATAATGAACATTCATCGGGTGAAATATTACATCACACAATTGTTTTATCCAACACCTAGAAAGAGGTCCTCAGTGTCTAGAATTTTCTTCCAGGAAGATCTTTCTTCCAGGAATTATATTTTCTTTAAACATCGGTAGATATCTCATCCATCTCCTGGTTGCCACTGATCAGGTATGGCCAGTATGAATGACTACAACAGCCAAGATAGCCTTCCTGCCTCACATTGTTTAAGTCCCCTTTGTTCCATAAACATTTCTAAAGATCTATGAAATCTGTCATCATGACCATAGCAGTATAGTTATATAGGTTGAAAAAAGACCAGAGTCCATTAAGTTCAAATGTATAACCATACTGTGTTAATCCAGAGTAAGGCAAAAAAAAAAAAAACTTTCGAGGCTGATGGCCCATACTGGGATGAAAAATTCCTTCCAGACTCCAAATACGGCAATCAAAATAAATCCTTGTAGCTTGTCTCCTCCCTCCCATTGTATATGTGCTTAGCCCACACTGGAGGTAACTGAGGAGCAATCTGCAAGTCGGATCTAAGGCTGACGTAATTTGGTTCCTGGTTTTATTTATCTGGCCAGGTAGGTTAGTTGATAGGTCCCTCACCATTTTAGAAACCTTGGCGTAGTGTGCGGGCTCAAGTGTGTCCTTCATATAAGGATATACTGGCTAGTGTCTCAATTTTACATCAGTTTTGAGGGTTAGCTAATGTCATTGTTTACATTAACCACAGCAGTGAAACCACATTGTGATCCATAGGTGCAGGTCCTCCAATCCAACGTAGGTGCACAACTGCACTTGGGGTTAAGAACCTTGTATCACCTTAGACCATGTCAATGTAATTTTTTACTTGCCACTCTCCAGACCAAGCCTTCAGCCTACCCAGATCCATTTGTAACAGTGCACTGTCCTCTTTTGTGTTAATCACTTTACAGAGCTTAGTATCATCTGCAAAGATTAACACTTTACTAAACAATCCCTCTACAGGGTCATTAATACATATATTAAAACAACAACAGTGACTGATTCCGTTGTTTGATCCCCCTTTAGGTCTCTCCTTAGTGCCTCAGTTAGTCCCCAAAAACAGTGAAAGAGACCCCCATAGGCAGAACAAGATAACAGTGCTGCTGTTAGTTCCCCACATGTTATTGGGCCCCCATTGTGCCAACATACATTGATAATGCACTCTTTCTCTCCCGCTACAGTAGTGCCCCCATTTAGTCATGTCAACTTTCACAAAGTAGACACAAATGACATTGTTCAGTTTGGCAATATTATTATCATTTTTGTGTTATTCAGGTTTTATGTTTGCCAAAAGTTTTAAAACTGTCCTGGCTTCAAAAAGGTTAATGGGACTAAGGGGTTGGCCCTATACTATGTAAGATGCAGTTTATACAGTTCTACATGGGGAGTTTTTTTTTACGCCAAGCTGTACTGGTCTTATTAATCTTATAAGATTTTTGGTTCTGACATAAATCCAAAAAGTATAAAACAGATATTATTAACATCCAGACTTCTCTATGACCTTCAGACATGATGAAACACTGTATGATTTAAATTCTCAAAATTTAAAGGTTGAAGGACTCTCTACATCAACCTTAAAATAATATATTCATGCAACTTCGTGCCAACAAATTTGTGTTTTCATATCTTAAGCACCATGCTTACACTTATCTACTCATAGTTTACCTCTGATGTTAGTTCTATGCTTACTTATCAAGAGATTTATTTGTCAGTATAGAAAAAGGTCATTCCAGCAGAATGGGTGGGCTAGTAGATATAATACTCATAGATGAGGATTCAGAGGTCACTCTGAAGTAAATCTAAAAACAAGAAAGCATGCCACAAGCCATGAAGCACATAAAGTTTTATGTGTAAAGCTAATTGCAGCGAGAACATCTGTGTGCATTTATCTCCAATGTACTTCAGCTAATTAACTGATGTAAATAAATAACAATACACATCACTTGCCACAAAATGGCCAACACATCATTAAAAGGAAGGTCAAACAAGTATGTGAGCGCATTTTACTTCACCACAAAATACCTGTGTGTAAAAGCATAAGAGTCACAAAGGCGTCAGGCTGTCAGCTTCCTATGAATAGAGTTACAAAGCATATTCATTTCAATACCTTTTTTCTATACAAAAATGTATATTTCCCTCTTTCATCACCCTACAGATACACTTGGAAACGGAACTCAAATTTAACTTACATTTGTATATTACCGATAAAATATATTTGTGTACAAACAGGAGCAATGTAATACTAGAGACAATACACCACAGGGAATACCTGGACAGCCCAACTGGTTCTGTTGCTCCAGACAGCATGCTTACAATATTCGGAGATGAGGTTTGAAGGACAGAAGCAAAGAATTTGAAATCTTTGCCAATGGAATATAATTATTTTTATTATTATGGAATGATTCCCATTAGCAGAGCAACCAAATCTAAACATAGCAATGTATTTTTGGTAATATCAAGGTGAACATTGGCATATATTGTTTCTCTAAAGGGAACTCACAATGCACAGACTGTAAAATTAAAAGCAAAATGCTGCCATAAATTCAATATAGAAAACGGATGTATTTTTATTGCGCCCCTGAGGAAGTCACTGTGACAAAACGCGTGGGTACCTGTTTCTGGGGGGACACCCGCTCCTGTACCTCCTTTTTCTTGACCGAATACTGGTTGGTATTTTTGCTCATATTGCGGTTATTTATACTGCTGCTATCTAATATTGTGTAGGTTATTGTTTATCATGGAAATATTTATTAGTCCTACTCTTTCTTGATTGGAGGGAATAGTGCAATAATACCCTATATCTGTTTATTTGTACAGGGGTACATGGTAGAAAGGAAGTGTTCACTATAATCTAATAGAAATTGTGGGTGTCTCTTGGGGGGACCCTCCAGGTTGCTGGGGGTTCTCCTCCGTGGCTTTGGGAGACCATAAATCTTCTGGCTCCCAAAGTGGTTTTGAATGTGTGTTATATACACAGTTTTTTGTATGATTTCAATAAAGTACTTTCTTGCTATTAAAATATTGGTGTGCGCCCCTGTATGCTTTTGCTTTATCTTGTTTGCAATCTTTGTGGTTACCCTAAGAGCATTGGCAGCACCCTCGTTTGGTTATTTACTCACTGGTTGAGCCCACTAATAGAAACATAGTATTTTTATTTTAATCATGCGCACTATGAAAATCTGTAAATGTGCTCTCACAGTTCAAAAATAACAATGTTAGCCAAAAAAGGTAATATTTCTCCATGAGAAGAGCATCATAAAGCTGTATGGATATGTATAGACCATTCATGACCATTACTTCTTTTGTCTCACGACACCAGGCCTTTCAGTAGCCATCCAGCACCCTGTTCTGTACTGACGAGGGGAAAACCCTGTAACAGCTTCTGGAGAGATCTCTGGTTTGGCATACATTCCCAGTCAGTCTCCTAGACTCCTAATTGGAGTGAAACACTGACTCTATGGGAAAGCCACTAGGAAAAAGCTAAGGGAAAGCCACTTAGACAGCTGCTTTTCTATAGACTGTAATAGAATGTGCCAAAATTGTGCCAGATGTGCCAAAAAAAAAAGCTAAGCCCACCTATAGAAGGGCAAACTTAAACCAGATAGCCAAAAAGCTGCTTCTGTGAAGCCTACTAGGCAGTCAAGTTAATAACTGAAAAGGACTATATTATGTGCGTAAGTTAGTGTTAGTGACATGCCTGTATGTATGTTTTCAGTGTGACCATGTGTGTGTGTGAATGTATGTATGCGTGTATGTAATGAATGTGCATGCATACATTTCATGGTACAAATAAAGACAAGTATCAGACATTACAATATTACACACTTAAAGGGGTACTCCGCCCCTAGACATTTTATCCCCTATCCAAAGAATAGGGGATAAGATGTCAGATCGCAGGGGTCCCGCTGCTGGGGACCCCGGGGATCGCACCTGCAGCACCCCGCTATCATTACTGCGCAGAGCGAGAACGCTCTGCACGTAATGACGGGCAATACAGGGGCCAGAGCATCGTTACGTCACGGCTCCGCCCCTCGTGACGTCATGGCCCACCCCGTCAATAAAAGTCTATGGGAGGGGGCGTGGCGGTCGTCACGCCCTCTGCCATAGACTTGCATTAAGGGGACGGGCCGTGATGTCATGAGGGGCGGAGCCATGATGTCACGCTGCTCCGGCCCCTGTATCGCCCGTCATTACGCACAGAGCGAAATCGCTCTGTGCAGTAATGATGACGGGGTGCCGCAGCGGGATCCCCGGGGTCCCCAGCAGCGGGACCGCGGTGATCTAACATCTTATCCCCTGGCCTTTGGATAGGTGATAAGATGTCAGGGGCGGAGTACCCCTTTAATTTTCAAACAGGAGGAGTAAGGACCCTGCTCGCGAGAGCCTACAGTCTATGAGGAATGAAGTTTAGATTATTGATACTAAGGGGGCAGAAAGTGCTTTATGCATACATACAAGCCAGCCATGTTGTATGTTGTAGGTTACAAAAAAGAGGATGTATGCATGTATGTTGTTGTTACGCCGAGCGCTCCGGGTCCCCGCTCCTCCCCGGAGCGCTCGCTACACTCTCCCCACTGCAGCGCTCCGGTCAGATCCACTGACCCGGGGCGCTGCGATTCCGCTTCCAGCCGGGATGCGATTCGCGATGCGGGTAGCGCCCGCTCGCGATGCGCACCCCGGCTCCCGTACCTGACTCGCTCTCCCTCGGTCCTGTCCCGGCGCGCGCGGCCCCGCTCCCTAGGGCGCGCGCGCGCCGGGTCTTTGCGATTTAAAGGGCCACTGCGCCGCTGATTGGCGCAGTGATTCCAATTAGTGTGTTCACCTGTGCACTTCCCTATATCACCTCACTTCCCTGCACTCCCTTGCCGGATCTTGTTGCCATCGTGCCAGTGAAAGCGTTTCCTTGTGTGTTCCTAGCCTGTGTTCCAGACCTCCTGCCGTTGCCCCTGACTACGATCCTTGCTGCCTGCCCCGACCTTCTGCTACGTCCGACCTTGCTTCTGTCTACTCCCTTGTACCGCGCCTATCTTCAGCAGCCAGAGAGGTGAGCCGTTGCTAGTGGATACGACCTGGTCACTACCGCCGCAGCAAGACCATCCCGCTTTGCGGCGGGCTCTGGTGAAAACCAGTAGTGACTTAGAACCGATCCACTAGCACGGTCCACGCCAATCCCTCTCTGGCACAGAGGATCCACTACCTGCCAGCCGGCATCGTGACAGTAGATCCGGCCATGGATCCCGCTGAAGTTCCTCTGCCAGTTGTCGCTGACCTCACCACGGTGGTCGCCCAGCAGTCACAACAGATAGCGCAACAAGGCCAACAGCTGTCTCAACTGACCGTTATGCTACAGCAGTTACTACCACAGCTTCAGCAGTCATCTCCTCCGCCAGCTCCTGCACCTCCTCCGCAGCGAGTGGCCGCTCCTGGTCTACGCCTATCCTTGCCGGATAAATTTGATGGGGACTCTAAGTTTTGCCGTGGCTTTCTTTCCCAATGTTCCCTGCATCTGGAGATGATGTCGGACCAGTTTCCCACTGAAAGGTCTAAGGTGGCTTTCGTAGTCAGCCTTCTGTCTGGAAAAGCCCTGTCTTGGGCCACACCGCTCTGGGACCGCAATGACCCCGTCACTGCCTCTGTACACTCCTTCTTCTCGGAAATCCGAAGTGTCTTTGAGGAACCTGCCCGAGCCTCTTCTGCTGAGACTGCCCTGTTGAACCTGGTCCAGGGTAATTCTTCCGTTGGCGAGTATGCCGTACAATTCCGTACTCTTGCTTCAGAATTATCCTGGAATAATGAGGCCCTCTGCGCGACCTTTAAAAAAGGCCTATCCAGCAACATTAAAGATGTTCTGGCCGCACGAGAAATTCCTGCTAATCTACATGAACTCATTCACCTAGCCACTCGCATTGACATGCGTTTTTCCGAAAGGCGTCAGGAGCTCCGCCAAGATATGGACTCTGTTCGCACGAGGCGTTTCTTCTCCTCGGCTCCTCTCTCCTCTGGTCCCCTGCAATCCGTTCCTGTGCCTCCCGCCGTGGAGGCTATGCAGGTCGACCGGTCTCGCCTGACACCTCAAGAGAGGACACGACGCCGCATGGAGAACCTCTGCCTGTACTGTGCTAGTACCGAACACTTCCTGAGGGATTGTCCTATCCGTCCTCCCCGCCTGGAAAGACGTACGCTGACTCCGCACAAAGGTGAGACAGTCCTTGATGTCTACTCTGCTTCTCCACGTCTTACTGTGCCTGTGCGGATGTCTGCCTCTGCCTTCTCCTTCTCTACTGTGGCCTTCTTGGACTCTGGATCTGCAGGAAATTTTATTTTGGCCTCTCTCGTCAACAGGTTCAACATCCCAGTGACCAGTCTCGCCAGACCCCTTTACATCAATTGTGTAAACAATGAAAGATTGGACTGTACCATACGTTTCCGCACGGAGCCCCTTCTAATGAGCATCGGATCTCATCACGAGAGGATTGAACTTTTGGTCCTCCCCAATTGCACTTCGGAAATTCTCCTTGGACTTCCCTGGCTTCAACTTCATTCCCCAACCCTGGATTGGTCCACTGGGGAGATCAAGAGTTGGGGGCCCTCTTGTTCCAAGGACTGTCTAAAACCGGTTCCCAGTAACCCTTGCCGTGACTCTGTGGTTCCTCCAGTAACCGGTCTCCCTAAGGCCTATATGGACTTCGCGGATGTTTTCTGCAAAAAACAAGCTGAGACTCTACCTCCTCACAGGCCTTATGATTGTCCTATCGACCTCCTCCCGGGCACTACTCCACCCCGGGGCAGAATTTATCCTCTCTCTGCCCCAGAGACTCTTGCCATGTCTGAATACGTCCAGGAAAATTTAAAAAAGGGCTTTATCCGTAAATCCTCCTCTCCTGCCGGAGCCGGATTTTTCTTTGTGTCCAAAAAAGATGGCTCCCTACGTCCTTGCATTGACTACCGCGGTCTTAATAAAATCACGGTTAAGAACCGCTACCCCCTACCCCTCATCTCTGAACTCTTTGATCGCCTCCAAGGTGCCCACATCTTTACTAAACTGGACTTAAGAGGTGCTTATAACCTCATCCGCATCAGAGAGGGGGATGAGTGGAAAACGGCATTTAACACCAGAGATGGACACTTTGAGTATCTGGTCATGCCCTTTGGCCTGTGCAACGCCCCTGCTGTCTTCCAAGACTTTGTTAATGAAATTTTTCGTGATCTTTTATACTCCTGTGTTGTTGTATATCTGGACGATATCCTAATTTTTTCTGCCAATCTAGAAGAACACCGCCAGCATGTCCGTATGGTTCTTCAGAGACTTCGTGACAATCAACTCTATGCCAAAATTGAGAAATGTCTGTTTGAATGCCAATCTCTTCCTTTTCTAGGATACTTGGTCTCTGGCCAGGGACTACAAATGGATCCAGACAAACTCTCTGCCGTCTTAGATTGGCCACGCCCCTCCGGACTCCGTGCTATCCAACGCTTTTTGGGGTTCGCCAATTATTACAGGCAATTTATTCCACATTTTTCTACCGTTGTGGCCCCTATCGTGGCTTTAACCAAAAAAAATGCCGATCCCAAGTCTTGGCCTCCGCAAGCGGAAGACGCCTTTAAACGACTCAAGTCTGCCTTTTCTTCGGCTCCCGTGCTCTCCAGACCTGACCCTTCCAAACCCTTCCTATTGGAGGTTGATGCCTCCTCAGTGGGAGCTGGAGCTGTTCTTCTACAAAAAAATTCTTCCGGGCATGCTGTCACTTGTGGTTTTTTTTCTAGGACCTTCTCTCCGGCGGAGAGGAACTACTCCATCGGGGATCGAGAGCTTCTAGCCATCAAATTAGCACTTGAGGAATGGAGGCACCTGCTGGAGGGATCAAGATTTCCAGTTATTATTTACACCGATCACAAGAACCTCTCCTACCTCCAGTCTGCCCAACGGCTGAATCCTCGCCAGGCCCGGTGGTCTCTGTTCTTTGCCCGATTTAATTTTGAAATTCACTTTCGGCCTGCCGATAAGAACATTAGGGCCGATGCTCTCTCTCGTTCCTCGGATGCCTCAGAAGTTGAACTCTCTCCGCAACACATCATTCCACCTGACTGCCTGATCTCCACTTCTCCAGCCTCCATCAGGCAAACTCCTCCAGGAAAGACCTTTGTTTCTCCACGCCAACGCCTCGGAATCCTCAAATGGGGTCACTCCTCCCATCTCGCAGGTCATGTGGGCATCAAGAAATCTGTGCAACTCATCTCCCGCTTCTATTGGTGGCCGACTCTGGAGACGGATGTTGTGGATTTTGTGCGAGCCTGCACTATCTGTGCCCGGGATAAGACTCCTCGCCAGAAGCCCGCTGGTTTTCTTCATCCCCTGCCTGTCCCCGAACAGCCTTGGTCTCTGATTGGTATGGATTTTATTACTGATTTACCCCCTTCCCGTGGCAACACTGTTATTTGGGTGGTCGTTGATCGATTCTCCAAAATGGCACATTTCATCCCTCTTCCTGGTCTTCCTTCAGCGCCTCAGTTGGCTAAACAATTTTTTGTACACATTTTTCGTCTTCACGGGTTGCCTACGCAGATCGTCTCGGATAGAGGCGTCCAATTCGTGTCTAAATTCTGGAGGGCTCTCTGTAAACAACTCAAGATTAAATTAAATTTTTCTTCTGCATATCATCCCCAATCCAATGGACAAGTAGAAAGAATTAACCAGGTCTTGGGTGATTATTTACGACATTTTGTTTCCTCCCGCCAGGATGACTGGGCAGATCTCCTTCCATGGGCCGAATTCTCGTATAACTTCAGAGTCTCTGAATCTTCCTCCAAATCCCCATTTTTCGTGGTGTACGGCCGTCACCCTCTTCCCCCCCTCCCTACCCCCTTGCCCTCTGGTCTGCCCGCTGTGGATGAAATTTCTCGTGACCTTTCCATCATATGGAGAGAGACCCAAAATTCTCTCTTACAGGCTTCATCACGCATGAAGAAGTTCGCGGATAAGAAAAGAAGAGCTCCTCCCATTTTTTCCCCTGGAGACAAGGTATGGCTCTCCGCTAAATATGTCCGCTTCCGTGTCCCTAGCTACAAGTTGGGACCACGCTATCTTGGTCCTTTCAAAATTTTGTGTCAGATTAATCCTGTCTCTTACAAACTTCTTCTTCCTCCTTCTCTTCGTATCCCTAATGCCTTTCACGTTTCTCTTCTTAAACCACTCATCATCAACCGTTTCTCTCCCAAATCTGTTCCTCCCACTCCTGTTTCCGGCTCCTCGGACATCTTCTCCGTCAAAGAGATCCTAGCTTCTAAAAAGGTCAGAGGGAAAACCTTTTTTTTAGTGGATTGGGAGGGTTGTGGTCCAGAAGAGAGATCCTGGGAACCTGAGGACAACATCCTAGACAAAAGTCTGCTCCTCAGGTTCTCAGGCTCTAAGAAGAGGGGGAGACCCAAGGGGGGGGGTACTGTTACGCCGAGCGCTCCGGGTCCCCGCTCCTCCCCGGAGCGCTCGCTACACTCTCCCCACTGCAGCGCTCCGGTCAGATCCACTGACCCGGGGCGCTGCGATTCCGCTTCCAGCCGGGATGCGATTCGCGATGCGGGTAGCGCCCGCTCGCGATGCGCACCCCGGCTCCCGTACCTGACTCGCTCTCCCTCGGTCCTGTCCCGGCGCGCGCGGCCCCGCTCCCTAGGGCGCGCGCGCGCGCCGGGTCTTTGCGATTTAAAGGGCCACTGCGCCGCTGATTGGCGCAGTGATTCCAATTAGTGTGTTCACCTGTGCACTTCCCTATATCACCTCACTTCCCCTGCACTCCCTTGCCGGATCTTGTTGCCATCGTGCCAGTGAAAGCGTTTCCTTGTGTGTTCCTAGCCTGTGTTCCAGACCTCCTGCCGTTGCCCCTGACTACGATCCTTGCTGCCTGCCCCGACCTTCTGCTACGTCCGACCTTGCTTCTGTCTACTCCCTTGTACCGCGCCTATCTTCAGCAGCCAGAGAGGTGAGCCGTTGCTAGTGGATACGACCTGGTCACTACCGCCGCAGCAAGACCATCCCGCTTTGCGGCGGGCTCTGGTGAAAACCAGTAGTGACTTAGAACCGATCCACTAGCACGGTCCACGCCAATCCCTCTCTGGCACAGAGGATCCACTACCTGCCAGCCGGCATCGTGACAGTTGTGCACATATGTGTGTAGGGATGTCGCTATTTTGATGACCATGCCTTCAACATTGTGCACACAGCCAGGAGCACTGCTACACTATTGAACTGAACTCTTCATGTTTCACAACAAGAACAGAAAATTATCAGGTCAGATATATTATAATACTGCATATAGTTTGGCATAAACATTGCAACAGTAAAAGAGGTATGATCTCCCCTGCACATCTCTCATACAGTGGTTTGATTTGGTCATCTGTCTGACAGTTAGTTCAGACTCCTGTTATATCGCTATATCCCAGTTGCCAACGTGACAGAGTTTAACAGCTATGACTTACTTGTGACTGTAGCCAGACTGATATGGGAATCTGTACACGTTAGACAATAAGGGGTTAAATCACATGGTTTTAAATACTTTAAAACAAATGTGCACTGATTTGTAATGCGCTGCAAAACTATGCACACATTAGTTCTGCTGCAAACCAAATCTGATAAGGCAATCTCTAGTGTGCTGTCCATTGTAAAAGCTTGTGCACACAGAACAATAGCTGGTGTTATTTTTACATTTCTATTCCCCAGAATTATGGGATCTATTGTGGATTCACTTGGTCAGATGGCAGTGGATGATGAATGGTCTTTTTTTTTTCTAACTCTCCCATACAAGGTCACTGGAGAGGCACGTCACGAATCATCCCAATTTTATAACAACAAGCAGGTCTCCTGACTAACGATATTCCGGAAAAAAAGAATGGTGTTCATTTTATGTATGAGAAGTACTTAAAGGATTGGGTCCTTTTGTCTATCTCAATATTTTTGGTGTAGAAAATCTAAATATGGTGGCAGTTCTGCCATTTTCTTGCTTATGTTACAATACTCATAAGAAGAAAAAAAAAACATAAAAAACACATAACCAGTCAATCTTAAAAAAGGCTGTCACACCTGGATTATGTCTTCTCTAAATGAGGTGCAAGGAAAATATGGCATTACATGGCACCTATTAAAACAGATGGATGACCATATAGTCAATGATCACACAGAATCCTCCAATAGCATGACCCCTTTAACCCCTTAACGACGTAGGACGTATATTTACGTCCTGCGCCGGCTCCCGCGATATGAAGCATCGCATCATATCGCGTGGGTCCCGGCGCTAATCAACGGCCGGGACCCGCGGCTAATACCACACATCGCCGATCGCGGCGATGTGCCATATTAACCCTTTAGAAGCGGCGGTCAAAGCTGACCGCCGCTTCTAAAGTGAAACTGAAAGTATCCCGGCTGCTCAGTCGGGCTGTTCGGGACCGCCGCGGTGAAATCGCGGCGTCCCGAACAGCTGATCGGACACCGGGAGGGCTCTTACCTGCCTCCTCGGTGTCCGATCGACGAATGACTGCTCCGTGCCTGAGATCCAGGCAAGAGCAGTCAAGCGCCGATAATGCTGATCACAGGCGTGTTAATACACGCCTGTGATCAGGATGAGAGATCAGTGTGTGCAGTGTTATAGGTCCCTATGGGACCTATAACACTGCAAAAAAAAAGTTAAAAAAAAGTGTTAATAAAGGTCATTTAACCCCTTCCCTAATAAAAATTTGAATCACCCCCCTTTTCCCATAAAAAAAAAACAGTGTAAAAAAAAAAAAAAATAAACATATGTGGTATCGCCGCGTGCGTAAATGTCCGAACTATAAAAATATATCATTAATTAAGCCGTACGGTCAATGGCGTACGCGCAAAAAAATTCCAAAGTCCAAAAAAGCGTATTTTGGTAACTTTTCATAACATTAAAAAATGAATAAAAAGTGATCAAAAAGTCAGATCAAAACAAAAATCATACCAATAAAAACTTCAGATCACGGCGCAAAAAATGAGTCCTCATACCGCCCCGTACGTGGAAAAATAAAAAAGCTATAGGGGTCAGAAGATGACATTTTTAAACGTATAAATTTTCCTGCATGTAGTTATGATTTTTTCCAGAAGTGCGACAAAATCAAACCTATATAAGTAGAGTATCATTTTAACCGTATAGACCTACAGAATAATGATAAGGTGTAATTTTTACCGAAATATGCACTGCGTAGAAACGGAAGCCCCCAAAAGTTACAAAATGGCGTTTTTTTTTTCGATTTTGTCGCACAATGATTTTTTTTTCCGTTTCGCCGTGCATTTTTGGGTAAAATGACTAATGTCACTGCAAAGTAGAATTGGCGACGCAAAAAATAAGCCATAATATGGATTTTTAGGTGGAAAATTGAAAGGGTTATGATTTTTAAAAGGTAAGGAGGAAAAAACGAAAGTGCAAAAACGGAAAAACCCTGAGTCCTTAAGGGGTTAAGGAGGTTATTAATTTAAAATATAACACTACCAACAAAATAGAACCAGATCGTGTAAAATGACTTTTATTAACACATATGCAAAAAATACATATAATAAAAAATAATAAAAAGAGGATAAAATAAGGTACTACAATAGCAGTCACAGAAGATGGGAGCAGGCAAATGGTGTAGCCCCCTGACGAAGCACAGGCGAAACGTACGTTGGGGTAGGAGGAGGTAGGTGTGTGGCTGCATGGCAGGAGGACTTTATGGTGTCTCATTCATTTCTCCCTTGGCTACTCTCTGTTTATTGTACTATTTCCCATTTAGGACATTTCTTGATGTGTCACTGTTACATTATTTGTTACACATATGTTTATAGACATTTTTCAATAATATCCAGTGACCTCTTCCATGTTTACATTTGTACTTTCTATGGTACACCAGTTATTTCCTGTACTTCATGTAGGGCTACACCACTTGCCTGCTCCCATCTTCTGTGACTGCTAGTGTAGTGCCTTATTTTATCCTCTTTTTATTATTTTTTATTGTATGTATTTTTTGCATATGTGTTAATAAAAGTCATTTTACATGATCTGGTTCTATTTTGTTGGTAGTGTTATGTTATAGCGGACCAGCCGTGGTTTCTTTACTTAGTTGCTGTGTATGTATGAATTTTAATTTAAAATATGCCTACCATTTTGACAATTTTCTGCTGAATAAGTTTATTATACATCATTATTGGAAAAAATTTACTTATTTGACACAACTGTATTTACTTGGCACTAGCACCAGTCAATGTAGTTGATGCTCCTGCAACAGCAGGCAGATATACATGAAAAATATAATTGCATTATTGTTCATTACACAATTACAAACCAGTATAAATGCATAGCCCAACATCAGGACCTCTCACCACTTTTTCCTTTAAACTGAATCAGATTTTATTCACTTATCAGAGAATATGTTTGGCACAAAATGCTCTCCAGAGCCCTAACACCTATGTATTCCTTGATCAGCAAAGACTTTTATTCAGTGTACTAAAATGGATGACTGATTGATTATAGTCAGATTATTGGGGCAGCATTTAGAAATATTATTTACAGGTCTTCAATGGAAATGTTTTCTAGGCATGCTCTGTGACTTGACAGATGTCATTGTGCAGAGAGGGGGCGAATGAAAACTGTGAATGGCCTATTCTTATCTTATTGAATAGTTTTACCTTTCATAGTAATCCTGCCTTACTAGGCTTGCTCACTAGAAAAAGTAACTGTTGTTATTAGAAAACAAAAATTTATCTAAAACCTTACTTTTTTCTTCAATACTACTGTATGCAAATTAAAAACAAAAACCCAAAACCACTATAAGTGGTCTTACAGAACGTCTACATAGCTGGGGAGAAGGGGTAAAGTAGACATGTAAACCAAGTGTAAGAAAAAAAGTATTTGTTGGTATACCACCAGATTATAAATGGTAACGTAAAGTTGGTATACTGTACGCATTAGGAAGTGAGGATCAGCAGAAACTCTGAAAAGCAATAATATATTAAGTTAAGAGTCATTTGATGACATACCAGAAATAATATGTATGAAAATGTCTAGCAGCCTCTTAAACTATAATTTTTATCATAACTTTCAAGAAAGTATATACAAAGCCCTTATAATTATTTTAAGTATGTACTCCAAAGAGAGCATTAATGGCCGGTTCATGCCCTCAGTAAGATTAAACAAAGAGCTGCATTAACGTAAAATAAACAAAGTTTGACTAAGCCATTTATCACCCTCTGTTGCCGTGTTAGAGTTCACAGGTTCAAATCCTAGTAAAGTCAATTAAGCATTTATATAAAGGTCATTCAAATAAATAGCAGCTGTAAACGTGCATTATAAAACTTGACGATGGTGGAAGACAAAGTAACATAGTTCATAAGGTTGAAAAAAAGACCAGAGTCCATCAAGTTCAACCCGTAACACCTAATGAGTCCCTACTGAGTTGATCCAGAGGAAGGCAAAACCCCTCATACTAGAGGTAAAAATTCCTTCCTCACTCCAAATATGGCAGACAGAATAGATCCCTGGATCAACCTTCAGTCACTATAGATCTAGAATCCATAACCTGTAACGTTATTATTCTCCAAAAATGCATCCAGACCCCTTTTAAATTATTTTACAGAGTTCACCATGACCACCTCCTCAGGCAGAGAATTCCACAGTCTCACTGCTCTTACAGTAAAGAACCCCAGTCTGTGCTGGATCTCTGTATGGTCCTCTGATATATTTATACATAGTAATTAGGCTGCCCCTAAGCCTTCTTTTTTTTAACTAAATAACCCTAATTCTGATAATCTTTCTGGGTATTGTAGTCCTCCCATTCCCCGTATTACTCTGGTTGCCCGTCTTTGAACCCTCTCCAGCTCCACTATATCTTTCTTGTACACTGGTGCCCAGTACTGTACACAGTATTCTATATGTGGTCTGACTAGTGATTTGTAGTTAGGATACAGTACTTGGTTAGGATTAAGACTTTTTCCAATTTAAAATGCAGACGTGAATGTTGAGAAACGTTACAATTTACAAAGTCTTAAATAGCAAAAACAGGAAAGTTAAAGCAAACTATCTTGTCATAAGAGGTTCTTCTACGTGTAGGACTCTTTCACAAGATCTGGTCCCAAATTAATAAGCCAGTTTCTGAGAAAAATACACCTCCTTGCAGCCATCCTTAGTAGGAAAAATACAATCCGGAGAAGTAACAAGATTTGGGGCCAATGTTAGGAAGCCTAGTAAAGTAAGTATGGTATGTAGACCTCCAGATATTGGAAGCTAAAATTACTCAAATACACTATATGACATTATTTTTTCAGCCACATATAACATTTTCAAAGCTGCTATATTTACTCTTTAAATATATTTCTATTATATTATATATAATTTATTTATTTTACCAATAATCTTTGTTCATGTATGATTTTTACAGGGTGATTGGAGCGACATACCCCTACATGTACAGTAAACTTGCTTTATCCATTAATTTATCCTCTATCTGAAAAAAAAGTATGGTCCTATGAAAAAAATAGCTGGATGCTATCACTTCTAGCTGCTGCTCCTCTGATTCCTCTTTTTTCTAGCCCTGTTTTTATATAGTGATGCTATCTGAGCTGTTACTTTTTGTCCATAATAACTAGAGCAAACACTGTCACCTGGGTGATCCCCACTGCTCAGATCTCTACTGCTCCCCCAATGACAACTAAGAAGTGGTGACCACAACTGATCACTTCTCAATGGGTAGTGACCATTGAGAAGTAATCAGTGGTAACTGCCAAGGTGACAGTATGAGCCCCTATCAATGTATCAAGTGACACATATCAATGGCACCGGAAGACAGAGAACAGGGGTTAAGTAGATGAAGACAATTTGGAGTCAAGATGAATCAGTGGAGCAGCAGCATAAAGTGGTTGCTAGCAACTGGATTTTTAGGGAAAAAATGATAATATTTATAATTATAGCAAGGGTTTCACTCTCTTGGTAAACAAGTTCCTCTTTGATATGTTCATTAGGCAGAAGTATATAGAATATAAAGTGCATGTACATACTACTAGTGCACACATGATTAATGTTCTAATAGAAATAAAGTGCACAAACTACATACACAAGTTATTGGTCAAAGACCATATGCTGTGGTCATGAATTTGCATAATTGATCACGCCTTGGGCTCTAACAACTGGCCTTTCCTTTAATGATTTTTTTTCCCACTCTCCCCATTGTGTTGACTAAATAATTTATTTTCTGTTAATTGTGGTGTGCACTTAGCAATAAAATGTTGCATCATTTTCTTCACCAACAAACCTATCAACCACTTTGTTTACTCTAAATCAAACACTACCTAGCTTGTAATAATATAGTAACAATTTTATCTCAACAATAGCACAATTTTTATGTTTCACTACAAACATCACAATTTCTGTGAAATTACCTGTCCCTCAGCAACAGTCTCTGTGTCAATAATAGTGATAACTCCCGGAACAAGAGGACTACGCCTGATGTTGCTATGTGTTGATAGGTCTTCATCTGAAGATCCTGCAGGCAGTGTACCAGTAAGTTGGGTAACAACTTTTCCAACCATTGTAAGACCAGTCTTTAGAGTCTGCAGGAAAGAAAATCAAATACGTTATTAAGTAGAAACTTATTTAATGGCATGTACAAATAAACTACATGCATATAAAAGGTATTAGTTCAATGTGTTCATCTGCTGATAATGTTAAAGGGTACCTGTCAGATCACACACAAAAAAAAAAAAAAGTTAATATGTTTCTCAGTACCTAATCCTGCCCATGTACATGTAATATTTATGCCTCTATCACCTATATATATAATTTTATAAATAAAAATCCCTCTTTTCATAAGCTCACAGTGTTAGAAATCCTCTCAGGGGAAGAGATTGTGTCCCTCCCTTGTGGAGGTGGTAGGCGATTGGTGCGTCTGCTTATGCAGCCTTGTCCATGAGTCACCTCTTGTCCATGACTCATGGAGCAGCATGGACAAGCCTGATGCTGCTGCAGAACTGGTTGGTGTCCCAGTAGGCATGGGGACCCCTAGTGGTGGGATTTTCAGGGGACGATTTCTTTATTAAATATTCAAAAATATTTAAACAACCATATTACAAAAGGGCTTTATTATAATCAGTAACAACATATAAAACAGTTTTGGATCTGACAGTGCCCATTTAAGCCAATATATATATATATATATATATATATATATATATATATACATACACACAGTGCATTTGCCACATTTCAGGCTTCAAACATAAAGATATAAAACTGTAATTTTTTGTGAAGAATCAACAACAAGTGGGACACAATCATGAAGTGGAACGAAATTTATTGGATATTTCAAACTTTGTTAACAAATAAAAACTGAAAAATTGGGCGTGCAAAATTATTCAGCTCCTTTACTTTCAGTGCAGCAAACTCTCTCCAGAACTTCAGTGAGGATCTCTGAATGATCCAATGTTGACCTAAATGACTAATGATGATAAATAGAATCCACCTGTGTGTAATCAAGTCTCCGTATGAATGCACCTGCACTGTGTTAGTCTCAGAGGTCCGTTTAAAGCGCAGAGAACATCATGAAGAACAAAGAACACACCAGGCAGGTCCGAGACACTGTTGTGGAGAAGTTTAAAGCTGGATTTGGATACAAAAAGATTTCCCAAGGAGCACTGTGCAAGCGATAATATTGAAATGGAAGGAGTATCAGACAACTGGAAACCTACGAAGACCTGGCCGTCCCTCTAAACTTTCAGCTCATACAAGGAGAAGACTGATCAGAGATGCAGCCAAGAGGCCAATGATCACTCTGGATGAACTGCAGAGATCTACAGCTGAGGTGGGAGACTCTGTCCATAGGACAACAATCAGTTGTATACTCCACAAATCTGGCTTTATGGAAGAGTGGCAAGAAGAAAGCCATTTCTTAAAGATATCCATAAAAAGTGTTGTTTTAAGTTTGCCACAAGCCACCTGGGAGACACACCAAACATGTGGAAGAAGGTGCTCTGGTCAGATGAAACCAAAATCAACTTTTTGGCAACAATGCAAAACATTATGTTTGGCGTAAAAGCAACACAGCTCATCACCCTGAACACACCATCCTCACTGTCAAACATGGTGGTGGCATCATCAAGGTTTGGGCCTGCTTTTCTTCAGCAGGGACAAGGAAGATGGTTAAAATTGATGGGAAGATGGATGGAGCCAAATACAGGACTGTTACGCTGAGCGTTCCGGGTCCCTGCTCCTCCCCGGAGCGCTCGCGGCGTTCCTCTCTCTGCAGCGCCCCGGTCAGACCCGCTGACCGGGAGCGCTGCACTGACACTGCCGGTGGGGATGCAATTCGCATAGCGGGACGCGCCCACTCGCGAATCGCATCCCAAGTCACTCACCTGTCCCGGTCCCCGGCTGTCTCGTCCTGGCGCGCGCGGCTCCGCTACTCAGGGCGCGCGCGCGCCAGCTCTCTAAGATTTAAAGGGCCAGTGCACCAATGATTGGTGCCTGGCCCAATCAGTCTAATTTGCCTCCACCTGCTCCCTGTCTATTTAACCTCACTTCCCCTTCACTTCCTTGCCGGATCTTGTTGCCTTTGTGTCTGGAGAAAGCGTTTATTGTGTTTGCCATTACTGTGTTCCTGACCTCTTGCTATATCCATTGACTACGAACCTTGCCGCCTGCCCCGACCTTCTGCTATGTCTGACCTTGCCTCTGCCTAGTCCTTCTGTCCCACGCCTTCTCAGCAGTCAGCGAGGTTGAGCCGTTGCCGGTGGATACGACCTGGTTGCTACTGCCGCAGCAAGACCATCCCGCTTTGCGGCGGGCTCTGGTGAATACCAGTAGCAACCTAGAACCGGTCCACCGACACGGTCCACGCCAATCCCTCGCTGACACAGAGGATCCACATCCAGCCTGCCGAATCCTAACAAGGACCATTTTGGAAGAAAACCTGATGGAGTCTGCAAAAGACCTGAGACTGGGACGGAGATTTGTCTTCGAACAAGACAATGATCCAAAACATAGAGCAAAATCTACAATGGAATGGTTCACAAATAAACATATCCAGGTGTTAGAATGGCCAAGTCAAAGTCCAGACCTGAATCCAATCAAGAATCTGTGGAAAGAACTGAAAACTGCTGTTCACAAACGCTCTCCATCCAACCTCACTGAGCTCGAGCTGTTTTGCAAGGAGGAATGGTCAAAAATTTCAGTCTCTCGATGTGCAAAACTGATACAGACATACCCCAAGCGACTTACAGCTGTAATCACAGCAAAAGGTGGCGCTACAAAGTATTAACTTAAGGGGGCTGAATAATTTTGCAGTTTTTTATTTGTTAAAAAAGTTTGAAATATCCAATAAATTTCGTTCCACTTCATGATTGTGTCCCACTTGTTGTTGATTCTTCACAAAAAATTACAGTTTGATATCATTAGATTTGAAGCTTGAAATGTGGCAAAAGGTCAAAAAGTTCAAGGGGACCGAATACTTTCACTATGTATGTAAAAAAGTATGTAAACAAAAATTTAAATAAAAAGGAAAATAAAATAATGTCAAAAAAATGAAAAGGAAAATAAAATAAAAAAGTAGTCACTTGGTCATGTAAGACATGCATTTTCCAAGACAATACAAAAATGAAAAAGTTTTTTATTAAGCAGACAATGACAAATGACCCAAGTATGTTTAATCAAAAAGCAAAATAAATTAAAGCATGCTTGTCTACACCCAGGCCAGTACCTATAACGTATTTATAATGAATATGCTGAAAACTCAGTTTCAGAACTTTCAGTAAGATATTCAACTTAAAAATGTGATCTAATTTATGTTGTCAGAAAAAAATTGTTATTGCAATTTTTTTTGCGTGATATAAGTAACATATAAAAAGACAGTCTTGGAGTAATCCTGAAATAAAAATTTTCAAAAAAATTTTTTTTTGTCAATATCAAAACAATGTACAAAGAGAAAAAAAACACAAAATGCATAGAAAATGCAGTGGCCCACAAATAAATTAATAAGTAAAGAAAGTAAATAATAAACCTGAAAAGAAAATTATATAAAACTGCCCAGGAATCAAACTATAATTCAATGTGGTAAAGTGTCCAAAATATCTCCAAACTGGGACAGCCTTCTTCATTATATAGAACCACCCACACATTCACTTTTGGATGAAGGAAGGAAAGATTCAACCTCTATGAACACCATAAAATATCACTTATTAGCAATTACCTACAAAGCCATGGAGCAAAATAGAAGGGATGTAAGAGGATGTGGAGTTACATCTGCTATAAATTAACAATTAAATAAACAACAGCAAACATGAAGGAAAAGCTACACTATATAGTACATTGAATATTTAACAATTCTGGATATTCTTTGTGACATATGTTATTATTTTTAAAGAGTGATTTATTATTATTCATTATTATTCATTCATCATTATTATTATTATTATTATTATTATTATTAAACCATCATAAAGCAACTAAAATACAAGTCTATTAGAAACTTCCAAAACGTTTATATTACCCAATGTAGTGAATGATAAAAAAAATAATACAAAATTACAAATAATTTGTAAACAATGTGTTAATGTTACAAACTGTGCATAAAGAAACAATGGGGGAGATTTATCAAAACCTGTTAAGAGGAAAAGTTGGCAAGTTGCCCATAGTAATCAATAGAATTGATTCTTTCATTTTTCTTACAGGCCTCTGAAAAATTAAAGAAGCGATCTGATTGGTTACTATAAACAACACAGCAACTTTTTCTCTAGACAGATTTTGATAAATTTCCCCCAATATCTCCTCATAATTTTAGAAGATCACTTGTAGAGGAGCACCGTGAAAGGGATTCAAGATCAAGATAAGTGCAAAGCTCCAGGACCAGGGCAAGTCCTCACGTAATATGTAGAAAAATATGGAAACAGCACTCCAATGAATGGTGAACTCAAAAACGTTTATTCACACGTCGCCTTTTACAGATGTGTGAATAAATGTTTTTGAGTTGAGTTAAAAAAAATAAAGGGAACACTAAGATAGCTCATTCTAGATCTGAATGAATAAACTAATCGTATGAAATACTTTCGTCTTTACATAGTTGAATGTGCTGACAACAAAATCACACAAAAATTATCAATGGAAATCAAATTTATCAACCCATGGAGGTCTGGATATGGAGTCACACTCAAAATCTAAGTGGAAAACCACACTACAGGGTGATCCAACTTTGATGTAATGTCCTTAAAATAAGTCAAAATGAGGCTCAGTAGTGTGTGCGGCCCCCACGTGCCGTATGAGCTCCCTACAACACCTGGCCTCCCGATGAGGTGGCGGATGGTTTCCTGAGAGATGTCCTCCCAGACCTGGACTAAAGCATCCGACAACTCCTGGACAGTCTGTGGTGCAACATGGCATTGGTGGATGGAGTGAGACATGATGTGTTCAATGGGATTCAGGTCTGGGGAACGGGTGGGCCAGTCCATAGCATCAATGCCTTCCTCTTGCAGGAACTGCTGACACAATCCAGCCACATGAGGTCTAGCATTGTCTTGCATTAGGAGGAACCCATTGCCAACCACACCAGCATATGGTCTCACAAGGGGTCTGAGGATCTCCTCTCGGTACCTAATGGCAGTCAGGCTACCTCTGGAAAGCACATGGAGGGCTGTTTGGCCCCCCAAAGAAATACCACCCCACACCATTACTGACCCACCACCAAACTGGTCATGCTGGAGGATGTTGCAGGCAGCATAACGTTCTCCATGGCGTCTCCAGACTCACGTCTGTAACATGTGCTCAGTGTGAACCTGCTTTCATCTGTGAAGAGCACAGGGTGCCAGTGGTGAATCTGCTCATCTTGTAAATCTATTGTAAATCTCTGGCAAATGCCAAACGTCCTGCACGGTGTTGGGCTGTAAGCACAGCCCCCACCTGTGGACATCGGGCCCTCATACCACCGTCATGGAGTCTGTTTATGACCTTTTGAGTGGACACATGCACATTTGTTGCCTGCTGGAGGTCATTTTGCAGGGCTCAGGCAGTGCTCCTCCTTGCACAAAGGCGGAGGTAGTGGTCCTGCTGCTGGGTTGTTGCCCTCCTATGGCCTCCTCCACATCTCCTGAAGTACTGGCCTGTCTCCTGGTAGCGCCTCCATGCTCTGGACACTACGCTGACAGACACAGCAAACCTTCTTGCCACAGCTCGCATTGATGTGCCATCCTGGATGAGCTGCACTACCTGAGCCACTTGTGTGGGTTGTAGACTCTGTCTCGTGCTACCACTAGAGTGAAAGCAAAAGTGACCAAAACATCAGCCAGGAAGCATAGGAACTGAGAAGTGATCTGTGGTCACCACCTGCAGAACCACTCTTTATTGGGGGTGTCTTGCTAATTGCCTATAATTTCCACCTGTTGTCTGTTCCATTTGTACAACAGCATGTGAAATTGATAGTCCATCAGTGTTGCTTCCTGAGTGGACAGTGTGATTTCACAGAAGTGTGATTGACTTGGAGTTGCATTGTGTTGTTTAAGTGTTGCCTTTATTTTTTTGAGCAGTGTAGAACATTTCAGCTCTACATGATATCTGCAGCTGCCATTAACCAGCACTGCAGTCATTCAACACAACCAAAGCCATAACATTCTGTAGATTTTTTTTAATTTTTTTTAAGATTTGTCAATTGAGCTTATACATTAGAATGTAAGAATTCTCTTCTAAATGATGATTTATATAGTATGCTTCCAGGCTTTATCACATCCTTTCATCACTTGCTAATATCTGTGAAGTGACCTCTCTAAGAACCATAACTTTGGTTATAAAACAAATTATATATCTGGGGCAGACTGGCAATAATAAGAGCTGGAGCCTAAAGTTTTGTATTACAAAAAAAAAAACTTGAAAGTCTTCAAAATCACTCACATAGAACAGCCCTTTAAGCTTCAGTCATCCCTTTTCATACGCTTTTATGAAGTAAAGTTTCAACTATAATTGTTTTATTATGAAAAACAGGGAATCTGAATGTCTCTTGCACGTTTACAATGAGTTGGCCATTACACTGGACAAGTAAAAATGCAGATCTGGCCATATCCCCCCTCCTTGTAATGATCTTGGACACCATGATCCGCACACAGTAATCACTATAGGGGAATGCTAGATCAAGGTGATGATCACTACTTGGATCCAGTCATTATCTGACCACTGTGATAATAGTTTGTAAAGGTAAAGAAAGCAATCTCCATTCTGTTGTTTAAGCATAAGTTAATTTTTCCTTAAAGTTATATAGCACCAACATATAACAAAGTGCTTTATAGAGATAATTAAATGTGTTATCCAGAATTAGAAAACATAGCTGCTTTCTTACAGAAACAGCACCACACCTGTCCTCAGTTTGTGCATGCTATTGCAGCTCAGTTCCACTGATGTGAATGGAACAGAGTCCAATGAGAGTTGGTGCTGTTTTTAGAAGAAAGCAGCTATGTCTTTCTAATCCTGGATAACCATTTTAAGGGAAGGGTCACACATAGTGCATCCACAGCATATTTGAGGCTGCAGATGCGCTACTGACCTTCTCTAGAGTGTGCCTCCTGCAACCAACAAGTATTTTTTATCCATCAAGTAGCTGTTTTGGACCATTTGCTTCTGAGGGCAGGGCAGTGGTTATCGTCCTGCTCTACCTCAGAGCATTATATATTCCAGCATTCACCAGTATAAGCTGAACACCTGTGAGACAGGCAGCTTGCATTCTTTTCAGAAGAGAAGCATTTCCTTGCACATTGACAGGCAATACAAGGTGCTATATTATTATTTATATGCAAAATGATTTCTCTTTAGTCATTTTATGAACTCATTTCTTGAGTATTTGCACCATATAGGTTCACTTAGCTGCATTAGACTTAATCTGAATGCTGGGAACAAGGAACAGAGTCTCCCCTGCAAACATGGTAGTCAGTCTCCTTTGAGTATGGAACAGTGTGCTCATGCATGTTCACCGCTGCTCCATTCATTCTCTATGGGAGCTGCTGAAGATATCTGATTGTCTTTGGCAGTTTCTACAGAAAGTGAATGGAGTGGTAGTGTGCATGCCACTCTATTCACAGATTCACAGAGGAGATGCTACATTACCAGAGGAGACTCACTTTCCTGTTTTCAGGGGAGACTCTTCTACCTTATTTGGAGATTGAGGTGGGTCCCAGCAGTAGGGCCTCCTGCAATCAGATAGTTATAGCTTGTATTCATTGGTAAACCCCTTTAAATGTAACTTAAAAAGATGGATTACATGGGGTGAAAGAAAAGCCAAACAAAAAAATTTTTTTTTGTAAATGATCGAAGGGTAAAAGTGCATGTACTTGATAAAGACAGTGGCCCTGATTTACTATTGTAAAACCAACCTGTCTTGTTGGGCTTTGTGCTAAAATGTGGCACATTACGCCACAAATTGTGTCTGTGCTAGAATTTGCAACCAAAAAAACACTAAAAACCCGACCAACTGTCCATTTTACGCAGAAAATCCCCAAAAAAGGCGTGACGACTGGGAAAGGGGTGTGGTCATTGACATTTTCAAAAATCCCAACATATTTACTAATGTTTCTACATAAAATATGGTGGATTTGAGCCAAAAAAAAACTGACAGCTCAGAGCAGTTGTAAAAAAAAGCAAAACACAGGAAAAAGTGCAATATGCAGGAAAACATTAGTAAATACCATGGAAAAATATCTGTTGAGAATCAAAACCCACAAAGAAAACTATACTTTACTCTTAGTAAATCAGGGCCAGTATGTTAATGGAAAAACATTATATGTTATCTCAGTTGGTGGATAATAAAAGCTCTATGTAGCTTTTCTCTCTGAAATGGCAGTGCTATGGTATTTCTTTATTTTTTGGATATGTTGGAGTTAAAGATGTCAAAGTCTGACATGGTTGAACTAATAAATGGAAGTACTGCCCAGTCAACAGTCAATAGTCTAGGCCCTCACTGACATATTGGGTACTGAAACTAGCCACATCAATTCAAAAAAATACCAAAAATGTGGAGAAGCAGCGTCACAATGATGATGATGGCAAAGATTTTTTTTTTTTTTAACACAGGTCTTTAAGTGATGGGGAAAAAATTCATATAAGAATGGATAAAAAATATATATATATATATATATATATATATATATATATATATACTCATAGTCTAACAAATTATTATAGCAGACAGCAAAGTAAAAAAAAAATAGCCAATTGCATGTGTCTAATAGGATTCTTAAAAGATGACAATTACAAGCAAGAATAACAGCTGTATTGGCTTAAATTACAAATGACTTCAGAGTCAAAGTAACTAAATTTGGAGATAGAAGAAAAAGGAAGAGGACAGACCCACAATCCCATGTGACCTGGGGCTACATGGCGTCTATGAACATTTAAGAGCAAGGCCGAGATTGCAGGCGTCTGCAACCAGGACCAAGCCACAGATCAATCGTAACTGTTTTGTTTAGTGCTAAAAACTCAAACTGCAGTGATTAGAAAACACATTAGTGTTCATCAATTAGCAGCCAAACGTTTGTTTTAATAATTCATAGGAAACGACTTGCACAAAGTCTGTTAGTGTGTTGTCAGGAAAGCCTCAGAAGGGCCAACAGCATTCGGCGCCACTTTGTATTGATGGCAACATAAAGTCAGGAAGCCTAGTTAACTCATTATTATCCAATACTCCGAACATCTCCCTTGTAAAAGATTGTACTGGCTTCTTTACAGTTATCATTCCTATATAAAATCAATCTATAACTATGTTAAGTTACATTGTAAAGACTGAAAAAATATACAACTAGCCAAATTAAACCACATATACTCTTTTTATAATAACACATTGCACTGTATACATATTAGTAAGAATAATACAGTACACCACATTATTATTCTAATTTGACATAATCCTTGATAACATTTAAATTTTGTTAAGACATTGCAATGACAAGATGCATTTATTTCCTGTTCAATGCTTACACAGGTACAAAACCAAGGTATAGAAAAGTGCATTATACATCAAATTAATGAACACTTCCTTCCACTTCAGGTGCCGTTTTCAGAGCTGAGATGCCAATGGCAATAACCCATAGATTTCTTACCATTAATCTGTCTGGAACTGGCATCAATTTCTCACTTCTTGGAAGTACAGATCTGTGGTTAAATAGCCCCTGCACTAAACAAGTTAGTAAACCATTTGTAACTCCAAAATATACAGCTTTCTTTTTTCATGTGAAATTAATGTTCACCATGAATTGCTTTCAAATAATTTAAAATAAATTAGCTTGCTTAAAAACTGTATTAATAAAAATAATAAAAAATAATAATATTAAAACAATGATAATAGTAATCATAATATGTATCATTATTATTATTATTATATTTACGGTACATACAGCCATAACATGTAAATCACTGACAGGTGAAGAAAATAACATTGATTATCTCACCAGAGTGCACCTGACAGTAAGTGAACTTACAAGTAAGTTCTTGTTGACTTCCTAAAAGCAGGAAAAACTGGAACATGTATGGACCTCAATAACATTGATAAAGGACAAATTGTGATTGCTAGACGACTGGGTCATGGACAAAGCAAAGCTCCAAAATTACTCTTGTGGGATGTTACAGTATGCAGTAACCACCAAAAGTATTCTACGGTAGTACAAGCAGTAATTATGGTCACCTAAGGCTCATAGAGGCAAATGAAGACCACTAGAAGACTACCCTGCCTACTCTAACATAAGCAATGTGTTCAGCAGCAGAGGGGTCAAGAGGACTAGCCTGGGGAAGATTAGGCAGTCAGCCATACCCCTTTAGTGTAATATAGTATTAGCAGACAGTAATACATTTCTGATGCAACAATAATGACTGCAGGACTCAATAGCAGATATTCTTATTACACCCTATCTAGGGCAAGCTGACAGACCTTTGTCCCAAACATTTGAGAATGTATTAAGGTAGAATACGTCTAAAAGTTCCTCTCGAGACACACTTGCCCACATTGGGGGAAATTTATCATTGTTTGCTCTAGTAAGTTCTGAAAGCATTTTTAGACCTGGAGCAGACTTGCAACTTTTTGTAAGGGGTGAGCAACTTTTTTTTGCCCATGTGTGACATTCACACATCATAAACTTGTGACCAATGCAAAGTGAAAACTGAAAGTTGCTGTTTGCAACTTTTTGCTTACACACAAAAGTCGCACAAAAAAGTGCTTAGGCGCACGTGACTTTTTGTGCACGCAGAGTAAGCAAAAAAAAAAGGCTCTAAATACCTTGATAAGATGGGGATAAGATGCCTGATTGCCGGAGTCCCTCCGCAGGGGACCCCCGTGATCTTCCACACCACACCCCGTTAGAATCAGTCCCAGGAGTGTGTTCGCTCCGGGTTGATTACTGGTGATCACGCGGACGGAGCATAGTGACGTCATGGCTCCGCCCACGTGGGATGTCACGCTCCGCCCCTCAATGCAAGCCTATGGGAGGAGGCGTGACAACTGTCATGCCCTTCCAATAGACTTGCATGGAGGGGCGGAGCGTGACGTCACATGGGGGCGGAGCCGTGATGTCACTATGCTCTGTCGTCGTGGTCGAGAAGGACTCAGTCTGAGGACTTCCAGCGGTTTCGGAAGCCGCTAAAGGTGGGTGCTGCATGGTAGATCCCGGGGGTCCCCAGCGGCGGGACCCCCACAATCTGACATCTTATCCCCTATCTTTTGCATAGGGGATAAGATGTCTAGGGGCAGAGTACCCCTTTAAAGTGGTCAAACAAAGGTTTTAATGGGGGTCTCTAAGTGAATTATGGTCATGTGCCCTTTTTGGGTGCAATCCCCAAAGGGGTTTGTGATAGTTATATTTTTTTTCCAGCAGACTGGGACTCATGCTCTTTGGCTCATTCCTCACCAGTGCCCAAAACAGCAAGGCTAAATACAAACAGTTGTCACTGTGGCAGTGAATAAAATCTGTCGGCTGACTATCTGCTCTGTTACATGCAGACTCTGAGGTAGCGGTGCCATCTAAATCAAACTGGTGGCCCTCCAGATGTAGCAAAACTTCTAGCATGCCCAGAGAGCTGTTGCCTGCAGCCAACTGCTGTTAACTACAGCCAACGACTGTCCCAGCATGTCCAGGCATGCTGGGAATTGAAGTTTTGCAACATCTGGAGGGCCACCAGTTTGAGACCCCTGATCTAAAAGAAACCTCTCACATTGAAAATATGAACCAATCTACAAGTTTCATGTTACAGAGCAAGTGGGGCTTATCAGATTGATATCTAGTTGTGAGGTAAAAGCTCCATGATAGTTTGCCATCATGAAAATCTCTGCTCATTCTGGGCAAAGTAGTCACGTGGGTGGTTATACTTAGTGATTGAAAGATAACTGTTAGGATTCGGCAGGCTGGAGGTGGATCCTCTGTGTCAGAGAGGGATTGGCGTGGACCGTACCGGTGGACCGGTTCTAAGTTGCTACTGGTATTCACTAGAGCCCGCCGCAAAGCGGGATGGTCTTGCTGCGGCGGTAGCAACCAGGTCGTATCCACCGGTAACGGCTCAACCTCTCTGACTGCTGAGACAGGCGCGGTACAAAAGGACAAGGCAAGAGCAAGGTCGGACGTAGCAGAAGGTCAGGGCAGGCAGCAAGGGTCGTAGTCAGGGGCAACAGCAGAAGGTCTGGAACACAGGCTTGGAACATACACTAAACGCTTTCTCTGGCACAAGGCAACAAGATCCGGCAAAGCAGTGAAGGGGAAGTGAGGTTATATGAGCAGGGAGCAGGTGGAGGATAATTAGACTGATTGGGCCAGGCACCAATCATTGGTGCACTGGCCCTTTAAATCCTAGAGAGCTGGCGCGCGCGCGCCTTAGAGAGCGGAGCCGCGCGCGCCAGAACATGTCAGCCGGGGACCGGGACAGGTAAGTGGCCTGGGATGCGATTCGCGAGCGAATCGCATCCCCGTCGTGAGTGCCAGTGCAGCGCTCCCTGTCAGCGGGTCTGACCGGGACGCTGCAGAGAGGAGAATGCCGCGAGCGCTCAGGGGAGGAGCAGGGACCCGGAGCGCTCGGCGTAACAGTACCCCCCCTTAGGTCTCCCCCTCTTTTTGTCTCCTTGTCCCTTCAAATGAGACGAGAACATAGGGGGCGACTCTTGAGTTTCCTTCCGGAAAAAAAAAGAAGTCCTGGGAAGCAACATCAATTGCAGGCAATCCAGAAGAAGTGGGAATGGGGAGGGGGGGGCAGAGGGTGAAGCTTGTCACGGGGCAGAGTGTTACCAGGAAGGGGGCTATGAAGAGCAGATGTGAGGCATCGTTTGTGACAAGCAGGACCCCAATTCTTGATCTCCCCGGTGGTCCAGTCAAGGGTGGGAGAATGACGTTGGAGCCATGGCAGACCAAGGAGGACTTTAGAGGTGCAGTTGGGCAGAACAAAAAATTTTAATTTTCTCGTGATGCAGTCCAATGCTCATAAGCAGGGGTTCTGTGCGGTAACGCACAGTGCAGTCCAATTTTACTCCGTTGACCAAAGAAATGTAGAGCTGCTTGACGAGACGGGTCACCGGGATGCAGAACCTATTAACCAAAGAGGCCAGAATAAAATTTCCAGCAGAACCAGAGTCCAAGAAGGCCACAGCTGAGAAGGAGGAGTTGGCAGAAGGAGCAATCCGCACGGGCACAGTGAGACGTGGAGAAGCAGAATTCACACCAATGGACGCCACTCCCATTTGAACAGGGTGTGTGCGTTTCCCAGACGCGGAGGACGAATAGGGTAGTCCACCAAGAAATGTTCGGTACTAGCGCAGTACAGACATACATTTTTATCTCTGTAGCGAGTCCTCTCTTCATGGGTCAGGCGAGACCGATCCATTTGCATAGCCTCCTCGGCGGGAGGCACAGGGGTAGATTGCAAAGGATACTGGGAGAGAGGTGCCCAGAGATCAAGGTCCTTTTCCTGGCGGAGCTCCTGGTGTCTTTCAGAAAAACGCTTGTCGATGCGGGTGGCCAAAAGGATAAGTTCAGACAGGTTAGCTGGAATTTCTCATGCGGCCAGTACATCTTTGATGTTGCTGGATAAGCCTTTCTTGAAGGTCGCGCAGAGGGCCTCATTGTTCCAGGCTAGCTTTGAGGCAAGGGTACGAAACTGGATGGTGTATTCGCCTACTGAAGAAGTTCCTTGGACTAGGTTCAGCAGAGCAGTCTCGGCAGAGGAGGCCTGGGCTGGCTCCTCGAAGACACTACGGACTTCAGCGAAGAAGGACTGTGGCTGTGGCAGGATCATTGCGGTCCCAGAGTGGCGTGGCCCAAGACAAGGCCTTTCCAGACAGAAGACTAACTACGAAAGCCACCTTAGACCGTTCTGTAGGAAATTGGTCCGACAACATCTCCAAATGTAGGGAACATTGAGACAGGAAACCACGGCAGAGATTAGAGTCCCCATCAAATTTGTCCGGCAGAGACAAGCGGAGGCTAGGAGCGGCCACTCGCTGCGGAGGAGGTGCAGGAGCTGGCGGAGGAGATGGTTGCTGCTGTAGCAGTGGCAGAAGTTGCTGTAGCATGGCAGTCAACTGCAACAGCTGCTGTCCTTGTTGGGCGATTTGTTGGGATTGCTGGGCGGCCACCGTGGGTAGGTCAGCGAGACTTGGCAGCGGCACCTCAGCGGGATCCATGGCCGGATCTACTGTTAGGATTCGGCAAGCTGGAGGTGGATCCTCTGTGTCAGAGAGGGATTGGCGTGGACCGTACCGGTGGACCGGTTCTAAGTTGCTACTGGTATTCACCAGAGCCCGCCGCAAAGCGGGATGGTCTTGCTGCGGCGGTAGCAACCAGGTCGTATCCACCGGTAACGGCTCAACCTCTCTGACTGCTGAGACAGGCGCGCTACAAAAGGACAAGGCAAGAGCAAGGTCGGACGTAGCAGAAGGTCAGGGCAGGCAGCAAGGGTCGTAGTCAGGGGCAACAGCAGAAGGTCTGGAACACAGGCTTGGAACATACACTAAACGCTTTCTCTGGCACAAGGCAACAAGATCCGGCAAAGCAGTGAAGGGGAAGTGAGGTTATATGAGCAGGGAGCAGGTGGAGGCTAATTAGACTGATTGGGCTAGGCACCAATCATTGGTGCACTGGCCCTTTAAATCTTAGAGAGCTGGCACGCGCGCCAGAACGTGACAGCCGGGGACCGGGACAGGTAAGTGGCTTAGGATGCGATTCGCGAGCGGGCGCGTCCCGCTATGCGAATCGCATCCCCGTCGTGAGTGTCAATGCAGCGCTCCCGGTCAGCGGGTCTGACCGGGGCGCTGCAGAGAGGAGAATGCCGCGAGCGCTCCGGGGAGGAGCAGGGACCCGGAGTGCTCGGCGTAACAATAACTCTAGAAACCGCTATGAATGTAAGCACGGTATAATACCAATGCATAAAAGCTAAGACTGTATGCATGATAATAAATCTATGAACCTTTGCACAGTATAATGCTATAATTGAATGCACAGTAAAATCATGAACGTATGCATGATATGACTGATACAAACGTAAGTACAATACAACAACAAGAATGTATACACAGTCTAAATGCTATGAATGTAAGCAGAGTATAAACCGCAAAATACATATGTACAAGTATAACATGCCGAGCGTAAGCACAGTAAAAGAGCTAAGAACCTATGCACAGTATAATCGCCATACGCAAGCACAGCATAACCGTAAGCTGTGTGAACCGCTATGAACATATGCACAGTATAACTGCTATAATCGTATGGACAGTATAACCGCTATAACCTACATGTATAAATTAACATGTATATGATATACATGTTATACCCAAATTAACTGCTTTAACATCTTCACCAAATAAAAGCTATAACGTCTTGAACAGAATATAATGCTAAACCATATACACAGCCTAAATGTTACCACCTAAGCACAGGAAATGTATCCATCGAATAAACGCTATAGGTATAGAACAAAAGCTAAAAATGAAAGCATGGATAAAGCTAGGAACATCCATTTTATGAAAGCTTTGAACGTAAGAAAAAAAAATACATGCTACGAACGTAGACAAGATAACGCTGCAAATATATGACTGATACAATGTCAAAAACGTATACACAGTCTAAATGCCATGAATGTTTGCACAGTATAAACTGCTATAAACATATGCACAAGTATAACGTGGCGAGCATAAGCACAGTAAAAGCGCTAAGAACCTATGCACAACATAACTGCCATGAACTCAAGCACAGCATAATCGTAAGCCGCGTGAGCCGCGTGTGAACTGCTATGAACGTATTCAGAGTATAACTGCTATAATCGTATGGACAGTACATGTATAAATGACCATGTATATGATATACATGTTATACACAGATTACCCCCTCTAACATCTTCACCGAATAAAAGCTATAACGTCTTGAACAGAATATAATGCTAAACCATATACACAGCCTAAATGTTACCACCTAAGCACAGGAAATGTATCCATCAAATAAACGCTATAGGCATAAAACAAAAGCATGAATAAAGCTAGGAACATCCATGATATGAAAGCTTTGAATGTAAGCAAAAAAATATACATGCTACGAACATACGCAAGATAACGCTACGAAAATATGTATGATATAACGTAATTTACATATACACAGACTAAATGCTATAACCTGTTCCCAGATTAAAATCTATAATATCTGCACAGAATAATATAACATACGCAAAGAAAACATGCTATAACAAAAACCCAGATTAGATGCAATAAACGTATACCCAAATAAATACTAAAGCTGCATATACAAAATAAAAATGTATAATCGCATGTACTGACTTTTTTTTTCCGGTATAAATGCTATGAACATAAGCACGGTATATATGGACACATGCTATTACGTGTGCACGGTATGCAATAAACACCTGCATGCTATAAACATGTACCTTAAAATTGTAACAAGGTCAAGCAGTACCACCCACAATTGATAAAGAGGCTCTGCAGCAGCAGAGATGTGTACCATGAAAAAATTATCCTCTACAGTAACTATAGCTTCTTGATGCAGCAAGAACGCAGGGAAATAGTTGTTGCACAATATGCAGTGATTACTGTATGATGACATGTAGGGGGGATTTATCAAAACCTGTCCAGAGGAAAGAATCAGATTGCTTCTTTCATTTTTGAAAAGGCCACTGCAAAATTGAAGAAGCGATCTGATTGGTTTCTATGGGCAACTCAGCAACTTTTCCTCTAGATATGTTTTGATAAATCTCCCCCATAGTGTAGTTGGTTTATCTGCAATCCTATGTAAATGAGCACACAACATGCAGTGATCACTGTATGATGACACACAACGTAGTTGGTTTACCTGAAGTCCTATGCAAATGAAGTGCATACCACTCAGTGATCCCTGTATGATAATGAAATTTTTCTGAACAGTGATAATGAAAACTAAAGCTACGTACACATGATGTGCTACCCTACCTCACTCATCAGACTGCCAACTCCCGCCGGTAATTTCAAAACCGGCACTCGGCATCTCCAGCTTATGCTCACATGGCCCAGAGCAAGAGCAGGCCAGAACACGTAAGCACCCTCTGCAATGTAGCGAAGCAGCCACAGCTGACAATGCCGGGGCCCGGCCTGTGCCCCTGCACCAGCTCCCCAACCTCGTACTATAACTAACCTGAGCAGTGGAGCTGCGGCCGTCTGCAGACTCCCTAATCCTGTTACAGTAGCGAGCAGAGCCAGCCTGTAGCTGCCCCAGCTATCAGACCCTATGCCGAAGCCTCTGCCTTCCGGAACCCCTGACCCCAATTACATTACCACCGCAGGTGGGGGTGGCCAAGCATCCCTCCATGAGGCAGGCCGGCAGGTTGCAAGTGATGCCGAGCCTGCACCACCTGACGTGGGCTTCGGAAAAATGAGGCTTCGGTAGCTAGATCGTCCAACGGAGCTCCAACAAAAAAGGGGGAAGATTCAAATTCTGGACTTTGCGCCGGACACAGCAGCTTCACATACATCTCGAGTGTCGTATGTGAGTATGAGGGGTCCCCTCCCACAAATTCAATTAATTAATTTAATTAATTTACACTTATCAGATTGTTATCTATTGTGAGGTAAAAGTTTGCCATTTATTCATGTAAATCTATGCTCATTCTGGGACAAGTAGTCAAGTGGGTGGTAATACTTGATTGAAAGATAACTCTAGAGTAGAGATGAGCGAACTTACAGTAAATTCGATTCATCACGAACTTCTCGGCTCGGCAGTTGATGACTTTTCCTGCATAAATTAGTTCAGCTTTCAGGTGCTCCGTTGGGCTGGAAAAGGTGGATACAGTCCTAGGAGACTCTTTCCTAGGAATGTATCCACCTTTTCCAGCCCACCGGAGCACCTGAAGGCTGAACTAATTTACGCAGGATAAGCCATCAACTGCCGAGCCGAGAAGTTCGTGACGAATCAAATTTACTTTAAGTTCACTCATCTCTACTCTAGAGACCTGCAGCCTTATCGAGAATTGCAGCTGTAATATGCCCATGTGAAGCCAGCCTTACTCTGTATAGTCCTAGCTTTTTACCTTTATGGCTCCTTCCTTCTACAACCCAACAGAAGGCCATTTCTAAAAGTAAGTTCAGCCAGTTGTGCCTGGGCTGCAAAAATTAAAATAAAACAAACTTTAACTCAATCTTCTCCGTTCCCCCGTAGCGCCGCAACAGCTGTTCGGTCCTTCGGTCTTCTTCCTTCTTCGGTGTGCACAGATTGTCACACTACGCTTAGCCTATCACCGGCCACAGCGATGTCCCGCCTTGGCCGGTGATAGGCTAAGCACAGTGTGATGATCCATGCACAAGGAAGAAGATCGGACCGGAGGACCAAACAGCTGTAGCGGCGCTACGGGGGGAATGGAGTAAGTAAGTTAAAGTTTGTTTGTTTGTTTTTTTGTTTTTTTTGCAACCTGGGCATAACGGAATGTAGTTATTTTTTAGCTGACTACTCTTATAAATGCAGACCAATAACATTCATTTATAGCATTTTCTTATGGCAGTGGCTTCCTACAGCTGTATAATGTGTACTACCACACTGCATAAATTGTTCAAAAATTATTTTAGGAACACGACAGAGTTCAAGTTTTTGGCTTGGCTTTCAAATTACCCAGATTACCCAAATTACCCAGATTTCAATACCATAAATGGCTGATGGGTGGGGCCCGCCTATTTGCTAATTCAAACAAAATCAATAGAGAGGTCTTTGGGAGCTATGGTAAGAGAGTACATAGGTTTTAGAGACAATAGAAATAAAAAGCAGAAAGAGAGGTAAGGTTATAAATGAGGGAACTGGCATGTTTGATGAATAGACTGGTCTGGATTGTGCTTTCTGTCTGCTTTAGTGACCTTTTGGCACCTAAAACAACTAAGCTGCTACATAAACAATTATTTAGCAATCAAAAGAATGAGACAAACCATTTACAAAACTGATAAAAACCGTTAAATTAAGATTTTTTTTTACAGAAAAACATACTCTGTCTCCATAGAAGTAAAAAAAAGTTTACAGTTTGAGATTAAAAATGCAATAATCTTGATCCCAGTGTCACATTCTATTTTCTACAAATTTAGTTGGATTTAATGGGGTTGTGCCATGATGCCAATTTATTACCTATCCATCCACAGAGTAGGTGATATGCGTCTGATTGTTTTAAGTCCAACTAAGTGGCCCACACAAGTTTTAACTATGCCTTGAGCCCCTTAACTGTACGGTCATCCTCAGGACACCCATACAGTTAAGTACTACAGTTAGCAACCTGGCTTAGTGCTACTTTTATTTGAAAGCACATTCCCAGAATGTACTTACAGTTAAAAAGCAACACTCAACTGCAATGTCTGGCCATTGGCTCCTTGCTCTGTCACTCATCTTCTGGGTTGTAAGAAGCTTTATACCTGCAACCTTTTAGAGTCCTAGAGTGTCTCTTCCACCAGGACACACATGCATATGATGTGACTTATTTTGCATGCGTATGTTTCTGGAACAAAGACATGCTTGCTGCCTCTTGTGGCCAAAGGTATAAAGCTGCCTGTGGCCTAGAGGGTAAAAGAAAAGACATTGGTCAGGTGGACGAAGGGGAACCAAGAACTGAAAGAAGATGAGTATATTCAATTTGAGGGCCTATTTACAATAGCAATAGCGGTCTGTGCATATTTTTTTTTAGAATGTAGTAACAGTATGCTAGTAATATGTAGTCATGGTGTAGCGGAATTGTTTATTTTTCTTTTAACTTCCCTCCCCCTTAAGAAAATCCTGTGTGCATCATTGATCAGACTGATCAGATGTGCACTGGGAATCCGACCAAAAGTATGAAAACTGTCACCCCATGTAAACTCTATTGGTCTGCTGAAGACAGCAGAGCACAGTTCAGTCAGCCATTTGTTTACCTGTCACTTTTACCACAATATTGGGCCTCATGCAGACAGCTATATTTATTACCTGTATCATACAATGTCCAATTACAACCTTCATAGAAAGCTATCACCTTATATTGTATCCTTGCATATATTTACATTACCGGGGAGCTCTTGGATTTGCATATAATTTACACGGGCTGAATTCAGCCTAAAATATAAAAAAAACTATCCTCATCCATAGATCCTTCACTGGTCTGGTGTGATAACATCCCAACCACTGGTCTCAAAAATGACTTGCTGTACATGCACATGAACAATTAATCATAGCAGAATTGGGGGATGATGGGTAGGGGGCACAGTGGAAAGGTGGCAGGTGAGTAAACTTGTTTTTTCCAGCCTGTATGAAAAAAATGTGCAATGCTGTAGAGCATGAGTTATTAAGCCCTAAGCACCCACTAGTGCTGGTGGGAGCAATATGGTGCATCTAAAATATAGCATTGTTCTGTGCATAAGGCCTAATGAACTTAAATAGAGATGAGCAAAGTTACATTACTTCAATTCTGCACGAACCTCGTGGCTCGGTGGTTGCTGACTTTAGCCTGAATAAATTAGTTCAGCTTTCAGGTGCTCCGGTGGGCTGGAAAAGGTGGATACAGTCTTAGGAGACTCTCCTAGGACTGCATCCACCTTTTCCAGCCCATCGGAGCACCTGAAAGCTGAACTAATTTATGCAGGCCAAAGTCAACAAGCGCCGAGCCGCGAGGTTCGTGCAGAATCGAAGTAATGTAACTTTGCTCATCTCTAAACTTAAAGATTGTTTTAGGGATTTACATTATGTATATAAAAGTTCATAATATGATTACTAATTTAATGTTAATCATAGTTCAGACTTCTAAAACCAATTAGTAGATACTTCACTAGCTTTTGTCAATCTCAAAATGTACATGTTAAAAGTGAATTTCATATGAGGAAAGTACCTAGCACCAATGTTAGAAACCTGTTCATACAAAATGCTGTTTAAAGGGGAATGAGCATGGGTTAAAACCACAATCATAGCCAATGTGGCCAGGGTGGAGACTTAACCTGCCCCATTAGCACACAATATCAAGACAAGATCATTATAAGCTATTCCCATGTGCAGTCTATATTATTCGCAAAAACTCGACTGGTAATCTTTAGCCTTTCCCATGCCATTTCAAATGTCTTCCCCCTCCATTAGTGCTAATGGCTCCGTGCTCACATAAGCTGTTAAGACTCATTAAGGAGTTATCAGGTAACAGGAGAAAACAGATGCAGCTTGGCTAAATCAATTTACCACCTCAGGGTTAAAGACAGTGGCGGCATCTCAGGCTGTTATAAGGTGACAAGAGAACGTGTGTTCATTATTTGTTGCCAGACAATACATTGCCTATTCTATTTTAAGTACTTCTTCACATATTACACTCTTCAGCACATGTACAGTATGTGTTGTTACTATCCCATTTGCAGGATAGAGCAATTTAACTAATAGATTAGATAGTTCAGTTATATAAAACATCAGGAAATTGATACTTTTGGGCAAATAATTTTTTTTACAGTATCTATGGGTAACTAATACTGCACATCAATAAATACTTTATTCATAAATAAATGCTTAATGAAAATTTAGAGCTGTTTTACATCTCAAAAATAATGCATGCTGGAAAATATGCATTTTTTTTCATTATTGAAACTATATATTCTAGTTTTCTCAAATGAAGTTGAGATATCATTTTCTTAGCAGAGCCCCTCTTCTGTAACATCCCCGTCCATAATATCTGACACGCAACAAAGATGGATATCATTAAACCAACATGTGTAGTCAGCGTAAAAATTACTAACTAAGACATACTCTTTTTTTTCTGTGGTAAAGAAATAAAATTTGTCAAATGTCAAACAGGTAGTCTCTTGGGGGCCAAATAACCTTTTTAGACGTTTCTTCTTATTCTTTCATGTATTTCCAAGTAGAATTCCCCCCTCTTGGTATCTTATGGGATAGTAAGGTCAAATGAGATTCATGTAATGCAAACCAGGCCTACTAGACACTCTTACAAAGATTTCTAGTAAAGTAAAAGTAAAGAATGTTTCACTATTCTGTGTCAATTTCATAAACAGAACACTTCTAAATACAACATTTCTACTTTGTTTGAAGGATAGTAAGCAACAACCATTTCAAATTTGCATTTCATTCATTTATTCATCAAAACTTATTGGGCTTTTTAGTAAAAAAAAAAAAAAAGAAGGGAATGGTCCTCGGTTATGGATTCTTATCTCTTGGCTAGAGTGGGGGTTACAAAGAGCATTTCTCACTCTCTGAATGACCTATCCGCTCCTACATTGCACAGACAACCCACTGATTTAAATGTGCACTATAGTCCCTGTCATGGCATTGCAGGCAAATGTAACACTTATTGTCAGGTTTCCCCCCATATCACTGGGGGTTCCACCCGTAGACACTATAGGGGAAATTTATCAAAACCTCTGTAGAGGAAACGTTCACCAGTTGCCCATAGCAACCAATCAGATTTCTTGTGCCACTACAATTACACAACTCGGCATGACCACTACACGATACAGTGGTCCCCCGACATACGATGGCCCCGACATACGATTGTTTCAACATACGATGGCCTCTCAAAGGCCATCGTATGTTGAATGCAGCATCAACGTACAATGCTTCTGTCTGTCGGGGCCATCACAAAAACAGCTATCCGGCAGCGCTGACTACTTCAGCTGCTGCCGGATAGCCATTTAATGTGCCCCATTTTCCCTGCTCAATGATACTTACATGTCTACGCTGCTCAGGCCCTTCAGTTCGCCGCTTGTCATTAATACGTCGCTGTAGCTCTGTGCCATCGCCGTCATCAAATCATCATCCAATAGGGGTGGCGTGAGCGGCAACATGATGATGGTGACGGGGCAGGACAGCGGCGTAGTAGTGATAAGGCAGCAGAGGAGCAGCGAACTGACGGTCCGGAGCGGCAGGGACATGTAAATATCATTGAGCATTCATGTACAACAAACCCTCAACATACGATGGGTTCAACAAACGATGGTCCGCCTGGAACCAATTACCATCGTATGTTGAGGGACCATTGTATACAAGGTCAAGGCTTCCCACTATGTACACTGTGTTTAAACTCAGGTGCCACAGCATTCTAATACACCTGATCAATGGGGATTCCAGTTGATAGTCTATCAATCAATTTTTCAGCACTTTTTTTTTTATTACATTCAGGAAGGTGGTCTAACTACCCCCTTCCCCACCCCAAAAAGAAAGGAAAAAAATACATTTACCTTTCTCGCTTCCCCACCATTAGTGGAATGGAGGTGTCACAGAGTTCCAGCTCCTGCTTTTCAGAGCTTTCACTGATTGGCTGTGTAGGCCTATGATGCCATATTCCCGAACCTGTAAGCGTAGCACAGCAGTGGCTGGAGCTTTGTGGCACCATTGGTGGTGGGCCAGGGAGGAAGGTGAGTGTATAAGTTTTTTTTTTGTTTATATATATATATATATATATATATATATATATATATTTTTTTTTTTTTTTTTATTTACCAGCTTCCTGAGCATTATTATTAAAATACATAAATAAATAAATAAAAGTTGCTATATAGAAAACTCCTTTTAAAGGGGTAGAACAAAATCACAATTAAGGAATTTGGTAAGCTAGAGGCCAATTCCAGTGAGGCTAAATCCACACCACATCTTTGGGAAACAGCACTTCAAGGGTGGAACACAGGATTGTTAAGGTGCTAACCCAAACGACCACAGTGGATAGGTGAGCACAACTTTATTCAGACATGATGCAATGCTTTTCATTGCACATGGGCAGCTTAATCAGGCATTCAGGCACCATAACAGTTACATTATGGCGTATTAATCCAAAATTACCACAGATCTTTTTTTTTTATTTTTTTAAACAGGTTCATGATATATCAATTAACATCCATTTTAAAGGCTGTTCTATACTCACCTTGGCAGCACTTATAACTGTGGCGGTATATGACTGAATATTATCTCCACATGCACCTCCACGAGACTGGTGGCATCGGATAAGCTGTTAAGACAAACGTTTAACATGACTTTCTTAATACAAAAAATCTAAAGCAAAACAAATGCAAGTGGCAACAACTGCTATAACTGTACTTATTACAATAAAATGAGTTTCCTAGTACAATTACACTAAAATCAATCTTCTATTTGTTCAAATAAAAAAGGACCAAAAAAAAAAAGACAAAGCTTTCATAGCCACAAGAAAGAAAGCAAACATTCAACATGTAATACAATAATACTTGTGAACTGATGTACTTCCCATAAGTAACTGGCTATCCTACATTATAAGATATGAAAGATCTTCTGAATATCTTGGAATATCTGAATATCTATGAGGCTTTGTTTCTGTAGGTCTCCATGTCAATCCTGATCGAATGAAAATTGAGATAATGTCATACAGAAAATTGCCTCGGTTTTGACTCCCCCTGTATTGTGAAGCATGTTGGCGCCTTATAAATAAATACTACTAAATAATTCATGACACGTCTGTACATTAGATTGAGATCCATCAATCGCAGGAATTCCCTCTACCCGATGTTGATTTTTATGTCATATAATACATATCACATACTTGTACATCCTGAGTTGTGTTAATACATGCACAAAATAAAAATATATTACTTTTCCAAAACATTATCCAGTTTCCTGTCCTTTAAATAATATGTCTGGATTCGGTAAGCACACAGTTACATTCAGTAGTAAAATTCTGCTTGCTGTCATTTGGAGGGTACACTTAACAGACTTTAAAAGTGCAGTTCCTGTTTTATGGAATCTGAACCTGTTCACTGGAATAGGTGGGCCATGGTAACTAAAAAAAAAAAGGAAGTTCTACAAAATATTTCAAAAACAAATGTACCCCCTGTATTACTCTTTTATTCAGAGTTTTCATATAGGTTGGGTTTCAATATTTATTTTTAGTGGACATGTCTCATTAAAATAAATGGTATATGATTTCCCAAATATGTTATTCTACTACTTCTAAGTCCCTTGGCCTCTATATATGGTAGTGAAGAGTTGGCCATCTCAATCTAACATTTAACACAGACAGGGTGACTGAAATTATGATTTATAAACATATTGTGACACTGAAAGAGAATTAAGAGTAGGTTTATCTTGTGAATCGTCATAAGAAAAGCCTGAGAAAAGGCGCTTTTTGCGTGACAGAAATTACTCAGAAAGCTTATATGGCTGACAGGAAGCAGCATCTTCTGCCATAAACTAGAAAAACTGCACATTAAGAGTTGGGTTCATTGTTATTTTTTTCTTTTTGGTTTGGTTTTATCACTTAATGGGTTATTAGACCCAAAGAGTCATAGGTGCAGGGGCAGACAGATCGCCTGTGCAGCAGGTACAGCTGCACAGGGGCCCAGCGTGTGAGGGGGCCCACTGCCCTTTCCAGGTCCGGTCCTACCATGGGACCTGGTGGGACCATTGGTCCCAGGAGGCACTTTTTAGGGGCGGAACTTTGCTCCCCCCCCCTTTTTTTTGTGCCTAGTAGGTTCATGGTAGGGCCCGCAGTCTGCAACCGACCGACCCGGGTCTGACAAGGGACGTAGCGCAAGTGACGTACCTCCGCATACCCGTGCACGAGGATGTCAGTGAGTCACTCGTCAGGCCGCCGCCAGAGAGGAGAAGCGCTGCGCAGGCCAGGTAAGTATGTCTAAGTGTGTGTCTGTGTGTCTGTCTGTGTGTGTGTGTGTGTGTCTGTCTGTGTGTTGGGGGGGCTATGCTACCTAATGTGGGGAAACTATGCTACCTAATGTGGGGAACTATGCTACCTAATGTGGGGAATCTATGATACCTGATGTGGGAAAACTGCTACCTAATGTTTTATTTTTTCATTTTTATATTCTTTGCACAGGGGCCCTCTGCTGTCTGTGTCCGCCCCTGCATAGGTGAATATTGAGAAACGCAACAATTTTGTACATTCGTACACCCCCCCCCCCCCATGCAGCCTCTTTGTTATCATGCAGAAATTAAAGTATTAACTATTTTATTAAAGGATAAGTCAGTAATACTTTTCATGCATAATAATTATAGAAGGCATCTTGTAAGAATACTTTCTCAAGTTCTTTGATGTTTAGATCATAGAATACTGTGCTAGCAAATAGGTATACAAGACTGTATATAGCTGAGTGCATGCTTTATCCCACAAAATGAAGCAAAATGCTTAATTGAGATACTTATCCCGATCCTAATAATCTTCTGGGTGCCACTCAGACTGTAGCCGGAGCAGCTTTGGTCTTTAATAGCAAAACATATCCATTAAGAATGCAGATTTGTTATAAGAGGGAGATTTGGTCTGGCACGGTTACCACAAATAAATGTAAATAAACATAATCACATGCTTTAGTTTTGTCTCTGCAATATTAAATATTTGATTTACTAGAGGATTTTACAGTGGATTTCTCCTATTTAATTGATGCTAATTTTGATTTATTTATGCATCCTCTGAGAAATGGTATTAGCAGAGAGAAGTATTTGGGAAGACAGCTTTTATACGACATTTAATTATACAGTGAGAAACTGATATTCACAGAGGAGCACAGACGGTAGAGCTTTTCAAATGCACTTATAATACTAAGGAAGTAAACAGTACATAGATTTAGAATTCAATGTAACACTTAATAAATTCATACAAAAAGATTACATAATATTATATAAACTCTGATATTGTTTTAATAAGCATTATAATGACTGAGAGGTTAGCACAGCTGGGTCATGGGTTCGGTTCCAACCAAGAATGGAGATCTTAAATATAACTATAATGCATGGGAATATGAACTACAACAGAGAATTAGGGGGTTCATTTTCCTCAACAGCCATTTTGCAAGGCTTAACAGCACTACCTGTAAATAACAGCTGATTGCCCAATACTATTACTATGTAGTGACTGTAAGATGGCAAATAAAAGAATAGCAAAAACATACTTAAAGGGGTACTCTGCTGGAAAATATTTTTTTTTAATCAACTGGTGCCAGAAAGTTAAACAGATTTGTAATCTACTTCTATTTAAAAATCTTAATCCTTCCAGTACTTGAACTGCTGTATTTTCAACAGGAAGTTCTTTTCTTTTTTATTTTATTTTCTGTCTGACCACAGTGCTCTCTGCTGACACCTCTGTCCCTTTTAGGAACTGTCCAGAGCAAGAGCAAATCCCCATAGCAAACCTCTCCTGCTCTGGACAGAGGTATCAGCGGAGAGCACTGTGGTCAAATAGAAAATAAATTCAAATAGAAGAGAACTTCATGTGGTGCATAAAGCAGCTAATACTGTAAGTACTGGAAAAGTTAAGAGTTTTAAATAGAGTTAATTTAAAAATCTGTTTAACTTTCTGGCATCAGTTGGTTTTAAAAAAATGTTTTCCAGCGGAGTATCCCTTTTAGAGGTGTTAACAGACCCATTAAGACTTATTCACTATCTACAGGATGGGAGATAAGTGGGGGTCCAACTGCTGGCACCCGACAAGATCTTGAAAACAGGAACCCTGGTCTCCCACTGTAATGAAACACTGGTCACACGTTCACATTGCCAATCTAGTTACTGTCTATGGGAGATGCAAGTGATAACCAAGCACTTCACTCGGCTATCTCTGTCAGCTCCCATAGATAATGAAGTCACAGTGTGCATGTGTGACATTGTGACAGGTTGCTCAGGTCCTGGTTCTGGAGAACATACGTGTTTCCCTATACTTTGAATTATATAATTTTTTTTTATCCCTTTATGACCTATAACATTGTATTACATCATGGGTTATGTGAGGATGGAGTATGGAACAGGCTCGGCTACCTGGCCATACCAGCTGCTATCTGCAGCAGACAAAAGTCATTAGTGGTGCAACTTCCCGATCGGCACCCTGCAATGAAAACTTGGTGTGGCCTTGGTGGCGGCATTTACTTAGCTACGATACAGCCTGCCTGTGGCCAGTAGAGTGCTTATTACATAGATTAATGTAATGCATAAGAATTGCAATGATCTATAAAAGCAATTACATACATTTTTAAGTAATCAAAAAGTTTTAAAAATATATATAATCTCCCCAATAAAAAATAAAAAAAACACTCCATTTTCCCATTTACCAAATAAAAACACATCCCCTACAGAGTAGATATCTGGCCAGAACAAGACTAAAAACAAATAAAAATGAATTGAAAAGGATGCTAATAGCAAAGAAAGTAATATTAATGATTTGTTTTTTAATACTTTTTATCGATATATATCATCACCTATAGTGTGCTTGTTACATGCTTTCATGTTCTATTCTTACATATTTGTTCACTGCAAATTGTTAATGCCACCACCTTACAATTTTTTGCATTTTGTGTGTTTTTTGTATCTTAGTTATGGATTGTTTCCTTAGAGAACTACTTGATCTATAATTTTTTGGGGGAAAAGATCTGCCCGTGTGAACGAACCCTTAACCCCTTGGGGACTCAGGGTTTTTCTGTTTTTGCACTTTAGTTTTTTCCTCCTTACCTTTTAAAAATCTTAACCCTTTCAATTTAGCACCTAAAATTCCATATTATGGCTTATTTTTTGCGTCACCAATTCTTTTTTGCAGTGACATTAGTCATTTTACCAAAAAAGCCACGGCAAAACGGAAAAAAAATTCCTTGTGCGACAAAATTGAACAAAAAATGCAATTTTGTAACTTTTGGGGGCTTCCGTTTCTGCGCAGTGCATTTTCCAGTAAAAATGACACCTTATCTTTATTCTGTAGGTCCATACGGTTAAAGTGATTTCCTACTTATATAGGTTTGATTTTGTCTTACCATGATCTGAAGTTTTTATCAGTACAATTTTTGTTTTGATTAGACTTTTTGATCGCTTTTTATAAATTTTTTTGTGCTATAAAAAGTGACCAAAAATATGCTATTTTGGACTTTGGATTTTATTTGCGTGTACGCCATTGACCGTGCGGTATAATTACCTAAATATTTTTATAGTTCGGACATTTCCGAGCGCGGCGATACCACATGTTTGTTTACATTTTTATTTACACAGTATTTTTTTTTTAAATGGGAAAAGAGGGGTTATTCTTGCTTTTATTAGGGAAGGTGGTTAGGGGTTAATTAATATTATTTTTTCCACTTTTTTTTTTTTTTTTTTGCTATGTCATAGCCACCTCTACATGTGGATGATCAGTGTTATCGGGGCTTGACTTCTGCCTGGATCTCAGGCATGGAGAAGTCAATCACCGATCAGACGTGCTGGAGGCAGGTAAGGGACCGCCCTAGAAGATCGGGACACCGCCGTTTTATCGCGGTGTTCCCGGTCAGCCCAACTGAGCTGCCGGGATGCAATTTTTTTAACTTTAGACGCGGCGATCAACTTTGATCGCCGCATCTAAAGGGTTAATAGTATGGAGTGACCACGCGTTATAGACCGGGACCAGGTGCAGGCGTGCAGGTACGCCCTGTGTCCTTAAGAGGTTAAGTAAACCCTCCAAAACTAAAGAAAACCAATAATCAGACTACAGCCGTGATTTTTGCATCTCAAAGCTATGGCAAATATGTGGCTAGTGAAATTACTCCTTTGCAGCAACGACTGCAGATGAAATATATCAATTCATGCCAGACATTTATATGAATGATTGACCAACAGGTCCATTTAGGCTTCTGCTCTGGATAACAGTGAGTGTCCCCTCTTTATGACGTTCATACGTTTTGACTGACATGCTTTTAGCTAAAGAATGTGCAAAGCATTGTAGGCAAACAGAATACATAAAAAAAACATTGTCTAAAAAGTCTTAGGTGTAGACTTGTTTTAAGAACCACAATTTCTAAAATAAGAATTGCAGGAGTTGGTTATTGAATTGATGGTTATTGAATGGTTTTTAGAGACAGAAAATTTAAAGCTCATCAGGAGAATAAAATCTGAATCATTATTTTTTTAAATTCAAGGTTAGTATTCCCAGAGCAGTAACATTCCAAAAATTAGCATAAGACTTTCCATCTCTATAGTAAAGGGCTGCAGCATACTTTTCTTATGTGTAACACTTAAGTTCTTGCACAATACCACCAATTGTATACGTGTGGCAGGGTCTGTGAGATGATATGTTTATGATGTCAAAAACAACATTTATATCCGTTTCTCTTGCATGTCTCCATCCCTTAAGAGAAATAAATTACAGATGTGAACAAACATGTATACAACTGTGGCACTGAAACAAATTTCACGCTATTGGCCGAGTGAAGTTTGGAAAGAAAGGAATCTGTATTATGGGCCAAAAATATGAATGACTGGTGGGGAGAAAATCTGGGATGCACTTCAGGCTAACTGAGTAACACAGGAAGCATCATAGTCTGGGCAGAAAACCACCCACAGAAGTGGCTTCTGGCTGTACTTCAATCAGAAACATGAAACAATTGTCTGATTAGCGTATATTGGAACCATTCTAGAAGGTATACTGGTATTTACACAACTGCATAATAAGGAGCAAAACACACCTATAAAATTGCTCTTATATAATCACCATAAAATAATGAAAGGCATAAGAAGCTTCTAATATAGGGAGCAACCACATATAACATATGTTTTCTCACAAACATAAAAAATGAAAAGAAGTTCAATATGCTATTCAATAATAGTAATAGAATGGGCATTAAAAAATACAAGGCCATATCTACTGGATTAAACAGTCAGGTGTTAGAGCTGTGTGCCTTACATCAGTCATGGTTACAATTATTAATGCTTTTAATTAGTTAAAAAAGTAAGTTTGTTTAAAGGGGTTATCTAGCTTTTAAAAAAAGTATCCAATACTCACAGGATAGGGGAAAAGTGTCTAATAGTGGAGGGTCCATGCTCTAGGACCCCCCAGAACAATGCCAGTCTCTCCCAGCTGACCGCTCTGGCAGCCACCTCTGGCAGTAGAGACTTACTTGTCTTGGCAGTGACAGGCCAATCAGCCAATCAGTGACTGAGGTGGGATACCGCTGCAGCAGGTCATTGGCGGTGTGGGCTGATATGGGTACGTCTAGGGAGGTGGGGGATAGATTGTTTAGCTGGGAGAGTTGGGAGGTCCCAGGGGGTGAACCCCCTGCGATCAGACATCATCTCCTATCCTGTGGATAGGGGATACGATTTTAAAGGTTAGATAACCCCTTTTTAATAACCTGGCCTACAATACTGTCTATCAGGGGCAACTGAAATAAATCATAAATCATACACCTTCAATAACGGTCAGCCGAACAGTCATTTGTCCGGCAGTCATCTCTCCCGACCTCCACATACACATGAAAGTTTGGCACAGTGGAACGTTCATATTTCCTCTATCAGGAGGTAAGAATAAGCCAAGTGAAGGCTCAGTAATGCACATTCCAATGTAACTGTATCCAGAATGATCTTCAATTACATGTATGGCTTATTGAGGTCTCAAACATTATTCATTTTCATGGGCCTCTTGTGACTGGTTGCATTGCTGGCACAAACCTACTTATCTATGTAGTGGACTGTAAGTAATCGTTCAGTTATAATAAGTAGGGTGATTATTGCTATATATCAGCAGGTCCAATATTTCCCAAACAAACACTGTAACTTAGTTTCATTAACTCACAGCTAATACTTTACAATCAGTTAGACAACCCGTACCTTATTTTCCGCATATGCAAGCCAGCGACTCCCCAGAGCAATAGGATTCATATTTGGCCCAGGACAGGGATAGCAGCCTGAGGGAAAAAGGTTCCAAAAAACAGCAGTAAGACATTTTCTTGTAACAAGCCAAACAAACAATTCTAAACAAAGAACTCTTAAACCTCTAAACATTCATCAACAACTGCTTACATTTCTTAGAGTTTTACACGGGTAAGACATTGTGGTAACAGTTAATTAAGCTTGAGACGCATTTTTTTATTGTTTTGCTTTGTGAGTAGTTTTTCTTTTTTCTTTTAATAAACACAGTTTTGTTTGGGAATGTTTGGAAACACGTAGGGCTTGTCTTTCAAATCTCAGCACAATGTTAGCACTTTGAAATTGAATCATGACTTAAACCGTAAATATTTGTTTTCCCAAAGCTATAAATCCAAGATATTTACCCTCAGCCTTCAGGATCATTAGAGCATATAAAAAATAGGAGAGTCATTTATATTACAATGCCCCACAACTGGTCATGATACAATGTACACGTCCAAATTAACCATTTTAAAATTGACAGTTGTAACTTCATCAATACAAAAAAGGATTGTTGCTCAATGTTCAAATAACCACCATTTCCGACCAAACCTAAAATTTGTGAAAATATTGCAACATCATTATGCCACAAGCTCTTTACACTTAAAAATGGGTGTAAATTGATAAATGATATCCATTTCAATCTCCAGAATTATTATTATTATTATCTTTTTTAAAGAAACAAATTGGTGTAGCATTATAAACAGTTTTGCCCATTCATACAATTTGGGGTAATAAGGGAGGGAAAGGATAATGTGGGTTGCAAAACTGATTAAAACATTTTGCTCTGATGTATATTGTACTCCTTATTAAAAATGATGAGCATGTTATCAGTATTAGCTAATTCCTGTAAATTATTAATACATTCTCTACATATGTCTTTGTCTTTGAGAGAGAGAGAGAGAATGTTTTAAGGGATTTTAATTACTTTCTGCAAATTCAAAAGTTTATATACACTAGGATTACTATGCCTTTAAAACAATTTGGGATAGCAAATATGATCATGTTATGTCTTTGGAAGCTTCTGATAGGTTTATTAGCAACATCTGAGTTAATTAGAGACACACCTGTGGATGTATTTTATTGCACACCAGAAACACACTGCTTCTGTGTGTAACATCATGGGAAAGTCTAAAGAAATCAGCCAATATATCAGGAAGAGAATTGTGGATTTGCACAAGTCTGGATCATCCTTGGGTGCAATTTCCAGATACCTGGAGGTGCCTCGTTCATCTGTACAAACAATTATACACAAGTATAAACAAGATGGGAATATCCAGCCATTATATTGCTCAGGAAGGAGATGGGTTCTGTGTCTTAGAGATGAAGGTGCTTTGGTCCGACATGGTCATAACAACCCAAGAACAAAAGCAAAAGACCTTGTAAAGTTGCTGGTGGAAGCTGGTAAGATTGTGTCATTCTCCAATTTTTTTTTCCTCCCTGCTCTATGCAATGGGCGCGGGACGCTCCTGCACGCGTGTCCCAGGCGTTGCTATTATTAACGCTCCGTTCAGTCCTGCTGGGAGCGCACTCTCTTCCCTACCTTCGGTGGTTCCGGGACTCGCTTTGTGGGACAGGCTTGCATACGAGTCCTGAGCATCCCCTTACCTCGCTCCCTCTCTGGTCCTTCTCCCCCTGTGTATTGCCAGCGCGCACATCCCCTCCCTTTAGGGCACGCACACACCGGCACTTCTAGATTTAAGGGGCCAGTAAGCCCATAATTAGTCGGCTGTTTGGCAGGACCTTATATTAATCCGACACCTCATTATTATGGGGCCAGATATTTGTGCTTGTGCCCTAGAGAAAGCGTTATCTTGTGTGTGCCTATTAGTGTTCCAGACCTCCTACTTGTGAACTGAACTTGCTCCTTTTCCGCCTGCCTTCTTACCTTGTGCCTGTGACCTGACTACGCTTCTCTGCTGCCTGTCACTTGACCTGTGCTTCGTCTGACTACGCTTCATCATCTGTGCCAAGTTTCACCAGGGAAACCTGTATGAACGGATCGGGCCAGGGGTAGCGACCTGTGCAGCACCTTAGACTCCGCTCCCTGGTACGGTTCAGTCCTTGTTCACACAGGACAGTGGATCCACTTCTCAGCCGTTACAGTAAGGCCGTTACAGTATCAACATAGGCTGAAAGGCCACTCTGCCACGAAGAAGCCATTACTCCAAAAGAAACATATAAAAGTCATTGTAATGTTTGCAAATGCACACAGGAACAAAGACCTACATTTTTGGAGACATGTCCTGTGGTCTGACGACATTAAAATGTAACTGTTTGGCCATGATGACCATCATTATGTTTGGAGAAAAATGAAAGAAGATTAGAAGCCTAAGAACACCATCAGCAACTGTGAAACATGAGGGTGGCAGCATCATGTTGTGGGGTTGTTTTGCCGCACCAGGACTGGTGCACTTAACAAAATAGATGGCATCATGAGAAAAAAAAGATTATGTGAAAATACTGAAGCAACATCTTAAGATATCAGCCAGGAAGCTAAAACTTGGGGTGGAAATGGGTCTTTCAAATACACAATGACCTTAAGCATACTGCCAAACTGGTTACAAAGTGGCTTAAGGATAACAAAATCAATGTTTTGGAGTGGCCATAACAAAGCCTTGATCTCATTCCTATTGAAAATTTATGGGCAAAGCTGCAAAGGCAGGTGCAAGCAAGGTGACCAACAAACAGGGCTCAGTTACACCAATTCTGTCAGGAGGAATGGGCCAAAATTCCTACCAACTACTGTGAGAAGCTTGTGGAAGGATATCCAAAACAATTGAAGTCTTTGCAGAAAGTAATAAAAAAAATGCCCTGAAAAACTGGTAAAGTTTATTCTGATTTCATGTCAGATAGTGAAAAAAACATGCATATGTGTCTTTTTATATAGTGTATGTCAACTTCTGGTTTCGACTGTAAATAACTAAAGAGAGGAACAGAAGAGAAATTACTGCTGCTGCATCTTGATTATCTTCATTCCAATGATCGTACTCGCAGGGAGGCAGTCTCCCCCAGTCTGATCACCGCAATCATGAAACAGCAGCAGAGAGTGCTCCTTCAATTTATTCTGAAAAGTCGGGGATTCTGAGGTTTTGTCTCGTTTGGGGAACCTTGGGGGTCTGTCTCCTCTTCTGTTTTTAATGTGGAGGATTTATATCTCTCTAGTCTTTTGGTATGTTTTTTAATTTGGGATTTCAATCAACTTTTATATTGTTTAAGTAATTTTGATATATGTTTTCAGTTGGGTATATGGGTTAAAAGGGTTATTCACCAGAAGGTGATTTTTTATTTTTTTATTTATAATTTTATTACATACATCATTATTGTTACAACTCAAAAATGTATCCATTCTTAACCCCCCCCCCTCACCCCCTCCCAAGTCAGCCTGGTCTTTCTAGTTCATCTCCTATTCCATGTCTCCCAGGGTAGCCATTTACTCTAGATTTTTTTTATTTTTGACACTAGTCTTATCAAACACTAGCTCATATTGTCTAACTTTATTTACTCCTACCACCCACTCTTCCCTTGACGGTGTTATCGGGGACATCCTTTCCTAAGAATCAAGATCTTAGCCACTCCTATTACTCCCAATAAGGAGATTTTAGTCGGAAGGATCCATGCTTGTCTTGGAGCTAAATCGGCTATGTTCTGAGTCAACCATAATGCTGTGGCTATCTTTTTGTGAACTGGCTATTTCCTGTTGGAGTTCGCTCCCTTGAACTACATGTCCCATAATTCCTTGTTTGTAAGTGTGAGGTCATTTTTCTTCTACCCCCACACCAGCCACCCCACCCATTAAAACCCACCTGTGCTCCCTTCAATGCAATAGACCAGTGTTTTCTAACCAGGGTACCTTCAGCTGTTGCAAACCCACAATTCACTGTAGAATGATCTCCCTCCCACCCAGCGGTTGCTCCACCCATTGAAACAAAGACTCTGAACACCTGACTAGTGATGTAATGTCTGTGGCCACAGTGTAACCTGGGAAAATCAACAACACTCATTTTGTATACTGCCAAAAATAAACATTGGGCCAAAAATCAAGCACAGGTACAGACACTATATTATGAACTATACTAACTTTACAGCCCCTGTAGCATAGTAAAATAACATTATGATTTATGCTGTTCAGTGGATTGAGCAAAGGTTGAATTCTGACGACAAGATGTGCAAGTCTGAGCATCTCTAATATAGCAGGTCTTCTGGAGTGTTTTGGTACACAATGTTTACTGCCAACCAAAGACAGGCCCAGAGAAGACCACCAGTGAAGTGGTAACAGGGCCATGGGTGCTCAAATCTCACTGTCATTGTGTCACTTTTGCTTCTTCACATGATCGGCAGGATGAAGAACCCCTATCGGTGTCCCTCCTGGGGGTCTAGGGCAGGTGTGTGTGGCCATCAGGTTCCGCACCTCCCTGCAAAAACCCTGGGTACTCCTGCACAGGCAGGACACGGACCACTTAACGGCTCTGCAGGCAGATACCCAGGTTAACACCTAGGTGGATTCCTGGAACATTTGTGGTCCCTTAGTAGCTTTGGTGAAAAGGGACATTGAACCTGAAACACTGAAGGTGTCTTCTGGCCCGGAGAGGAAGTGTAAGGTTTGTTGGAGGGCCTCTCTCCTTTCGGAGAAGGGCTTGCGATAGACTGCATCCTTTGTGTATGTTTTTTTTAGTGTAATGCGTTAGCACTTTTTCTTGCACTTTGAGTGATTGAGAGCAGGTTGCTTGGCTCTTAGATAATTAAAAAAAAATCCCATCTGGACACTTAGGGCATATTCACTTATGGTATGCTGTTTACATAGCTCCCAGTTATAGTCAGTTAGTGTGATTCAGGTTAGTTTTATAACTGCAGCTATTAAAGGGGTACTCCGGTGAAAACCTTTTTTTCTTTTAAATCAACTGGTGGCAGAAAGTTAAACATATTTGTAAATTACTTCTATTAAAAAATCTTAATCCTTCCTGTACTTATTAGCTGCTGAATACTACAGAGGAGATTCTTTTCTTTTTGGAATGCTCTCTGATGACATCACGACCACAGTTGCTGGGTTGCTCATAGCAACCAATCAGATTGCTTCTTTCATTGTTTAAAGGCCTCTGAAAAATGATAGAAGCGATCTGATAGGTTGCTATGGGCAACTCAGTTACTTTTCCTCCGGACAGGTTTTGATAAATCTCTCCCACAATTACTATATCATTGCAGTCCTGATCCCTTACATAAAGCATACATTTTTAAATTTTTCCTTTAAATGCACACTATACTTAGAGGGACATACAGAGGAACAAGGTGATATGGAGGGAAGGCAGGGATTTGATAGACAACAATGTAATTCTATAGTTAACAAGAAGCCAAAGCATGAGAGAATCTTGTAACATTTGACAACAAGCTCTGGACTGGACGTCCAAATAGACACAAAATGTATTAATTAAAATGAGCAAAGATTAAACAAGTTACACAGTTAAATACAGCGGTTATGTTAGCATTATATGGCATAAATTTAAATGGTTTAAAAATTAAAATACATTTTCAAAGACAGGTTTATTGTTAAACCTTAGCAATCACTATATAACTAGTGCTTCTACAGATGGTCTCTTTCTCTTTAGCATGCATGAGATGGTACAAAGATCTACCAAAACTGGTTTTGCTACTTAGGTCAAAAACCCAGTTTTGGCTATTAGGTCTCCTGCAAACCAATGTATTCTGGAGAATTTGTGAATCAAATTTACACAAGCTTGATCGCATGCCATATTAAAGACGTTGATCGCATGCCATATTAAAGACGTATTGAATAAGTGGTTCTAGAAGAGAATACTATGTCTCACAGAGGGCTCATACATAAATACAAAAATTGCAAAATTGATGGACATGAACTGTATGGTGGTAGCTTCAATCAATCCAAGTAACTATGTGACTATTTATATACAGATGTGGAAAAAATTGTTGGTACCATTCAGTTAAAGCCAGAAAAACCCACAATGCTCTCTAAAATCACTTGAACCTGACAAAAGTGATCTATATATGTAAAACTCAATGGAGGTTATTTACTATTGTGTTCCCAACGTTTTTTTGTTGGCTTTTGCAGCTGAATTTTGTCACACGTCATGCGACAGTTACTCTAACCAAAGAACGCTGAAGCCCAACCAACCCTCCATTTTGCACCCCCCCCAAAAAAGGGGGGCATGTCAACTATAACAAGGAGATGTGGTCACTGAAAAGTATTATATACCCGACAGTTTTGAGAAGTCCCAACATATTTACTAATGTTCCAGCATAAAATGTGGTGGATTTGAGCTTTGGAAAAAATTAAAGTTAAGAACAATTGTAAAAAAAAATAAAAAAATGTAGGGAAAAGCACAAAACGTAGGGAAAAATTTGTAAATGCTATGGATAAATACCTGTCAGAAAAAGAAAACTACAAAGAAAACAAACTATAATCTACTCTTAGTAAATCAGGGGCAATGTGTACTTATAGGACAACTAAAAATATATGATTAGTTGAATTAACCCTAACCCCCCCCCCCTCCCATCTGCGAGGGTCAGGGTATTTTGTCTCAAGTCCAATGAAAGTCTATGGAACCTTGCTCCACAAGCTGCCGCTCTGCATCTCCTGGTAAGTGTGTTGTACAGCTTGCAAACCACATCACTCCTGCAAGCTACACTCCTATTTTAGTAACTTTTTTTTCTTGTTTCGGCACAACGACTAAAACATAATTTTTGTCCGATACACCCACATCAATGGTCCATAAACCACAATCTCTTCGTCACAGCTGAGCCCCACCTTACTCACCAAGCTCCGCATCTCTGGGTGAAAGAGTCGGTCTGGCTTGCAAGCCACACTCTCTCCCAAAACCATGCCCCTTCTATTTTCGTTGTACAATCTCTTTATCACAGCTCAGCCCCACCTGAGGACAGGATCTGAGAACTGGATATGAGATCATTTGGGATATGAGGACAAGAGCATCATTGTTGTTTTTTCTCTCCCACAAGGTTTAGGTAGGAAGATGTTGGGTACTTAGCTTCTAATAAATAAAAATTTAACTGAAAATTAGCTGATAAAAATCAGAGATTGCTTTTGAATTGTGGTTCAACAGAATCATTTTGAAAAACAAAATAATAAAACTGTGACTTCCGGTTCTGGCGCACCTATGACAAGTCACTCGTGAAAAAGCTCCTGCTCCTCATGCTAATATCACTCTCCCCCGCAACTGAAACCAACTGTTCTATAGTCCTGCCAGACCGGTAAGGACTGCCTGGTGTCCGCTGTATGGACAGATACCTTACCCGCAGCGGGAAGGGAAGTACATAACCCTCGCTTACCTTGAGTGCGGCAAAGCAACAGCCTTCCAAGATGGCGACAGTACCTCAGGCAGTGCCACAAGCACCAGCTATGGCTGCAACACCGGCATTAAAAAAGACAGGAAAAAAGCAGCTAAATTAACCTTTTAAATGGCCACTGATTGCCTTTGCACAGCCTATACCACCTACCTTAGTTTCCCATTGGAAGCCAACAAACTGGAATAGGTCAGAGCGAAGAGATCTTTTGAGGATGGTCAGGAAGCAATTGACCTTTTTAGAGAACAAAAGGAAACAGTATTCTATAGATACGGGAATAAAGCTGGCAATTTACTTACTAATCTGGCTAGGGTATGTAAGGGACTACTATAAATCAAGGGCCTTAGAGATTTTTAGGGTCTTAATCTTTGCCATCCCAAAGACATCAATAATGTTTTCAGGGAATATTGCCAGCATCTCTAAACCTAAGAACCTGTAGATCTGTCTCCAGGACAGACTTTTTTGAAAAAAATGACCCTTCCCAACATCTCCGCGGAGGACCTCATAGCCCTAAATCCTTCTAGAAGGTAAAGGTAGAGTTAATAGACACCAAGAGGGGAATTTCTCAAAGCTGGTAAGGGACTTTTTTTTTGCTTATTCTATGCGCATATATTGTCGCATATGTGCCAAAGCAACTTTCTGTGCAACTTTTTGAAGGCAGTGGCTTTTAAGCAAATTTTTTTCAATACCCTAGGTAAGCAAGTTTTCAATATTTCACTTTGCAGTAGTAGTGAATTTACTATAGCAACATTCGCAAAAAAAAGTCGCACGGAAGTAAAAAATACAGCAGAACAAAGCAAATAAAATCCTGTCTTTTGAAAACCACTCATGTACGCAATATCAATGGGCCTGGTAAGGTATGTGAAGTGATTTTCAAAGTTTGACTTTCATGCACAAAATTTACCAATGCCATGCAACATTTTGATAAATTTTGCGCACAAAAGAAAAACCAAAGTAAAAAAGAAGCTACTTATATAATGACTTTCTGAAGTAACCTTTGATAAATTCCCCTCCATAAAATCTCTCCACACGGGTAAAGCAAGCAACTTCTATAAAGCCTCTTGGAGGAAATTAGGCCTACTTTAACAAACAAAGCTCAATTCAAAGCTATTTGGCAGGACAGTCTCACGCTTGCATCCAGAACCTCTGCTAATACAAAAGTACTCCCCAAGGAAGGGAAACTGGCTCATCTGCCTTCCTCATATCAGCTGATTTTGCTTATAAACCAAGATATAAAAATTTTCACCTAAATATTAGCAGATTGTTTATCCGCTTACCTCCCTAAATTCATAGGCAAGCACCAGGTGGGTTTTATAAAGGGTAGGTAGGGGGGTTACAAATTTAAGGACAGAAGACTGAGATCTGTGAATCTCATAAAGGAAACAGATTTCTGACTATAGCTAAAGATAATTATCTGTCCCAAATGGTGCAGGGCCCGACCAGAGGGGGCGCCCTACTAGACTTAATATTAACCAACAGACCTGACAGAGTAACTAATATGCAAGTAATAACTCTACTGAAATCTACCAATGAGGCCACAGAAAGACGCATTAAGCTAAAAATGTATAATTTTATTATTAAAGATAATAAGAAAAACAATGCCTCACGATACAGTGCTCAGAAAGGTATCAGATATAGCACTGAATAATGAACACAAAACCAAGGGAGGGGGTTTGGGGTACAGGTGAAAAACCTGACCTGACCAACCCTACCTAGTCTAACCCCTTGCCCTCACTACAATAAGTGTGGACAGGGAGTAGGGATAATATAAGTCACATAAACATTAAGAATAAACAATGCAATGACTTAATATGTGTATATTCTTACTCCTAATGACCTACGCGTTTCACCCTTACTTATAGTTAGGGGTTCATCAGGGCTCAGGGGAGCAGTCAACATATCACAACAGATAATAATCAAAAAAACACTATAAATAAAATGTGATAAATAAACAAGTGAAGCACACGTGATACAAAAGTATAATAACCGCACATTGATACTGAGTAATGATAAATAGATGTATGAGAAGTAGATAAATCATTCCACACTGGCCACAATGGAAGAAATGTGGATCCTTAATTGTACTATGAGTAGATGAAGAATACGTCCCTTGTCCAAAGCAAGTACTGTAAAGATAAGATCACAAAACCACCTGTCAAAGTCCCATACTTTAACAAAAATAATAACAACAAATGCATAAAATGTAAAAAATAATATATACCTCCAAATGTAATTAGGTATGCATGAAATAGCCCAACGTCGTATTATAGATATAGCACCCCAGGGATCACTGTTTGCCACACCCTGTGTTAATGAATATGCTAGAACCTGATAAATAAATACACCAAAATTAACTTAGGTAAAAAAGCCAAAAATTAATAATAACACCGAAAATAGATAATGAGCCAGTCTTACCCATGTATGATGGTAATAGGCTAAAAACTGATGACTGGTGTGACACACCAAATACAATGATACAAAATGTTAGGCCAGAGATACTATGAAGATAAAGACAAAAACAAAATGTCACTGTCTAAACTATGTGGACATGAGCATAAGCAATATAGGCAAATACAAGATAGAGCTTACCCCCTGACCAGATAATGCAAAGCGTCAGGACGAATCAAGGTGGATTGTGAATAGATTAGAAACACTTCCAACAGAGCACTAAAAATAATAATAAATAAAACACCATATGACCAACAGGTGTTATTACTACCGTACCACTATAGCCCCTATAGTACGAACAAATATAGTATAATATATATATTGCCTACCCTAATATAAGATGCTTAGAGCGTCAGGCAGCCCAAGATACAAGATGAATATGGTGATAAGAAAACATGGTATCACCTCCCTAATGTGGAGGCTTCAGAGGAGACGATGACTCCTACAATGGGATAATATGAGGGGTATATAGTTACCAAAGGTACGGGTCACATAATGTATGCAAAGCAATGTAGCCACAGTGCACTTACCCAGTCCCCGATGTCCCTTGTGTGGACTCAGTGTGCGGCGTCAACACTGAACGCCGCGAGTCTGATTAAAAAGCCGCGGGACCGAAAGCGGAAGTGACAGAAGGTATGTCACTGCGCATGTCGAGAGTTAGTGGAACGCAATGCGTTTCAGACGGCGCATGAGTGGTTAGGCAAACCCCAAAGCGAGGCTTGGATGTAATGCATATCACCCCGCGCATGCGCCCTGTCACGATGCCGGCTGGCAGGTAGTGGATCCTCTGTGCCAGAGAGGGATAGCGAGGACCGTGCTAGTGGACCGGTTCTAAGCCACTACAGGTTTTCACCAGAGCCCGCCGCAAAGCGGGATGGTCTTGCTGCGGCGGTAGTGACCAGGTCGTATCCACTAGCAACGGCTCACCTCTCTGACTGCTGAAGATAGGCGAGGTACAAGGGAGTAGGCAGAAGCAAAGTCGGACGTAGCAGAAGGTCGGGGGCAGGCGGCAAGGTACGTAGTCAGGGGAGATAGCAGAAGTTCTGGTACACAGGCTTTTAAACACACAAAACGCTTTCACTAGGCACAAGGGCAACAAGATCCGGCAGGGGAGTGCAAGGGAGGAGACTAGATATAGCCAGGGAACAGGTGGGAACCAATTAAGCTAATTGGGCCAGGCACCAATCATTGGTGCACTGGCCCTTTAAGTCTCAGGGAGCTGGCGCGCGCGCGCCCTAGAGAGCGGAGCCGCGCGCGCCAGCACATGACCGCAGGAGACGGGAACGGGTAAGTGACCTGGGATGCGATTCGCGAGCGGGCGCGTCCCGCTGTGCGAATCGCATCCCCAACGGCCATGACAGAGCAGCGCTCCCGGTCAGCGGGACTGACCGGGAAGCTGCAGGGAGAAAGACGCCGTGAGCGCTCCGGGGAGGAGCGGGGACCCGGAGCGCTAGGCGTAACAGTACCCCCCCCCCTTAGGTCTCCCCTTTTTTTTGTCCGGTGACTGCCTCCCCTGGGATGAGGACACCGGGAAGGAATGGATGGTTTCCTCAATGGCAGGCAGTACAGCAGGAGTAGGAATGGGGAGGGAGGGCAGAGGGCGAGACCTGGCACGGGGCAGTGTGACACCAGGACGAGGGCCATGAGGGGACACAGAGGTTTGCCTGATGGGACTGGGAGGGGGGGAGAGGCATTTCCTGTGGCAGGCAGAGTCCTTAATGACCTTAGGGGGAGCGGATACAGGAGGAACCACAGGGTCACGGCAGGGATTACTGGGAACCGGTTGAAGGCAGTCCTTGGAACAAGAGGGACCCCAACTCTTGATCTCCCCAGTGGACCAATCCAGGGTTGGGGAATGGTGTTGAAGCCAGGGTAGTCCAAGGAGAATTTCGGAAGTGCAATTAGGAAGGACAAAAAATTTAATTTCCTCGTGATGAGGTCCGATGCACATTAGGAGGGGCTCCGTGCGGTAACGCACGGTGCAATCCAACCTGGCTCCGTTGACCGCGGAAATGTGGAGTGGCTTGACAAGACGGGTCACCGGAATGCGGAATTTATTCACTAAGGACTCCCGAATAAAATTCCCAGAAGCTCCAGAGTCCAGGCAGGCCACGGCTGAGAGGGGAGAGCTGGCTGAAGTAGAAATCCGAACAGGCACCGTGAGACGTGGAGAAGCCGACTTAGCATCAAGAGACGCCACACCCACGAGAGCTGAGTGCGAGCGTGCGTTTCCCAGGCGTGGAGGACGGATTGGGCAATCCACCAAAAAATGTTCAGTACTGGCACAGTACAGACAAAGATTCTCCTCCTTACGGCGATTCCTCTCTTCCAAGGTCAGGCGAGACCGATCCACTTGCATGGCCTCCTCGGCGGGAGGCCTAGGCGCAGATTGCAGTGGAGACTGTGGGAGAGGTGTCCAGAGATCTAAGTCTTTTTCCTGGCGGAGCTCTTGATGCCTCTCAGAAAAACGCATGTCAATGCGAGTGGCTAGATGAATGAGTTCATGCAGGCTAGCAGGAGTCTCTCGTGCGGCCAGAACATCTTTAATGTTGCTGGATAGGCCTTTTTTAAAGGTCGCGCAGAGAGCCTCATTATTCCAGGATAGTTCAGAAGCAAGAGTACGGAATTGTATGGCGTACTCGCCAACGGAGGAATTACCCTGGACCAGGTTCAGCAGGGCAGTCTCAGCAGAAGAGGCTCGGGCAGGTTCCTCAAAGACACTTCGAATTTCCGAGAAGAAGGAGTGTACAGAGGCAGTGACGGGGTCATTGCGGTCCCAGAGCGGTGTGGCCCATGACAGGGCTTTTCCAGACAGAAGGCTGACTACGAAAGCCACCTTAGACCTTTCAGTAGGAAACTGGTCCGACATCATCTCCAAGTGCAGAGAACATTGCGAAAGGAAGCCACGGCAAAACTTAGAGTCCCCATTAAATTTGTCCGGCAAAGACAGGCGGAGGCTAGGAGTGGCCACTCGCTGCGGAAGGGGTGCAGGAGCTGGCGGAGGAGATGGTTGTTGCTGCTGTAGCTGAGACTGAACTTGCTGTAGCTGTGACTGTTGCTGCTGTTGCTGTGACTGGAGCTGCTGTAGCTGCGACTGGAGTTGCTGTGTCATGGTGGTCAAGTACGACAGCTGGTGCTCTTGTCGGGCGACCAATGTAGGGAGGTCGGCGGCAGCTGGCAGAGGAACTTCAGCGGGATCCATGGCCGGATCTACTGTCAACGGCTCACCTCTCTGACTGCTGAAGATAGGCGAGGTACAAGGGAGTAGGCAGAAGCAAAGTCGGACGTAGCAGAAGGTCGGGGGCAGGCGGCAAGGTACGTAGTCAGGGGAGATAGCAGAAGTTCTGGTACACAGGCTTTTAAACACACAAAACGCTTTCACTAGGCACAAGGGCAACAAGATCCGGCAGGGGAGTGCAAGGGAGGAGACTAGATATAGCCAGGGAACAGGTGGGAACCAATTAAGCTAATTGGGCCAGGCACCAATCATTGGTGCACTGGCCCTTTAAGTCTCAGGGAGCTGGCGCGCGCGCGCCCTAGAGAGCGGAGCCGCGCGCGCCAGCACATGACCGCAGGAGACGGGAACGGGTAAGTGACCTGGGATGCGATTCGCGAGCGGGCGCGTCCCGCTGTGCGAATCGCATCCCCAACGGCCATGACAGAGCAGCGCTCCCGGTCAGCGGGACTGACCGGGAAGCTGCAGGGAGAAAGACGCCGTGAGCGCTCCGGGGAGGAGCGGGGACCCGGAGCGCTAGGCGTAACACGCCCTTTGCAGATATCAGGAAAATAAAAGTGTGGGACGTATTAGAGGATGAAATCTTGACTCATAGCCAAGGATAATGTACATATAAAGAAATTATAAATGTACATAAACTTTTAATATAACAATTTCCACCTCCAATGTCATACACCTTCTGATTATTTTGGGTGTCTTTACTCACCTGCCATTTATTTATTTATTTATTTATTTATAATTATACATTTATCGTTTATTGTTTGCTTTATTTTATCTTATGTTTACCATTCTTAGATCGTACTCATCATACTTTATTAATATTTCCACTTTGGCCCAGTTTATGTACATTTATAATTTCTTTATATGTACATAATCCTTGGCTATGAGTCAAGATTTCATCCTCTAATACGTCCCACACTTTTATTTTCCTGATATCTGCAAAGGGCGCATGCGCGGGGTGATATGCATTACATCCAAGCCTCGCTTTGGGGTTTGCCTAACCACTCATGCGCCGTCTGAAACGCATTGCGTTCCACTAACTCTCGACATGCGCAGTGACATACCTTCTGTCACTTCCGCTTCCGGTCCCGCGGCTTTTTAATCAGACTCGCGGCGTTCAGTGTTGACGCCGCACACTGAGTCCACACAAGGGACATCGGGGACTGGGTAAGTGCACTGTGGCTACATTGCTTTGCATACATTATGTGACCCGTACCTTTGGTAACTATATACCCCTCATATTATCCCATTGTAGGAGTCATCGTCTCCTCTGAAGCCTCCACATTAGGGAGGTGATACCATGTTTTCTTATCACCATATTCATCTTGTATCTTGGGCTGCCTGACGCTCTAAGCATCTTATATTAGGGTAGGCAATATATATATTATACTATATTTGTTCGTACTATAGGGGCTATAGTGGTACGGTAGTAATAACACCTGTTGGTCATATGGTGTTTTATTTATTATTATTTTTAGTGCTCTGTTGGAAGTGTTTCTAATCTATTCACAATCCACCTTGATTCGTCCTGACGCTTTGCATTATCTGGTCAGGGGGTAAGCTCTATCTTGTATTTGCCTATATTGCTTATGCTCATGTCCACATAGTTTAGACAGTGACATTTTGTTTTTGTCTTTATCTTCATAGTATCTCTGGCCTAACATTTTGTATCATTGTATTTGGTGTGTCACAACTGTCATCAGTTTTTAGCCTATTACCATCATACATGGGTAAGACTGGCTCATTATCTATTTTCGGTGTTATTATTAATTTTTGGCTTTTTTACCTAAGTTAATTTTGGTGTATTTATTTATCAGGTTCTAGCATATTCATTAACACAGGGTGTGGCAAACAGTGATCCCTGGGGTGCTATATCTATAATACGACGTTGGGCTATTTCATGCATACCTAATTACATTTGGAGGTATATATTATTTTTTACATTTTATGCATTTGTTGTTATTATTTTTGTTAAAGTATGGGACTTTGACAGGTGGTTTTGTGATCTTATCTTTACAGTACTTGCTTTGGACAAGGGACGTATTCTTCATCTACTCATAGTACAATTAAGGATCCACATTTCTTCCATTGTGGCCAGTGTGGAATGATTTATCTACTTCTCATACATCTATTTATCATTACTCAGTATCAATGTGCGGTTATTATACTTTTGTATCACGTGTGCTTCACTTGTTTATTTATCACATTTTATTTATAGTGTTTTTTTGATTATTATCTGTTGTGATATGTTGACTGCTCCCCTGAGCCCTGATGAACCCCTAACTATAAGTAAGGGTGAAACGCGTAGGTCATTAGGAGTAAGAATATACACATATTAAGTCATTGCATTGTTTATTCTTAATGTTTATGTGACTTATATTATCCCTACTCCCTGTCCACACTTATTGTAGTGAGGGCAAGGGGTTAGACTAGGTAGGGTTGGTCAGGTCAGGTTTTTCACCTGTACCCCAAACCCCCTCCCTTGGTTTTGTGTTCATTATTCAGTGCTATATCTGATACCTTTCTGAGCACTGTATCGTGAGGCATTGTTTTTCTTATTATCTTTAATAATAAAATTATACATTTTTAGCTTAATGCGTCTTTCTGTGGCCTCATTGGTAGATTTCAGTAGAGTTATTATTTTGGAAAATTGTCTCCAAGGGCATGTATATTATTGGCTGAAGGACCATATATCTCCTTTTTCTGGTCTTCGTAATATGCAAGTAGAAGGATATATAGGAAATAGTGATCATAATATAATAAATTTTAACTTTTTCTTCAATAAGGGAACCTTGTGAGGGGCCACAAAAACAATGAACTTTAGGAAGGCAAAGTTTGATCAACTCAGAGAAGCCCTTAAAAATATAAAATGGGAAAATGTAAAGAATATTTGAAATTCTCACTGTAAAAGGTATATACCTTATGGGAATAAAAGGGTCAGGAATAACAGAAAACCAATATGGATGAATAAAAATGTTAAGGGGGCAATACATGACAAAAATGAAGTATTTAAACTACTACAACAAGACGGCAGTGAAGAATGTAAAATATGTTTAAAAAAAAACAAAAAAAAACAGATGAAAGCCACAGAAATAGAGACAGAAAGACTCATTGCCAAAGAGAGTATAACTAACCCCAAAATGTTCTTTAACTCCTTAAGGACTTAGAACGTATGAGTATGTCCTAAGTCCGGTCCCTGTCTATAACACGGGGTCCCGGCGGGACCCCGCGTCATAGCGGGATGGTCCCGGTGCCTATTCACAGCCGGGAACCGCGGCTAATAGCGCGGCCACGATCGCTCGGCCACGCGCTATTAACCCCTCCGATGTGGCGCTCAAAGCTGAGCGCCGCATCGAAAGTGAAAGTAAATGCTTCCCAGCTGCTCAGTAGGGCTGATCGGGGTCATCGCGATAAAATCGCGATGCCCCGATCAGCTACCCGGACAGAAGAAGGTCCCTACCTTCTTCCGTCGGCGTCCCGGCTGATTGATTGCTCCATGCCTGAGTTACAGGCTGGAGCAATCAACCGCCGATTACACAGCTTGCTGCCATGCAACGGCAAGGCAACAATCTGTGTATGCAATCTGCCATTGCAAGCTCATAGGTCCCTATAGGAGCAAAAAAAAAGTGTAAAAAAAAAAGTTAACCCTTTCAGGTATTCCCTTCTGAATTAAAAGTTTAAATCACCCGCCATTTCCTAGTAACAAAATAAAACAGTGTAAATAAAAATAAACATATGTGGTATGACCGCGTGCGGAAATGTCCGAATTATAAAAATATACTGCTTTTAAAGCCGCACGTTCAATGGCGTATGTGCAAACAAATTCCAAAGTCCAAAATAGCGCATTTTTGATCACTTTTTATACCACAAAAAAGTGAATAAAAAGTGATCAAAAATGGCACCGCTAAAAACTTCAGATCACAGCGCAAAAAATGAGCTCTCATAGCGCCCTGAACACAGAAAAATAAAAAAGTTATAGGGCTCAGAAAATGACAATTTTAAACGTATACATTTTCCTGCATGTATTTATGATTTTTTTCTGAAGTAATACAAAATCAAACCTATACAAGTGGGGTATCATTTTAACCGTATGGACCTACAGAATAAAGATAAGGTGTCATTTTTACTGAAAAATTTACTGCGTAGAAACGGAAGCCCCCAAAATTTGCAAAATGGCATTTTTCCTTCAAGTTTGTCGCACAATGATTTTTTTTTCCCGTTTTGCAGTGGATTTTTGGGTAAAATGATTAATGTCACTGCAAAGTAGAATTGGTGGCGCAAAAAATAAGCCATAATACAGATTTTTAGGTGCAAAATTGAAAGGGTTATGATTTTTTAAAGGCAAGGAGGAAAAAATGTAAATGCAAAAACGTGAAATCGCTCAGTCCTTAAGGGGTTAACTATATAAATAGCAAAAACGTCAAAAAGGAAAGTGTAGGACCTTTACAAATGATGAGGAAGAAATTAAAGACGTGGATCAGGAAAAAGCAAATATATTAAACAGATTCTTCTCCACTGTATTCACTGAGGAAAATGAAATGCCAGCTGAAATGCAGCGAGATAAGGTAAACTCCGCAGTACAGGTCACCTGTCTAACCCAGGAAGAAGTAAAGTGCCACCTACAAAAAATCTAAATAGACAAATCACCAGGTCCAGATGGCATTCACCCCCGTTTTCTAAAGGAATGGAGTAATGTAATAGACAGACCCCTATTTTTTATATTCAGGGACTCTATAGTAACAGGGACTGTTCCCCAGGACTGGTGCATGGCAAATGTGGTGCCAATATTTATAAAGGGGTCAAAAGGTCACCCCGGGAATTATAGGCCTGTTAGTTTTACCTCTGTTGTATGTAAATTGTTTGAGGTTTTCTAAGGGATGCTATTTTGGAGTATCTTGATAAAAATTAATGTATGACTCCATATCAGCATGGCTTTATGAGGGATCGGTCCTGTCAAACTAACCTGATCAGCTTTTATGAGGAGGTGAGCACCAGACTGGACCAGGGGGAATCGCTGGATGTCATATATCTGGATTTTTCCAAAGCATTTGATACGGTGCCACATAAAAGATTGGTGCATAAAACGAACGGGGCGCACACCTGACCTGTATGCGGTGCATGAGGGAATGAGGTATATCGGCGTTATCCATAAGCCAGCCTCATCTTTTGAGACCTGTCCACATCATTAGGATGAGTTACCCCCATATGTTCCTTGAGAAACCACGTAAGTATGGGGGGAACGTGTCGGAACAAAACTGTAATGTTCTCTTTTTATAACTTTTTCACATTATCTCGCTGTATTTCACATTATTAATTCAGGTGGATACCTGAATTTGGTGGTGAGTGGAATGCCCCCCCATTTATGCTTTTTTATAGCATTACGATAGAGTGGGAGAGTGATTTTTTTAAGTTATTATATGTCACTCTGACCCTATTGGGGACACTGTGAGCTTAAAAAAGTAGCTCCCACCATCCTTTTTTTTTCTGTCCCTGCCTATTGCCCATCTATCTCTAACCCCCTCCCTGCCTTTATTTTTTTTTTACTATTTTAGAAATGTCTTTTTGTCTGCATGGTAGTGTGCTCACTTACCAGGCAGACTTCCCCAGCAGACACAATGTCACTGATGCCTGCTGGGGCCGACTTCCGCCCTTAGTTCACCTATACAGGGTGCTTCCAGCTGTTTCACCACTACAACTCCCAGCTTGCCCTGACATCTATTGGCTGTCAGGGCAAGCTGGGAGTTGTAGTGGTGAAACAACTGGAGGCACCCTGTGGTGAAAACAATAACTTTGTTATGGCGGCGGCGCTACCCCCGCCCCGCTGAAAACAATACATTTGTTATGGCTGCGGCGCTAAACCCCACTGAAAGCAATACATTTGTTATGGCCGCAGCGCTACCCCCGCTGAAAGCAATACATTTGCTATGGCAACGGTGCGAAAATCCCCCCACCCCCACCCAAAAAATACATACCCAAGTGCTGTGCTGAGTCCTTCCTGAGGCAGCAGCAGCGGCGTATGCCGGGAGGCGGGGCAGGTGTGTGAGGCCAGGGAGCCAATGCCCTCTCAGTGCTCGCTCCCGCCCTCTGATTGACAGGCAGGGAGCGAACACAGGCTGAATGAATTTGGACCAATTGCCTGGCCGGCATCGGTCCGAATTCAGGCATGACATCACGCCAGCCTGCAGCCGGCCACTAGGAGGGAGACCCCTAGTGGCCAGTTTTCAAACGTAAATTACACCATATTAATAAAAAAAAACAATTATGGAACTATATTAGAGATATGTTGTAGTACATAAATACTAAAACATATTTTTAAAAAAGTTGGTGACAGTGCCCATTTAAGTGTTTGCTCTGGTCTGTTTATCCTGGGAGACCGATCAAGTACTGTCAGCTTACCATTGACTGTATCTGAATTTAAACTGTCCATTAGTCAGGACTGACTTGTCATTTGAAGATTTTTTTCAGGTATTGTGGTAGTCATTTTTCTTTGTGTCACAAGAGTGTAGTCACAATTTATGTTAATTATCTATAAATTTTTTAAAGCATATCAATAAAGTTTTAATAATATTTAAAACAAGGGTCTATAAGGGCTGTGATACAATATTTGATTGACTCTGAGTTATTCGTTTATTCTGCTGTTTGAGGATTGGGCTGGGGGAGAATGTGTGCACGTGGGTAACTGGCTCAGTGATAGGAAACAGAGGGTGGTTATAAATGGTACTTATTCTGATTGGGTGACTATTACTAGTGGGGTACCACAGGGGTCAGTCTTGGGTCCTATTCTATTTAATATATTTATTAATGACCTTGTAGAGGGGTTGAATAGTAAAGTAGTAATATTTGCAGATGATCCTAAACTCTGTAAAGTGGTAAACACTATGGAGGATAGTGCACTATTAAGCTAAGTTTCCACTTGGTTTTTTTCTGGCAGTTTTTGAAAACTGAGCCAAAGCCAGAAGTGTATTCAAGTGGAATAGGACATATAAAGGAAGGACTTACACTTTCTCCTCCCTTATAGATCCACTTCTAACTTTGGCTCAAAAACTGCAGTGGCAGTTTTCCCCAAAACTGCCAGAAAAAAAACCAAGTGGAAACACAGCCTTACAAATGGATCTGGATAGGTTGGAGGTTTGGGCTGGGAAGTGGCAGATGAGGTTCAACACTAATAAATGTAAGGTAATGCACATGAGGAGATAAAATCCGGGCTGGGATTATGTATTAAATGGGAGAACACTTGGGACGACTGACGTGAAAAAGACTTAGAATTCTTAGTTAATAGTACATTTTGCTGTAGTGACCAGTGTAGTGTATGCATAAATATATCATGGGGCCATACAGAGATCTCTCCCATGACTTATTTAAACCCAGGACTGTATCTATAACAAGGGGGCATCCTCTACATTTAGAGGAAAGAAGGCTTCTACACCAGCACAGACGGGGGTTCTTTACTGTAAGAGCAGTGAGACTGTGGAATTCTCACCCGGAGGAGATGGTCATGGAGAACTCTGTAAGAGTTCAAAAGGGGTCTGGATGCATTTCTGGAGAGTAATAACATTGCTGGTTATGTATACTAGATCTATAGGGACAGAACGTTGATGCAGGGGTTTATTCTGACTGCCATACTTGGAGTTGGGAAGGAATTTTTACCTCTAGTATGAGGGTTTTTTGCCTTCCTCTGAATCAACTCAGTAGGGACTCATTAGGGATATAGGTTGAACTTGATGGACTCTGGTATTTTTTTCAACCTTATGAACGAAATCACTATGTTACAAAGTGATCTGGATCTGTCAGCGGCAACCTCGGGTCTCCTAGCGATTGATGCAGAAAAAGACATCTATAATGTTGGCTGTGGGTGGCTACAGGAGGTGCTTGCCAGGTTTGGCTTCTCAAGGCGGTTTATGTCCTTTGAGACTTTTATTCCGCACCACTAGTGAGAGTCCCCACTCTGGGACACCTTTCTATGCCTATCCACCTACAGAAGGGCATGCAAAAGGGATGTCCTCTGTCGCCTCTGCTCTTTGACATGGCAATAGAGCCTCTAGCACTACATCTCCTGTCATCTCTGGCATAAAAGTGGGCACCCAGGAGACTCGTCTTACCTGCTTTGCGGATGACCTTTTTATATTTTTGGTGCGCCCAGTGGAACAAATAGATGCTGTGCTGGAGGCTATTCGCTAATTTGCATCCTTCTCAAATTTTAAAGGTGAATATATCTAAATGCCAAATGCTCTTTGTAGGACAACGGCCAATTCCATCTTTTCCTAATGCCCTTTTCGAAACTGCCCGTGACCATATCACCTACTTGGGTATTTGCATAGGTAGAACCCTGGGGTCATTATACTCCCTTAACTTCCCACCCCTCTTCCAGAAAATGCAAAGAGTCTTAGTGAGATGGCACAACTTACCTATCTCCTTGATGGGTCGTATAGACCTCATTAATATGTTGTGATTTGGTCGACTACTTTACCCGCTTTAAAATATTTTTCTGCTCCTTAAACACACAGACATACAGAAGTTGAATTCGGCCCTTATGAAATTCCTCTGGAAGGGGAAACGACCCAGAATAGTGATAAGGAATCTGTTTCTACCAGGAAGCTTCAATACAAGGGTGCTTCAATATGCCAAATGTCTGTATGTATAATTTAGCAGCTATGCTGTGCCAAATCAGGGACTGGGTAATGGATACAATCTACTTCTCTAATACTCCCCTAGAACAGCAGTTAGCCCTCCATGGAACCTGCACATATAGCAAATTACCCCCTCGCCTGAAAGGAAGCGCACTGATACAGGACACTATTGGTGTGTGTGAAAGGCAGTTCATACGTTATGTAACCTACCTTTTGTTATATCCCCTCATTTGCCTCTTTGGAACCCACCAGCCTTCCCACAAGGTAAGACTAATAAGATGTTGAAAAGGTAAAAACCCTTGGGTATTCTTAAAGTTTCAGATTAATTGTCACCTGACACGGGTTCTTTCCTGTCTTGGGAGGACCTTAGAACATGCTATGGTGTCCCTCAATCACACTATTTAGCAAACCTACAATTAAAGCATTTCTGCACATCTAGAGCAAACAATTTTGATACACTTCCTCATGAGGTAGCCTTTTCTAGAATTTTAGGTTCCCTGAACAGTTCTTCTCCCCTTTCCCTGCTCTATAAATCCCTGAGGCATCATATTACCTAACAAGTCTCTCTTTCCTTATTTGACCATTAGAAGGAGGATGTGCATGATGAGGCAGTGACCTCAAAACGGGTCTTCATCATGTACGGTGCTCGATAACATGTTAATCATGGAGGGAGATGCACATCAAGATTCTGCATAGGGCCACATATGCTTTTTATTTTTCTAATTCAGACGCCCCCTCGCATTATTAACGTCGGTGCCCCAAGTGTGATTTAGCGAAAGCAGACATGATTCACTGCTTGTGGCATTGCCTTAATTTGAAACCCTATTGGGGACAAATACACTCACTTCTAGATCTGGAAGAAAAGGATACCTCTAGTTGCATTGCACTATTTTTTTTATTACACACCTAACATGGTAGATCCAGCTGACTGTCAGTCAAATGCATATTGTAAATGGTTGCTAACGGAAATTGCAACAAGTCAGGAGGTCACCCAGACATTACACAAAGTGATATATATTGAAAGTGGTGCTGCTCTTTCTTATGGGAACCCAGGTATTAAGAATTTCTTCTGCTCCTGGCACCCTTTCATTAAACGATTGTTCTCCCCTGATGAGCATATCCCCCTGATGCGGAAATTTATACATATGGAATGGTACCTAAAAGGCCAACTAGCAGGTTCCTTAGGTGTACTGAAAGTACCATGAGGCCAATGCTTTACCTTTGCTTTCTTTTACTTTATTATCAAAACTTGAGCTCCAGCAATGTAACTTTATATTATCTAAATTGGAGGAATTTAGTGTATTATATCTGCACTCTGTACTGCTCACAAGACCAGGTTTTGTGAAGCGAATGTTTTTCTATGTTGGATTGGTTTTGTATATTTCTCTTCTGATAATATTCATGTCGTTGACTTTTGATAGCCTAGCTGCATTTGTACCATTTAAGACCATTTTATGTACTTTTTTATTGTAATCATGCAGGTTGCCATCCATGGTGTAAAGGTGTCCTCAGGTGTAAAGGTGTCCTCTCCAGACTGCAGGTTTCAGCGCCTTTCACAGATGTTCAATAGGATTCAGATCAGGGCTCATAGAAGGTCACTTTAGAATAGTCAAATGTTTTGCACGTTTTTGGGGGGTGTTTTTAGCTGTGTGTTTTGGGTCATTATCCTGCTGGAGGATCCCATTCTCTCTAGTTTTCTTTTTTTGCAGACTTCATGTTTGCATTGCTGACTTGATTATTTTCTCATGGCTTTCAACCACACCGATTTGTGCTACACCACGGGAGGAGTAATTTTTGTAGGGTATACCAATGACTGCGTTAGTCCAAAGTAAATGAGTATATTCTAAAGAAGATCAATAATTATGCCTTTAAAAAATAACTAATTATGTACCTGCAGTAAACTGAGCCGGTAACCAACCTATAGCTGTATACATGTATACAATGTACATCGAATAGCTACAATAAGAAAACTGGAATACACATATCATAGTATATACCTATTCTTAATAATGCTCTCTTGAAGTATGAGTTATCTTATAATTTGTTCCACAAGAGCCTGTTACAGCTGTTCCGTACACAGGATACTGGCTGTCATCAATACTGGGGGCCTGTAATCTTGCCAGGCCATAACTTTACAATTCAAAAATTTTGACTGTGAAATGAAAGAATTCGGATAATACAAATATTATAGTTTGCATATTGGAAAGTTGCATATAGGTTGGTTCAGCAACACTTCAAAGTATAAATGTTTTCATACCCCTGTACATACAGCCATAGTACATTTCATGGGTGCTCACTTTCCATTAATTTTGATACTTGACAGGGTTTTAGTACCAAAATATAATGAGCATACCTGTTTAATGTACAAGGCCAAGCAGCATCAAAGTCAAATTGTACAGCTATGTTAAGTACAGTACATTAGAACAAATTATAAAATAATAATGTAAGAAAAATAACAGGGGTATAAATTTCATAGTTAATACTAATGCAGTAACTATGTTTATGTCTGGTACAGGGTATAACTCATTAGTAATGTTTAAGACACTGCTTATTAGACAATCGGTAAAGACATTGAAAATACTTTACATAGCAAAAATGAATGGGAATCTGTTTCATGACACAGTCATTGACCACTGTTTTGCTCTCATCTAGGCAGAATCAGAGATCTAAAGTCAGCAAAATAAGCAACAAGCCACCTGACCCATGCTGGACTCTACAATGAATTTCCTACAAACAGGTCTCTGTTACAGTTTAACTAGAACATCCAGTGAACCACCGAAAGAAATATCCAATGTAAGCACGAACTGCAGTTTTTCTCATGTTTACCAAAAAATTCTGCAAACATCTATGGGAAAATTAAGGTGAAAGACAGTGTATGACAAAGGGCAAAGTATACCAGGATACACTATTAAGAGCAAAGTGTTTTCACTTTCACACAAATATCTATATTAGAAAAAGCTCTTCTGGGTATTAAGGAAGCAGCATTTTTTTTTCAACATTACTTTTTGAAAACGTAGCTAACTTGAGAAGCAAAATATGAGAGCTGTTTCTGTAGAATGGGTTAAAACTTAAATTTGTTTTCATTTTCCACCACTCTATGGTTCATATAACTTATTGATTAACTTTTATTAACCTTTATTTAGGGGAAAGCAAATTTCTTTTGGTTTACAATTTTTACATTCTGCCCCCTTGTGCACCCTTACTGAGAGAGTAGTGGATGCATAGAATAGCCTTCCTGAAGAAGTGGTAGCTGCAAATACAGTGAAGGAGTTTAAGCATGCATGGGATAGGCATAAGGATATCTCTCAAATAAGATAGGGCCAGGTTATTGGGCAGACTATTGGGCAGGTTATTGGGCAGACTAGATGGGCCAAATGGTTCTTATCTGCCGACACATTCTATGTTTCTATGTTTACCCTATAGCACACATTTTGTTTTAGTTCAACTTGGGGACTTGATTGCTAATATCATACACTATAATATTCATGTATTGAGTATAACTGCCATGTCAGGCAGGGAATAGTGAAGCCTGGCTCTCACCCAGACCACTGTTCATGTGTACTTGACAATTTGTCCTAGACAGCAGATTCTCAAGTTGGCGATGATATCTGAGCTAGAATAAAGTGCAGGGATGTCAGAGGTCAAAATAACAAACAAAAGACAAAACAACAAAACAACAAACCATTCAGGAAATTAAGGGTTAAACAAGAGTATTGATAAACATTGTGGGGTGTCAATTGGTTACTATTGCAAATGGAGGGCTTTTGAAGGCCTCCATGCCATTTGGACTCTACTAATACAGGCAGGCTGTACTATTAGAGCACTTATCTCACAGACCATCGTATGTATTTCATTGATGTGTATAAGCAATAAAATGATTGTCCCCTTTAAAAAGAAAAAAATATTTAAATATTTTTTAAAAATCCCTAACATAAAAAAATATAAAATCACACCTCTTTTCTCATCTGTCAAACAAAAATGTATCTCACCAGTACTATTAACATATAACATTACTGATCCTGCATGGTGAATGGCATAAAACAATGAGAAATTGTTAAAAAACAATGAAAAATGCGTTAATTAGAAAATAAATAAATAAAAACAATATTAATATTTGCAATTGTACTGACCTATAGAATCAAGTTAGTTTTGTAGCATGGTTTTGTTGCAACCCATAAATAACTTTTTTGTCGGTTTTTCAGCATATTATACAGTAAAATAAAGGATGCTATTACAAAATACAACTGGTCCCGCAAAAAGCTCTAGATGTCTCTGGGCAGATCACACAAATGAGGATTTAAAAAAAATATATGGTGGGTACAATTTGATATATCAAACCAGTAGTGTAAAAAAACTGCAAGCAACCAGAAGGTTAGACCATGGGTGAGAAGACACCACCATGCAATTATAAAAATTTCTGAAAACAAACAGTGTTGCAAAGATCTAGATGAGTTTGGGAAATAATTTTCAGTTTGTTATTTCCTAACAAATTATAGTCTGACTATCTGACTTTGGTCAACTGCATTGTGTGTACATATATATATATATATATATATATATATATATATATATATATATAACTGCAAAGCAGCTCATTACACCACCTTCTCAGGTAGCATGTCCTAAGATCAGCTCTGGCTCCAGTTACAAAGTCTCAGAAGCGGACTTTGTAACTGGAGCCAGAGCTGATCTTAGGGCATGCTACCTGAGAAGGTGGCGTGATAAGCTGTTTTGTATATTCCTTACCCTGAGAGCCTGCGAAGTGCTAATGGCCTTTTTGACTCTCCGTTCTACACCGGAAGCGGTGTTCCTCTCCCTGAGGAGAATACTTGACATATATATATACACTAGCTGAGTACGCGGTGCTGCCCGTTTTTTCCTACCTTATCCTTGTGGGGGGAAAAGCAACAAAGGAGGAAGCTTTTGTCCTCATCTCCCGTCCCAAAATCCTGACCCCATATCCCCTCCTCATATCCCGACCCCAAATCCTCTCCTCATATTCCGACCTCATATCCTTTCCTCATATTTTGTTCTCATATCCCGTCCTCATATCCCGACATTATATCCCAACCTCATATCCGGACCCCATATACCGACCAGATATCTGTCCCCATAGCTAATCCTCATTTCTAATCCTCATATCCCATCCTCAGGTAAAGATATTGTAAGCTGAAAATAAAAGGGGTGTGGCTTAAAGGTGGGCATGTCTTTGTGAGATGGGGTGTGGCTTACCAGCCGGACTGACACATTCACCAGGAGATGCAGAGTGGAGCTTGTGGAGTAAGGCACCGGAAGTCCTATATACTTGCATGGGGCAGGTTAGGGGTTAATTTAACTATTCTATATTTTTATTTGACATATAAGTAACATGTGACCAAGTATTATCAAAATATCTCCAGCTGTTTGGAAATTATGCAGTAACCTAAATTTCCCATTCACTTGTATGGGACTTTAAATAAAAATCTCGACCCTGGCAAATGGGGGTGGGTAAGGGTTAAATTACCTATCATATGTTTGATGTTGACATATTAGTAACATGTGTGCCAAGTTTCATGTTAATACACACACAAAAACACATACATACACACATTGAGTTATATATATATATATATATATATATATATATATTATAATATACAGAATATATAAAAAAACATTTGAGGCAAAACATGGGAAAAAAGAACGAATTGAAGTTAGAGATTCTTAATACCATGAAATCACTGAAGATAACACTCGAAAACAACAAAATACTATAATCGGAGTTCTAAAAATAATGAACAACATTTAAACGTAGGCTTATAAGGAAAAATAATAATAATAATACATGAATGCTTAACCCGATAACAACCACGGACGAGTATAGACGTCCAGGTTGGTGGCCGTTCCCGCACCTGGACGTCTATACTTGTCCATTATTCTTGTGGGTGCTGCCCAGTGCACCCACGAGATCGCGGCAGGGACTCAGCTGTATCACACAGCCGGGACCCTGTTGCACTGCCAGGACCGAAGTAAACTTCGGTCCCAGCAATTTTAACCCTTACAGCCGCGGTCGGAAGTGACCGCGGGCTGTAAGTGTTATGACAGAGGGAGGGAGCTCCCTCTGTCACTCCTGCAGCACCCCGTATCGCGATCGCGGGGTGCTGTGTGTGGCCGCGGCTGGCCGGGACCTGCCGCACTGCCGGGAGTGAAGTTCACTTCACTCCCGGCAGTTTAACCCTTACAGCGACCCTTACGCGCGCTGTAAGGAGTTCTGACAGAGGGAGGGGGCTCCCTCTGTCTCCTCTGCAGCACCCCGCAGCGCGATCGCGGGGTGCTGCTGCATACCTGGGCAGCCGGGGGTCCTACAAAGACCCCCAGGTCTGCCCTGGGTATTGCCTGAAAGGACGTGCCAGAGGCACGTCCTAATATGCTGCCTGCTAGTGAAAACTGGCAGGCAGCATATAAATGCAATGCTTTGGAATACTAAGTATTCCAGAGCATTAAAAAGTGTAAAAATAAAAAAAATAAATAAAATCAAAGTGTAAAAAAAAAAAAAAAATGTAATAAAAGTGTAAAAATAAATAAATAAATAAATAAAAAATTAAAAAATATATATATTAAAAATACATTTATTAAATGAATCTAATTAAAAAATGCATAATGTGTAGGATCGCATTGGCGGATCTCCGCAGCATGTAATATGTTGCGGATGTCCACCATGTGATCCTACACATTATGCAGCAGTCACGGTAATGAGCTCCCTGCTGCGGCTGGGTAGCTTTGTGTGTCCACTCATAGCGGCGGATTTCCCGCCAGCAGTCATGAGCGGACACACTGAGCTACCCAGCCGCAGCAGTGATGGGTATATTCGCCATGAGCGGGTGCTTATTCCCACAACATGGCAGATATATCCATCAGGAGCCTTAACTGTCACAGACAGACGCGTTATACTGCTAGCCGACTAGCAGGACTAATCAGAGTGGTCCCTGGTGCAGCCAATAACTTGTAGGGGTGCGGTATATAAATGGGGTCACTTGTGGGGGTGGGGGTACTGTTCTGCCCTGAAAGCCAGATGGCGCTCCTCTCCTTCTGAGTCCTACCACGCGGCCAAGGAACCATATATGGCCAAAGCGGGGGTATTTCCGAACATGGGACAAGCAGCTTAATAAAATATAGGGTGCATTTCTTTCAATATCAGAAGTGATGTACAAAAAATATGCCCCCCAAATGATGCATTTGTGAAAAATTGCAAATTTTTAATTTTTAACACTGACTTTGTAATAATTCCTGCCAAAAAACTATGGTGTTAAAATACTCACTGTACCCCCTAGCGAATACCTTGAGGGGTCTAGTTTTTAAAATGGGGTCATTTGGGGGGGGGTGTTCCTATGTTCTACTACCTTTTAATTTCTGCAAACCTTGCATAGCACACAAAAAAAGATGTACTTTTCAAATTTTCAAAATTTTCAAAATTTCAAGTTAAATTGTTAGGCTTCTAACTAATTTAAAATGTTAATTAAAAACAAAAAAAAGGACGTCAAAATAAAGTAGACATCTGAAAGTATAAGTTTCATAAACTATTTGGTCAGTATGTATAAATATATGCAACCTAATAGTGTTAAAATAGCAAAAAATCTTAATTTTTTGTAAAAATTTCATGATTTTTTGCATTGTAAAAAAAACCTACAAATTATATCGGCTTACTTTTACTATGTACATGAAGGACAACTTGTGACAAAAAAACAATGTCAGAATTATCGTGATTGGCAAAACTTTACCAGAGTTATTCTCTAATAAAGACAGACATCCCCTATTTGAAAAAACAGGCCTGGTCTTTCAGGGGCGTACAGGTTTATTTGTATTGGTCCTTAAGGGGTTAAACTGGGAACAGACACTTAAATAAGGCATATCTTAAAGGAAAACTGTCACTTGTTTTCTCCCGCACTATCCACAGGTACTGGTGGATAGTGCGGGAGACACTGATTAAAATGAGCCCTACCTTGTCCAGATCTGCGCCGCCGTTCTCCCACAATTGTAGTTTTATTATCTGTTGAAATCTTCCTGTAACTGGCATTCACGCTTATGAATATTCATCCCCCCTCCCTCCAGTTCTCCTTCTCTTTGCTGCTCCTAACTGGGGGGACAGGGGATGAATATTCATAAGCGGCGCTGATGTCAGTGCCAATTAAGCGCCGAAGCCCCGAAAATGCCAGAAATAGGAAGATTTCAACAGATAATAAAACTACAATTGCGGGAGAATGGCGCTGCAGATCCGTACAAGGTAGGGCTCATTTTAATCAGTGTCTCTCGCACTATCCACAGGTACTGGTGGATAGTCAAACACTGGATAGTCAATCAGTGCTAAACAAAAACAACTTATTATTGTTGTTATCATTATGTAAAGTTAAATGAAATAAATAAACTTTGTGTTAATCCTTACACCATATCCATACAAAATAATACAGTTACCAAAATCAAATGAGTATTTACTATAAGGATGGAAACCATATACTGACCCAACAGAATAAATTTAAGAAGTAATAAGTTCATAGTTAATGATTGCTATTTACAGTCAGTTTATTAATAAAAAGACCAAAAAATTAAAAAAAAGTTGGTTGGCAGCAAATAGTATCAGGTGTTTATATATAATCAATTTAATACTTTTTTTTTTTTGCTTTGTAACACAATGTAACACAGCCATGTAGACAGTGACTGCACTCTTGATGAAAGAACCTTTTGATTCTTTGACTTTATGTACTTGGAGAAAAGTCTATGCTGAATAAGGGCTTACTCAATTTAAAAGTTATGGGTGCCATCTTGTGGCCACTTGATAAACTTCACACGACAAAGAAAAATAAAATAGCAATCTACTATTGTAGACTATATAGAAGGAAAAAAATCTTCAAAAACTGTCAAGAAGTGCTCCAACTTAATAGAAGGTGGCATTTACAGTTCTTGTGAGAACACAAGATGTCAACTACAAAGGGAATTGCCATGGTGCCTATATGAGCAGATGAATGTAATAATGGGGGAAGGGATGTCCCTTTTTGGGTCTTTAAGCTGTTGTAAAGAGCAACTCTCCCTCATTACACAACTGACCAGTTATATTTATTGTGCACAATGTAATAAGAACTACATCCTGGACTCCTTACTTGGAGATAAATGCAAAACACAAGAGAACCAGGAAGCATAGTCTACATATTAATATGTGGTTGTCAGAAAGCAGGAAAGACAGCTCTTCCCAGCTTCTGAAGGGATCCAATCTTGTACTTAACACAGAATATATGACTCCCATACAGGACCATATTACATTTATTGGAAAGCAGCTTTAATAATATAGGAGCAGTAGAAATCCTGCTGTATGTTCTGTAAAGGCTGAACTTCAAAAAATACTGTAAAACCTTTTCATGCCAACCAATTGTGTATAAGATTGTTCCTCTGAAAGAAATAAGTTAAAGTAGTCCAGTATCCAAAGAAGTATCCTCTATCCACAGGGGGTCTCCAGCCCGGCAACCTAGCTCTCTGCCTGAATGCATTATGTGGACCACGGCAGCACAAAGCTGTGGCCGACACGCCCCCCCCCCCCCCCCTCCATAAAAACTCTAGGGGAGAGTTTGAGATACACAAACACTGTATCTCCGTCTCTTCCATAGAGGTACATGGAGGGGGGCAGGTCGGCAATGACAGAGCCTGAATTAATGTTGTTATCATGTGTCATGGCTTCCCTTTCATTTCTACTCTATACTTTGGCTCCCCTTTAATCAGTGGCAGTATGCAGGAACCCATGTACAGCAGATAGATGGACCATTCAGTACAGTATAATGTGGACTGCACTCTCCATTTTTTTTTTAACAGCCTCTCTTCTTTACAACACATTTGGTGATGCAAGTCTCCTCCACCTGCTTGCTTTTGTCCCATTATGCAGTGCAGTGTGGATCCACATCTTAGTAATTCCCAAAGCATGTATTTTCTAAAATATGCTAAAAAAAAAAAAGGAGACATTGGTTGGCAAGGGAGTGGTTGACTTCCATAGGGAACTATACTGGGGAGTAAAATGCATCACAAAAAAATTGTTAGGGATGGAGAGTGGGGTCTTCTCAAAAGGGGTAGTTGTCTGAAGAAATGTCACTATATCCAAAATAAGAATACAACTTGCCCTATTGTATTCTGTACTGTACATCACACTGAATATGTGCCTACTACTATGAGGCTTACTACTGTAAGAATTTGTCAGTTCTTGTGAGATCTGTTGTGTTGTACAGCACATCAGACAGGGATGCATATAAATCTCTATGAAAGGGCAGCATTATAGGTAGCATAGTAAGAAAATCATGGTTTTCTCTACGGTTTTATAATGTATAATCATCAATAATAACTTCTTAATGAAGTAAATAAACACACATTGGCCCTGATTTACTAAGAGTGGAGTGTAGGTTTTGTTGTGTTTTTTGCGTTTTTTTTTTCCATGGTATTTACTAAATTACTCCGCTTTGGAAACTTTATACATGCTTTAAAGTGTAGGTTTTCTTCCCAGAAAATTCACATGATTTTCAAAGTGGTTTTCAGAAAAGACGAGTGATTTTGGATGAAATGTAGGGAACACGCCAATTTGGTAGTTTTTTGTTTTTTTTTCACTCTAAGTGTTTCAGATTCTGTAGGGTTTTCTCTGTTGCACATTCTGTCGAACGGTCCGTGCGACAGAATTTAGGCGCACAACCCTACAAAAAGAATCAGGATTCTGTTAGTTAATAAGGGCCATTGTGTGAACTAATATAAAAGCGGCTTTTGCTTTTGGCCGTTTAGCTTTTGTTAGGAAAAAGTATCATACATGCCTAAAACTGTTGCTGGAATCAGCGGTTATTCAAAAAAGTTAGGAAGAATAAAAAATTGTGAGGAATTGGAACACAAAAGTATGAATATGAGAAACATATATTGTAGGATTTAAAAAAAGATGCAGTACAATAGTCTCAGACCAGGACAAATTAATGAAAGTTAATATGTTCATAAGCAAGTTACAACCTCTTAAAAAACATGTACAAAACATAGCTGAAAAGGTGCAAAGAGTAACTGCATCAGAGCTTTCTTTTTAGAATAAAGACATCTACTTTCTGAATTATTGGATTGACCTTCATTTCCAGCTGGGATAACATTTTACATACTTCAGTGCACAAGTTCAATAAATAAACTTATGAACTTGGGAGATAATGCACAACTGCTGCACTCTCGTATATGGTAACCATGGTATATTAATGTGCGTTCAGCACTGACAGTTTTCTTGCCGAAGAACGTCTCCATGTGCAAATCCTCCTCAGAGATTACATTTTAATGGACTACTAACAGGTTCTAATGACAGAATGTTAATCATTATAGAGTTCTAACAATTGTATAGACTCATTACACTAAGTATAAATCACTTTAACATGCACCTGTTGTGGATCTATAAAAGAAAATATACTCAATTACCATATTCTATTAGGTATAGCTAAATCCTTGGCACCAAGCCAAAATAAGGGCATATATATTTAGATACTAAAGAGCATTGTAAACATACTACAACAATGTGAATTTCTTGGCAAAAATGGTGATGTACAAGAGTTGTGAACAGACCACAGAGTGTGGAAGGGTTGTATGATACAGAGTATTTATATTTTCTAAGGAGTAAACAAACACTTAAAGGGAGTCTAACAATTCCTGCTGTTTTGGTCATGTAACAATGATCACTTGATGTTGCAGCCACTACCACGGCAGGTTTCCAAGAGACAAGCGGTTTTCCATAGGTGTCCTGAACTATCTATATTAAGAGCTTCTCCAGAACTTTCTCTTCGCTATGAATGACAGCTCTCGAGGCCTTCTGATGGATGCTAGAGCTGTCAATAATAAACCTGTTTTCAGGTAACATGGGTAAAGCAGTAGATGGCCACTTTCACAATAAAGCTAAATAAAAAAGTCCTAAAAGGTGTACTTCGGTGGAAAACAAAAATGTTAATGCAAGCACTATTTCATCCTGATACATAAAGTTAAAATCCATGAAGTCCTTTTAACAACATGGGTCCACACATAAGAGCAACAGGAAAAACTCGCAAAAATGACCTACATGTTTTGGCCTCTCACTGGACCTTACTCAAGGTCTGAACATGTCTCCATTTGTCACAGGTATATATACAAATAACTTTCCCATCTTTAGATTTGTGGGAAAACAGGACATTACCACAAAAGCAAGAAAATAAAAACGGAAATGAAAAAGGTCACAGTTTTTATTTTTTTATTTTTTTAAACAGCTGTCAAAAATAACTGGGAGATGGGGCTGGAGACTAAGGGGGGGATTTATCAAACCCTGTCCAGAGGAAAAGTTGCTGATTTGCCCAGAGCAACAATCAGATCGCTTCTTTCATTTTTTTAAAAAGCCCCTGAAAATGAAAGAAGCGATCTGATTGGTTGCTGTGGGCAACTTTTCCTTTGGACAGGTTTAGATAAATCTCCCCCTAAGTTTTTTAATTTCCATACCACCCATGTATCACATCATACAGTTCCATAAAATATGATGGTGCTATATAAATCACTAACAATTTAAATGAATAAATGTTATCTTCTGTATCTCATTTCATCCTGATCTTGAAATCTAACATGGTAACTAGCGCAGAGGTCATAAGTGTAAGGAGACAATAGTGAATGAACTATGCAGTGTGTTCTGCTGTTTGGCTTCCAGAGTAAGGTCAGACAGGAAGAGAGCATGCTGCACGCCACACACATATAAATAGAACAAAATTCCTAAAGTCATTCTCAAAGACATAGGATTCCATTTGTTTAGTAAATATTCCCGTGGGATGTAAGCCTGTTTTACCCGTCTTTCCTGTTAAGAACAAGTGTTTATCTCATGCATTCAATTAAATCTGTGATTAAGATTTACCGTAACTAAAAAAAGGGCTTTGGGTGACGCCTTCCAAAAAAACATCATAAGCGATTCTATGACGGCAAGTACGTTTTTGATTTTAAAGGCTTCACAGTACTACCTATCCCTATAAGCATACAGGTTTCAAAGTGTCATTTTATTTTGTGGCTACTGGGCATAAACAGATAAGGAATCATTTCAACAACAATTTCCTAAATTCTTTATAGTTGCCGGCTTTACCATTTTTCCCTCAAACCCTAGGTTGTTAGGATATACAAAGGGGTTCCATCGGGGTGCAGAGGTCTTCTAAGCACTTATATTGCAGTTCACTTTGAAAGAATCATTGTTTAAAACCCTGCAATCAGCCAATGTAAAAAAAAAAAAAAAGAGATATAGAAAACCAAACTAAAGCTTGTCATATGCATTTATTAGTGTTGGCAGACCAGACAGGCCAGAAAACCATTCAATGCTTTAAAGGGGTTATCCAGGGAAAAACTTTTTTTTTTTATAAATCAACTGGCTCCAGAAAGCTAAACAGATTTGTAAATTACTTCTATTAAAAAATCTTAATCCTTTCAGTACTTATGAGCTTCTGAAGTTTAGGTTGTTCTTTTCTGTCTAAGTAATCTCTGATGACACGTGTCTCGGGAACCGCCCAGTTTAGAAGAGGTTTGCTATGGGAATTTGCTTCTAAACTGGGCGGTTCCCGAGACACGTGTCATCAGAGATTACTTAGACGTTTAATAGAAGTAATTTAAAAAACTGTTTAACTTTCTGGAGCAAGTTGATATATATAAAAAAGTTTTTTCCTGGAATACCCCTTTAAAGGAGCCTTAAAGGGGTTCTCCGGTGGAAAACATTATTATTATTTTTCTAAATCAACTGGTGCCAGAAAGTTAAACAGATTTGTAAATGACTTTTATTAAAAAATCTTTACCCTTCCAGTATTTTTAGCAGCTGTATGCTACAGAGGAAATTCTTTTCTTTTTGAATTTCTTTTTTGTCTTGTCCACAATGCTCTCTGCTGACGCCTGATGCCCGTATCAGGAACTGTCCAGAGGTGTCAGCAGAGAGCACTGTGGACAAGACAAAAAAGAAATTCAAAAAGAAAACAATTTCCTCTGTAGCATACAGCTGCTAAAAATACTGGAAGGGTAAAGATTTTTTAATAAAAGTAATTTACAAATCTGTTTAACTTTCTGGCACCAGTTGATAAAACATTTTTTTTTTATTCCACTGGAGTACCCCTTTAAAGTGTACCTGTCATTAACAAAAACTTTTTACATAATGTAGATAAAACCATTATACGTATATTTGTAATATATATGTTGGTTAAAAAATATGTACATTTTTGTCCCTACAGCTACTGCATGTGTGTCTCTATGAGGAGACCAAATACAGGAAGTGTCAGCAGCCAAGCAGGGCTCTGTGCACTGAGGCTCTGTGACACGCTCTCGGCTCACACATACAGTCATGGCCGTAAATGTTGGCACCTCTGACATTTTTCTAAAAATATTTTAAGTATTTCTCACAGAAAAGGATTGCAGTAAAACATGTTTTGCTATACACCTGTTTATTCCCTTTGTGTGTATTGGAACTAAACCAAAAAAGGGAGGAAAAAAAGTAAACTGGACATAATGTGACACCAAAATCCAAAAAAGGTCTGGACAAAATTATTGGCACCCTTAACTTGATATTTGGTTGCACATCCTTTGGAAAAAACTGAAATCATTTGCTTCCTATAACCATCAATAAGCTTCTTACACCTCTCAGCCAGAATGTTGGATCACTCTTCCTTTGCAAACTGCTCCAGTTCTCTCTTATTGGAAGGGCGCCTTTTCCCAACAGCAATTTTAAGATCTCTCCACAAGTGTTCAATGGGAACACTTAGATCTGGACTCATTGCTGGCCAATTCAGAACTCTCCAGCGCCTTGTTGCAATCCACTTCTGGGTGATTTTTGACGTATGTTTGGGGTCATTGCCCTGCTGGAAGACCCAAGATCTCGGATGCAAACCCAGCTTTCTGAGACTGGGCTGTACAGTGCGACCCGAAATCCGTTGGTAATCCTCAGACTTCATGATGCCTTGCACACATTCAACATACCCAGTGCCAGAGGCCGCAAAACAACCTCAAAACATCATTGAACCTCCACTATATTTCACTGTAGGCACTGTGTTCTTTTCTTTGTAGGCCTTATTCCATTTTAAGTAAACAGTAGAATGATGTGCTTTTCCAAAAAGCTCTATCTTGGTCTCATCTGTCCACAAGACTTTTCACTGGAGGATTTTGGCTTGCTCAAGTTCAATTTGGCAACATGTAGTCTTGCTTTTTTATGTCTCTGTGTCAGCAGTGGGGTCCTCCTGGGTCTCCTGCCATAGCGTTTCATTTCATTCAAATGTCGACGGATAGTAAGCGCTGACACTGAAGCTCCCTGAGCCTGCAGGACAGCTTGAATATCTTTGGAACTTGTTTGGGGATGCTTATCCACCATCCGGAATATCCTGCCTTGACACCTTTCATCAACTTTTCTCTTCTATCCACGCCCAGGGAGATTGGCTACAGCAGTGTTTCCCAACCCAGTCCTCAAGGCACACCAACATTCTGGGTTTTTTCAGTTACTCCATTGGAATATAACAGGGAAAAATTAAAATCCTGGACTGTTGGTGTGCCTTGAGGACTGGGTTGGGAAACACTGAGCTACAGTGCCATGGGTTGCAAACTTCCTGATAATGTTGTGCACTGTGGAAAAAGGCAAATCTAGATCTCCGGAGATGGACTTGTAACCTTGAGATTGTAGATTTCTTTCTGTTATCCATGCTTAGTGTGGCACACACAGACACACAATGCAAAAACTAAGTGAACTTCTCTCCTTTTTATCTGCATTCAGGTGTGATTTTTATATTGCCCACACCTGTTACTTGCCCAAGGTGTGATTAAAGGAGCATCACATGCCTGAAACAATCTTATTTTTCCACAATTTTGAAAGGGTGCCAATAATTTTGTCCAGCCCATTTTTGGAGTTTGGTGTGACATTATGTCCAATTAGCTTTTTTCCCTCCTTTTTTGGTTTAGTTCCAATACACATAAAGGGAATAAACATGTGTATAGCAAAACACGTGTTACTGCATTCCTTTTCTGTGAGAAATACTTCATTTTCTTGAAAAACTTAAGGGGTGCCAACATTTACGGCCATGAATGTAAGGATGATTGACAAGCCAGGAGCCTGCACAGAGCCCTGCTTGTCCTGCCCTCACTTCCTGTATTTGGACTCTTCATAGAGACACACAGGTAATAGCTGCAAGGACAGCAAATCCCCCCCCCCCCCCCCCCCGCCTCCGAATAATATCCAATTTTTTAAATTAACGTATATTACAAATATACATATAATAGTAGTATCTACATTATATCAAACGTTTTTGTTAACGACAGGTACACTTTAAGACCCTTCTCAACTGGATTTTTTTTTATTAACTCATGTTTTGACACTGAAATGCATGGATCAATTACAGTACATCAGGAGAATAAAAATGGTACAAGCACATAAAATAAAACTAGTCACTCCAGACCGAGCATTAGAATAAAGTACATGTACAAAATGCTGGTCATGAGGCAGTGTCAACAAAAACAACTAAAAAGTACAACTGTGCAAACTATAGAAATAAAACTAAAAAACTGTAAGACAAGTGCTCCCACATGACACCCCACCACAGCCATATTCACTTCACTACACATCAGGTCCCATTCGGTAAGTTCGGTAGGGGAAAAGTCAACAATTAGAACTAAGGTGAACTACAGAGGGGGGGGGGGGGGGGGACGGGACGAGGCTGTTCCAACCGTATTCATAGAATTATTCCAGACAGTGCTGCTTCACCACCTTCTCACAAAACAGAATTAACAAGCAGGAGAATTTATATTGGTTTCCATCTAGCATTATTCCAGCCCTGTGGCAGGGAGCACATGGTTGGTGTTCACACTGGTATGGTGCTCTGTGGCGGCCATTGTTACTGTGATGCTTTGTCTGTGGGGTGCTGTGGCCTAGAGCCAGTGGCTTGGTCAGGCAGCAGTGGGGCTGCCTGGCCACTGGGTCATTCCCCCTGTGGGCTTGGTGTTGGGGGGGCAGTGGTCGCTGCCAGGCGCTATGCCAATGTTAGGTTAGGGACCCACTCTGACTAGGTGGCCTTGACGCGGAGAGTAGGCTTTTTGATCAAAAATGTAAACTAACAACCTGTTAGTTTTTGAAATTACCGTATATACTCGAGTATAAGCCGAGTTTTTCAGCACGGTTTTTCGTGCTGAAAACACCCCCCTTGGCTTATACTCGAGTGAACTCTCCACCTGCAGTGGTCTTCAACCTGCGGACCTCCAGAGGTTTCAAAACTACAACTCCCAGCAAGCCCGGGCAGCCATCGGCTGTCCGGGCTTACTGGGAGTTGTAGTTTTGAAACCTCCGGAGGTCCGCAGGTTGAAGACCACTGCGGCCTTCGACATCATCCAGCCCCCTCTCACCCCCTTTAGTTCTGTACAGTACTCACCTCCGCTCGGCGCTGGTCCGGTGCTGCAGGACTGTCCGGAGAGGAGGTGGTCCGGTGGGATAGTGGTTCCGGACTGCTATCTTCACCGGGGAGGCCTCTTCTAAGCGCTTCGGGCCCGGCCCCAAGATTAGTCACGTTGCCTTGACAACGACGCAGAGGTACGTTCATTGCCAACATACTTCTGCGTCATTGTCAAGGCAACGCCTCTATTCCGGGCCGGAAGCGCGGAGAAGAGGCGCCCCCGGTGAAGATAACAGCCCGGAACCACTATCCCACCGGACCACCTCCTCTCCGGACAGTCCTGCAGCACCGGACCAGCGCCGAGCGGAGGTGAGTACTGTACAGAACTAAGGGGGTGAGAGGGGGCTGGATGATGTCGAAGGCCGCAGTGGTCTTCAACCTGCGGACCTCCGGAGGTTTCAAAACTACAACTCCCAGCAGGCCCGGACAGCCGATGGCTGCCCGGGCTTGCTGGGAGTTGTAGTTTTGAAACCTCTAGAGGTCCGCAGGTTGAAGACCACTGAGGGCGGATGATGAGAAGAGGATGATGAAGGGGGGGTGTGGGATGATGACAAGAGGATGATGAAGGGGGGGTGTGGGATGATGAAGGGGGGTGGGGATGATGACAAGTGGATGATGAAGGGGGGGTGGGATGATTACAAGGGGATGATGAAGGGGGGGGTGGGATGATTACAAGGGGATGATGAAGGGGGGTGGGGATGATGACAAGGGGATGATGAAGGGGGGTGGGGATGATGACAAGGGGATGATGAAGGGGGGTTGTGTGGGATGATGACAAGGGGATGATGACAGGTGATGATGATGAGGGTCTGGATGATGACAGGCGGTGATGATGATGAGGATGTTAATGACGGGTCTGGATGATGACAGGGGGGGATGATGTATTTCCCACGCTAGGCTTATACTCGAGTCAATAACTTTTCCTGGGATGTTGGGTTGAAATTAGGGGTCTCGGCTTATACTCGGGTCGGCTTATACACGAGTATATACGGTATGCTGAGAAGCAAGTAGATCAAAATACAAATGGTGGATGTGCGGCCATGTTTCTGTTTCTCTATTTTTGCTTTACAGAATTAACAAGCCTCTGCCACAGTTAGTAAGGGTGCGTTCACACGAAGTAATTCAAGATGAATTTACTCAAGTAATTCCTCTTGAATTCTCCGCTCCCAATTAATTCACATCTCCTCTGCCCATTGACTTTAATGTTTTTTTCCGCTGTCCTGTTCATACTGCGGAAATTCTGCTAGCAGAATTCCGACGCTGAATTCCGTTCCGCTTGAAGAAAGGGCATGTTCATTCTTCAAGCGGAATCTGCTAACTGAAGTCAATGGTAATAAAAAATTCCGCCCAACATCGTTTTCGCATGGAATTTGCGCGGAATTTGCATGGAATTTGTGCGGAAATGGCTGAAAAACCCTTCACTTCTTTCTCCCCCATTTCTGTGCGCAATTCCGCGCAAATTTTGCGCGGAAGTAAAATTCTTTTTTCCGCCCATAAATTTTTCGGAGTGAATTCCTCTTGATTTACTCCGTGTGAACACACCCTAAGAGGAGTTGATCTGCCATCCATCGCAATACAATGGATTTTCTACTAATTGCTACTTTTTTAATACATTTTATAAAAAAAAAATGATTACAAATTTATTAAAAGTTTTTTATATGCAAATGTGGTATAAAAAAAAGTACAGATCATGGCGCAAAAAATGAGCCCTCATACCGCCGCTTTTACGGAAAAATAAAAAAGTTAGAGGTCATCAAAATAAAGGGATTATAAACGTAGTAATTTGGTTAAAAAGTTTGTGATTTTTTTTAAGCGCAACAATGATAGAAAAGTATGTAATAATGGATATCATTTTAATTGTATTGACCCTCAGAATAAAGAACACACGTCATTTTTACCGTAAATTGTACGGCGTGAAAACGAAACCTTCCAAAATTAGCAAAATTGCGTTTTTCTTTTTAATTTCCCCACAAAAATAGTGTTTTTTGGTTGCGCCATACATTTTATGATATAATGAGTGATGTCATTACAAAGGACAACTGGTCGCGCAAAAAACAAGCCCTCATACTAGTCTGTGGATGAAAATATAAGAGTTATGATTTTTAGAAGGCGAGGAGGAAAAAATGAAAACGTAAAAATTAAATTGTCTGAGTCCTTAAGGCCAAAATGGGCTGAGTCCTTAAGGGGTACTCCAGTGAAAACCTTTTTTCTTTTAAATCAACTGGTGGCAGAAAGTTAAACATATTTGTAAATTACTTCTATTAAAAAATCTTAATCCTTCCAGTACTTATTAGCTGCTGAATGCTACAGAGGAAATTCCTTTCTTTTTGGAACACTGATGACATCACGAACACAGTGCTCTCTGCTGACATCTCTGTCCATTTTAGCAACCATGCATAGCAGAAGTATGCTGAGGGCAGCATGGTGGCTCAGTGGTTAGCACTGCTGCCTTTCAGTGCTGGGGACTTGGGTTCAAATCCCACTAAGGACAACAATACATAAAGCGTTATTATTATTATTATTATAATAACGTCAGCAGAGAGAACTGTGCTCGTAATCAGGGAGCATTCCAAAAAGAAAATAATTTTCTCTGTAGTATTCAGCAGCTAATAAGTACAGGAAGGATTAAGATTTTTTAATAGAAGTAATTTACAAATATGTTTAACTTTCTGCCACCAGTTGATTTAAAAGAAAAAAGGTTTTCACCGGAGTACCCCTTTAATGTTCATGTATTTATATGTGTATGAGGAGGTTGTATGAGGTAAGCTGAAAGCTATCTAACGTGTATGGTCTAACTAACCTTTTTTGTGTCTAAAATGTCCAGATAACTTAAAAAAACAACACAGCTGCTTGTAAAATATATAAACCATGCGGATTCCATTCCTATTCCAACTACTAGGGTTGGCCCAAAGGGCGACTGTCCAGAATCAGCCATCCATTACAACACAGGTTGTCAAATGAAATGCAGCTTCTTGAGATGGATTTAACAAGACAGTCACAGGTTTTTAAAATTTACAAGTAATAGTGTAGCTACTTTAAAACCTTACAGCCATTCAAGTAAATAGGATAACATATACTATAGTGTTTTAAGTCAAGAAATTTCAAACAAAACTATTAAAACAATAGCTTGAAAAACATCCTTGTTGTCAGGAAATGCCAATAAATTAATGATCGGAAGGGTTGTCCAACTTTGTTACACAGGGAGTAACTTGCCCCCTTGCCAATGGCAGTAAAATCACATGTTCTGCCAATGGAGGCATGCAAGTTTATAGGAGCACAGCTATCTGTTTTTGGCAACACAGCCCTAATAAATTAAACAGGGTTGAGCTTTAACACCTCATATAGCCCACATACTGACACATTTTCTCAAAAAAGCAGGCAATCAAATTTAAAAAATGATGATGGTACCCAGCTGACTAGTCCTAGTTGAAGGTCCCGGGGTCTGCTCCTTGCCTGGCTATCTTGTAACTGGCAGTAACTACTTACCCGAGTCCTGGGAGCATTTTTAACCCGTCCAGGATGAAGGGCGTACAGGTACGCCCTCGGACCCTGGTACTTAAGGACCAAGAGCGTACCTGTATGCCCTGGTCCCATTAATGGGATTTAAACCATTCTCACCAGCGAAGAACGGGTTAAACCCCGTCGGTCCCAGTTGCTACTGGCAGTCGGGACCCATGGCTAATGTCAGGCACAGTCGATCGGGCCGATTCCCAGCATTAGCCCTTTAGATGCCACGATCAAAGCTGATCGTGACGTCTAAAAAGAAAGTGAAAGTGAGCGGAGCTGATCGGGACTATCACGTCATAATTGCGATGTCCCAATCAGCCTTCCGGACAACGAGAGGGTCCTCGTCGTCTGTTCGGCGATCTGCTGCTCCTAGACTGCGCAGCAGGCTAGAGCAGCAGATCGCTGGTTACACTGATCAGTGCTATGCTATGGTAGAGCGCTGATCAGTATATGCAATCAGAAGATTGCATGTTTAGCCCCCTTTGGGGGGCAACAAAAAAGAAGTGTAAAAAAAAAAAGTTAATTCAAGTGAATTAACCCCTTCCCTAATAATCAAATCAACCCCCTTTTCCCATTTTTAAAATAAAATAATGTAATAAAAAAATAAAATAATGCGTAAATGTCCAAACTATTGAAATATAAGGTTAGCTAAACCGTACGGTCAATGGTGTACACGTAAGAAAAATACTAGTCCAAAATTGCGCATTTTTTATGTCACTTCATACACCATAAAAATGTTAATAAAAAGTGATCAAAAAGTTCCATCAAAACATGGTGCCTATAAAAACTACAGACCACAGCGCAAAAAAAGAGCCCTCATATAGCCTCGTATGCGGGAAAATTAAAAAGTTATAAGGGTCAGAAGATCACAATTTTAAACATACTAATTTTGGTGCATGTAGTTAGGATTTTTTTAAATTAGTAAAATAAAATAAAATCTACATAAATTGGGTATCCTTGTGACAGATTAAAGATCAGGTGTAATCTTTACCGGCAATTGCACTGTGGAAACGTGAACCCCCAAAAATTACAAATTGGCATTTTTTTTTTGTATTTCACCCCACAAATATATACCGTATTTATCGGCGTATAACACGCACTTTTTAGGCTAAAATTTTTAGCCTAAAGTCTATGTGCGTGTTATATGCCGATACACCCCCAGGAAAGGCAGGGGGAGAGAGGCTGTCGCTGCCCGCTTCTCTCCCCCTGCCTTTCCTGGGGTCTAGAGCTCTGCTGCCAGCCCTTCTCTCCCCCTGGCTATCGGCGCCGCTGCCCGTTCTGTCCCCCTGACTATCGGTGCCGGCGCCCCATTGCCGGCGCCGATAGCCAGGGGGAGAGAAGCGGCGCCGACAGCCAGGGGGAGAGAAGGGTCAGCGGCACCCATTGCCGGCGCCGCTGCCCCGTTGCCTCCCCCATCCCCGGTGGCATAATTACCTGTTGCCGGGGTCGGGTCCGCGCTGCTGCAGGCCTCCGGCGTGCGTCCCCTGCGTCGTTGCTATGCATGGCGCGGCGCACTGACGTTATGCACCGCGCCGTGCAGCGCATAGCAACGACGCAGGGGACGCACGCCGGAGGCCTGCAGCAGCGCGGACCTGACCCCGGCAACAGGAAATTATGCCACCGGGGAAGGGGGGAGGCAACAGGGCAGCGGCGTCGGCAATGGGTGCCGCTGCCCCTTCTCTCCCCCTGGCTGTCGGCGCCGCTTCTCTCCCCCTGGCTATCGGCGCCGGCAATAGGGAGCCGGCACCGATAGTCAGGGGGAAAGAACGGGCAGCGGCGCCGATAGCCAGGGGGAGAGAAGGGCCGGCAGCAGGGCTCTAGACCCCAGGAAAGGCAGGGGGAGAGAAGCGGGCAGCGACGGCCTCTCTCCCCTGCCTTTCCTGGGGGTGTATCGGCGTATAACACGTACATAGACTTTAGGCTAAAAATTTTAGCCTAAAAAGTGCGTGTTATACGCCGATGTAGCAAGGGTCTCAAACTGGCGGCCCTCCAGATGTTGCAAAACTTCAACTCCCAGCATGCCTGGACATGCAGCTAATGGCTGTTGGGAATGCTGAGAGTTTAAGTTTTGCAACATCTGGAGGGCCACCAGTTTGATACCCCTGCTCTGTAGTATACAGCAGCTGATAAGTACTGGAAGTTTTTAAATAGAAGTAATTTACAAATCTGTTTAACTTTCTGGCATCAGTTGATTACATTTTTTTCCCCAGTGGAGTACCCCTTTAAGAAAGCCACAGCTGTGCTGTCTGCCCTTTTTCATTTTCACTCCTTTTTCGGCACAACTGTGTCACATTTAAAGAAGCTGAGCATAGTATGGCAACTTTGGCCCATTTACGCTGATCGGCAGGGTGCTGAGAGTCAGACATCCCACCAATCCTAAAAAACTGAATAATCCTCATTTCAGTGGCCCTTTGGATGTTTTTTCTGCGTAAAGGTAAATGTTTGTCAAATAAAACTGCTCTAAAAGTAATAAATACTACTAACACATTAGAAGTTATATAATGCTGCCTTTAAATATATCACTCTGGCATCTTCAATCTGAACTGCATAATAATAGGTTATCATGACACAAGATTTAAAGTTAGTTTAAACCATATTTCCAAATTTAATTTGCCCTTTTTGTGCAACATGAAATGTTAATGATTAGGCAAGCTATATATGCCTTCTATTGAGCAACTTTATGGGTAAGACACATGTAAACTAACAGCCCTCTTCCATGCAGCTTTGGCTCCCGAATCTGAACCTTTTAACTGTGTATACATCTGGTAGTGTAAAGCGTCTAGTCAGCTGTTATTCGAGCCTTATTTGGATATTCCTGGGAACATCTAAATTGAGGAAATCAAGTTCAATTCCTGTAATCGATGTACTAAGAACAGTAGATGAACACTGATTGCTACTGGCAGAAACTGTCGCAATATTTTGAAATGCATGCCCTTTACTCAGGAAAAAGTCTATATTCCATTTGAGCTAAACAATATATAGAAAATGATTCAAGGTGATAATACAGGAAACGATATGCTCACATTATAAAAATCTTGGCATAAAAAAACTAAAATAATAATAATACTAATAATTAAATAATACTAAATAAAGTTCTAAAATGAAGTAAAAGACTTTTAAAACCAGATTCCTAATTAATATATACTTATTAAATACAGTTAAAGGGATGCATAAAATTCAGGGAATATTGAAATCCAGGGTTTTCACAAAGCACTAAACGCTCATTAAAATGATCCGGTAAAGGTAGCATACTTACTTGTCACAAAAAACTTCTTGGTGAACGTGCAGCTATCAAAAGCAGCAATTTTTTCTTGCAGCACCACCACAAGCACCCTGTAAAACAAAGATGTATACGTAAAGAATAAAATAACACAACAAAATAGTTTTATGTGAAAGCATATAAGGCAGGCACATGGTTACAATAGTAGCCTGAATGAACACTGCCTGTTCAGCAAGTTGTTTTAAAGGGGTACTCCGGTGGAAAACTTTTTTTTTTGTAAATCAACTGGTGCCAGATAGTTAAACAGATTTGTAAATCACTTCTATTAAAAGATCTTAATCCTATAAGTATTTATTAGCTGCTGAATACTACAGAGGAAAGTATTTTCTTTTTGGAACACAGTGCTCTCTGCTGACATCACGAGCACAGTGCTCTCTGCTGACATCTCTGTCCATTTTAGGAACTGTCCAGAGCAGTAAATGTTTGCTATGGGGATTTTCTCCTACTCTGGACAGTTCTTAAAATGGACAGAGATGTCAGCAGAGAGCACTGTGCTCGTGATGTAAGCAGAGAGCTCTGTATTCCAAAAAGAAAATAATTTACTCTGTAGTTTTCAGCAGCAAATAAGTACTGGAAGGATTAAGATTTTTTAATAGAAGTGATTTACAAATCTGTTTAACTTTCTGGCACCAGTTGATTTAAAAAAAAACATTCCACTAGAGTACCCCTTTAACATGTTTGACATTGGAGTTAAATACAATTACTGATATATTTGCATACGAGAAGCTGCTCTAATGTTCTGCTATCAGCGGCAGTTTAGCTCCACCTCTGGGTTTGTTCTGACACAGAAAGTGACCATCCCCTTTTCTCCCTATGTGTTGCGGATATGCTTGCAGCCTAGTCCCCTTGTCCATTACAGCTGATGCAGGGACAGAAAATGTAAACCGAGCCACACTGTCAGCATGTCACTGGCCACCTGCTGACACAAAAAAGTTGGAGACAAACCCAGAAGGCAGCATGCCCGATACTGATGGCAGGCCATCGGGACAGCTTTTATACTGAACCTATATTAGGAAGTGTCAGCAACTTTAGTGTTAAACATGCTTAAAAAACTTTTAATCTGGACCCCTACCACTTTTAACAGCTTATAATAATTATAAATAATTTAAGTTTTACTATGCAAAGATCTAAAAAAAAAAATCTACAAAGTAGCTCTAAACATTACGTGACATCAGATTAGTTTGGCAACTATGTTTCCTGCAATCCTGATATATTAAAGAGATTACACAACATTAGAATAAAATATATTTTTACAATATTTCAAGAAAAAACGGAAAAAAAAAGAAGAGAGGTAAATAGGTCTGAGCTGTGATACCAATTACAATACTGCCAAGAAAGTATCTACATTTCCTCTAGTCAACTGAAAAAAATATTTTGTTTCCCCTATTGCAGTGGTCTTCAACCTGCGGACCTCCAGATGTTGCAAAACTACAACTCCCAGCATGCCCAGACAGCCGTTGGTTGTCCGGGCATGCTGGGAGTTGTAGTTTTGTAACATCTGGAGGTCCGCAGGTTGGAGACCACTGCCCTATTGGTTTCTATGCAGCATTTGACACTGTGGCACTCCAACTACTAATCAACATGCTCCACTCTATTGGCCTTAAATAGTTAGAAAAGCCCAAGCTTATATCTTCCAAAAACAGCACCACACCTGTCCCTGGTTGTGTGTGATATTACAACTTGGCTCCATTCACTTCAATGGAACGGAGCTGTAATACCACACAACCTGATGACAGGTGCGGTGCAGTTTTAGGGTACATTCCCACACGGCGTATTTGCTGCGTATTTACTGCTGCGTATTTTATTTTCCCTGTTGAAGTCAATGGGTAGGAAAATACGCAGCACCAAATACGCAGCAAATACGCAGCAAAATATGCCGTGTGGGAATGCACCCTTAGGAAGAAACCAGCTTTGTTTATCTAATCCTGCATAACCCCTTTAAAGGGGTTATCAAGGGTTTATTAACTTTTTACTATCATGCCAAGTTATGTCTTAAGTGCCCCTTTTTTAGTGATTTCATGGTCCCCCCAGTTTATCACTCCTCCAGTGTCTGGATGACTGTTGTCTCGAGCCTTTCCCAGTATTCTGTCTGGCTCGAGATAACAGTTGATCACAGGGGGATTGGCTTCTTCTTGTCTTCCCTGAAAAGTCATCCCCCTGACGACGTGCGTGATCCAGCTGTACGTGCCGCTGCCTCGGCGTTTAATGCATCTCTGCTGTCTGCAGACTGAGAAGATCACGTGACAGTTGGGGACACAGAACGGCAGTGTGTTAAGCTGGACCACAAATCAGAGGGCTGGCTTGTCGGTGACAAGATGATGCCAAGCCTCATGATCAACCGATCAAACAGGATTCAGCTAAAGGTTTGAGACAACAATCTTCCAATGTCCAAAGGGATGCTGAACCTGGAGGGGAACAATGAAATCACAAAAAAGGGGTTGATCCATTTCACACAGGTAAGGCAAGTAAAGCATGTAATGGAGTAGTCTACTGCAGACTATTGCCACTCCATTGTGCCCGGGCTGAAAAAAAAATTGAAATCAAACTTTCACTCACCTTCCTGTGTTCCCCCCGGAGCACCGCTACAGCTGATTGGTCCTCCGGTTCGGTCTTCATCCTTCTTCCTGTGCACAGGTCTTCACACGGCGCTCAGCCTATCATCGGCTGCCGCGATGTCTAGCCTAGGCTGGTGATAGGCTGAGCACCGTGTGACAAGCAGTGAGCAGGAATAAGGATGAAGACTGGATCGGAGGACCGATCAGCTGTTGCAGCGCTCCGGGGGGACACAGGAAGGTGAGTGAAAGTTTGTTTTCAATTTTTTACAGCCCGGCACAAGGGAGTGGGAATAGTCTGCAGTAGACTACTCCTTTTAGACATAGCTTGACTTCACGGACACAATACTGAAAAGTTAATAAAACCTAGATAACTCCTTTTATGATACTGCTCTCGCTCAGTTTTCTTGGTAGCTTTCTGACCACTTGTTCAAAGTAATATTTGCTGGCTCTACTCTTCACTCTGCTTGACCCAGGGAACAGACCTTTGTACTCTTCCATGTTCTCTTTACACAGGCCCTACTGGCCAAACTATTAGCAGATATGGCTTTCAGTACCATCTCTGAACTGATCACAATATATATTTCGTGACATTATCCATGCACTGCTACAAAACACCAACAATGGTCTTTCCACAGTTTCTATGATGTCCTCTCTATCTGAAATGGAATCTTTCTATAACTGAATTTCTTGTGTTTCTGCCATCTGCTAACATACCTAAATCTGATATCTCCTTTACAATAGGTGGTATAATCATAACTTTAAGGCAACACACCTGCTTTCTTGGGGTCATAAAAGACTCAGATGTGCCCTTCACTCTATATATTTGATTACTTGTATGCCCATACCATATGCACCTTAAAAACATCTTGGCATTTTTTTCCAGTGGAAAATGCAAAAACTGTTACTGTAATCCTAATGAAATCTCGTCTTGATTTACTGTAACTCTTTACTTTTCTCCTCTTCAAACAATTACCTCTCCAGTCTATCCCAAATGCAGTAACCAGGCTCATCTTTCTGTCCATTACTTCCAATGCATCTAGCATGTGCCAGTCAGCACACTTCATAATACAGTTTAAATGTATAACTCTTACCCAGAAAGCTCTCTATAGTGTTCTACCAACCTACATCTTCCTAATCTGTGTCTACCACAAGCTGTCTATACTCTTCCATTGACCTAAAATAAACTTCCTCCCTAATCCAAACCTCCTATCCAGGTCTTGAAGACTTTTCTTCTGCTGAAGCAGTTTATTGAAAGGCAATACCGCTATCAGATTAATTCATTTTAGTGTACCCTAAAAACAACAACATTAAGGGCAGGCCTATCACATTTCCTAATCATTTTTCCTTGCTTTTACCCCCCCCTTCAACCTCCATTTAACAGTGAACCCCACACTCTTCGCGCCCTAACACTTCATATTGGTAAATACACAGACAGTGGCTGGTTATTCAATTATCCACCTTTACAGATAACATGAAAATAACCAAAATAGAGGTCAGTGAGAACTACAGGATTTGAATGATTCAACAATCACTGGTAGATATAAATACAAATGAAATGTAAACATTTTTTTTTAAAACTTACTACATTTCTTAAGTTGCAACATCTTAATACTAAAAGATCAAAATGACCATCAAAAAACAAAACAGAAACAGAAAATACAGTAGTGATGCATGATATGATCACCAAGCTCAAACTGGATTTACTGTCTATATTTTCACATTAGGTGTTTGTGCATTTTGTGTACGGCTGACGCTTCCTGTTTAACACAATGGAACAATCTGGCAGTTATCATGTTTACAAATTTAGATCTCTGATGCGCTTTCTGAGTAGAAGAGAAAATGCTGTCCTCATGTTTTTATTATTCTCCGGGGAGTGATTGATCAAGTTCAGTTAATGTGACTGTTCCGGTATTAACTCCCACGATATGGAGCTTGATGAATCAACCCCCTCTGTCTCAATTTCCTTTGTCATTTCCTACTTGCTGCAAAGTCATAATGTTGTTACACATCTCTGCAGTGATGGAAATTTGTCCTGTCGCCTATGCAGCAAATGTATAATGAGCTTATCATTCCCAACTTTCTATAAAAATGTAAAACAGCATGTAAGAAATGATAACTAGACAAAAACTGTCCATGTACAAAAATACAGACTATCGCTGGTAAAACACATCAGTTAGCGGTTAGGTAAAAGTATGCTCAACCAATAATCATTTCGGACCGCCATACACCTGCATGGTCAATTCTAGCGGTGACTTATTTCCCCTGAGAACAAAAGGATCAGTTATGTTCAAACTCGATTGCCTGATGCTTCTTTCTCCTAATTTCTGCCAATAGGAAACAGTCGGGAGGCCCTTTACCATAAGATGGCCATCAGGTTGGTTACACATTACCATTTGTGACCAGTTTTATTTAAGTGTCCCACGTCTATATAGTTGTGAAGTGCAACACTTGACAGCAAGGTTATCAGCTGGTTGTCACTTCAATGTCAAGTAAACATTTTTTACAGGCTGCAATATTATATGAAAATGTACACCTCAAACTAGACAAAATATACAGTATAAGAAATTAGAAAATAAGGGAGAATGACCTCATGATTTAAAGCAGTGAACCTAACCTTGAGAGCTAAATGTGGCTCTGCATGTGGCTTAGCTGCTGTTGTAAGCTCCATATCCTATAATGCACTAGTGAGGCTGGGTTCACACTAGGGCTGGGCGGTATGACCAAATGTGTGTATTACGGTATTTTTTTTAAACTTTTGGCGGTTCCACGGTATATAACGGTATTTCCTAGCGCCCCCCCCCATATTAATTATCAGCCCACATCCCATCGGGGTAAATACTCACATGTCACTCGCAAGCGCTGCCCTCCTCTTGCTGTTTGTTGCGGCCGCCGGCGCTGGCACTCTATACTGTGCGGTATCCCTATGCCCGGGCTGCAAAAAGTAAACAAAATAAACTTTAACTCACCTACCTCGGCCTTACGCTGGGGACGGGAACGTTAGAGAGCTGTCAGCCTATCACCGTCCGCAGCGATGTTCCGCCTCGGCCGATGATAGGCTGAGCCCATTGTCATGTAAGGAGCTCTGGCCAGCTTCTTACATGACAGTGGGCTCAGCCTATCACCAGCCGAGGCGGAACATCGATGCGGCCGGTGATAGGCTGACAGCTGTCCGACGTTCCCGTCCCCAGGAAACAAGTGAGGCCGGTACCGGACCAACGGGAGGTGAGTTAAAGTTTTTTTTTCTTTTGTAGCCCGGGCATAGGGATACCGCACAGTATAGAGCAGTGGTCTTTAACCTGCGGACCTCCAGATGTTGCATTACTACAACTCCCAGAATGCGTCTGTTTTTATAAAAAAAAAAAAAACATACGTTTTTCAAAATGTCCATTTTTAATGGGAGGGGTGTTGGGTGGGTACTTTAGGATGCAAATGCGCATGTGCAAAGTAAAAACGGTATACGGTTTCCCATATGGAACTGTATACATACATGCATTTCCCATTGACGTCCATGTTAAAAAAAACGTATGCGGTTGCAGTACAGATTTTAAACCAGAGACAAAACCGCGGTGTGCACCCAGCCTGACACTTGGAAGTTCTTGGAATCACTTTCTAAATCATATCACTGACAGATTACACAAAGGTAAATGCCTCACATGGTCAAAACTTTAATAGCCTTTTTTTCTTTTAATAGAGTGATGCAAGGTCACCTACAGTATTTGAAACAGACTTGTGACCTATAAATGGTTGGGGACCTTGGATTTTCTAATATTGTCATTTTTAATATAAAGGAAAATAAGGATGGTGGGGGGTAAGGGTACACAGAAGCAAAAAAAATGGCTCATACCTATAAATATACGAGCTTCATAAGTAATTATATACATACTGTATTTACAGTTCAAGCATAAGTGGTGAGAGGAGACCAGAGTAAATAAATCTACGATGGGAGAACTTTTCTAACCAATGAGTATATAATTTGTATAAAAATTATTTGTACATAAATAAAGTATATGTTGATCATTTTCTTTCATTAACATGTTGGTGAATTGATAAATGAATAAAAACATGTTAGGCAACAGGGACTAAGTGAATGTAGTGGAGGTACACACAAATGCATGAAGTACATAGAATATATTAAATTTTGGCATAGATTTTGAATGTCTGAATCTTTTGTTTAGAGGAAAACAAAAAAAAAGTCCACATGAAAGACAGCACAACGTTCCCCTCTCCACTTTGCTCTCATTATCAAATTTCATGCTCTTGAGTTACATGTTTACAGTACTGTACAAACAGACCACGGAAACATGACAGAAATGAGAAAACATATTTTCTCTTGTTGACCAATATGTTAGAAAATCAAAGTCACATTTCTGCTTGACAAAAAGCAGAAATAAGGAAAGAAAATCATACCAAATCAAATAAACAATGGCGTAATTCAATTTAAGTCTGGGAAACCTCTATCAATATGACAACCTCAATCAATCGCTAATAATTGAACATTTCATGAATGTATACATTTATTTTAAAAAGGAACACACTGTCCAAGACTTTGGAGCAGACTAAAATGGAAGACTACTGATTCAAAAGTTTGACATGTCGTTTGTTAGATTTCAAAACTTAGCAAAAATTATTAATTTAGCAAAAAATATATATATATTCAGGCCTTACTCTTTTAAGTCAAGAGGGTACAACAAATGGTCATGATACATGAACAATTTAGTACACTGACATCTAAGAAGCTTGCCAGTGTTTGCAGAAGGGCTGCAAGTCCACTTGACTTAAGGCAAAATAAGGCCTAATTCGAATCACAAATTCTACACATGTCAGCAAACCAACAAATAGGTTTGTCAAAATATATCGCGACATGTTCCTGGTGAGCCTATGGACTTAATGGAATAAACAGTCTACTAGTTATACATAAAATTTTCAAATGTATACCGTTTCTGTGCAAGACTCAAAAGAATAAAAAGCTTGTGGTTCTGAGGCAGAACACAATAGAAATAACTAATGCAGGTGTGAATGAAACATAATATACCTTTTAGTCTAATATAACTAAATGCAGAACCATTATTTTTTACTTCCATTTACAGTAGAGGTTGTGTAGCTTGTAAGTCACATTCGACAATAACAAATTTTGTTAAGCATCAATGGGTATTAAAAATTGACAACATAGTTTACCAAATACATAACCATTTATGACACTGCTGCTGCTGCTTGTGCACAATAGTATCTAAAGCTACAAACAAATGGAGAGTAGCTCCAGATCCACTGGTTGGAGAATATTGATTTAGGGGTCTTGCACATAGTTGTATTATGGCTAAATTTGTATGGTAATGGAAAAAAAAGATATAGGGGTAAAAATGGCCTCTAATTTACTTCAATATCCCTCCAAATTCATACAGAGGCTTCCCATGTTGTATTTTGTACAAATCAAACAAACAAAAGCTTGTGGCACGCTCCAATGGTCATTGGTCAGTGCAAGTATGGAGCCAGTTTCCTTCAAAAGTAGAGCTGTAAGATTGTGTGGCCAGAAACCTTTTTTTCACTGTCATATATGCATCTCAGTTACAATTGTCGGCTGTTTACATTCAATGATAAGTTCTTAGATTCATTTTTTATTTACTTTTTAATTCCCTATATACCACTAAAAGTGTAAAAATCTTACCTTTTGTTGCAGTGCAAATCATAGATCGGTGTCTTAAACTGAATTGATTTCACCATCTCACCAGTCCGTAAAGAGTATAAATCCACACAGCAGAAAGGTTGGCTTGTACTGAAAGAAAAAAAAAAAGGAAAAAAAAAAAGATGTATTGAATACACATAGAAAAACTGTTCGACATATTTTTATTTATAAATTCTTGAATTTATTGAAATGTCAGAACGATTTCACTAGTAAAATGACTAACCACTGCAATGAAGCTGGGTGCAAGTCAAGAAGCCATAAATTTTTTGCTTTTGTTCTGTTTGAGTCCCATATTCCAAGCTTAACGTTCTAAAATTGTCAAACCCCTTTTAAAATATAAAACTGATGCATGATTGTTACTAATAACAATACTGTATGCAACCTAATCAGTAGTTATACAATATACCACAAGAGCAAACTGTATAACTCAATGGACGGAAGCAGCTTTTTATGTTGTGGAATAAAAGCTACAAGAGGCCCCTTCAGTGAAAAACTTGTTAACTTTTCTACAAAAATGGCTCCAGAAGGAATATGATGACATAATAATTAACATACACCACATCCTGAACACATTTTACTATAGTGGTAATTTGCAATAAAACAGATAATCATGCAAACGTTGAAAATGGAAGATAATGTTCTGAAATGTCGATTGACAACAGGCGTCCTGTACACAAAGCAGCTGTGAATAGCCAAATACTGACACAAGGGAAGAATTGGTCTCCTGTAGCATCTCACAATGGGGAGAAACCTGGTATAATGTGTAATTTTTTCATAAAATGGGACCGAGCCACTTTGTCTGGGATTCAGGACATGAGGCTAACATACTAAATAGGAAGAGAACTTCATTTAACTACGCAATTTATACAAGTTTCTCATTTTCACTTACATCCACATAAAGCAGACAGAATGCCAAACAATATTACTTTTCTTTGCCCTACTTTTTATTCACAAAATGGTTTAAATTAAAATGGAAATTAACTCACTATAGAACTTTTCCATGCAATTACTGCTGTATAATTTGTAACTGTCTTGCCCATATCTCCACAATGTACATAGCTGAAACCTTTTGAATATAATAAAAAACAAGTACTGGATATAAAAAACAGACATTTTGCTTAGTCTCAGTAGGGACGTTTTCACAGCTTGATATGAGAGAGATGACATCTTATATCTAACTTTTTTTTTTCCAAGACATAAAAATCGAAAGTACCATTCAAAAGCAAAACATATTTAGCAAATTAACCGTTAGGCTGGCAATATGCATAACTTAAAAGTCATCTGCAATAGGTAAAGTCAGAATTTTACGGAAACACAATGGTCAAAAACCAAATGCTGAAAGTGATTGTTTTTCTGAAACTATATGTGTATGGAAAGATTGGGTAATTATGGCCAACTATTTACCACTTTCTATAAGTTTTGTTAACTTTTTTTTTTAACCACACTTCTAATTTGGTAGTCCATAGTTGTACAAATGGCCTGACACACAACTAATTGGCTGCCTTGTGGCTGATCCTAATCTCAAGTGTATGTCTAGTTTATCCCCTTAAAGGGATTGTGCAAAAAAGAAAAAGACCTGTTCTGTTCCCCGTCATGTCTCAGGAGTATACCTTCCCATGTGAGAGGGGATGGAGCCAATCATGATTGGGTGTACTTTTATCTGAAACATGGTGGAATTTCTGAACAGGACAAGCAGGAAAATTCCGCTTGGAAATTTTGTTGCTGTCCATTGTTTTCAATTGTATTCTGCTGCACCGGATTTCCATGGTGGAAACATTTGTCGGGACAAATTTTGAATTTGGCCTCCGAAGAAAGAAATGACACGTAGACTCTCTCTACGGAATTAGCTTGGAAATACATTGCCGTCTATGGAGACTGCACATTTCCAAGCAGAATGTCTGGACGGAAAATTTCCAGCTGGATATTCAGCAAAATTAACGCAGTGTAAACAGAGCCTTAGTGACAGAACTTTTAGACAGAAATTTTAGCTTTAAACATGTATTCCGGCCATAGACATCTTATCTCCTATCCAAAGGATAGGGAATAAGATGTCTGATGGGGGGGGAGGGGCTGCAACCCCCGTGCAGCACCCGGGATTGTGTGCTGGGATGCTGCTCCAGTCTCGGAAACCTCGGTGTTTCCGGGACTGCAAACGTGATGTCACACCACGCCCCCTATGGGAGGAGGTGTATCGGCCGTCAAGCCATAGACATGAATGGAGGGGGCGTGGTGTGATGTCACGAAGGGGCATGGCGTGATGTCACATCTCCAGTACCAGAAACACAGAGGTTTCCGAGACTGGGGCAGCAGCCCGGCACAGAATGTCGGGTGCTGCAAGGACATCGCAGGGGTACCCCTGTGATCAAACATCTTATCCCCTTATCCTTTGGTTAGGGGATAAGATGTCTATGGCCAGAATACCCCTTTAAGAATAGATTTAAAAAAAATCTCCAGCAGTCAGAACTTTTCTGCAGAGATGTCATAATTTTGGCTACATATACTATATTAAACAATTTGTATACATTTTTCTTGAGAGAAAATATGCAAGAAAAACCATCAATTCCACCATTGTTTGTTTATTTTTTTGCCCCAGTGGTCGGACCCCCCACAATTTAAAACTTATCCCCTATCAGCAGGATAAGTTTTTAAACTATGACATATCTCTTTTAAAACTTGCTCTTGCTACCCTCATAAAGCTCTTTATCCAGACTGCAATAAATTCGTTATCCAGACCCCAAAATGAAATAATTAACCATAAATAGTGAAAGAGAAGAAATATGCTCTTATTGACAATTTATTTAGTCTTAATACTAAATAGAATAATTTTTTTAATCAATAACACTTTGTATTGTTAACACAAACAATTGCCATTCAGTGAATATCTAAATATTATTAAAGATAGCACTAAGAACAAAATATAAACAAACAATGCATGCATAAATACATAAACAAAAAAAGCTGAATTTTATATTAAAACCTTATAACAAGGTATACACAAAATTACAAATATAATTGAGTTAGTTTGGGGGATAGAATATTGGTTATGGTCATATGGGATATGTTTATTCATATATCTCTATCTCTACATCTAGGTGCATCTCTATCTTTTATGTATTAAATCTCCTTACTGTGGTGCATCAAATACTCATATACTATATATTTTTTGGTTTAGGTTTGAACAAACAGGGATGAATATCGGAGGACCTATGTTTTAACATTGATTATCTTAAAGGGTAGCTCCCACCATCCTATTTTTTTTTTTGCTATCCCGTTCCCCACCCCCGCTACGGCACTAGCCCGTTCCCCCCCCCCCCCCCCCCGCCCCGCATACCTCGTTCCCTCATTGCACTTGCAGTTACTGCAGAGTCCGGCAGTGGGCGTGCAGGGACAGCGGCGGCAACGAGGCGGCGGCGGCGATGTGCCTGAGGAGTGGCCTCCCAGCCAGTGGCCGGGGAGCCAATGCGCTCGCTCCCGCCTGTCTGATTGAGAGGCAGGGAGCGAGTGCAGCCTAACTGAAAAAGGACTGATTGCCACTCCAAAATCCGTCCTTTTTCAGTGGCCGGTTTTTAAATGTAAATTAAACCTTTTTAATGAAAAAAAAAATAATAATAAAAGTATATTAGAGATATGTTGTAGTACATAAGTACTAAAACATATCAAAAAATAAAGTTGGCGACAGTGCCCATTTAATGTCTCTTATAGGAGGGGTGATTCCTGACCGGAGTATACAACTGCTGCCAATGCCTTAAGGGATAATTTATATTTATAACTTACAACTGATGCCATTAATTCTCTATGAATATCGAAGAACTCCACTATGTCACATCACCCTTTATGCCCCCTCATGAACCGTATTTCCAAGTATTATCTTGGGGTACAAAGAAATGTGTTGGGACTCCTAATCCTCCTGGGGGATTGGGACCCCCATTTTTTGGAGAGATTATGTTTGGAATAATTTATTGCTATATGGAATGTTTATAATATTTTGTTTCATCGATTAACTTTTCTGGCACATATCTGTGGTCAGTCTGTTGAGTTGAGTAAAGTGCATACGAGATAAGGGTGCCCTTTTAGCTAGCAATTGCATACCTGGCCAGGGATATAAATATGTATTTAATCATGCATTGAGTTTATAGAATTGTAATTTGTGTGTCATCTAGAGATTTGAAATTATTTGAATAATCAAAATATTACATTTTATGTATATCACCAGGATATGGGTATATCATCGGAAGTGATGAAATGCAAGTGACTCCCTTTTATTGGATTTTACCTGAGATTGAGGTAAAATGTTGCGTATACCTTGTCATAGTGTTTTAATGTAATAAAGGACTTTTAGCTAGTAAATTCAGTTTTTTTGTTTTTTGGTTGACCTAGCTTGTTGGCATGATCTCTCTTTGTCAGTGGTAGAGGCATAAGTACATATTAGAGCTCTGCATGGGACAGAATTCTTAATCCCGCTGGGTTCTGGACCATTACCACCAGCTCTCGCAACATGTGTTCATTCCCTCCTCCTGCTGGGTTCTGGACCATTACCACCCGCTCTCGCAACATGTGTTCATTCCCTCCTCCTGCTGGGTTCTGGACCATTACCACCTTGCTCTCGCAACATGTGTTCATTCCCTCCTCCTGCTGGGTTCTGGACCGTTACCACCTCGCTCTCGCAATCCCTCCCGCTCCCGCCAACATTTTGTCACAACTTTTACAGATAGTATCCCCATGCCATTTTATTACCCCACATGCCATTTCATCACACCCGTGTGTCATTTCATCACCACTTTGTTCCATTTCATGAGCCCCCTGTAGCAGCTCAGAGGTTCGCGAGACTGCAAAGGATTTTGCAGGACCCACTGTATGTTCTATGAAAAGGCAGGAAGGTGTGTGAAATATAAGTGGGCCAAACTGACTGCAGTTAGTAGTGGATGAAAGACATTTAATGGTAAGGGTAAAGCTAGGTAACGGAACTTTAGTTATCTGTGGGGCAAGAGTCTGTCCAATACTCCACTCTTTTCAGATTTATGTTGTTCTTTGACAGGCAGAAAAGTATAGAATGAATAAGAGCTGTAGGACAGCCGGAAAAACACCAGGTATGTCTGTCATGTCCTGATTTATGTTTGTGTGTCCAAAGCTGGACACTCTGTATGCATGCTGCATTATACAATAAAGTATCTGTTACTACATGGATTATAATTGTAAAATTGTAGCTATGGCACCAGTATGAGCACACCACTGGTGGGATGGCCTCTTTCTTTACCAATCACAACTCCAGTTTAGAGTTTGTGTATTCTTCCTGTGTTTATATGGGATGCCGTCCACATCCAAAAAACATTCTGGTAGGTTTTTTGGCTTTCTATATAACGTATGTGTCTGAGGGATGGTGGATTGTGGGCCATTGTGGACAGGGACTGAAGTGAGTAGTGCTACAGGATATGTTAGCTCTATATAAGCAATGGGTAATAATACTAATGATTCTATGTAGTCTAGTAACTGTACAGTTGCCTTGTTCTTCGGCTATGGGTTTTAAAGTTAAAGCTTACTTTTATTTGTATAACTAAAATAACAACACATTTAGTGTATATAACTCTCTTTTTTTAACCCGGTTATGTAAATGATATTGAAAAGGCTATCCATTTGATTGTCATAGTGATTTATAGGGGCCGTTTCAGAGTGAGATGAAAAATAAAGAAAATTATTCCATGTGCAAACAATTACTTTATTTTCATAGGCAGTGAGTAAGGTGGGTGGCAACTCAAAAAGTTTTAAAAACTGTGTCACAATATCCATTTTGTTCCTCTACTAACCCCCATCAGACAACAAATGCATGCCACATCAGAGGATCTGAAAGCCTGGAGGGCGGTTTTGATTCCAGACTGCTGCAGGCCTTAACTAGGACATAATTAAGGTAAAAAGTTCAACCACAGTTCTAAGGTTGTAGTGTTGCCAGATATAAAATTCTTCTATTTGCTGCCTTTAACAGTGAGAATTGAAAGCACATTCATCTTAACAAAAAGCTTTTTTTCTGCTATAATTATTTTTTGCAATTGTAAGCTTAAACATAGACAGAAGTTCCTAAAATTCACTGCAGCCCAGTGTCTGATGGCTCATTTATGTTCCAACAAACTGCTCCACACATCATCATCTAGGTTGACAAGCATAGTTGGTGGGGTCGTCCATATGACACTGTTCCAGGTTAAACCCCCCCAAAGGACTAGGGGGCACTCCCTCCATCTGGAGAAGAAAAGGTTTAGTCTCAAGGGGCGACACGCCTTCTTTACCATAAGAACTGTGAACTTATGGAACAGTCTACCTCAGGAACTGGTCACAGCAGGAAAATTTAAAAGCTTTAAAACAGGGTTAGATACATTCCTGGAACAAAAGAACATTAATGCTTATGAAGAAATATAAAATCCCATCCCTTCACCAATATCGCGCCACACCCTTACCCTTCAATTCCCTGGTTGAACTTGATGGATGGATGTCTTTTTTCAACTGTACTAACCATGTAACTATGTAACATTCAGGAAATTTGTCAATAGGATTTATGGATTTATAAGTTGGTGGAAAAATGTACTCTGTAGTATGATATATTGTAGTGTCCCTGTAAGCTGAGGCAATATGTGTCGACACTATATTATAACATAGGGTAAGTAAAATCAACTCTCTGTATAATCGACATATATGTTCAATTATATTTATATAGGTGCCTGTGGTGCTCATGTAAAATATCTGTACTCCAATGCCAGCAAGTAGAAAGACAAAATGGCACATACTCACCAATCTGCAGTACCTGTGTGGGGGAAGAAGGTACCACACCAGACATGTTCAACTAGAAACAGGCAACAGCTGTTTTGCACTCTGTCTTCCAGCCTGTACCTAGTGGAATGTGTCTGCTGTGGCAATATAACTCAAGTATTGAAGATTGGTGTGTGCAGCTTTTTCTTTTTTTAACTTGCTGGTGGAAATTGCAGTATATAGTACTATGTACATTAACGTACACATTCTATTTATCTGTCGCTGTGCACAGATTTTTACAAACATGATACTAACGTATAATTTGGCGTCATATTGTGACCCGGGGCTAATACCGGACATCATCGATCGCGGTGATATCCGGTATTAACCTCTTAGACACGCCGATCAAAGTTGATCGCTGCATCTAAAATGTAAAAAAAAGATGCTTCCCGGCAGCTCAATAAAATAATATTGGTATGTACCATACAAGTAAATAAGGAGAGGTATACAGTATAAAATACAAAATATTTGCTTCTCAAATTAAAGCCTAATATTTATTATAGTAAATTGATATAGTAAAATTCCCTTGCATATGTTACAGGGCCCTTGGGACCACCCTCCAGCTACAGTAAAATAATTAAAAAGGCATTATGCGACTTGTAGTTAGCTGAAAGTAAATGTTTGTCTTTATAAGGGAGTATGGGACTTGTAGTTGACATAGTAGTTAACCCCTTAAGGACGCAGGGTTTTTCCGTTTTTGCATTTCAATTTTTTCCTCACCACATTCTAAAAATCATAACTCTTTAAATTTTGCACCTAAAATTCCACATGATGGCTTATTCTTTGCACCACCAATACTACTTTGCAGTGACATTAGTCATTTTACCAAAAAATCCATGTCCTGATGGAAACTTCTTGTGAAGCGGACTCAGGTGATGTAGCGGGGATGAGTAGTTGCAATGTCCTCGTGTATCCACGTAGGAAGTTGTTTGATTGACAGGGCACTGACAATCAATATAGCAAATATCAAAGCAGCAGTATATGATTATACATATATTCAGGTATAGGCTGGACGCGTTTCAAGACCTCCGTAGGTCTTTTCTTCAGCAGCTCATTCAGTGCCTCATTCAGTAATAGATACAGCTATCTTGCTGTACATACGGAGGAGTGAGTAGCTAATTCATTCTATTAAGGATCTTCGTGCAATACTTTAGTATCTAACATGGCATCTGCTCTACCACAGGATTAGAATATGCATAGAGTGATTAACTACTACGGCGGCTACAAGTCCCATACTGCCTTATAAAGACAAACATTTACTTTCAACTAACTAAAAGGCGCATTATCTAATCAACTGTGAATATCACTATACACTGAATATCACTATATTGTTATATTCTTTTTTATTATTTTATAATTATTTTACTGTAAGTAGCCGGAGGGTGGTCACAAGAGCTTTGTGATATACCGAATGGAATTTTACTATATAATTTTACTATAATAAATATCTGGCATTAATTTGAGAAAATCTACTGTATTTTATACTGTATCCCTCTCCTTATTTACTTGTATGGTACATACCAACACTATTTTATTGAAATATATATAATATCCATGACCTTGAGCCCCAAATCCATATATTTATTTCAATGCTATGCTATGGCATAGCATTGATCAGTGTATGCAATCATTGTATTGCATGTTATAGTCTCATAAAAAAAAGTGTAAAAAAAGAGTTAATAAATGTGATTTAACCCCTTCCCTAATAAAAGTTTGAATCACCCTCCTTTTCCCATAAAAATTAAAAATAAAACAATGTAAATAAAAATATGTGGTATCGCCCCGTGCATAAATGTACGAACTATAAAAATATATTATTCATTAAACCGTACGGTCAATGGCGTACACGTAAAATTTAGTATTTTGGGTCACTTTTTATACCATTAAAAAAATGTATAAAAGGCGATCAAAAAGTCAAACAAAAATGACCAATAAAAACTTCAGATTACGGCGCAAAAAATGAGCCCTCATACATCCCCATATGCAGAAAAATAAAAAAGCTATAGGGGTCAGAAAAGGCAATTTTTAAACGTATTAATTTTCGTGCATGTAGTTATGATTTTTACCAGAAGTAAAACAAAATCAAACCTATATAAGTAAGGTATCATTTTAATCGCATGAACCTACAGAATAAAGATAAAGTGTAATTTATACCGAAAAATGCACTGCGTTGGAAGCCCCCAAAATTTACAAAATTGAGGGATGTTTTTCAATTTTGTGCAACAAATGTTTTTTTTTTTTTTTGTTTCGCCGTAAATTTTTGGGTAAAATGACTGATGTAATTACAAAGTAGAATTGAAGATGCAAAAAACAAGCCATCATATGGGTCTCTGGGTGCAAAATTGAAAGTGTTATGATTTTTAAAAGGTAAGGAGGAAAAAACAAAAGTGCAAAAACGGAAAACCGCTCAGTCCTTAAGGGGTTAAAGTGTTTTATATACACCAACATTTAATGTCACAAATATAGCCGATATTTAAAAAAAAAAATTTTTTGCTGCATTTTACAACTTGCCACATTGCTATTTCTTGTCAGTCTATGTTCTCATTTTCTTCTGCAACTTCAGAATTCGGGCACATATTGCTTAGTTTTTCACACCAATAATATACCGTATTTATCGCGGTATACCACGCACCGGTCTATAACACGCACCCTCATTTTACCAAGGATATTTGGGTAAAGAAAATTTTTTACCCAAATATCCTTGGTAAAATGAGGGTGCGTGTGTGAGCGTGTGTATACCCCGATGCACTGTTTCTGACCCCGCAGAAGCCCCCAGGAAAGGCAAGGGGAGAGAGGCCGTCGCTGCCCGCTTCTCTCCCCCTGCCTTTCCTGGGGTCTAGAGCCCTGCTGCCGCCACTTCTCTCCCCCTGGCTATCGGCGCCCCTGCCCCTTCTCTCCCCCTATCTATCGGTGTCGCTGCCCCATTGCCGGCGCCGATAGCCAGGGGGAGAGAAGCGGCGCCGGCAATGAGGCAGCGGCGCCGACAGACAGGGGGAGAGAATGGGCAGCTGCCCCGTTGCCTCCCCCATCCCCGGTTGTATAATTACCTGTTGCCGGGGTCGGGTCCGCGCTGCTTCAGGCCTGCGAGACGCAATGACGAGTGACGTCACTCGTCATTGTGCCACGCCATGCAGCGCATAGCAACGACACAGGGGACGCACACTGGAGGCCTGAAGCAGCGCGGACTCGACCCCGGCAACAGGTAATTATACAACCGGGGATGGGGGAGGCAACGGGGCAGCTGCCCCTTCTCTCCCCCTGTCTGTCGGCGCCGCTGCCCCATTGCCGGCGCCGCTTCTCTCCCCCTGGCTATCGGTGCCGCTGCCCCATTGCCGGCACCGATAGCCAGGGGGAGAGAAGGGGCAGTGGCACCGATAGATAGGGGGAGAGAAGGGGCAGTGGCGCCGATAGCAGGGGGAGAGAAGCGGTGGCAGCAGGGACCCCAGGACAGGCAGGGGCAGAGAAGCCGGCAGCGCTGGCGGTCTCTGCACTTGAAAAAGCCGCTGCAGTTCATTGATTTAAAGCGCCCGCTTTAAATCATTGAACTGCAGCGGCTTATCGGCATATAACACGCAGGTAGACTTTAGGCTAAAAATTTTAGCCTAAAAAATGCGTGTTATACGCCGATAAATACGGTACTTTGTAACACAATTGAGTAAAAGAATTACTATTAAAACTACTAAATGACTGTTTAACATACATAAAGAGTATGAAACCCCGCCCACAGGTGTTCACCAATGGGAGTGTGAAGCTGTCGGGATTATCGGAAACACTGGAAAACACATAGGGACATGGTTTTAGCCACATGCATTTGCAGGCATTTGGGAACGCTGCCTGAGGCTAGGTTTCCACTTTTTTTTTTACACTTAAAAAAAATGCCAGCAAAAACTTAACTACCACAGGTTTTTCCTAAGTTTTGAAATTTTTTCTGGTGTTTTTTCTGGCGTTTTTGCCTTGAGTGGAAATTGCATTTTTAGCCCCTTTGTTTTTTTTTTTCTAAATTTGTTGGGTACCAAAAAATTAAAAAAAAGATGCAGTAGGGATGGGAAAAAATTTATTTAACAAAATCTTTTTTTTTTATAACAAAATTTTAATACATTTTTAATAAAGTGTGTGTGTGTTTCACTTTTTTTTCTCTATTTTTTTTTAGATTTTTTAGGTAGTACTACTACTTCCAGCATGGAAAAGACTGTTCCATGATGGGAGTAGCAGTACCTACACTAGTAGAAAAATCGCCCCGGGGGTCACTCCTGACATCCGATGCGATTGTCCTAACTATTGCAGAGATGCGGAGCGACTTGTAACACTCATTTTTCTGAAGACAGGAACCCCGGTGGATGTGGATCTGCTGGACCTGTGTGGCAGATGACTCGGACCCTACCAGGGAGCAGAGTCTAAGGTGCCACTGGTTTTCAACAGAGCCCGCCACAAAGCGCGATGGACTTGCTGCTGCAGGCGGCACCCAGGTCGCTACCACTGGCACGGCTCGACCACATAGGCGGCTGAGGAGATGCGAGGCACAGGAGGGATAAGGCATCTCGTAGTCTGGATAGCAGAAGGTCAGGGCAGGCGGCACGGTAGCATAGTCAAAGCGAAGCAGGAGTTCAGTAGGCAGGCGGTCAAGTCACAAGAGCAAGAGACCTTATACACGGCAAGGCAATACAGAGGAACGCTTTCTCAAAGGCACAAGGCAACAAACATCCGGCAGGAAACTGAGAAGGGTGGAGGAATTTATAAATGAGCCACAGGTGGATTACATTAATGAGCGTTCTGGCCCTTTAAATCTTAAAGCTCTGGCGCATACGAGCCCTAGGGGATGGGGACACGCTCGACGAAGCAGAAAGGCAGTACAAACACCCGGAGGGTTTCTGAGACACGTGTCATCAGAGAGAACTTAGACTGAAAAGAACAACTCAACTTCAGCAGCTCATAAGTACTGAAAGGATTAAGATTTTTTAATAGAAGTCATTTACAAATCTGTTTAACTTTCTGGAGTCAGCTGATATATAAAAAAAAGGTTTTTCCTGGATAACCCCTTTAAAGGTCATCAGGATCAGGCACATGCTGTGCACAACATTAGATATGTGTTTATTATAGACACTTTTTCAGATGGGTCCAATAAGGCAGCATTTCTTCCAAGTATTAGATAGTTTTTTAACCCCTTCAGGACCAAGCCCATTTTGGCCTTAAGGACCAGAGCGTTTTTTGCACATCTGACCACTGTCACTTTAAACATTAATAACTCTGGAATGCTTTTAGTTATCATTCTGATTCCGAGATTGTTTTTTCGTGACATATTCTACTTTAACATGGTGGTAAATTTTTGTGGTAACTTGCATCCTTTCCTTGTGAAAAATCCTAAAATTTGATGAAAAATTTGAAAATTTTGCATTTTTCTAACTTTGAAGCTCTCTGCTTGTAAGGAAAATGTATATTACAAATAAAAAAATTTTTTATTCACATATACAATATGTCTACTTTATGTCTGCATCATAAAAGTGACGAGTTTTTACTTTTGGAAGACACCAGAGGGCTTCAAAGTTCCAATTTTTCACAAAATTTTCAAACTCACTATTTTTCAGGGACCAGTTCAGGTTTGAAGTAGATTTGAAGGGTCTTCTTATTAGAAATACCCCACAAAAGACCCCATTATAAAAACTGCACCCCCCAAAGTATTCAAAATGACATTCAGTCATCATTTTAACCCTTTAGGTGTTTCACAGGAATAGAAGCAAAGTGAAGGAGAAAATTCACAATCTTCATTTTTTACACTCGCATGTTCTTGTAGACCCAATTTTTAAATTTTTACAAGGGGTAAAAGGAGAAAATGTATACTTATATTTGTAGCCCAATTTCTCTCGAGTAAGCACATACCTCATATGTCTATGTAAAGTGTTCGGCGGGCGCAGTAGAGGGCTCAGAAGGGAAAGAGCGATAAGGGGATTTTGGAGAGTAAGTTTTTCTGAAATGGTTTTTGGGGGCATGTTGCATTTAGGAAGCCCTTATGGTGCCAGAACAGCAAAAAACCCTCACATGGCATACCATTTTGGAAACTAGACCCCTTGAGGTACGTAACAAGGAACAAAGTGAGCCTTAATACCCCACAGGTGTTTCACGACTTTTGCATATGTAAAAAAAAAAAAAATTTTTTCACTAAAATGTGTGTTTCCCCCCAAATTTCACATTTTTCCAAGGGTCAATAGCAGGAAATACCCCACAATATTTGTAACCCCTTCTCTTCTGAGTATGGAGGTACCCCATAAGTTGACCTGAAGTGCACTATGGGTGAACTACAATGCTCAGAAGAGAAGGAGTCATATTTGGCTTTTTGAGAGCAAATTTTGCTCGGGGGGCATGTCGCATTTAGGAAGCCCCTATGGTGCCAGAACAGCAAAAAATACCCACATGGCATACCATTTTGGAAACTAGACCCCTTGAGGAATGTAATAAGGAATAAAGTGAGCCTTATTACCCCACAGGTGTTTCAGGACTTTTGCATATGTAAAAAAAAATAATAATAATTTCCACTAAAATGTGTGTTTCCCCCCTAATTTCACCTTTTTGCAAGGGTTAATAGCAGAAAATACCCCCCAAAATTTGTAACCCCATCTCTTCTGAGTATGGAGGTACCCCATAAGTTGACCTGAAGTGCACTATGGGCGAACTACAATGCTCAGAAGAGAAGGAGTCATATTTGGCTTTTTGAGAGCAAATTTTGCTCGGGAGGCAAGTCGCATTTAGGAAGCCCCTAAGGTGCCAGAACAGCAAAAAAAAACACACATGGCATACCATTTTGGAAACTAGACCCCTTGAGGAACGTAACAAGGGGTACAGTGAGCATTTGCCCCCCACTGGTGTCTGACAGATCTTTGGAACAGTGGGCTGTACAAGTTTTCATTTTCATGGACCACTGTTCCAAAGATCCGTCAGACACCTGTGGGGGGTAAATTCTCACTGCACCCCTCATTACATTCCGTGAGGGGTGTCGTTTCCAAAATGGGGTCACATGTGGGGTTTTGTTTTTTTTGCGTTTGTCAAAACCGCTGTAACAATCAGCCACCCCTGTGCAAATCACCTCAAATGTACATGGTGCGCTCTCCCTTCTGGGCCTTGTTGTGCGCCCCCAGAGCACTTTACGCTCACATATGGGGTATCTCTGTAGTCGGGAGAAATTGCGTTACAAATTTTGGGGGGCTTTTTTCCCTTTTACCTCTTGTGAAAATGTAAAGTATAGGGCAACATCAGCATGTTAGTGTAAAAAATAAAAAAATTTTACACTAACATTCTGGTGTAGACCCCAACATTTCCTTTTCATGAAGGGTTAAAGAAGAAAAAGCCCCCCAAACCTTGTAACACAATTTCTCCCGAGTACGGCGATACCCCATATGTGACCCTAAACTGTTGCCCTGAAATACGACAGGGCTCCAAAGTGAGAGCGCCATGTGCATTTGAGGCCTAAATTAGGGATTTGCATAGGGGTGGACATAGGGGTATTCTACGCCAGTGATTCCCAAACAGGGTGCCTCCAGCTGTTGCAAAACTCCCAGCATGCCTGGACAGTCAACGGCTGTCCGACAATACTGGGAGTTGTTGTTTTTCAACAGCTGGAGGCTCTGCTTTGGAAACAGTGGTGTACCGGACGTTCTTATTGGGGAGGGGGGCTGTGTAAGGGTATGTGTATATGTAGTGTTTTTAACTTTTTATTTTATTTTGTGGTAGTGTAGTGTTTTTAGGGTACAGTCACATTGGCGGGGGATTACAGCGAGTTTCCCAGCGCAAAATTTGCTGCATCTCAAGATGCGAGAAACCCACTGTAAAAGCCTCGCCCATGTGAATGTACCCTGTACATTCACGGGGGTGGTGTGGCGGGGGGGGGGGGGGAGGGGGGGGCTTGCATCAGCTGTTGCAAAACCACAACTCCCAGCATGCATGGTCTGTTAGTGCATGCTGGGAGTCATAGTTTTGCAACAGCTGGAGGCACACAGGTTAGGGAACACTGAGTTAGAAACAGACAATGTTTCCCAACCAGTGTGTCTCCAGTTGTTGCAAAACTACAACTCCCAGCATGCCCAGACAGCTGAAGGGCATGCTGGGAGTTGTAGTTCGGCAACATCTGAAGGGCCAGATGTTGCTGAACTAAAACTCCCAGCATGCCTGGACAGTCAGTGCATACTGGGAGTTGTAGTTTTGCAACGGCTGGAAGAGCACAGATTGGAGACCATTATACAATGGCCTCCAAACTGAGGCCCTCCAGATGTTGCAAAACTACAACTCCCAGCATGCCCAGACAGCCAAAGGCTGTCTAGGCATGCTGGGAGTTGTAGTTTTCAGACTCCTAGAAGCAGCAGTGAAGATCTTCACTGCTGCCTCTGAGGACCACATACTTACCCGTCGCTGCTCGTCCACGTGGCCGGTCCCGCGCTGCTCCTCGGTCCCGCCGCTGGATCAGGTAAGTCCGCCGGTCCCCACGTGTTCCCCCCGTGTGCCGCAGGTCCCCGCGAGCCCCTGCAGCCTTCGTCCCCCGTTCTGCCCGACTTCCAGGGGCGGGCAGTGTGGGGGATCTGAACTTTCACCCCAGATCACTGTGATTGGTCCACAGGGACCAATCACAGTGATCGCTGACCAGGACCATCAATTGATGGTCCTGGGGGTGAAGCAGAAGTTGTCCCCTGCTGGAAACAGCGGGACTTCTGCCAGTTAACCCGTGCGATGCTGCGCATCGCCGGGTTAACTGAATGTCATTTATAAACGCCGGGATGCGCGAACGCACTGCACAACCCGGCGTTTATATATGACATTCTGCGGGAAGGGGTTAAATATGCCCCATAGGTAAGACATGGTTCAAATAAAAAATCCCAAAAAACCCTATTCTGCCTAAGTGGACAAAACTCTGATTCTGAACATATTATGCATCAACACAGTCTTTAAACAAAAATAAGAATTTGTGTGTAATTGATGTATTATAGTCATGACACTCAATGTCACGTATATAGCCACTTACACTAGCATCAATCAATGTTATAATCATACATCACAAGTAATCCCCAACTGATATTAAAGGGGTACTCCGGTGCTTAGACATCTTATCCCCTATCCAAAGGATAGGGGATAAGATGCCTGACCGCGGGAGTCCCGCCGCTGGGGACCCCCGTGATCTTGCACGCGGCACCCCGTTTGTAATCACAGGGCGGGCGGCGTGTGACGTCATGCCTGCGCCCCCGTGTGACATCACGCTCCGCCCCTCAATGCAAGCCTACGGAAGGGGGCGTGATAGCTGTCACGCCCCCTCCCATAGGCTTGCATTGAGGGGCGGAGCGTGACGTCACACGGGGGCGCAGGCGTGACGTCACACGCCGCCCGCCCTGTGATCGCCCGTAATCAGACCCGCAGCAAACATGCTCCGGGGACTGATTACAAATGGGGTGCCGCGTGCAAGATCACGGGGGTCCCCAGCGGCTGGACTCCCACGGTCAGGCATCTTATCCCTATCCTTTGGATAGGGGATAAGATGTCTAAGCACCGGAGTACCCCTTTAAATACCTGATGCAATGAATATGAATCAGATGACTGCAAATTAATATGCAAAACATACCACCTATGCATTTTGAGAAATTTTATCAATAGTTGTGTTTAACCCCTTAAGGACGCAGCCCATTTGGGCCTTAAGGACGCAGCAAATTTTATTTTTACGTTTTCATTTTTTCCTCCTCGCCTTCAAAAAATCATAACTCTTTTATATTTTCATCCACAGACTAGTATGAGGGCTTGTTTTTTGCGCGACCAGTTGTCCGTTGTAATGCCATCATTCACTTTACCATAAAATGTATGGGGAAATTAAAAAGAAAACCACAATTTTGCTAATTTTGGAAGGTTTTGTTTTCATGCCGTACAATTTATGGTAAAAGTGACATGTGTTCTTTATTCTTTGGGTCAATACGATTAAAATGATACCCGTGATAACATACTTTTCTATTACTGTTGCGCTTAAAAAAAAAATCGCAAACTTTTTAACCAAATTAGTACATTTAAGATCCCCCTATTTTGAAGACCTATAACTTTTTCATTTTTCCATATAAGCAGCGGTATGAGGGCTAATTTTTTGCACCGTGATCTGTACTTTTTACTGATACCATATTTGCTTATATAACATTTAAATACATTTTTTATAAATTTTTTGGGGAATAAAATGTTATAAAAAAGCTGCTATTTTGGACTTTTTTTTTTTTTTTTTACGTTCACCCCGTTCACCGTACGGTATCATTAACATTTTTTTTTAATAGTTCAGATATTTACACACGCGGCGATACCAAATATGTATATAAATTATTTTTTTAACACTTTTTGGGGGTGAAATAGGGAAAATGGGGCAATTTACGTTTTTATTGGGGGAGGGGGTTTTTCACTTTTTTTTACTTAATTTTTTTACTTAATTTTTTTACTTTTATTTTTACACTTTAATAGTCCCCATAGGGGACTATTTAAAGCAATAATTTGATTACTAATCCTGTTCAGTGCTACGTATAGGACATAGCCCATAGGGTTATTGGTGATCTTCTGCTCTGGTATGCGGGAAGGCAGATCAGAGCAGAAGACTCCCGGAAGACAGCGGAGGCAGGTGAGGGGACCTCCGGCTGCCATGCAGGATGATCGGATCACCGCAGCAGCGCTGCGGGCGATTCGATCATCCAATTAAGTGACCGCGATGCTGCAGATGCCGTGATCGGTATTGATAGCGCCATCTGAGGGGTTAATGGCGGACATCCGCGGGATCGCGGATGTCCGCCATTACCGGCGGGTCCCTGGCTGCGATCAACAGCCTGGACCTGCCGCGCATGATCCGGGCATCGCTCCGATGCCTGCGGTTATGCTTAGGACGTAAATGTACGTCCTGGTGCGTTAAGTACCGCATCACCAGGGCGTACATTTACGTCCTTTGTCGTTAAGGGGTTAATTACTCCAGGTCTTGATGTACAATATATTAATGTATACATATCTTTATGACATATATATGATATCTAAAGCCTTTAAATTGCATGTATGCCTCTGCTGGAGACTAGCAACACAGTCAAGCATATTACACAATATGTAATAGACAAGTGATGTTTCAATTACACAAAAAAAAAAACATATACAGAAAAGTTACAGCCCACACTGGCTGTTGAGAATTAAAAACTGTCACAAGTAGTGCTGCAGCCAGACGTGCTGGCTGCGAGCGTGCTCTGGTCCCGTCCTCCTGCCGCTGTTCGCATCGCGGGAACCCCCGCATGCGTATGCCGGGCTCTCACTCTCCTCACCGCATCTCTGCCCCCTCCACTGTTTCCTGCTGTCGGCGTGTGCGCCCCCGCCTCCTAGGCTGCACGCCTGCTGGCTTCCTCAGATTTAAAGGGCCAGCGCACCATTGATTGGTGCTTGTCTGGTCCTGTGTCTATTTAACCCCAGACTTCCTTCCTGCCCTTGCCGGATCTGTGTGCTCACTAGCCCTAGAGAAAGCTTTCCAGTTGTGTGTTGTCTACAGTGTTCCAGACCTTTATCTTCCTTCCTGACCATGCTCCTGTGACGACTGCCCTGACCTCTTGCCTGACGAGTTTGCCTCATCTTATCTGTGCCACATAACACCTCAGCAGCCTGTGTGGACGAGTCGTATCAATGGTAGCACCCTGGGTGCCCCCTGCCACAACAAGTCCATCCCGCTTTGCGGCGGGCTCTGGTGAAAACCAGCGGCACCTTAGACTCCGCTCTCTAGTATGGCCCATGCCATCATCCACACAGGTTCAGCGGATTTACTGCTCCACTGCCGTTTCAGTAAGATCCGGCCATGAATCCCACTGGGGTGCCTCTGCCTGATGTTACGGATCTTTCCACCATCGTGGCTCAACAGTCAGAACAGTTAGCTCGTCACACACAACAGCTGAATCAGTTGTCTGCTTTGATTCAACAGCTTCTTTCCGTTCATCAGGAACAACAGCAGCAGCCGCAACCTGTTCCTGAGGCTCCTTCGCTCCCTGCAGTTTCTTCCGGATCTAACCTTCGTTTATCCTTGAATACGAAGTATGAAGGAGACCCCAAGTTGTGTAGAGGTTTTATGACCCAGTGCTCTATGCATTTGGAACTCATGGCGGATCAGTTCCCAACGGGGCTAAAGTTGCGTTTGTGGTCAGTCTGCTTTCTGGAAAAGGCCTGGCCTGGGCTACTCGTCTTTGGGATCATAATGTTCTGGTGTCTTCTAACCTGCAGGCCTTTCTCTCTGAATTCTGAAATGTCTTTGAAGAACCTGCATGGGTTTCCTCTGCCGAGACTGCTTCACTGAACCTCCGCCAAGGGAACTCTTCAGTTGGCGCTTACGCGGTTCAATTCTGCACCTTAGCTTCCGAATTGGCCTGGAATGACGAGGCCTTGTATGCTACATTCAAAAAAGGACTTTCTAGTAGAATCAAGGACGCTCTCGCTGCACGCGATCCTTCGTCTACCCTAAGTGAACTAATCCTTTTGGCCACTCTGAGTGATGTGCGTTTTCCCGAGCGGCAGGAAGTACTTCCTTTGGAGAGGGAACCTGTCCGTACATGGCGATTTCCCCGTCTGGCACCAGTGTTCCAATGTCCTCCTTTATCGTCTCCATTGCCTTCTGCCGAAGAGGTTATGCAGGTGGATCGAACTCCGTTAACACAGCAGGAAAGAATCAGTCGATGCAGTGAGAATTTATGCCTCTATTATGCCAGTCCAGGGCACTTTCTCAAAGACTGTTCCTTACGTCCACAGCGTCCGGGAAATGCTCGCACCTAGGGCACGTAGGAGAGGCGTCCCTGGGTGTGAATACCACCTCTCCTCATTTGACCATGCTGGTCCAAGTCTATACCTCTTCTATGACATCTTTCTTTGCCTCAGGTTTGCTAAGCCTTTGTATATCTCTTCTGTCAATGGAGAACACCTTAATTGTACGGTGCTTTCCCGCACTGAACCTCTCATCCTGCAAGTAGAAGTCTTACATAAGGAGAGGATTGAGTTCTACGTGCTTCCTCAGTTCCTTCCTTGGCTTCAATGTCACACTCCACAGCTCGACTGGAAATCTGGTGAGGTCACTCGTTCGGGACCTTTTTGCCAAAATCACTGTCTTGAGTCTACCCAGCCTAAGACGGCCTCTTCGCCTCCTTTTATGAGGAGCCTGCCTTTTTCTTATCAGGATTATTCAGATGTGTTCTGTGAAAAGCAGGCAGAGTCTCTTCGACTGTCTGATTGATCGACAGCCTGTGACTACGCCTCCCCGGGGAATAATTTATCCTTTGTCAGTCCCAGAGATGCAAGCTATGGCTAAATATATCCAAGAGAACCTCCAAAAGAGTTTCATCTGAAAATACGCCTCCCTTGCCGCTGATGGATTCTTCTTTGTCAGGAAGAAGGATGGTTCTCTCCGGGGATTAAACAAAATCACGATCAAGCATCGCTATTCTCTAACTTTGATCTCTGAACTCTTTGACCGTCTACGGGGTGCCAAAATTTTCTCCAAATTGGATTTGTGGGGAGCATACAATCTAATTTTATTCCGTGAAGGAGACAAATGGAAGACGGCCTTTAATACCCATGATGGACACTTTGAGTATCTCAAGATGACTATTGGCCTTTGTACCGCTCCTGCTGTCTTCCAGGAATTTGTTCATGACATCTTCCATGATTTACTTTATACATGTGTAGTGGTGTATCTTGATGATATACTGATTTTCTCATCCAATTTGAAGCATCGCTCTCATGTCCGACAGGTTCTTCAGCGCCTCAGGGATAATCATCTCTATGCCAAGCTTGAGAAATGCCTATTTGAGAGATCAAGTCTTCCATTTCTTGATTACATTGTCTCCAACCAAGGTTTGCAGATGGACCCTGATAAGTTGTCTGCAGTTTTGGACTGATCTCGACCTACTGGCCTTCAAGCTATTCAACGCTTTTTGGGCTTTGCCAATTATTATTGTCGCTTCACTCCACATTTTTCTTCCTTGGTCGCCCCGATTGTGTCTCTCACGAAAAAGAACTGTAATCCCAAGTCTTTGTCTCCTGAAGCCAAAGAGGCCTTCTCTCGCATTTGCCTCAGTTTCTGTCCTCTCAAGACCTGACCCTGTAGATAGATGCTTAATTCGTAGGAGCTGGAGCCGTCTTGACTCAAACAACCTCCAAGGACAAAACTGTTACCTGTGTTTTTTTCTCTGGGACTCTTTTGCCTGCAGAAAGGAAGTACTCTATCGGAGATCGATAACTCCTTACTGTTAAGCTTGCCTAACAAGAGTGGCAACACCTATTGAAGGGGTCTTCTCTTCCAGTCAGCATCTATACGGATCATAAGAATCTCTTATATCTTCAGTCTGCTCAGTGCCCGAACCATTGGCAGGCTAGACTCTCTTTTCTTTTCCAGGTTTTACTTCTTTATTCATTTCCATCTGGCAGATAAGAATGTCCAAGCCAATGCCCTCTCTAGGTCCTCTGATGTGGTTGGACTGGATTCCACTCCACGGCATATTGTACCACCTGAACATTTGACTTCTGCTGCTCCAGTTGACCTCCAACATGTTCCACCTGGGAGATCCTTCATGCCACCTCAACTAGATGTAGAGTTTTGAACTGAGGATATTCTTCTTTACTGGCTGGACATTCAGGAGTACGGAAGTCGTTCCAGTTAATCTCTCGCCATTATTGCTGGCCACACCTAGAACGTGATGTCACAGATTTTGTGTTCCTTTGTTATCAGTTCTCGAGACAAGCCTCCACGGCAGAGACCTGCAGGACTCTTACAGCCCTTGCCTATGGACTTCATCACCGATCTGCCACATTCCTGTAACAATACGGTCATCTGGGTGGTTGTTGATCGATTCTCTAAAATGGCTCATTTCATTCCTTTACCTGGTCTTCCATCTGCTCCTCAGCTGTCGAAAAACTTTCTTCAACATATCTTTCGCTTACATGGCCTTCCTTCGCACATGGTTTCGGATCGTGGTGTGTAATTTGTGTCCGAATTCTAGTGGGCCCTCTGTTCTCGTCTAAAAATCAAGTTGGACTTTTGTTCTGCTTATCAACCCCAGACCAACGGGAGATTTGTCCCGGCCAAAAAGGACGATTGGGTTGATTTCTTACCCTGGGCAGAGTTCTCCTACAACCACAAAGACTCTCCCATTCTTCGTAGTCTATGGTCATCTTCCTAGTCCTCCTCTACCTCTTCCAGCCTCTTCTGTTGATGAACAAGTTCGAGATTTCATGTCCATCTGACAGGAGACGTGGCGTTCTTTGCTTCACGCCTCCTCCTTATCAAATCTCAGGTGGATAAGAAGAAAAGACCTCCTTTGACTTTCTCTTCTGGAGACAAGGTTGGCTCTCCTCCAAATACATCCGTTTCAGGGTTCCCAGCTACAAATTGGGCCCTCGATTCCTGGGACCATTCAAAATTTGGCAAATTATGAATCCGGATTCATACAAGCCCCGTCTGCCTTCCTCCCTGCGTATTCCACATTCTTTTCACGTCTCCCTTCTCAAGCCAGTTGTTATCAATCCGTTTTCAAAAAAAGATAGTTTCCACTCCCGTGTCTGGTTCTTCTGATGTCTTAGAAGTTAAGGAGATTCTGGTGACGAAGACCGTAAGAAGAAGACATTATGTTCTAGTGAACTGGAAGGGGTTTGGTAAGGAGGAAAGGTCCGGGGAGCCGGAGGAGAATATCTTGGACCACAACCTGGTCCGAAACTTTTTAAGGCCCAAAAAGAGGGGGAGACCTAAGGGGGAGGGGTACTGTCACAAGTAGCTCGGCAGCCAGACGTGCTGGCTGCGAGTGTGCTCCAGTCCCGTGCTGCTTCTGCGAACGCCGGGCTCTCATTCTCCTCTCGAAAACTCTGTCCCCTCCACAGTTCCCTGCTGTTGGCATGTGCACTACCGCCTCCTAGGGAGGCGCCAGCTTCTTCAGATTTAAAGGGCCAGCGCATCATTGACTGGTGCTTCCTGGTCCTGTGTCTATTTAACCCCACACTTCCTTCCTGTCCGGATCTTTTTACTCACAAGCCCTAGAGAAAATGTTCCAGTAGTGTGTTGTCTACAGTGTTCCAGACCTCTAGCTTCGTTCCAGACCACGCTCCTGTGCCACCTGCCCTGATCTCTTGCCTGTCCAGACTACGAGTTTGCCTCATCTATCTTGTGCCACGTAACACCTCAGAAACCTGTGTGGATGAGTCGTAACAGGGGTAGTGACCTGAGTGCCACCTGCCGCAGTCTTTCCCGCTTTGCGGCGGGCTATGGTGAAAACCAGCGGCACCTTAGACTCATGCCCGTGCCATCATCCACACAGTTTCAGCGGATTCAGTAAGATCCGGCCTTGGATCCCACTGGGGTGCTTCTGCCTGATGTTATGGATCTTTCCACCATTGTGGCTCAACAGTCACAACAGTTAGCTCGTCAGACACAAGAGCTGAATCAGTAGTCTGCTATGATTCAACAGCTTCTTTCGGTTCATCAGCAACAACAGCATCAGCGGATTCACTGCTCCAATGCCTTTTCTAAAACATTGCACATTGGGAGTAATCTGTACTCCTACTCCAAATCCATTATTCTACAGGGTCATTCTTATAGCAATGACAGGTTCAAATCATCAACAGCTGTTAGCTGAAACATTTTAAAGTTTGTCCAAATGTTTGGTGGTCATAGGATTGATAAGTAATTAAAACATGAGGAATAATTATAGTGTTTTCTAATACCAGATGTTCATGCTACAAAGAAAACTAAATATATTTAGCTTAAAGGGGTACTCCAGCACTAAGATATCTTATCCCTGATCCAAAGGATAGGGGATAAGATGCCTGATCGCGGGGGTCCCGCTGCTGCAGCATATACAAAACAAAACACCCAAAAAAAATGCGTTTATGCGGATCAAACAAATTCATATGTTATTAATGCAAAATTAGACATCAAGTAAAATCATGGCATAATTCCAAAGATGATAGTCCAGTGGACAAGAACTGATGGGTGGTGGCTAGAGCAAAGAAAATATAATTAATTATAGTCACCAGGAAGCGGCAGTATTAGTAAGTAAGGTGCAGTCATCAAAAGTGCATACTATAGATAATCTCCATCTGGATCACCAGGAAGCAGCAGTATTAGTAAGTAAAGTGCAATAATCAACAATGCATGCTATAGAGGACATATACCTGCATAGTAGCAATTATATAATAAAACCTAGTGGGAAAGATAGCATACCTAGCTGACCGCCGAACCCAACGTTTCACTTATCGCTTCATCCGGGGTATGGCCAATGAACAAAACAGCCTCTCATTTATGGAACAGTGGAGCCAATCAAATTCAGCCTCCTATGTCAGCTGGTAGCGGCATAAAAATGTACACATACTGGCGTCATAGTATGGCGCCCGTCGGAGAGAGGCTAAAAAACCAGACGCCCACACAGAACGTCAGAGTGAAACTATCCAATAGGATAGCCGTCTATATATTACCTAGTTACCCGGGACACAGTAGTAGGATCACATGTTTCGGCTGCGTGGTCACATGACCGGAACGCCATGACGCATCAAAGGACACATGAAACGGTCACATGAACAAGCACCAAAACACCTTCTAACCTGTACGGAAATTGCCGAAGGATACAGAGAACCACAGGTATTAGTGCTAGGGGACGTAAAGAGACAATCGGATGGTCCTAGATGAACATAGGCGACTGCAAGATACCGGGGCGGATAGTGTAAATCGGCCGTAGGCACCAACCCATAATAATAACCATGTATCATAAAAGAGAAAATGCACCTATTAAATATCATTAAAAGGTAAGTATAAACGATGTGCACATAATTGAAAAATCGCTCCGGGTCTGATGAATCACGATCACAGGGTCGGACTATCGTGATGTCACGGCTTCGCCCCCGTGTGACGTCACGCTCTGCCCCTGTGTGATGTCACGCTTCACCCCCTCAATGCAAGCCTATGGGAGGCTGATGTAGAAGTCAATGTATAGATCAGCTGACCCCAAAGCCACAGAACTGAGCACGGAAGGGAAAGGACCATCCCCAATTAGCAATGCAGAAAGAAAGAAGGATAGCCGTCTTTATTCACACGTAGTTACTCAATTCACAGGTACAAGACAGGATGTGACGCATTTCGGCCAGGTGCTGGCCTAAGTCCTAAGGGAGGCTGAAGATAGCAGGGGGCTGCATGAAAGAATGTGGGGGTCCCCAGCGGTGGGACCCCTGCGATCAGGCATCTTATCCCTTAATAGTAAAAAAAAATGTAGAATCAGACCTCTAGGCACAGTTAGTGGTTTGTACATGTATATGTATAATGAGCGAATAAAGAAATGAAAGAGATGTGGCTGGTATCAAAATATATTGTGCTTCATTTGATTAAAATGTTCAATATAAGGGGTTAAAATGTGGTCTAGTCTCTGAGAAGGGCCCTTGCTACATAGATGATATATGCTACAGTTTGTATACATTAAAAGCAGTTTAGCATATCATAGTGGTATAGTGGTAAACAATATTGACCAAAAAATAAAATAAATATAAGTAAAATAGTTGCAGCGCCGGAAATATAAAGTTTGTGGATGAAACAGTTTGAATAGTCAAATATAGTAGGAAAATAGCGGTGTGCAGGTTGGCACAAGTGCTGGTGCTCACAGCGCACCCGGCCTGGTGGAAAATACCTGCGATCTTCTTATAGAGTCTTCCCGTCTGTCCTGGCACGTAGATCTTGTGGGCGAATGACTCGGAGCTGCGTTCAGCCCCGGATGGATGCAGTGCCGGCAGCGAGGATATTGGATCGTGGGAGCAGGGATATGCGCAGCCCTCACTGCAGCCGCGTCCTCGTGCTGTGGCAGTTCCTTGGTGGATGGTGGTCCGCTAGGTAGGGGACTCCAGCGCTTGAGAATGGAAGAAAGGTGTTTGTCAATAGTTGGAGATGGCAGGTTAGGTAGTTGAATAATATCCAGATGCGTCTCGGGGAGAACCCCCTTTTTCAATGGCAAAAAATATTCTCATTTTGCCATTGAAAGAGAGAGGTTCTCCCCGAAACGCGTCTGTCTATTATTCAACTACCTAACCTTCCGTCTCCAACTATTGACAAGCACCTTTCTTCCATTCTCAAGCACTGGAGTCCCCTACCTAGTGGACCACCATCCACCAAGGAACTGCCACAGCACGAGGAAACGGCCTCAGAGGGCTGCGCATATCCCTGCTCCCGCGATCCAATATCCTCGCTGCCGGCCCTGGATCCACCCAGGGCCGGAGGCATATCCGAGCCATTCACCCACAAGAACTACGTGCCAGGACATCTCCACAACAGACGGGAAGACTCTTTAAGAAGATCGTGGGTATTTTCCACCAGGTCGGGTGTGAGCACCAGTACCCGTGCCAACCTGCACACTGCTATTTTCTTACTATATTAGACTATTCAAACTGTTCCATCCACAAACTTTATATTTCCAGCGCTGCAACTTTTTTACTTTTACTTTATTTATTTATTTTTTGGTCAATATTGGTTACCACTATTTTCAATGACATGATATGCTAAACTGCTTTTAACGTATACAAACTGTATCGTCTCTGTAGCAAGGGCCCTGCTAAGAGACTAGACCACATTTTAACCCCTTATGTTGAAAACTTTTATGAAATAAAGCATAAAATATTTTGACACGAGTAACATCTCTTTAATTTCTTTAGTCCCTCATTATACACATACACGTACAAACCACTAACTGTGCCTAGAGGTCTGATTCTTCCATTTTTTTACTATTAGTTTGTTGGCACTACAGGTAAAGTGCAACTCAGTACCTCTCCAGGATATGGGATAAGATGTCTTAGGGCCAGAGTACCACTTTAAATAATGTACCAATGCTTTCCATCTCACAACAATGCTAAAGGTGCCTGCTTGAGTTGCTTCACTAAGCCACTGGTTTCTATTCTCATTACGTTGACCAAGGTTTCTCATAGTGACCAATGCTTTCTATTCTCACTATTTTAACCAAGGTGCTTAAAGGGGTTATCCACCATAAGGTGATTTTTGTACGTACCTGCCAGACAGTAATGAATATCCTTAGGAAGGATCCGTGCTTGAAATCTGAAGCTTTTTTTTAATGAACTGGCTATTTCCTGTTCGAGTTTGTTCCATTAAACTACAAATCTCATAATTCCTTGTTTGTAAGTGTGAGGTCACTTTTCTCCCTCCCAAAAATCAGCCACCCCACCCATTGAAAAACACCTGTGATCTCTAGAATACAATAGACCAGCGTTTTCTGACCAGGGTGTCTCCAGCTATTGCAAAAACAGAATGGTCTTCCTACCACCTAGCGGTCGCTTCACCCATTAAAGCAAAGACAGGCTCCCTCTGAACACCTGACTAGTGATGTAATATCTTAAGCTGCACTGCAAACTTGGAAAACCTGAGATGACAGTCATTTTGTATACTGTTGAAAATAAACCTTGGGGCAAAAATCCCCAAAGAATTGTGAGACCCCATGAAACTTAGATACAGACACTACATTATGAACTACACTTACTTTACAGCCCCTGTAGCATAGTCAAAACAATAAAAATAAAAAAACGGAATACCCCTTTAAGGCTGGGTTCACACCACGTTTTTGCAATACAGTTCCCGTATCAAGTTTTTGATATCAAACGGATTCCTAAAAAAAACGTGTGTACAAATTTTTATCCGTATCCGGTTTTTCTAAGAAAAAAAACGTACATGTTTTTAACTTTTCATTCCATTATGAATAAAGTTTGACTTGTTTGATTGAAATTCCAAGAAAAAAACTGTTCAAAGTCAAAAACCGTATGGTGAAAACCCTATAGAACCATACGCACATGCGGTTCTGTACGGTTCCCATTGACTCCCATGTTAAAAAAAAAAATATATATATATATATATATACACATTTCAATACGGATTATCACCTGGATGGCTATGGGTTTGGGTACGGGGAAAAAAAACTGACAAAACCGTACAGGATGCAAAACAGACACAACCTAATGCATCTTTTGGCATATGGTTTTCAATGGAGAGTCAATGCATAGGGTTTTCAATACGGTTTTGTACGGTTTTCAAATTGAAAATGTATACGGGAACTGTATTGCAAAAACGTGATGTGAACCCAGCCTTATAGTGACCAATGCTTTCATGATGCTGTCCATTCTTAATATGTTACTCAAGGTGACTCATAGTGCACAATGCTGTCCATTTTAACTATGTTACTCAAGGTGACTCATAGTGACCAATGCTTTTCATTCTAACTACGTAACTTAAAGTGCCTCATAGTGGCCAATATACATGAATATAGGTGCAGAGAGAAGAAACATAAAAACGCACTAGAAAGCAAAAATTTTAATTTTGTTAGAGGATCAAATAAAGTTCTATTCACACTGCTTTTGCAGTGTGAATCATAGATATATGAGAAATGCACTCAACTTGTACCTCTGATGTACACTATGTGCATACAGTGGCATGCACCATCCATGGGCATCATTTATAGATTGAAAAAGCACTGCAGAGCATATTTGTTTTTGTGGGGTGTTGTTCTATTGAAAAGCACAGTGGTCTAGGCTTTTAGTTATTGTGAACAAAAAAGGTACCGTATTTATCGGCGTATAACACGCACTTTTTAGGCTAAAATTTTTAGCCTAAAGTCTGTGTGCGTGTTATACGCCGATACACCCCCAGGAAAGGCAGGGGGAGAGAGGCCGTCGCTGCCCGCTTCTCTCCCCCTGCCTTTCCTGGGGTCTAGAGCGCTGCTGTCGGCCCTTCTCTCCCCCTAGCTATCGGCGCCGCTGCCCGTTCTGTCCCCCTGACTATCGGTGCCGGCGCCCCATTGCCAGCGCCGATAGCCAGGGGGAGAGAAGCGGCGCCGACAGCCAGGGGGAGAGAAGGGGCAGCGGCACCCATTGCCGGCGCCGCTGCCCCGTTGCCTCCCCCCATCCCCGGTGGCATAATTACCTGAGTCGGGTCCGCGCTGCTCCAGGCCTCCGGCGTGCGTCCCCGGCGTCGTTGCTATGCTATTACATGATAGTAAATGAGACCTAACATGGGTGAAGGGATCTCATTCTACTATGGGAACCTATAAACTCTAGTTACAGAACTGACAACCAAACTAGATTAAAGGGGTTATCCAGGAAAAAAACTTTTTTTTATATATATCAACTGGCTCCAGAAAGTTAAACAGAAAAGAACAACTCAACTTCAGCAGCTGATAATTATTGGAAGGATTAAAGGGGTACTCCGGTGAAAAACTTTTTTTTTTTAATCAACTGGTGCCAGAAAGTTAAACAGATTTGTAAATTACTTATTTCTTCTTCTTCCTAATCTGTTTAACTTTCTGGCACTAGTTGATTTTAAAAAAAAGTTTTCCACCGGAGTACCCCTTTAAGATTTTGTAATAGAAGTCATTTACAAATCTGTTTAACTTTCTGGAGCCAGTTGATGTAAAAAAAAAAAAGTTTTTTCCTGAAATACCCCTTTAAGACTGAGATTAAATGACACAGATTCACACTGCAAACTGAATCAGAAGGCAATGTATTCCAGGCGCAATCTGCCAAAAGAATGACAGAGATCATGTCTTCGGCGTCGTAAATACTGCCACTGAAATTCCACAATATGCACTGTGCAGCAGAGTTTCAATGACAGCATCGGGACTGCTGAACCGGAATTTCAAAACAGAATTCCACACGGAAATTCTGTAGTGTGAACCTAGCCTTAAAGGGGTACTCCGGCGCTAAGACATCTTATTCCCTATCCAAAGGATAGGGGATAAGATGCCTAATCACGGGGGTCCCACCGCTGGGGACCTCCGTGATCTTGCACGCAGCACCACGTTGCAATGAGTCCCCGAAGCATGTTCGCCAGTCATCAGAGACCCGCGGCTGGAACCCCGCGATCAGGCCTCTTATCCCCTATCCTTTGGATAGAGGATAAGATGTCTTAGCGCCGGATTACCCCTTTAATGTTTCAGGCTCAAGGACTAACCACAATTACTCAGATATTATGATGAGCATATACTATGCTATTATTTGTCATGTGAAATGTGTTTATGGAGCAAAATGATCTCTGGACAATTTTTACATAATTGTATTATAAACACACAAAAAATATATATATATTTATATTTTCTATGTAAAAAAGGATAGAGCTTTTGCGCCCAGTGACCAAGCAAGCACTACTCCACCACAATATACTGCATTCCATGAGAAAATAATAGGGAGAATACCATATATTGCTAAACATGCCCCAATGTCCCTAAGACTAATTTTGTAGTTGGAACAAAAAATGTGTTATTAGATGTATACAGTACAATATAGAAGATATTAGACATCAATAGGTACATTAATGTCCAAAAATAGATATTTTATGTATTTATTTCTAAGCTCATTATATTGCACAACAATAAAAATTATCCGTTATTGCGCTCTTGCGCTTTGTCAGGCCCCTTCAGGAAGGGGCCTGAGGAAGCGCAAGAGCGCGATAACGGACCGTCGCCCACCGGCTGAATCCACCCGCTCCTGTTCCATCTCACCACCTCCCTGCTATGTACCTGCTATTGTAATCAAGAATAAAGAATCTTCTGCACGCTAAATTGGTGTCCGAGGTGAGTGCTCCTTTCCTATGTGGATATGGTTTTGAAGGCTCTGCTGTATTCGAGAAGCACCATACTGAGGCACATATATAGATAAAGCTGCTAGCCACCTGTTTGCCAACAGGAGAGCACTCTGTAATTGAACATTATCGTGACAGTGCCAGGTTAAATACGTTGTATGAGATCATTTACAAGTCTGTTTAACTTTCTGTCATCAGTTGATTTAAACCCTTAAGGACCAGGCCAATTTTATTTTTGCATTTTTGTTTCCTGTGTTGTCTTCTCGTGTTCCTGACCTTGCATTCCGTGACCTGACCGTGTTCCTTGCCGCCTTCCTATTGACCTACTGCTACGTTTCTGACTACACTCCTGTGCCGCCTTCCCTGACCTCCTGCTATCCTGTCTACATCCTGTCTCATTCCTTCTGTGCCTCGCTTCACCTCAGCCACCTGTGTGGTCGCGTTTTGCCAGGGCTAGCGTCCTGGGTGCCACCTGCCGCAGCAAGACCATCCTACTTTGCGGCAGGCTCTGGTGAAAACCAGTGGCATCTTAGACTCCGCTCCCTGGCATGGCCCGCGTCATCTGCCACACAGGTCCAGCGGATACCTCTTGTGTTCCAGACTACTGTGGTCCAGCGGATCTACTACCTCCCGAGTTCCAGTCGACTGCGGTGAGTCTAACAGTAAGATCCGGCCATGGATCCAGCTGAGGTACCTCTGCCGGAGGTTTCGGATCTTCCTTCCATTGTGGTCCGTCAGTCACAGCAGTTAGCCCGTCAGGTGCAGCAACCAAGTCAACTGTCCGCCATGATGCAGCAACTACTGGCCATGCAACAGCAGCAGCAACCAGCTCCTTCCTCTCCACCCGTTTCTGCAGCTTCTTCCGGATGAAAGCTTTGTCTACCCCTTCCCATGAAGTATGATGGTGATCCAAAGTTGTGTAGAGGTTTTGTGACTCAGTGTTCCATGCACCTGGAACTCATGACGGACCAGTTCCCGATGGAACGAGCGAAGGTGGCGTTTGTGGTCAGCCTCTTGTCCGGAAAGGCCCTGGACTGGGCTACTCCTGTCTGGGATCGCAGTGACCAGATTACCTCTAATCTCATGGCCTTCTTAAGTGAATTCCGCAGCGTTTTTGAAGAACCCGCACGTGCCTCCTCTGCCGAGACAGCTCTTCTGAACCTCAGCCAAGGGACTTCCTCCGTAGGAGACTATGCTGTTCAGTTTCTCACTATCGCTTCACAATTGGCATGGAACGACGAAGCCTTGTGGGCTACATTTAAAAAAGGATTATCCAGCAGAATAAAGTATGCTGCACGAGATCCTCCGACTAACCTGTGTGAACTAATCCATTTAGTACACATATTGATGTGTGTTTTGCAGAGAGGCAGGAAGAACTTTGTGCTGAAAGAGAACCTGCTCGAGCATGGCGCTTTCCTCGCTTGGCACCCGTGTTCCAACGTCCACCTCTACAGTCTTCTTTGCCTCTTGCCGAAGAGGCTATGCAAGTGTATCGTACTCGCTTAACACAGCTGGAAAGATCCCGTCGATGCAGTGAGAATTTGTGCCTATACTGTGCCAGTCCAGAGAACTTTCTCAAAGACTGTTCTACACGTCTTCAGCGTCCTTGAAACGCTCGCACCTAGGACATGTGGAAGAGGCGACCATAGGTGTGATTACTACCTCTCCTCGCTTGAATATACCTGTTTAAATCCACGCTTCTGCCAAGACTTCATTCATCGCTTTTGCATTCTTGGACTCCGGTTTCGCTGGCAACTTCATTGATGCCTCTCTGGTACATGAATATAGTCTCCCTGTAACCCGGCTTGCCAAGCCTTTGTTCATCTCTTCAGTCAATAGAAAAAACCTGGACTGTAAGGTGCAATTCTGCACAGAGCCTATCGCCATGCAAGTGGGAGTCTTGCATAAGGAAAATATTGAATTCTATGTACTCCCTCACTGTACTTCTCAGCTACTTCTTGATCTTCCTTGGCTCACACATCATTCTCCACAACTTGACTGGAAATCTGGAGAGATTACTTGCTGGGGACAGAGCTGTCAAAATCTTTGTCTTGTGCCAGTTCAGCCTAAAATAGTTTCTTCCTTTCCTCCTATGCCAGGTCTGCCTGCCCCTTATCAAGAGTATTCAGATGTTTTCTGCGAAAAGCAGGCTGAGACTTTACCTCCACTTCATCCTTATGACTGCCCCATTGATTTACAACCTGGGACTATGCCCCCACATGGTAGAATCTATCATTTGTCGGTTCTGGAGACCCAAGCCATGGAAAAGTATATCCAGGAGAACCTCCAAAAAGGATTTATCCGAAGAAGGATGGTTCTCTCCGTCCATGTATTGATAATATGGGTCTCAACAAGATCTCGGTCAAAAATCGTTATCCCCTTCCTCTGATCTCAGAACTTTTTGATAGTCTCTGGGGAGCCAAGGTCTTCTCTAAATTGGATTTATGGGGAGCTCATAATCTGATTGGAATCCGTGAGGGAGGCAAATGGAAAACGGCCTTTAATACCCGTGATGGACATTTTGACTATCTTGTGATGCCTTTCGGCCTTTGCAATGCCCCAGCCGTTTTTCAGGAATTCATCAATGATATCTTCCGAGATCTTCTCTACACCTGTGTTGTCGTGTATCTTGATGACATCTTGATCTTCTCTTCCAACTTAGAGGAGCATCGTTCACATGTGTGTCTGGTACTTCAGCACCTCCAGAGGAATCCTCTCTACGCCAAACTGGAGAAATGCCTATTCGAGAAATCTAGTCTCCCGTTTCTCGGATACAATGTCTCATCAAGGCCTGCAGATGAATCTTGAGAAACTGTTAGCAGTTTTGGATTGGCCCCATCCTACTGATCTTCGGGCTATTCAACGCTTTCTGGGATTTTCCAACTATTATCGTCAGTTCATCCCACACTTCTCTTCCTTGGTCGCTCCTATTGTAGGTCTCACCAGAAAGAACTCTAACCCTAAGTCATGGCTTACTGAGGCTGAAGAGGCTTTCTCTCGCCTAAAGTCTGCATTTGCTTCAGCTCCCGTGCTTTCAAGACCTGAAAAGGAAAGACCTTTTACTTTGGAGGTTGATGCTTTGTCTGTAGGACGGAGCCATTCTTACCCAAAAAAAAACAACGGTAAGACTATAACCTGTGGTTTCTTTTCTAAAACCTTCTCGCCAGCGTAGAAGAATTACTCCATCGGAGATCGAGAACTAGCCTTAGAGGAGTGGCGACATTTGTTGGAAGGGTCTCCTCATTTGGTCAGTATCTATTCAGACCACAAGAATCTCCTATACCTAAAGTCTGCTCAATATTTGAATCCTTGCCAGGCAAGGTGGTCATTGTTCTTTTGCAGATTTAATTTCTTCATTCACTTCCGTCCAGCTAACAAGAATATCAGAGCTGATGCCCTTTTCAGATCCTCTGACGTTGTGGGTTTGGACTCCGCGACTAGGCATATTATTCCACCAGACCGTCTGATTTCTGCAGCTCCTACCGATCTTCTGCAAGTACCTCCTGGTAAATCCTTTGTACCAGCTAGATTGAGATGCAAAATCATGAAATGGGGTCATTCTTTATTGGCAGGTCATCCCGGAGTACATAAGAATATCTGGAACGCAATGTCTCTGAATTTGTCCGTTCCTGTGTCACCTGTGCACGTGACAAAACTCCTCGACAAAACCTGCAGGTCTCTTACAGCCATTGCCCATTCCGGAGACTCCATGGACTCACATCACAATGGATTTTATTACTGATCTTCCACCATCTCATAATAATACGGTCATCTGGGTCGTAGTTTATCGGTTTTCCAAAATGGCTCATTTCATCCCACTTCCTGGTCTTCCATCTACTCCACAGTTGGCGAAGCATTTCTTACAACATATTTTCCGTCTACATGGTCTATCAGAACATATCGTCTTGGATCGCGGAGTTCAGTTTGTGTCCAAGTTCTAGCGAGCTCTCTGTACCCATTTTGATATCCATCTGGACTTCTCCTCTGCCTACCACCCTCAGTCTAATGGTCAAGTGGAGAGGGTAAATCAGATTTTGGAGACTTATCTTCGCCATTTTGTCTCTGCTCGTCAGGACAACTGGGTTGATTTTCTTCCCTGGGCCAAATTTTCCTATAATCATAAGGATTAAGAGACCACGAGGACATCTATGTATTTTTATGGTTTTCATCTCCGGTCACCCCTTCTAGTTCCATTTTTTTCTGGTGTCCCAGCTGTACATAAACTTGTCTGTGACTTCTCCTCCATTTGGCGACAGACTCAGCATTCTTTGTCCCTTGCCTCCTCTCGCATGAAAACCCAGGCTCTCCCAGTGATAAAGTTTGGTTATCCACTAAGTACATTCGTTTCAAAATTTCCAGCTACAAGTTAGGTCCTCGATTCCTCGGTCCGTTCGAAGTCTTACAAAAAATCAATCCAGTCTCGTACAAACTTTGATTACCCCTTCTCTCCGCATTCCTCACTCTTTTCATGTGTCACTCCTCAAGCCTCTGGTAGTCAACCGTTACTCTGAAAAGAACACTGTTCCTACGCCCGTATCAGGTTCCTCTGATGTCTACCAAGTCAAGAAGATCCTTGCCTCAAAAACTATGCAATTGAAAAAGTTATTCCTGGTTGACTGGAGGGGATTTGGTCCTGAGGAGAGGTCCTGGGAGCCTGAAGAAAATATCTTGGACCGTAATCTCCTCAAGAAATTTTTGACCCACAGGAAAAGGGGGAGACCAAAGGGGGGGGAGTACTGTTAAACACTGCGCTCCGGCCGGTCACGCTGGCCATGAGCGCATCTCTCCTCTCATGTCTCCTGCCGGCGGGGCTGGGATTCGCATCGCGGGAAGTGCCCGCATGCGGGTCCCATCCAGTCACTCACCTCCGCCTTCTGCCTCCATCTCTCAGCTCCGGCCCCTGCCTCCTAGCGCACGCACGCTAGAGCTCTGAAATTTACAGGGCCGTACCGCCCATAGTCATGGGTTTCACCTGTCCCATTGTTATAAGTTTTTGCACCTCCCACATACCTCTGCCGGTAGAGAAAGCGTTTCCTGTATTGTCTTCTCTTGTTCCTGACCGTGTTCCTTGCCGCCTGCCTACTGACCTACTGCTACGTTCCTGACTACGCTACTGTGCCGCCTGCCCTGACCTCCTGCTATCCTATCTATGTCCTGTCTCATCCCTTCTGTGCCTCGCTTCACCTCAGCTGCCTGTGAGGTCGAGTTGTGCCAGGGGTAGCGACCTGGGTGGTGCCTGACGCAGCAAGACCGCAGCGGCTGGTTCTGGTGAAAACCAGCGGCACTTTAGACTCCGATCCCTGGCACGGCCCGCGTCATCTGCCACACACGTCCAGCAGATCTACTACCTCTCGTGTTCCAGACTACTGCAGACCAACGGATCTCCTACCTCCCGAGTTCCAGTCGACTGCGGTGAGTATGTTTTAAATTGACCTATTTTGACCGCCTATAACATTCTCATTTTTCCATATATGGGGTGTTATGAAGGCTAATTTGTTTTGTGACGTGATCTGTAGTTATCGGTACCACTTTTGTTTAGGTTTTACTTTCTATAAATTTTTTTATTAATTTATTTGTTACAAAAAAGGTGCAATTTTGGAATAAATTTTTTTACGTTTACGCCGTTCACCGTACGGGATAATTAAAAATATATTTTGATAGTTCAGACTTTTACGCACGAGGCAATACCAAATTTGTTTATTAATTATTGTTTACGCTTTTTGGGGGGTAAAATGGAAAAAACTAATGATTTACATTTTTATTGGGGAAGGGGATTTAAAAAAAAAATGTACTTTTTTTTTTCAACACTTTAATAGTCCCCATAGGGAACTATTTATAGCAATCATTTGATTGCTAATACTGCTCGGTGCTATGCATAGGGCATAGCACTGATCAGTGTTATCGGCTATCTTCTGCTCTGGTCTTCTTGATCCCAGACCAGAGCAGAAGACCCCTGGAGACGGACGGAGGCAGGTGAGGGGACCTCCGTCCGCCATTATGGATGATCGGATCCCCGCGGCAGCACTGCGGGCGATCCGATCATCCATGTAAAGTACCGCACTACCACAGATGCCGTGATCTTTATTGATCAAGGCATCTGAGGGGTCAATGGCGGACATCCGCGCGATCGGGGATGTCCGTGATTACCGGCGGGTCCCTGGCTGCTGATAGCAGTCGGGACCTACCGCGCATGACGCGAGCATCGTTAGGGTGCTTGCGGTCATGGCGGAGCATAAATGTACGTCATGGTGCGTTAAGTACCACGGCACCATGACATACATTTACGTACTTTGTCGTTAAGGGGTTAAATTAAAATGTTTTCCAGCAGAATATCCCTTTAGTGACTGAGCACAGCCGCATTGCAAGCTGGGAAAAATCCGAGACAACAGTAATTTTGTATGCTGTTAAAAATAAATAGTGTGGTGTAAATCACAGAAGAATTGTGAAAACCGTCCCACACAGGTACAGACACTATATTATGAACTACACTAACTTCACAGCCCCTGTAGCATAGTCAAATAAAAAAAAATCTTGGAATACCCCTTTAAGACACAGGCCTAGAGCAGAGCTTAAACAGCATGCGACTGTTCAACTCAGCAGTCAGGCCATGGCACACTTGTATTTTACTTTTATTCCAGAAAATGTTAAAAGTCTTTCACACATAAAAGAGCTTAGGGTGGGATGATAAAAATAAAAACCTGTATTCACCTGCCCCTTTCAATGCAATTCAGATGCTGCAAGTCCCTAATGTTGAACACTTTCTAGTTTCTTCTCAACACACAGGAAATACATACTCATGCAATATATAGCTATCCACTATAGAGAGTGATTGGACGAGCAAGCATTTCCTGTTGAGAAGATATCAGGAAGCACTTGATAGGGGGAATGGCATCATTTGAATGACACTGACATGGATCGGCGGGAAGTAAGTTAAGGTTTTTTTTCTTTAGATTAGGAGTTGAGACTCTTTCAATTGCCACATTTAAACAATCTGAATGGCATGTGCAATACTGAGATCAAATAGAAAATCCATTGACAAAGTTTCTGCATTGTTAAATATATCTAATCAATGTATGTCCAAGAACCATGATAATTACAGATATGTAGCTCATCATATCAATGCACATAAGAAAATAGGCTACCATTTTAGACTTCTCTTTTGGTACATTGTTCCCTAACCAAGTCCACAGTGATAACTTGATGTACATATCTCCCTTAAGTGAGTACTTCCCTCACATATTTTCATGTGACAATGTAAAGTAGTCGGTACACAGCCTGTATAACAGTGTTAAATGTTGTTGCCCCCTCTAAATAACTCAACACACAGCCATCAATGTCTCCTATGTAGAAATGTTAGAATTGGGCCCAAAGTCTTTTGGGCATGGATATACCATAGCTTCACATGTTGCCACTGTCCTCTTCCACTGCTCCATGATGACATCACGGAGCTGGTGTAGGTTACAGATCTTGAACTTGCCCATCTTCCGTTTAAGGATGCCCCACAGATGCTCAATAGGGTTAAGGTCTGGAAACTAGCTTGGCCAGTCTATAACCTTTACCCTCAGCTTCTTAGAAAGGCAGTGGCTTTCATGGAGGTGTGTTTGGAGTCTTTATCATGTTGGAATACTTCTCTGTGGCCCAAACTTTGAAGGGAGGGGATAATGCTCTACTGCCGAATGTCACAGTACATGTTGTAATTTGTGATTTCCTCAATGAACTGTAGCTCCCCAGTGCCAGCAGCACTCATGTGGGGACAGACTATAACACTTCCAACACCATGGCAATCTTTTCATAGCCTAGGCCATCTTTACGTAGAGCAGCAATTCTTTTTTCAGATGCTGAGAGAGCTTCAAGCAATAAGGTGCCATGTAAAACTTCTGGTGATCAGTGTTAAAGAGTATAAGAGCGATAACACCAAATTTAAGACAGCTGCTCCCCATTCACACGTAATACTAATGAATCACATTGGGAAGGAAAATGTTTAACTGGGCCCAATTTGGAAACTTCCACTTAGGGGTGTACTCACTTTTGTTGTCAAAGTTTAGACATTCATGGGTGTTGAGTTATTTTTAGAGGACAGCAAAATGTTATACAGGCAGTGCATTACTTTACATTGTAGCAAAGTATCATTTTTTTCAGTGTTATCACATGAAAATATGTGATAAAATATTTACGAAAATGTGAAGGGTGTACTCACTTATGTGAGATACTATACTTCCATTAATTTCACAAGAGTTCACTTTTCAATATTACGTAAGGCCAGTAGCAAAGTAAGCAAAAGCAAAGTTTAAAAAAACTGGCACTTCTTCAATTTAAATATATTGGTTTGCTGCTTTTCTGGCACAAGGGCAACTTTTTATGAACATTTCAGCTTGCCAACAAGGAATTTTCTTCCCCTTTAGAAGATGTCGTCAGATGTTAAAAATGGAAGCAAATCTGATTATGTCTAAATGTAAGCTGATCATACAATAATCATTTTAGTATTTGTTTGGTCTTGGTCTCTCATACTCCAGTGCCAATGTACACAGCCTGAAAATCACTATGAATGCAGCCCACCGCTAATGTTTAGAGTTAAATTCAGTCAAAAATCGATCAAAGGACACACCGGATATATATATAACACTTCTGACAGACTTTAACATTTAGAACACCTTCATTACATTCTCCAAATCATTTAAATTACAGTGTATAAGCTGTTCAAGCAAATGAGACCTTTAAGAAGATTTTCCTTAAAGATAACTGGAAAAATGTAACACAATTTTAAATAATGTAGTGGGACTTTGTCATAAAAGGAATCTCTGTTGGTCCGCCACATATAGGGAGATTGCCCAGTTGTTTTAATAATTTCTATGAATGTCAATTAACCCCTTAAGGACCAAGCCCATTTTCACCTTAAGGACCAGGACAATTTTATTTTTGCATTTAGTTTTTTTCCTCCTCACCTTCTAAAATCCATAACTCTTATATTTCCATCTTTAGACCCATATGAGGGCTTGTTTTTTGCGTGACCAATTGTACTTTGTAAAGAAACCTCTCATTTTACCATAAAATGTACGGTGAACCCAAAAAAAATATTTTTTTAGGGAGGAAATTTAAATGAAAACCACAGTTTTGCACATTTTAGAAGGTTTCTTTTTCACACAGTACACTTTACAGTAAAAATGACATGTGTTCTTTATTCTGTGGGTCAATACGATTAAAATGATACCCATGGCTAGATACTTTTATATTTTTGTACCACTTAAAAAAATTCTAAAACTTTTTGTACAAAACCAGTAATCTAAAATTGCCCTATTTTGACCACCTATAACTTTATCATTTTTCTGTATATAGGGCGGTATGAGGGCTCATTTTTTGTTCCGTCATCTGTACTTTTTATCGATACGACATTTGCATATACAAAACTTTTATATAATTTTTTAATACATTTTTTTTTGAATAAAATGTGACAAAAAAGCAGCATTTTACTTTTTAAATTTTTTTACGCCATTCACCGTACGGGATCATTAACATTATATTTTGATAGTTCGGACATTTACGCACGTGGCGATACCAAATATGTTTATTAAAAAAATTACACTTTTTGGGGGTAAAATGGGAAAACCGGACAATTTTCATTTTTATTGGGGGAGGGGGATTTTTCATTTTTTCCTTTTTTTTTTTTTAAATATTTTTCAACTTTTTATTTCTACACTTTTTATGTCCCCATAGGGGACTATCTATAGCAATCATTTGATTGCTAATACTGTTCAGTGCTATGCATAGGACATAGCACTGATCAGTATTATCGGCTATCTCCTGCTCTGGTCTGCTTGATCTCAGACCAGAGCAGGAGACGCTGGGAGATGGACGGAGGCAGGTGAGGGGACCTCCGTCCGCCATTACAGATGATCGGAGCGCCGCGGGCGTTCCAATCATCCTTTTTATCGTGCGCATTGCGCAGATGCCGTGATCTGTAGGTTAATGGCGGACATCCGCGCGATTGCGGATGTCGGCCATTACCGGCGGGTCCCCGGATGCTGATAGCAGCCGGAACCTGCCGTGTATGACGCGAGCACCGCACCGGTGCTCACGGTCATACACAGGATGTAAATGTACGTCATGGTGCATGAAGTACCACCAAGCCAGGTCCGTAACCTGCAAGACGCAGCCACATTTGCTTTCCCAATGTGTGGCAAGGTGCCCTTGCTATTAAGACAAGTACAGGTCCCAGAAGTGAGAATCTAACATAACAGAAATAGTATGGCAGAGCCATGTGCGGGACTGTTTTCTTAATTCCTGCCCACTACCACTGGATTTCTGATGAACACCCTCCGCAAGGTGTGTGTTCCAGTATTGCAAGCTCCTGCAAACATTTTGTCACAGCCTTGAACCTCTTAAGGATGCAGGCCGAACAGGTAAGCCCTGTGTCCTTAAGGACCGGAACGCAAGGGTACGCCTGGTACGCAAGGACCCAGGGTTAATTCTGGGCATCACCGATCGGGCCGATACCTGGCCCTAACCCTTAAGACGCCACAATCAAAGTTGATTGCGGTGTCTAAAATGAAAGCTAAACCGATCAGCTCAGGGGATGGCGGGAGGGCCCTTACCTGCTTCCTCGACGTCCGATCGGTCCTCTGCTGCTGCCAGCCAGCCATGCAGGCTGGAGCAGCAGAGCACCGATAACACTGATCAATGCTATGCTATGGCAGAGCAATGAACAGTGTATGCAATCAAAAGATGGTGCATGGTATAGCCTCCTATGGGGAAGGGCTTATTCACATTTATTAAAGGGGTATTCCAGGATTGTTTTTATTTGACTATGCAACAGGGGCTGTAAAGTTAGTGTAGTTCATAATATAGTGTCTGTACCTATGTGTGACGGTTTTCTCACAATTCTTCTGTGATTTTCACCCCACTATTTATTTTTACCAGCACACAAAATGACTGTTGTCTCAGATTTTTCCCAGCTTGCAATGTGGCCGAGACCTGACTCACTAGTCAGCTGATGACAGGGAGCCTGTCTGCTTCAATGGGTGGAGGGGTCAATCTGCAACTAATGCAACAGCTGTAGGCACCCTGATTGAAAACCACAGGTCTTTTGTTTCAATGGGTGGGGTGGCTAATGTGTGAGAGGGCGGAAAATGGTATTGTGGTATTTGTAGTCAAAAAAACATAAGTCAAACAGGAAATACAAGTTCACAAAAAGCTAGCCACAGTGTTATGGTAATATCACAACATAGCCATTTAGCCCCAAGACCAGCACAGATCCTTCCTAAGCATGTCCATTACTGTCTGGCAGATACGTACTAAAATCACCTTATGGTGGATAACCCCTTTAAAGGGGTACTCTGATGAAATCAACTGGTGCCAGAAAGTTAAACAGATTTGTAAATTACTTCTATGAAAAAATCTTAATCCTTCCTGTACTTATTAGCTACTGAATATTACAGCGGAAATTCTTTTCTTTTTGAAACACAGAACTGTCTGCTGACATCATGAGCACAGTGCTCTCTGCTGACATCTCTGTCCATTTTAGGAACTGTCCAGGGTAAAAGAAAATCCCCATAGCAAACATATGCTGTTCTGGACAGTTCATAAAATGGACAGAGATGTCAGCAGAGAGCACTGTGCTCGTGATGTCAGCAGACAGTTCTGTGTTTCAAAAAGAAAATAATTTCCGCTGTAGTATTCAGTAGCTAATAAGTACAGGAAGGATTAAGATTTTTTCATAGAAGTAATTTACAAATCTGTTTAACTTTCTGGCACCAGTTGATTTCATCAGAGTACCCCTTTAAAGGGGTTATCCACCATAAGGTGATTTTAGTACGTATCTGCCAGACAGTAATGGACATGCTTAGGAAGGATCTGTGCTGGTCTTGGGGCTAAATGGCTATGTTGTGATATTACCATAACACTGTGGCTAGCTTTTTGTGAACTTGTATTTCCTGTTTGACTTATGTTTTTTTGACTACAAATACCACAATACCATTTTCCGCCCTCTCACACATTAGCCACCCCACCCATTGAAACAAAAGACCTGTGGTTTTCAATCAGGGTGCCTACAGCTGTTGCATTAGTTGCAGATTGACCCCTCCACCCATTGAAGCAGACAGGCTCCCTGTCATCAGCTGACTAGTGAGTCAGGTCTCGGCCACATTGCAAGCTGGGAAAAATCTGAGACAACAGTCATTTTGTGTGCTGGTAAAAATAAATAGTGGGGTGAAAATCACAGAAGAATTGTGAGAAAACCGTCACACATAGGTACAGACACTATATTATGAACTACACTAACTTTACAGCCCCTGTTGCATAGTCAAATAAAAACAATCCTGGAATACCCCTTTAATAATTGTGAATAAGCCCTTCCCCTAATAAAAGTTTGAATCATCCCCCTCCCCCATTTCCCATTTTTTTATAAAATAGGGTAATAAAAATTTAAAATAATCATGTGGTACCGCCACGTGCGTAAATGTCCGAACTATTAAAATATAAGGTTAGCTAAACCGCATCAATGGCATACATGTAAAAAATACCAAAGTCCAAAACTGTGCATTTTTGGTCACTTCATATACCATAAAATAATTAATAAAAAGCTATCAAAAAGTCCCATTAAAAAAAAATGGTACCGATAAAAACTACAGACCAAGGTGCAAAAAAATATAGCCCCGTGTGGAAAAATAAAAAAGTTATATGAAATTTTGAATAATTTTGGTGCATGTATTTCAAATTTGAAAGTAGTATTTCTAATTATAAAGTAGTAAAATAAAATAAAACCTAAATAAATTGGGTGTCCTTGTAACCATATGGACCTACAGAATAAAGATAAGGTGTCAATTTTACCGAAAAGGCACTGCGTAGAATCGGAAACCCCCAAAATTCATATATAGTGATGTATGTGGGCTCATTTTTTGTGCCTTGATCTGAAGTTTTTATCAGTACCATTTTTGTTTTGATGGGACTTTTTGATCGCTTTTTATAAATTTTTAGGGTATACAAAGTGACCAAAAACCTGCAATTATGGACTTTGAAATTTTTTATGTGTACGCCATTTTAATTAACATTATATTTTTATAGTTCGGACATTTATGCACACGGCGATACCACATATGTTTATATTTATTTAAAAACCTTTTTTATGGGAAAAGGGGGGTGATTCAAACTTTTATTACTGAAGGGGTTAAATCACATTTATTAACTTTTTTTAACACTTTTTTAAAGTCATAGCATAGCATTGATCAGTGTAATCTGTGTTTGATTGCTCCAGCCTGGATCTCAGGCTTGGAGCAATCAAACACCGATTGGAAAGCGAGGAGCAAGGTAAGGCACCTCCTGCTGACCTCTCAGCTGTTCGGGACACCGTAATTTCACCACGGCCGTCCCAAACAGGCAGACAGATCACTTCAATGGGGTGATACCAGGACCGGGCATGGATCCATGCAGGGAGGGGGCAGATGGTAACCGGGGGAGCTAAGGCGTCGGGCCACAGACCGTTCCACGCCCCTAGGTGCTTCGTCAGGCCGCATTTATACCCCATTGAAGTGATCTGTCTGCCCTGGAACGGTGAGCGCTCCGCTTCCTTTCTTTTTCTTTGTGAAGTTATTAGAATATCTTGGTTTTCTAGCGTGTATTGCTCACCTGGTTGTCCATTACGTGCACCTGAGTCAGCCTTCCTGAAGGGATTTATACAGCATTTATAATACGCGGTTGTGCTGGCATCTTTTTGTATTCTTTGTGAATTGAGAGTGAATCTACGTTTTAGATGCCGCATTCAACTGATTGCAGCGTCTAAATGGTTAATACCGGACATCAGCCCGATCCGATGTCTGGTATTAGCTGCAGATCCTGGTTGCTGATAGCAACCGGGAACTGCTGGGTATGAAGTACGCTCAGCCCCTGAGCGCGCTTCACATATAGGGAGTGGGCAGTGTCAGATACAAAAACTTTTGATATATTGTAAAGCATGCAAAACCAATAGGCAATTTTATCAGCCCCATGTGCCATTTCAGAAGTTTGCGGGACCCACTGTATGTTTTGTCAACACCCGTTCTTACCTGCACAAGATTAAAAAACACCTGCTCCCGCAATTTTTATATCCCATCCCAGGGGAACCCGGGGTCATAATCCCAGTGGAGTCCTCTACAGTAGGCTAAATCCTGTGGATAAGCCATAAATGTCTAAACCAGGAAAACATGAAGAAGGAGAAAATATTTGCTGACATTTGTCTTTCATTACTGAATATAATATACAGGATCTTCAGTTGAGAAACTTTACAATATCAAGTGTCAATATGTATCAATCTGAAATAGTTTAAATGGTTCCTTTGGAATGTGCAGTAATGCCTACACTACGTAAAAGAGTCATATTCATTCCTAAGGTGTATCATTCCTATTTTTCAGCTGTTATTGTAAAGTAATAAATAACTGCAGTTATGGTTTAGCTTTGCACAAAAATTTAGCAAATACAGTTGCAAGTAAAAGTTAGTTAACCTTTTGGGTTTACATGGATATTTTAACTAATTACTAACAATACATAGTCTGATGTCACAAACAGAGCTAAACATAATAGAGACAAACACAATATAAATAATATTCTTGATTTTAATTGAGAATACTAAGAAAACATCCACAGCTTTGGGAAATAGAGTAAGGGGGAGATTTATCAATATGTATCTGTGTGCAGCCACTTCACAGTCTTTTTTTTTATGGTGTGTTTTTGGCTTCTATGTGCCAAATTCATCAATGCGATGTTGGAATGTCCAAATACGTCCCATGCGCAGCTTCCTGGATGATGAGTGCAAATTGTCCGCCAGTATTTGTTGATACATTACTGCATACATATTGCCATCAATTCTGAGTAAATTTCCTGTGCCTTTGTAGCTCACACATCCCCAAAACATCAGCAATCCACCACTATGTTTCACAGTAGGAATGGTGTACCTTTCATCATAGGCCTTGTTGACTCCTCTCCAAATGTAGCGTTTATGGTTGTGTCCAAACAGCTCAATTTTAGTCTCATCACTCCAAATGACTTTGTGCTAGAAAGTCTGAGGCTTGTCTCTGTGCTGTATCAACAAATACTGGCGGACAATTTGCACTCATAATCCAGGAAGCAGCGCATGGGACGTACTTGGACCTTCCAACATGACAATGATCCAAAACACAAGGCCAAGTTGACCTGTCATTGGCTACAGCATAATAAAGTGAAGGTTCTAGAGTGGCCATCTCAGTCTCCAGACCTCAATATCATTGAGCCACTCAATGCCTCAAAGGTGCAGTTCATGCAAGACAGCTCAGGAATTTAGGGGAACTGCAGGCTTTTTGCCAGGAAGAATGGGCAGCTTTACCATCTGAGAAGATAAAGAGCCTCATCAACAACTACCACAAAAGACTTCAAGCTGTCATTGATGTTAAAAGAACTGGGGTATGTAGACTTTTGATCAGGGTCATTTGGGTAGTTTGTGTTGTGATTATGATTTACAAACACAGTTGTTTGACAATAAATGGCTTAAGCCAACCACTAACCATGAGTGAAAGCAAAGTTTTTGTGTTATCATTCATATTCTCTGACCAATGGTTAACCCCTTAACAACGCAGGACGTATATTTACGTCCTGCGCCGGCTCCCACGATATGAAGCGCGATCGCACCGCGATCCTGCATCAAATCACGTCGATCCCGGCGCTCATCAACGGCCGGGACCCGCGGCTAATATCACACATCGCCAATTGCGGCGATGTGCGGTATTAACTCTTTAGAAGCGGCGGTCAAAGCTGACCGCTGCTTCTAAAGTGAAACTGAAAGTGACCCGGCTGCTCAGTCGGGCTGTTCGGGACCGCCGCGGTGAAATCGCGGCGTCCCGAACAGCTGATCGGACACCGGGAGGGCCCTTACCTGCCTCCTCGGTGTCCGATCGACGAATGACTGCTCCGTGCCTGAGATCCAGGCAGGAGCAGTCAAGTGCCGATAATGCTGATCACGCCAGTGATCAGCATAGGAGATCAGTATGGGACCTATAACACTGCAAAAAAAAAGTAAAAAAAAAAAGAGTTAATGAAGGTCATTTAACCCCTTCCCTAATGAAAGTTTAAATCACCCCCCTTTTCCCATAAAAAAAAGCATAACCGTGTAAAAAAATAAATAAATAAACATATGTGGTATCGCCGCGTGCGTAAATGTCCGAACTATAAAAATATATCATTAATTAAACCGCACGGTCAATGGCGTACGCGCAAAAAAGTTTCCAAAGTCCAAAAAAAGTGTATTTTGGTCACTTTTTATACCATAAAAAAAAAAAAATGAATAAAAAGTGATCAAAAAGTCCGATCAAAACAAACATCATACCGATAAAAACTTCAGATCACGGCGCAAAAAATGAGTCCTCATACCGCCCTGTACGTGGAAAAATAAAAAAGTTATAGGGGTCAGAAGATGACATTTTTAAACGTATAAATTTTCCGGCATGTAGTTATGATTTTTTCCAGAAGTGCGACAAAATCAAACCTATATAAGTAGGGTATCATTTTAACCGTATGGACCTACAGAATAATGCTAAGGTGTAATTTTTACCGAAATATGCACTGCGTAGAAATGGAAGCCCCCAAAAGTTACAAAATGGCGTTTTTTTTTCGATTTTGTCGCACAATGATTTTTTTTTCCGTTTCGCCGTGCATTTTTGGGTAAAATGACTAATGTCACTGCAAAGTAGAATTGGCGACGCAAAAAATAAGCCATAATATGGATTTTTAGGTGGAAAATTGAAAGGGTTATGATTTTTAAAAGGTAAGGAGGAAAAAACGAAAGTGCAAAAACGGAAAAACTTAAGGGGTTAAAGGGGTACGCCGGTGGAAAACTTTTTTTTTTTTTAATCAACTGGTGCCAGAAAGTTAAACAGATTTGTAAATGACTTCTAATTACTTCATTAGCTGCTGAATACTACAGAGAAAATGATTTTCTTTTTGGAACACAGTGCTCTCTGCTGACATCTCTGTCCATTTTAGGAACTGTCCATAGCAGGATATGTTTTCTATGGGGATTTTCTCCTACTCTGGACAGTTCTTAAAAGGGACAGAGGTGTCAGCAGAGAGCACTGTGGTCATTATGTCAGCACAGAGCTCTGAGTTCCAAAAATAAAATAATTTCCTCTGTAGTATTCAGCAGCTAATAAGTACTGGAAGGATAAAGATGTTTTAATAGAAGAAATTTACAAATCTGTTTAACTTTCTGGTGCCAGTTGATAAAAAAAAAAAAAACGTTTTCCACCAGAGTACCCCTTTAAGAAATCATAAATTCTGCAAGGGTATGTAAACTTATGAGCACAACTGTAAATGGGCACTATCATTAAAACACATTTTTGCTATTGCATGTTTTATTTGTGTTTAAAAAAGCTGCCACTAGGTGTCTCCCTACTTGTCCAGAGATCATTTTACCCCCATCTCTTGCTAAGGGTGCATTCACACCACGTTTTGTACATACGGGTGCCGGATCTGAAGGGGGGAGGGGCAAACCGGGCGCTATAGTACCTCGGCCGGATCTGCCCCTGACTCCATTTACTTTAATGATCCTACCGGAGTCAAACGGTGACTCCGGTTGGCTCAGTTTTGACCCGTATGTGGTTTTGGACTGGACCTAAAACCGTGGTATACTACGGTTTTAGGTCCGTCAGGAAATCGCATATGGGTCAAAACTGAGCCGACCAGAGTTACCGTGTAACTCCGGTCGGATCATTAAAGTAAATGGAGTCAGGGGCTGATCCGGCCGAGGTACTGGAGCGCCCGGTTTGCCCCTCCCCCCGCCGGATCCGGCACCCGTATGTACAAAACATGGTGTGAATGCACCCTCAGACCTTGGACTTCTGCTGGCCTGGCAGAAGTCCAAAATAGGGAAATGCAGTCTGGAGTGCCGAGCGGGGTTTGTGCAGCCTTATCCAACCATAGCTCATCTCACACACTGAACTGCTCTGGGCTGTGTGTAGCAGAGTGAGGGATGAAGTTCTCCCCTGTATGGTTTCAGATGATGTGATGCCTGCTGGGTTACTCCACTTCCCAGTCTGTGAATCTGACTGAGACTGAGCAGAAAATACAGAGCAATATGAAGGTAGAAAACTAAAAATAATAAAAATAAAGGCAGGAGGTGGTTTATCATGATGGGGGTAGTGAACTGGGAGGATTACAAAATGTATCAAGATCATGAGAGGTACTCTTTAAAAGATGAGACCGGAAGAGTGGGTTTCACATGTGCTTTCCATTAACCCCTCAAAGACCGGACACATTTTCGTTTAGCCATAACACTTTTATTCTTTAATTTAAACACTTATATCAGGGCTTGTTTTTTGCTGGACCAATTGTACTTTGTAATGACTTTCTTCATGGATATAGCGCAGGCTCGAGTCAGGAGCCCACTTCCTACACTCTTAGGGGTACCATGATGGATTAGAACCATCATGGATCGCCAGGGGGTTAAATGAGGAAATACAAAGGTTGTTGACCAATGTGTTTTCTTAGGAAAGCTACAGCACAATGGGCAATCCTGCAGGAGGTGAGAAACCTAACCAAATTTTCCCAAGAGGAATTAAATGTTCCACAATGCTTCTAGGAAAATATTCCATTGATGGGTCCTTCTAGCACAAATGCACAACATTATGTTTGTAGAAAAAGGAACACTGCATAGTATCAGGTACTGGATTGCTTGCTATCAATGTGGGAACATTAAATTCAAAGATGGACAGCAGTCCATGACCTCCAACTGAAGGGATGTTGGGTAAGCAAAAAAGCATTGAATTCCAGATACAGTGATCCCTCAACATACGATGTTAATTCGTTCCAAATGAACCATCGTTAGTTGAAACCATCGTATGTTGAGGGATCCGTGCAATGATAAGTATAGGAAGTTATACTGACCTGTCCCCACCGCTCTGGACCATCACCGCTGCCCTGGATGTTGCCCTCCATCGCTGTCACTGCGTCCTGGGGGTGGGGGGGGGGGGGGGCGCCGCTCCGAACAGTCACTGCTGCCCGGGATCATCGCTCTTCGTCGCCGTCAGCAGCTCCTATTGCATGACAGCACAGCGTGTGCAGCGATGTGATGACGACAAAGGAGAGCGACGGCCATGTAGGGGATCCTGAAGAGGACGGTCCGGAGTGCCAGGGAAAGGTGAGTGATCATCACCGCAGCACATGGGGAACCTTAAACGGCTATCCAGCGGCAGCTGAAGCTGTCTGCGCTGCCGGATAGCCGTTTATGCGATGGCCCCAACATACAAAAGCATCGTATGTTGAGGCTGCCTTCAACATGTGATGGCCTATGAGAGGCCATCGTACGTTGAAATTATCGTATGTCGGGGCCATCGTAGGTCGAGGGGTCACTGTATTGACAGCACCCACAAATCCCAACATGTCTATTATTTAATAAAAGGAGAAATAAGTGTTGTACTTTATACAGTCATGGTCGTAAATATTGGCACTCAGTATTTATGTGCTTACCGCCCCTCCGACAGAAATAGGCTAATTAGCCTTAACACTTATCTCCATATATTAGGGAATATGAACACAATATCTGTCAAGAAAATGTAGTATTTCTCACAGAAAAGGATTGCAGTAAAACATTTTGCTATACACATGTTTATTCCCTTTGTGTGTATTGGAACAAAAGGGATGAAAAGAAGCAAAATGGACACACCAAACTCCAAAAATGGGCTGGACAAAATTATTGACACCCTTTCAAAATTGTGGAAAATAAGATTGTTTCAAGCATGTGATGCTCCTTTAAACTCACCTGGGGCAAGTAACAGGTGTGGGCAATATAAAAATCACACCTAAAACAGATAAAAAGGAGAGAAGTTCACTTAGTCCACACTAAGCATGGACAAAAGAAAGAGGAGAAGAGAACTGTCTGAGGACTTGAGAACCAAAATTGTGGAAAAATATCAACAATCATAAGGTTACAAGTCCATCTCCAGAGATCTAGATTTGCCTTTGTCTACAGTGCGCAAACCATGGCAATGTAGCTAATCTCTCTGGGCGTGGACGGAAGAGAAAAATTTATAAAGGTGAATTTATGAAAGGTCAACGCAGGATAGTCCGGATGGTGGAAAAGCAGCCCCAAACAAATTCCAAAGATGTTCAAGCTGTACTGTAGGCTCAGTGAGCATCAGTGTCAGCGTGAACTGTCGACATTTAAATAAAATGAAACGATATGGAAAGAGACCCAGGAGGACCCCACTGCTGACACAAAAAAGCAAGACTACAGTTTGCCAAAATGAACTTGAGTAAGCCAAAATCCTGCTGGGAAAATATATTGTGGACAGATGAGAACAAAATAGAGCTTTTTGGTAAAGCACATCATTCTACTGTTTACTGAAAATGGAATGAGACACAGAAATATGGTGGTGGTTCATTTATGTATTTTTTTTTTTTTTTTTGCTGAATGTGTGCAAGGCATCATGAAATCTGAGGATTACCAATGGATTTTTGGTCACACTATACAGCCCAGTGCCAGAAACCTTGGTTTGTTTACAAGATCTTTGGTCTTCCAGCAGGACAATGATGCCAAACATATGTCAAAAAGCACCCAGAAATGGATAGCAACAAAGTGCTGGAGAGTCCAGATCTAAATCCCACTGAACACCTTTGGACAGATCTTAAAGGGGTACTCCGGTGGAAATTTTTTTTTTTTTTTTTTTTAAATCAACTAGTGCCAGAAAGTTAAACAGATTTGTAAATTACTTCTATTAAAAAATCTTAATCATTCCAGTACTTATTAGCTGCTGAATACTACAGAGGAAATTCTTTGCCTTTTGGAACACAGAGCTCTGTGCTAACATCACGAGCACAGTGCTCTCTGCCGACATCTCTGTTAATTTTAAGAACTGTCCAGTGTAGGAGAAAATCCCCATAGCAAACGTATGCTGCTCTGGTCAGTTCCTAAAATGGACAGATATGTCAGCAGAGAGCACTGTGTTCATGATTCAGCAGAGAGCACTGTGTCCCAAAAAGAAAAGAATTTTCTCTGTAGTATTCAGCAACTAATAAGTACTGGAAGTATTAAAATTTCTTAATAGAAGTAATTTACAAATCAGTTTAACTTTCTGGCACCAGTTGATTTAATAAAAAAAAGTTTTCCACCGGAGTACCCCTTTAAAATTGCTGTTGGGAAAAGGCACCCTTCCAATAAGAGAGACCTGGAGCAAGCAGTTTGCAAAGGAAGAGTGGTCCAACATTCCGACTGAGAGGTGTAAGAAGCTTATTAATGGTTATAGGAAGTGACTGATTTCAGTAATTTTTTCCAAAGGGTGTGCAACCAAATATTAAGTTAAGGGTGTCAATAGTTTTGTCCAGACCATTTTTGGAGTTTGGTGTCACATCATGTCCAATTTTCTTTTTTTCCTCACTTTTTTGGTTTAGTTCCAATACACACAAAGGGAATGAACATGTGTATAGCAAAACATATGTTACTGCAATTCTTTTCTGTGAGAAATACTTGATTTTCTTGAAAAATTTCAGGGATGCCAAAATTTATGGCCTCGACTGTAAGCAAATTTTATTTCCTTTTTATAGAAATCATGGCTTATAAAATCATGGCTTTCTCCAAGCTGATGCACAGGCATGGACAAAGTCCAGTAAGTGAAGGTGGGCAAATACTCCTATGCGCTCTTTCCTGTCTAATAGCATTCCTCTGTGTCTGATAGGACAGGAGAGAGCATAAGGGAATCCTATCAGACAGGGGAGAGCACAGAGGAGTACTATCAGACAGGAGAGAGCAAAGAGGAGTACTATCAGACAGGATAGAGCACAGAGGAGTACTATCAGACAGGAGAGAGCACAGAGGAGTACTATCAGACAGGGGAGAGCACAGAGGAGTGCTATCAAACAGGGGAGAGCACAGAGGAGTACTATCAGACAGGAGAGAGCACAGAGGAGTACTATGAGACAGGAGAGAGCCCAGAGGAGTACTATCAGACAGGAGAGAGCACAGAGGAGTACTATCAGACAGGAGAGAGCACAGAGGAGTACTATCAGACAGGAGAGAGCACAGTTAAGTACTATCAGACAGGAGAGAGCACAGAGGAGTCCTATCAGACAAAAGAGCACAGAGGAGTCCTATCAGACAGGAGAGAGCACAGAGGAGTACTATCAGACAAGAGAGAGCACAGAGGAGTCCTATCAGACAGGAGAGAGCACAGAGGAGTACTATCAGACAGGGGAGAGCACAGAGGAGTACTATCAGACAGGAGAGAGCACAAAGGAGCACTATCAGACAGGAGAGAGCACAGAAGAATGCTATAAGACAAGAGGGAACACAGAGGAGTACTATCAGACAGGAGAGAGCACAGAGGAGTACTATGCCCATTTAAGTTATATTCTATACTATTGTTCTGAACTGCATTTATTGTTTTCTTGGAAGCTAATTCCTTGTTCATATCATTGACAATATGACAGAGCTACTGTGCAGTGTGACAGTTATTGTACAGTGTTTATTGTGCAGACTACACATCCAGAACAAGTATTGCAGACAATCAACCAACCACCAAGAATTCCTACAAAAGTTTGAATGTAGATATGTTAGAAAACTCAAAATCAGTTTGTAAATAAAACAATATACTGAAAAAAAAATACTTAATTCTTTACGTTTAAAAGGCAATCTGTCATCAGTTTCACCCGCACTGACCTGTTGGTATAGAATGGTGGTGCGGGTAAAACTAATGATAACAATACTTAACTGTTCCCTTTTAACAGTTCTCCTCGTTCGGCAGCAGGCTTGGTGCATGACAGGAACACCATGCTTCAGCCATGCATTAAAGTGGTATTCCGGCTTTATACATCTTATCCCCTATCCAAAAGATAGGGGATAAAATGTAAGATCGCAGGGGTCCAGCCGCTGGGGACCCCCGCGATCTCGGTGCAGCCCCCATCACGCTCCCTCCCATAGACATGAATGGTGGGGGCTTGGTGTGAAGTCACTAGGTGACGTGGTGTGACGTCACGTCTCTGAGGCAGCGCCCCAGCACAGAATTCTAGGGGCTGCACCAAGATCGCGGGGGTCCCCAGTGGCGGGACCCCTGTGATCATACATCTTATCACCTATAATTTTTTTTTTTTTACTTTGAAGCTCTCTGCTTATAAGGAAAATGGATATTCCAAATAAATTAAATATTGATTCACATATACAATATGTATACTTTATGTTGGCATCATAAACTTGACATGCTTTTACTTTTGGAAGACATCAGAGGGCTTCAAAGTATAGCAGCAATGTTCCAATTTTTCACAAAATTTTCTAAATGAAAATTTTTCAGGGACCAGTTCAGTTTTGAAGTGGATTTGAAGGGCCTTCTCATTAGAAATACCCCATAAATGACCCCATTATAAAAACTGCTCCCCTCAAAGTATTCAAAATGACATTCAAAAGGTTTGTCAACCCTTTAGGTGTTTCACAGGAATAGCAGCAAATTGAAGGAGAAAATTCAAAATCTTCATTTTTACACTGGCATGTTCTTGTAGACTAAGTTTTTGAAAATTAAATTAAAAGGAGAAATCTTCCTAAAATGTGTAACCCAATTTTTCTCGAGTAAGAAAATACCTCATATGTGTATGTCAAGTGCTCTGTGGGTGCACAGAAGGGAAGGAGCGACAGTGGGATTTTGTAGAGTGAGTTTTTCTGAAATAGTTTTTGGGGGGCATGCCACATTTAAGAAGCCCCTATGGTGCCAGAACAGCAAAAAAATGGCATCCTATTTTCTAAACTACACCCCTCAAGGAACGTAACAAGGGGTACAGTGAGACTTATCACCCCACAAAAAGTTGACGATTTTTCGTTAAAGTTGGATGTGTAAATGATTTTTTTTTTTCACTAAAATGCTAGTTTTCCCCAAAATTTTACATTTTTTACAAGGGGTAATAGGAGAAAATGCCCACCAAAATTTGTAACCCCATCTCTTCTGAGTATGGAAATACCCCATGTGTGGACATCAAGTGCTCTGCTGGCACACTACAATGCTCAGAAGAGAAGGAGTCACATTTGGCTTTTGGATAGCAAATTTTGCTGAAATGTTTTTTGGGGGACATGTCGCATTTAGGAAGCCCCTATGGTGCCAGAACACCACATGATTTTGGAAACTACAGCCCTCAAGGAACGTAACAAGGGGTACAGTGAGTCTTAACACCTCACAGGTGTTTGACGACTTTTTGTTAAAGTTGGATGTGTGAATGAAAAAAAAAGATGTTTTCACTAAAATGCTGGTTATTCCCCAAATTTTACATTTTTACAAGGGGTAATAGGAGAAAATTACCCCCAAAATTTGTAACCCCATTTTTTTCTGAATATGGAAATACCTCCTGTGTGGACGTCAATGCTCAGAAGAGAAGGAGCGCCATTGAGCTTTTAGAGAGAAAATTTGTTTGGAATGGAAGTCAGGGGCCATGTGCGTTTAGAAAGCCCCCCCATGGTGCCAGGACAGTGGACCCCCCACATGTGACCCCATTTTGGAAACTACACCCCTCACAAAATGAAATAAGTATTTACACCCCACTGGCACTATGGGGGATTTGTAAACACATGTGGCTTTCAATTCCAAACACATTTTCTCTTCAATAGCCCAATGGCACTCCTCCTCTTCTGAGCATTGTAGTTCGCCCGCAGAGCACTTTACATCCACATATGGGGTTCTTACTCAGAAGAAATGGGGTTACACATTTTGGGGGGCTTTTTTTCCTATTTCCCCTAGTGAAAATAAAAAATTTAGGGTAACACCAGCATTTTAGTGAAAACATTTTTTTTATTTTTTTTCCCATCCAAATTTAATGAAAATTCTTCAAACACCTGTGGGTATGTATTTTTTTTGCGTTTATGTCAGAACCGCTGTAAAATCAGCCACCCCTGTGCAAATCACCAATTTAGGCATCAAATGTACATGGTGCCCTCTCACTCCTGAACCTTGTTGTGTGCCTGCAGAGCATTTTACGCCCACATATGGGGTGTTTCCATACTCAGTAGAAATTGCCTTACAAATTTCCGGGGTCTTTTTTCCATTTACCGCTTGTGATAATAAAAAGTATGGGCCAATACCAGCATGTTAGTGTAAAAACTTTTATTTTTTTACACTAACAGGCTGGTTTAGCCCCCAACTTTTCCTTTTCATAAGGGGTAAAGGGAGAAAAATCCCCCAAAATTTGTAGTGCAATTTCGCCTGAGTATGGAAATACCCTATGTGTGGCCCTAAACTGTTTCCTTGAAATAGGACAGGGCTCTGAAGTGAGAGAGCGCCATGCGCATTTGAGGACTAAATTAGGGATCGCATAGGGGTGGACATAGGGGTATTCTACTCCAGTGATTCCCAAACAGGGTGCCTCCAGCTGTTGCTAAACTCCCAGCATGCCTGGACAGTCAGTGCCTGGAGTTGTTGTTTTGCAACAGCTGTAGGCTCCGTTTTGGAAACACTGCCATACAATACGTTTTTCATTTCTATTGGGGGGGGGGGGGGGTCAGTGTAAGGGGGTGTATATGTAGTGTTTTACCCTTTATTATGTGTTAATGTAGTGTAGTGTTTTTAGGGTACATTCGCACTGGTGGGGGTTTACAGTGAATTTCCCGCTAGCAGTTTGCGCTGCAGCGAAAAATTTGCCGCAGCAGGAAACTTATTGTAAACCTGCCCGTGTGAATGTACCCTGTACATTCACATGGGGGGGGGGGGGGGGGGGCAAACCTACAGCTGTTTCAAAACTACAACTACCATCATGTACTGACAGACCATGCATGCTGGGAGTTGTAGTTTTGCAACAGCTGTAGGCACATTGGTTGGAAAACCTTCAGTTAGGTTCTGTTACCTAACTCAGTATTTTCCAACCAGTCTGCCTTCAGCTGTTGCAAAACTACAACTCCCAGCATGTACTGATCGATGAAGGGTATGCTGGGAGATGTAGTTATGCAACAGCTGGAGGTACGCAACTACAAGTCCCAGCATGCCAAGACAGCTGTTTGCTGTTTGGGCATGCTGGGATTTGCAGTTTTGCAACATCTGGAGGGCTACAGTTTAAAGACCACTGCACAGTGATCTCCAAACTGTGGCCCTCCAGATGTTGCAAAACTACAAATTTCAGTGTGCCCAGACAGCAAACTGCTGTGTGGGCATGCTGGGAGTTGTAGTTTTGCAAGATCTAGAGGGCCACAGTTTAGAGATCACTGAGCAGTGGTCTCTAAACTGTAGACCTCCAGCTGATGCAAAATTGCAAATCCCAGCATGCCCAAATAGCTGTCTGGGCATGCTGGGAGTTGAAGTTTTGCAACATCTGGAGGGCTAAAGTTTAGAGACCACTGTATAGGTTCAGGTTGCTAGGCAACTCAATGGCTTCTGTAGGATCCAGGGAGCCACATCGCCATCCTCTGCTGCTGCCGATCATCGCCTCCGCCGATGGGTAAGTGGACTTCGGCGCCGGTCCCTGTTGGTTTCCCTGTTCTGCCCAGCCTACTGTGTGTGGGCACAACGGGAGAACCTAAAGTTAACCCCCCCCGCCCCTGATCTGCTATTGGTCGTTGCTTCTTAATGACCAATAGAGATAGGAGGGCTGGTTTTCACCAGAGCCCGTCACAAAACCGGATACGGGTCAAAAATAAGCCAACCGGAGTCACTGTATGACTCCGGTCGGCTCATTAAAGTAAATGGATTTCAGCGCCGGTCCGGCTGGGGTACGGGAGCGCCCGGTTTTCCCCTCCCCCAGCTGGATCTGGCAATCGTAGGCTGAAAACGAGATGTGAATGCAGTCTTAGCCGGGTTTTTCTAATTTCTGGCGCAAATTCTGGCGCAGACAGAATTTCTGGCGCAATGCACCAGAATCTGGTGCAGGGCCTGACAAAACATGTTGGGTTTGCAATAGTAAATGAGGACCATTATCTTCTATATTCTCTTAATACCAACAAATTTACATTTCCTTCAGTACCTTTCCACAACTGGGTCGAAGTTCCTTCAGAAACTCCACATGGACAGAATTTACCCAGATGTTCTTTTATTTTTCAGTTTCCTTTAATTTACAAATCTTGTAATCTAAGCCCAGAGCTGAGTGAAGCAACATCTGAACCAACAGCAGCGAGTGCTCGCCAAAAAACACAATGTGTTTCAAATTTCAGTTTTCAGGCCTACATCCTTTTTGGTGGTTGAAATAAAACTGTTATTTTGAAATCATTATACAGTAAAAGCTATGCAAGTCCAGCAGTAGTTTTATTAACCTTCACTTAAATGGAAAGACTGATTAGAAGAAAAAAAAAGTTTCATTTTATGTTAAACATAAGCCATTACTAACAAAAGCAACAAAAAGGAAGCAACATTACCCAGTAGATAAGTAGGGGTGTAGCAGTAGCTCACCTGACTTCAGCCTTCCTCCCTTGCACAACAATATACACAGATACAATACAAACTGCTCGAAAAAATAAAGGGAACACTTAAACAACACAATGTAACTCCAAGTCAATCACACTTCTGTGAAATCACACTGTCCACTCATGAAGGAATTTCTTTGGGGGTCCGCACAGCCCTCCATGTGCTTGCCAGAGGCAGCCTGACTACCACTAGGTACCGAGGTAAGATCCTCAGACCCCTTGTGAGACCATATGCTGGTGTGGTTGGCCCTGGGTTCCTCCTAATGCAAGACAAAGCTAGACCTCATGTAGCTGGAGTGTGTCAGCAGTTCCAGCAAGAGGAAGGCATTGATGCTATGGACTGGTCCGCCTGTTCCCCAGACCTGAATCTGATTGAGCACATGTCTCGCTTCATCCACCAACTGTACCACAAACTGTCCAGGAGTTGGCGGATGCTTTAGTCCAGGTCTGGGAGGACATCCCTCAGGAGACCATCCACCACCTCATCAGGAGCATGACCAGGCATTGTAGGGAGGTCATACGGGCACGTGGAGGCCACACACACTACTGAGTCTCATTTTGACTTGTTTTAAGGACATTACATAAAAGTTGGATCAGCCTGTAGTGTGGTTTTCCACTTTGATTTTGAGTGTGACTCCATATCCAGACCTCCATGGGTTGATAAATTTGATTTCCATTGATAATTTTTGTGTGATTTTGTTGTCAGCACATTCAACTATGTAAAGACGAAAGTATTTCATACAATTAGTTAATTCATTCAGATCTAGGATGTGTTATTAGTGTTCCCTTAATTTTTTTGAGCAGCGTATTTCCTCTAGATTTCTGCCACATAGAGTTGATGGCTCCAGAGAGCAAAAGGTGTGCCACATAAGCATACAAAAAGTTTCTATACAGATTCAACTGACTAGGGAGTTATCTGACAGATGACCACACTCTTTATTTTATGTGGCAGCAATCATAAAGAAAAACTTTTCCATCTACAGCTCAATTTTGGGTGTTCCATTACTTCTAAGTGCGTTTTCCACTGTACTGTACACACATTCTACTATGCCAAGTATTTTCAATGGGAAAACAGATATTAATATTATAGACTTAAATGGGCACTCTCAGATACAAAAACTTTTTATATGTTGTACATCTTGGCAAAACATTGACCTTTCAAATATACTTCATATAAAAAGGTAATTTCCTTTTTATATAAATCATGGCTTATAAAAGCATGGCTTTGTCCAAGCTGAAGCACAGACATAGACAAAGTCCAGTAAGTGATGGTTGGCTAGCACTCCACTGTGTCTGAGAGAGCACAGAGGAGTGCTATCAGACAGGAGAGAGCACAGAGGAGTACTATCAGACAGGAGAGAGCACAGAGGAGTGCTATTAGATAGGAGAGAGCACAGAGGAGTACTATCAGACAGGAGAGAGCACAGAGGAGTGCTATCAGACAGGAGAGAGCACAGAGAAGTACTATCAGACAGGAGAGAGCACAGAGGAGTGCTATCAGACAGGAAAGAGCACAGAGGAGTACTATCAGACAGGAGAGAGCACAGAGGAATGCTATCAGACAGGAAAGAGCACAGAGGAGTCCTATCAGACAGGAAAGAGCACAGAGGAGTGCTATCAGACAGGAGAGAGCACAGAGGAGTGCTATCAGACAGGAGAGAGCACAGAGGAGTGCTATCAGACAGGAGAGAGCACAGAGGAGTGCTATCAGACAGGAGAGAGCACAGAGGAATGCTATCAGACAGGAAAGAGCACAGAGGAGTGCTATCAGACAAGAGGATCTCCTTTCAGTTAATGTCTGGGTATTTTTTAGTTTAACAAGCTTAGTCTGCTGTATTTTCTGTCACACTGTTAAACATGTTGCTGCCACCACACATGTAAAACATACATTGGGTTTTGGCAACATAATCTTCCCCTTAGATTAGCTTCTACTAATAGTTGCTAGAATGTTCTTCCAAGTCCTACTCTCTCTCCCCTGAGTGCTGGAACCAAGCCTTTCTCAGTAGAGTCTAGCACCGGCTAGTGTGCAGATGTATGTGTGTCTACTGCTAGGCCATTTGAAGAAAGGAGGTTAAGGCCTAGTCTAGTGCTTTCCTTTAAGCCAAGCCTGCTGTGAAGCATGATAGTCTAACACTCTCTCTGCCAGAGAATTTCCATTTGCTAAAGCCTAACCTGCCAGCTCTATGTCAGTCACGGTGATCACAGCACTGTGTGGCAATTCAGAAGATTTTAACCCAAGAACTGTCTGAGATGCCATTCATCTGTATTATCCTGCTTCTGCTCTGAGAGGGAGAATTATCTAGCCAGAAGAGGAAATAGCGGTGAAATGACTTTTCTGTCAACACTAAACTCTTTGCGGACTTTTGGCTAGCGACAGTGCTGCAAGGCTTGCGCATCACAATCATCTTAAGCCCTGCGACAGGGAATCATAATACCAGTAGCTGTGATTACAAGTATTTCAAGTCTGTTCATCCCAATGAGCCAAGCTCTCCTTAGTAAAGTGTTAGTAGCATATTCAAAGCCTCTCTGTCAGTATTATTGCTATTAAGGCCATTTAAAAGAATCAAATTCCAAGCTTCCATCCAAAAGTCATTGTCACCCTATGCTGTAAGAAGCATTTGCGTTATGGTTGTGCATAGTAAACTTCACTTTAACTCCTGTTTCCAAGTTACTTGTGTGTCTGGACAAAATCTACTGCCTACACCCCCCAGACACCTCATCAAGGTGTACCCTGACATAAAGGACTTTTAGAGGGACAGAAAAGTCTGTAAAGGGGGATATTGAGGAAAGACATAGGGGTCTGGAAGGGGGACAGAGGAGTCTGGAAGGGAGAGACAGATTGGTCTGGGGGGGTGAACAAAGGGGTCTGTGGGGAGGGGGGACAGTACATAGGTGGGAGTATGATAAACTGAGAAGAAAGTGTGTGGTAATATTATATTCAGGAGGGATCTCTGGCAGTGTTTAAAAGGGAGAAAAAAAATCCTCGGAGGTGGGGGGTTGACACCATTTTCCACTGCCCCGGGTTGCATCAACCATAGCTACGCCACTGCCTATAGGTTGCCTTAAGATATTCCCAAAGAAACCAATCAAAGCTATGATTGGTTGCTGTTTGATAAATCTGGGTAGTATATAGTATATTCTGGTCACCAACAATAAGCCCAACATAGTCTTCAGAATCATCACAACTATGCAGCATTATCTTGCACTGTCCAATACTAGAGCTCTAAAGATAGTTTGCATTATTACCCATTTCAAATTAAATAAAGGCAAAATTAATATAAAAATGTTTTGACATAGTTTCCTTAAAATATCATGAACCCAAAGTAAAGTAAACTTCTCACAATAACATTTCAATAGCACGTTGATGAATCATTTTTGCCTCACATCTCATTGTTTTAAACTCCTAATTTGTTTTACTCCTTCCAGAACATAAAGCGTAAATAAAATAACAACCAAAGGAAAGGTTAAGGGTGTAGTTAGCTGATAGAGAAGTGCATTTATCTAAATATTCGGAATAAAGCAAGGCCACATATACACAAATACATCAGGTTACTTGGTTGCGGAAACTCTCTAGAAATCCTACCAGCAAACAACCAGAATAGAACATTTGCTGGCAAACTAGAAATAAACAGTGCTTCTAATCTAATTAGATTTGCTCCTCAGATTATATACATTCTGACAAGCATTCACCCAACAAAATGTAAAGTTTACCTAATTTCAAACAGATCTGCAACACAATAATGCACTCCAGAAGTACTCAACCCGCTTTTACAAGTGTGCAATATATAGTCAAGGCTATCATCTGTTTCAGCAGCTTTCATTACAATACAGGGGGGGAAAAGCGGCAGCTTTTTACACTGGTTGGTAGAATTCCATTCTTACTGCTAATTCTAAAAATATAAACTAAAGATGCAAAATATAGAGCAAATAAAAACATAATGCCAAAAGGCCATCATGTTTACCTTAGGACTGTGAAATTATCACGTTGAAAAAACAAATTGGCAAACTGCAGATTTAGTAGAATAAACATGATTAATCTAGCAAAAAGGCTACACAAGGCAAAGGCTCTATTCACACTGTTGTTTTTTTCATAATTTAAAAACATATTGAAGGAGATTTATCAAGCTCCGTAGTAGATTTTTTTTGCGTAAAAAAAGGTTTATACGTGCTGGGACTTTTTGATTTTTGCTTATTCCAAAGCACATTTCTGAAATCTGCTCACGTAGTAATTTTTATTTTTTTTACTTTGCAGTGGTCATGTATTTATCAAATGCGATAGTCGCTATTTCTGAAGAAAAAAGTCGCATCTCCATTTAAAAGTCGCATATGTATTCCAGGTCCAACCTGGCTTACAGAAAGTGCATACATCTGCAGAAAAGCAAATTAAACACCCACTTTAACAACTGTTCTTGTTCTGCATCATGAAACAAAGCTACTACATCAATGTTAATTATAGAAAAAATTAATTATATAACTAATAACTATTCATTTTAAGTTTGAGAATATACACTGCACACCTTGTTAATTTTAGGACACGTACAAGCTGGCGTACATACTAAATTTTAAAATTAATGTTGTGTTAAAATAGAATAAGGCACAAAATAATTGTGTACGAATTTTTACAGACTACCTAAATAATCCATGTGTGCCACAAATTTTTTCCCTTAACGACGAAGGACGTATATTTACGTCCTCCGCCGGCTCCCGCGATATGCCGCGGGGTCACGCAGTAACCCCGCGATATATCGGGTGGGTCCTGGCAGCTATCAACGGCCGGAACCTGCAGCTAATACAGGACATCACCAATCACAGTGATGCCCAGTATTAACCCTTCAGACGCAGCGATCAAAGCTGACCGTCGCGTCTGAAGTGAAAGTGAAAGTATCCCGGCTGCTCAGCCGGGCTGTTCGGGACAGCCGCTGTGAAATCGCGGCGTCCCGAACAGCTTACAGGACACCGGGAGGGCCCTTACCTGCTTCCTCGGTGTCCGATCGGAGAATGACTGCTCCGTGCCTGAGATCAAGGCAGGAGCAGTCAAGCGCCGATAACACTGATCACAGGCATGTCAATACACGCCAGTGATCTGTGTAAAAGATCAGTGTGTGCAGTGTTATAGGTCCCTATGGGAGCTATAACACTGCAAAAAAAAGTTAAAAAAAAGTGTTAATAAAGGTCATTTAACCACTTCCCTAATAAAAGTTGAAATCACCCCCCTTTTCCCATAAAAAAAATAAAACAGTGTAAATAAAAATAAACATGTGTGGTATCGCCGCGTGCGTAAATGTTCGAACTATAAAAATATATCATTAATTAAACCGCACGGTCAATGGCGTACATGTAAAAAAAATTCCAAAGTCCAAAAAAGCATATTTTTGGTCACTTTTTATACCATTAAAAAATGAATAAAAAGTTATCAAAAAGTCCGATCAAAACAAAAATGGTACCGATAAAAACTTCAGATCACGGTGCAAAAAATGAGCCCTCATACCACCCTGTAAATGGAAAAATAAAAAAGTTATAGGGGTCAGAAAAGGACATTTTTAAACGGATACATTTTCCTGCATGTAGTTATGATTTTTTTCCAGAAGTACGACAAAATGAAACCTATATAAGTAGGGTATCATTTTAACCGTATGGGCCTACAGAATACTGATAAGGTGTCATTTTTACCGAAATATGCACTGCGTACAAATGGAAGCCCCCAAAAATTACAAAGTGGCACAATGATTTTTTTTCTGTTTCGCCGTGAATTTTGGGGTAAAATGACTAATGTCACTGCAAAGTAGAATTGGTGACGCAAAAAATAAGCCATAATATGGATTTTTAGGTGGAAAATTGAAAGGGTTATGATTTTTAAAATGTAAGGGGAAAACAGGAAAGTGCAAAAACTTAAAAACCCTGCATCCTTAAGGGGTTAAAAAAAATAGAACCATCCATAGTAATACAGCTTCAAGCACATTTTGGGGTGGGTAACGTACTTAATTTTTTTTTTTTTGTGGCTTCAATATTATTCTAATATTTTTTATGTGCCTGTTGGTGCTGCGCTGTCTTCCTTCCTTACGTAAACTCCGGCCTCAGCGCAGCGATGCAAGACTCCGCCCACCAATATCACAAACTCAGGGCTCAAAATTAAACAAAAAAGCCTCCAGAGTATGGATATTCATGGTGCGGCATAATATGTTTTTAATATTTTTTAATTTCTAAGGAGGGTGGATGGGTTGTTGCGGGATAGTTGGAGTGCAGCTATTTAGTGCCAGGCAGGCCAGTCAGGGTGTCACACGATGCGGTAATCCCCCTCCCCGTCATTCTCTAACAACGCTACTGATCATAAAGGGTAGATAAAGAACTTCAGCTATTAACATAAGGGAAAAGTTTTCTGCTTTAAAAAATGCTTTTGTAAGCGGGTTTCCCGGGTTTTGCTTACGTGTGATTTATTTATCAAGGTCGTAGGAAATGTAAGCAAAGGTAAGTTAAAAAAAATTGTCATATAAAAGCCATATACGTTTGAAAAGAATTCATTGGGATTTACTTAGGGGATTGCTCCAGTTTTTGGTCCATTCTTCTCCATTCTTTTCTGGCATTAAAATGTTACCTACATTTGCTATGCATTTGTCATATTTGTTGTAGACATACTTTTTATATGCAACTTTTTCAAATGTTGCAATAATTATGTGAAGTCCCTCTCCTCTCCACTGCATTGCAAAATGTGCCAAATTCATCATACATCAATTACCAATTAAATAAATTTGGCATACTTGCTATTTGCACTTATAAGGGAATAAGTGTTTGTGAGCAAAGAGGAGTGAAAAGGTTGCAATGTCAATCAATGTCCATTATCTTTTTAGCATTTTTCTTCAGTTAACTGCCATCCAACCAGTTTCCTTTATGCTTCCCTTTCAATCTGTATTTATCCATCATGAATATATATAAAACAGAAGCTTTAAAGTGGTCAACCCCCCAAAATAAGACTGCATTATCATTAACTCCTTAAGGACCAGGCCCCTTAAGGGGCCAAGGAACAGGCTGGGCTATATGAGGCCTCAATTTTTGTACTGTGGTCTATATTTTTTATCGGTACCGTTTTTGTTTTGATGGGACTTTTTGATCGCTTTTTATAAATTTTTTTGATGGCAAATGCACAATTTTGGACTTTGGTATTTTTTTACATCTGCGCCATCGACCATGCGGTTTAACTAACCTTATATTTTAATAGTTCGGACATTTACGCACACAGTAGTACTACATATGTTTATGTTTATTTTTGATTTACATTATTTTATTTAAAAAATAGTAAAGGGGGGGGCTGATTCAAACTTTCATTAGGAAGGGGTTAATTCACTTTTATGAACTCTTTTTTTGTACTCTTTTTACTCTTTAATTCTAGTAGCAATAGGGGGCTATACCATGCAATCTTAGGAGTGCATACACTGATCAATGCTGAGCTTTGGCTCAGCATTGATCAGTGTTATCGGTGCTCTGCTGCTCTAGCCTGCAGAGCCTGACAAAAGCTTCAGAGCACCGTTCAGATGGTGAGGAGGCAGGTAAGGGCCCTCTCGCATCTACTCAGCTCATCGGGACGTCTCGATCAGCTACACTGAGCTAACCCCCACATTTAGACACCGCAACCAACTTTGATCGCGGCATGTAAAGGGTTAATGCCATGCATCAGCCCGATCAGCGATGGCCGGCATTAACCGTGGGTCCTGGCTACTGATAGCAACCAGAACTCACCAGGTATGAAGTGTGCTCAGCTTGTGAGCACTTTCAAACCCCGGTAACGGGTCCAGGGTGTACAGATACGCCCTTGGTCCTTAACTACCAGGACGCAAGGGCGTTCCTGTACACCCTTCGCCTTAAGGGGTTAAATAACCTAACCACGCAACTTTAACATCAGCCTCATGTTTTTGTTTTTTTTTGCCTTCTTCTAAATCCACACAGTAGGGTTGTATAGTAAACTTGATGGACTCTTGTCTTTTTTTTTTTACCATATAAACTATGTAACAATGAAAAGTTTGGGTACCTATACTGCTTTATGTTAAAGAGGTTTTAGTGTGCTGATCAGTGCCCTCTTGTGTTGTCTAAGAACATGACCATGCTGCAGGACAATTGTCCAAATCTGTCAGTTACAATGCAGTCCTACTCAAACCCATGTTTTAATACTGTAAATATTACATGCAACAGCTTGTCCTACAAATTTTCTGTCCATAAGTCTAAGTTAATGTCTGCATTATGCGTTCTCTTCATAATGGAAGTATTGATGCTATACTGATACAATGAACCCAGCAGTGCTTGTCATGAAATCTGACAAAACTGCAGAAAGATGCTCTAAATGGATCAACTGTGTTAAAAGAGCATTTGCCCACAAAACATGAAAGGTAGAAGGCAAAGAAAAAAACATGGCTACAGGATCAGACTACGCAAAAGTCTGTAAATTGCAGCTAGAAATATTCCCAAGTATTATTCTTACTTTATTCTGTAATAAACAAATAAAGTCTTACCTGCAAGAACCTGTACTTTTGCACATTCCAAGCAGTGGTCTCTTTTCAGAAAAACTGTCAGCCTTCTGGGGACCTACAAAAGATTTAGTAAAATATTTAGTATGAGGCTATATTTGAAAAAAATGTGTAAACATAGTCTAGGACAATTGATGGCAGAGACTCAGTGGTACCTCTACCATTTCAGCATACAGTGCCAAGGACACTTATTGTCCGTTACACACAAATGTTTGTTGTAGACTAGACCGTAATTATGTTCTGGCCTTTAAAGAGGCACTGTCATTGTTAAAAACGTTTCATATATTGCAGGACTCATTATAATATGAAATTTTTTACATTTTCACCTGAAATTCAAGCTCAAAATAGCCGCCACTAGGGGTCGCCTGTCTTTTAGCCAGACAGACTAGTCTAGATTTTACAGCATAATGGATACCGGCCGTAAAGCATACCGGTATCCAGTATAGGAGATTTCTATTGAGTGTATGCAAAACTACAGATAAAGGATGTGTGGACATGCTGGGAGCTGTAGTTTTACAAAAGCTGGAGGCAACACTGCTCTAACACAGTTATTTACAAACACTGCAGCTTCAGTTGTTACTAAACTACAACTCCCAGCATGCTGAAATAGTCAAAGCTTTCTCGGACTCCTGATCAGACATTGAGGAGTCTGTGAAAGATGAATGACACACATAGTGACAGCTATGCTGATTAGCATCCAGCTTTACTAGGAGAAGATAAAACAGATAGAACATGTATTCATAAAAATGCTGTACTTTTATCTAAAAAATCCTTGCACTAATTTTTTAAAGATCTATTCTTATATTTATACATTTTATCCTGTGATGAATTCACCATAATGTCTTCTGATTACTGCAGGCAAGCTCCAAGTATCTTCCTCTGACACATGACACAGCATAAAACCAGAGAGGAAAGGGTTACAGAGTAGAGAGTACTGATTGGCTGACTGCCCAGGCTTGCTCCTGTGAGGGAGACAGACTGTCACGCCCCCTCCAGCCTACACAATGAAAAAGTAACTCACCAGCAGATGAATGCTTATATCTCTGGATGTATAGGTCAGAGACACGTAAAATGTATATGCACATGATGAGGAGTGGGTCCTGAGTAACATATCACTTTTTTTCTTTTTTTTTTTTGCACTATGACAGGTACGCTTTAAGTTCCAAGCAGAGTAAAGAAAAGTTAGCTCATGATTTAAATTATGACAAATAAACTTACATTATTCGTTACCATTCTTTCAATCACAATTCATCGCAATGCTTATTTATCTTTAATTACAGCTGCACAAGATGTTCCCAGAAGACATTACAGTCACATATTTAAAAGAAACAAAACGTAAACTCAAAAGTGCTATCAAAACCATTATATTATTCTAATATAGACAACATTTTCTAAGAAGAGACTGGCAGGCATCCGACAAGGATAAATCCTGCATAAGGAGGTGCTTGTGGCACAACAATCACTGCAAGCAGTCAATAATTCTACAAACAGAAACAAGGAGATCCAACATAGTCATCCATACTTCAGTCACTGAACAACAAACGGTAGGCAAAAGTGATATACAATACCTCTGTAAAGGGAAAACTTCACTGGATGCATCTTTTACACATATTTTCAAAAATTCTATTGGGAAATTTTTAGCAAATGTGTGGTGTCACGTGTCACCCTCATCTCTAGCCAAAAAGGACATCTTTGACAACGCAGTGACAGGTCTCCATAAGTTAAAACTTATAACAAAAAAGAAATGTCTACACCCTGTTGCAAATTATTATGCAAATGATATTTTTCTCATTTACCTAAATAATTGATGTAAATAACAGTCAGCATAATTATCCTGTTATTAACTATTAAGAGTACAATTTAAATTTTATTGAACAAACCTCAAACCTAATGATAACAGTATTTTTTTAAACATAAAAAACTTACAATGCACTGTTCCAAATTATTATGCACAGTAAGTTTCAAAACACTGTATAGGTTGTAATGAACTGAAAATTGTCATTTGTTGTGTTTGCAGTTTATTTACTGAAATAAAAAGCTATTTCAATCAAACTTTTTAAACATTTTAACAGGTCACGTTACGTTTTAACATAGGACCCCTTATTTGATAGCAGCTTCACAAGTCTTGAATACATTGAACTTGTGAGTTTTTGGACAGTTTCTGCTTGAATTTATTTGCAAGGTGGCAGAATAGCCTCCCAGAGCTGCTGTTTGGACACTTGTACGGAGGCTGGCGGCTGATAGATGAATTCAGTCCCAGAATTCCATGGGGATCACGGCCTGACGAAGCACCAGTGGGCGTGATATGGTCCGTGGCCAGCGTCTGAGGCTCCCCTCATTACACCTACCGCCTCCCCGCCATGGAAGTCCGGGACTGAATTCATCTATCAGCCGCCAGCCTCCGTACAAGAGTCGCAGTGTGAGTGCTCCGTTCTTTTTCTTCTATGTTTGCTACAGTAGCTTCAAAAATCTGTTTGTTGCTATGTAATGGTATTTTGGCAGCTGCTCTCTTGATCTGATGCATGGATCTGGCAGAAATATTCCTCAATGTGCCTTTATCTGCACAAACTCGTCTGTGCTCTGAATCAGCCACAAATCTTTTAACCCCTTAAGGACTGAGTGATTTCACGTTTTTGTATTTTAGTTTTTTCCTCCTTACCTTTAAAAAATCATAACCCTTTCAATTTTGCACCTAAAAATCTGTATTATGGCTTATTTTTTGCGCCACCAATTCTACTTTACAGTGACATTAGTCATTTTACCGAAAAATTCATGGCGAAATGGAAAAAAATTCATTGTGCGACAAACTTGAAGAAAAAATGCCATTTTGTAAATTTTGGGGGCTTCCGTTTCTACGCAGTATATTTTTCGGTAAAAATGACACCTTATCTTTATTCTGTAGGTCCATACGGTTAAAATGATACCATACTTGTAAAGGTTTGATTTTGTATTACTTCAGAAAAAAATCATAAATACATGCAGGAAAATGTATACGTTTAAAATTGTCATATTCTGAGCCCTATAACTTTTAAATTTTTCTGCATTCAGGGCGCTATTAGGGCATGATCTGAAGTTTTTAGCGGTACCATTTTTGTTCTGATCAGACTTTTTGATCACTTTTTATTCACTTTTTTGTGGTATAAAAAGTGATTAAAAATGCACTATTTTGGACTTTGGAATTTTTTTGCGCGTACGCCATTGAACGTGCGGTTTTAAAAGCGGTATATTTTTATAATTCAGACATTTCCGCACGTGGTGATACCACATATGTTTATTTTTATTTACACTATTTTATTTTGTTACTAGGAAATGCCGGGTGATTTAAACTTTTAATTTAGAAGGGAATACCTGAAAAGGGTTAACTTTTTTTTTTACACTTTTTTTTTTGCGAGCTCATAGCTCCTATAGGGACCTATGAGCTTGCAATGGCTGATTGCATACACAGATTGTTGCCTTGCCGTTGCATGGCAACAAGCTGTGTAATCGGCGGGTGATTGCTCCAGCCTGTAACTCAGGCATGGAGCAATCAATCAGAGGCGGGACGCCGAGGGAAGAAGGTAGGGACCTTCTTCTCTCCGGGTGGCTGATCGGGGCATCGTGATTTTATCGCGATGACTCCAATCAGCCGGGAAGCATTTACTTTCACTTTCGATGCGGCGCTTAGCTTTGAGCGCCGCATCGGAAGGTTTAATAGCGCGTGGCCGAACGATCGCGGCGGGTCCCGGCTGCCGGGTCCTATCAGCCGCGGGTCCCGGCTGTGAATAGGCGCTGGGACCATCCCGCTATGATCCGCCGGGACCCCCCCGTTATAGACAGGGACCGGAGACTTAGGACGTACTCATACGTCCTAAGTCCTTAAGGGGTTAATACTGCGATGAACACGCTTAAGTTTTCGTGAAATATCTAATGTTTTCATACCTCATCCAAGGCATTGAACTATTTCACTCTTTTCGGCAGCAGAGAGATCCTTTTTCTTCCCCATATTGCTTGAAAATGGTGCTCTGCTTAATAATGTGAAACACACACCTTTAGTAGTTTTTCCATAAATTGGGCTCACCTGGCAATCTAATTATCACAGGTGTGCAAGAATGTATTCAGTGATCTAAAAAGCTCTGAGGCACAATGCCATCCATGAGTTAAACTGAAAAACTAAATATTTAATCTTTGTGACACAAATAGAATTTGCATAATAATTTGGAACAGGGTGTAGAAGGCTTCTCTAACCACCAGCAATCAGCTGTAACCAAGAGGGAAAGCAAATTGCCCCAACCATTTCACCCATTTAACCCCTAAAGGACACATGACGTTCTCATACGTCTCCATTTCCGAGTCCTTAAGGACACATGACGTATGAGAACGTCATGTGTTTTACCGGCCCCCCGCAACCATCTTGAGTGGAGCCGGTCCCCGATGCCTGCTGAAATCGTTCAGCAGGCATCGGGGCATATCGCCCAGGGGGGTCATGATGACTCCCCATGTCGGCGATGGCCGCAGATCGCTGGACAATTCAGTCCAGCGATCTGCGGCGGATTCCGGGTCAATCGGGTCTCCAGTGACCTGGAATTATTGGCTGATCGGGGCCGTCAGAGACGGCCCCGAACAGCCAGAGCCAGAAGGGGTGAGGTGGCACTGGTGCCACCTCACGATCGCCCTGATTCGTCGGCCGGATTACCGGCCGACCAATCAGGGCACCTGCTGCGGGTGTCACTCCCGCAACCCGCTCCGCCCCTCTTCCGGAGGACGTGAGCGGGTGCGGGACGTGCACCCCGGGTGCTGGGGACCCCGATCCCCGGCGCCCCTGTTGGGATCGGGGCCCCAGGAGCAGCGGCGGCGGCGGAGACGACGAGGGACTGACCTGTGCGGCGAGGATCGTTGGAGGTGAGTGACAGCCTCCTGCTGTTGCTTAGCAACAGCTCCCAGCATGCAAAAAAGGGCATGCTGGGAGCTGTAGTTATGCAACAGCAGAAGGCAGACCACCACAACTCCCAGCATTCCCTTATGGGCATGCTGGGACTTGTAGTTTTGCAACAGCTGGAGGCACATTCTTTCTATGGAAAAGTGTACCTTCAGCTGTTGTGTAACTACAACTCCCAGCTTGCACAATCAGCTAAAGTGCATGCTGGGAGTTGTAGTGGTGCATCTGGTGGTTGCATAACTACAACTCCCAGCATGCCCGTTGGCTGTCGGTTACTGCTGAGAGTTGTAGTTTTGCAACAGCTGAAGGCACACTGAGTTAAGTAGCAAACCAGTGTGTCTCCAGCTGTTGCATAACTACAATCCCCAGCATCCCCAGCCAAAGTAGTATGCCTCCAGCTGTTGCATAACTACAAGACCCACCATGCCCTTCCGCTGTCCGTACATGCTGGGGGTTGTAGCTTTTGCAACAGCTGAAGGCACACTGGTTGCAAAACACTGAGTTTGTTACCAAACTCGGTGTTTCACAACCAGTGTGCCTCCAGCTGTTGCAAAACTACAACTCCCAGCATGCACTGATAGACCGTACATGCTGGGAGTTGTAGTTTTGCAACAGCTGGATGTTCCCCCCCCCCCAATGTGAATGTACAGGGTACACTCACATGGGCTGAGGATTACAGTAAGTATCGGGCTGCAAGTTTGAGGTGCGGCAAAATTTCTGCCGCAGCTCAAACTGCCAGCGAGAAACTACTGTGAACCCCCCGCCCGTGCGACTGTACCCTAAAAACACTACACTACACTAACACAAAATAAAATAAAAAGTAAAAAACACTACATATACACATACCCCTACACAGCCCCCCTCCCCTCCCCAATAAAAATGAAAAACGTCTGGTACGCCACTGTTTCCAAAACGGAGCCTCCAGCTGTTGCAAAACAACTACTCCCAGTATTGCCAGATAGCCGTTGACTGTCTAGGCATGCTGGGAGTTTTACAAAAGCTGGAGGTACCCTGTTTGGGAATCACTGGCGTAGAATACCCCTATGTCCACCCCTATGCAAGTCCCTAATTTAGGCCTCAAATGTGCATGGCGCTCTCACTTTGGAGCCCTGTCGTATTTCAAGGCAACAGTTTAGGGTCACATATGGGGTATCGCCGTACTCGGGAGAAATTGCCTAACAAATTTTGGGGGGTATTTTTTGCTATTACCCTTTTTAAAAATGTAAAATTTTTGGGAAAACAAGCATTTTAGGTAAAAAATATATATATTTTTTTACATATGCAAAAGTCGTGAAACACCTGTAGGGTATTAAGGTTCAAACTACCCCTTGTTACGTTCCCCGAGGGGTCTAGTTTCCAAAATGGTATGCCATGTGTTTTTTTTTTGCCGTCCTGGCACCATAGGGGCTTCCTAAATGCGGCATGCCCCCAGAGCAAAATTTCCTTCAAAAAAGCCAAATGTGACTCCTTCTCTTCTGAGACCTGTAGTGTGCCAGCAGAGCACTTTTCACCCCCATGCGAGGTGTTTTCTGTATCGGGAGAAATTGGGCTTCAAATTTTGGGGGGTATTTTCTGCTATTACCCTTTTTAAAAATGTAAAATTTTTGGGAAACCAAGCATTTTAGGTAAAAAATATATATATTTTTTTTACATATGCAAAAGTCGTGAATCACCTGTAGGGTATTAAGGTTCACTTTACCCCTTGTTACGTTCCCTGAGGGGTCTAGTTTCCAAAATGGTATGCCATGTGTTTTTTTTTGCTGTCCTGGCACCATAGGGGCTTCCTAAATGCGGCATGCCCCCCAAAAACCATTTGTCGCTCCTTCCCTTCTGAGCCCTCTACTGCGCCCGCCGAACAATTAACATAGACATATGAGGTATGTCCTTACTCGAGAGAAATTGGGTTTCAAATACAAGTAAAAATTTTCTCCTTTTTATCCCTTGCAAAAATTCAAAAACTGGGTCTACAAGAACATGCCAGTGTAAAAAATGAAGATTTTGCATTTTCTCCTTCAATTTGCTGCTATTCCTGTGAAATACCTAAAGGGTTAACAAACCTTTTGAATGTCATTTTTTGGGGGGTGCAGTTTTTACAATGGGGTCATTTGTGGGGCATTTCTAATATTAAATCCCTTCAAATCCACTTCAAAACAGAACTGGTCCCTGAAAAATTTGGATTTTGAAAATTTTGTGAAAAATTGGAAAATTGCTGCTGAACTTTAAAGTCCTCTGATGTCTTCCAAAAGTAAAAACATGTCAACGTTATGATGCAATCATAAAGTAGACATGTTGTATATGTGAATCAATATATAATTTATTTGGAATATTAATTTTCCTTATAAGCAGAGAGCTTCAAAGTTAAAAAAAAAAAATGCAAAATTTTCAATTTTTTCATCAAATTTTTGAATTTTTCACCAAGAAACAATGCAAGTATCGACAAAATTTTACCACTAACGTAAAGTAGAATATGTCCCGAAAAAACAATCTCTGAATCAGAATGAAAGGTAAAAGCATTCCAGAGTTATTAATCCTTAAAGTGACAGTGGTCAGATGTGCAAAAAATGGCCGGGTCCTACAGTGAAAATTGGCTGGGTTCTTAAGGGGTTAAAACAACATGTTTTACACTCTTGAACAGGATAACAATATATACATTAACAAATGCTAAAAAAAAAAAACATTATGTTGTATGCTATACATCAGAATCTGTTTTCCTTTGACTTACATTATAAAAATAAATCTGGTGTGGGGGGGGGGGGGGGGGGGTTATAACTATGCCCAGCTGAGTAAACCTGTACTCACTTCCACAGCTCCCGCGGTGTCTCTGGTGTCCTGCTCCAGTCCCCAGGTGTGATCCTCTTCCTGAGCTGTGGCGTGACTCCTCGACCCAGGAAGCACCCGGGCCCAATGTGTTAATAAAGACATCATTGAGGCCAGGATGCATGGATGATCAAAAGGTACTCTAACAACCTGTTCATTTTAAATATTATGCTGAGAAGCCAGAAAATTAAAGTTCAATTTGTGGATGTGCGGCCATATTCTGTTTGTCTATTTGTAAGTTGCATCTGTTTTCCATGGCCATCATTCCATTCCGCCCATTCGGCTTTGGTGTTTTTAATCAGCAGTAAACTGCATAAGGGTTTTCTTTAAACATTCTCCCAGCCCTCTAGCAGGGAGCACATGGTAGGTGTTCCCACTGGTGTGGTGCACTGTGGCAGTCGTTGTTGCTATGATGCTTTGTGGGGTGGTGTGGCCCAGAGACAGGGGCTTGGTCGGGCAGCAGGGTCATTCCTCCTGTGGGCTTGGTGTCGCAGCGGCAGTGATCGCTGCCCAGTGCTACACCAGTGTTTGTTTATGGGCCAACTCTTATCAGGTGGCCTTGACGTGGTAAGTGGGCTTGCATGTTTTGATCAAAAAGTACACTAACAACCTGTTAGTTTTTGAAAGTATGCGGATAAGAAATTAGATAAGAAATTAGTTGTGGATGTGCAGCCATGTTCGGTTTCTCTATTTGTAAGCTGAGCGGCAGTATGACACGCTGGGCCTGGGTGCTTTCTGGGCCTAGGTGTCACTTTGCAGCTCAGGAAGAGGATCGCACCCAGAGACTGGAGAAGTACACAGAGGCACCATTGGAGTGCTGGAGGTGAGTTTATATAATACTCCATGGGAACAGTTCTGAGCCTGCTACAACCCCCCCCCCCCAAAGCCCTACCACCACCACCAGATAAATCCTTTAATAAAATAATGACCACTGAAAAGGACAAATTCAAGAAACATGGTACATTATTTCCAATTGGGGGGGGGGGGGGCACAATCAAATGTGCCAACTAAGTGTCCCAACTGTCAACCAGCCCTCTAAACTAGACAGCTCTTTTTTGTTCCATATGCACTTTTGAAAGGGTTATGGCACTGGATGAGATGCATTCACTGTGTTTTATCAATTCCCCCCTATTTTTTAGTCATACCCAAGGTAAAACCTTATGGCTACACTCTGGAGCCTATATCTATATAAAGCTGGTAGTTGTTGTTGTTGGAGTTGTTTCAAATGTTATTACATAGTTTGTCAGTCTCTTTTTGGATCATTAGTATTGTTGGTAATTTTAATACCAAACACTAAGTGTTGTGTTTTAAAGGGTTACTTTCATTTAAAAAACTTTTGACATGTTGCCCAGACATGTCAAAAGTTGTAATCACACCAGGTCTCTCCTGAGACCCGCTGCAGTCATGAGTTACAAGCCGGGGAAGTTTGTGGCAGAGAGTACCCCTCTCCCTAGCTGTCAGTAAAATCAGAATTTTTCTCTGTATAATTCTATGTAAAGAAAAGGTCGGTTCTGCCGGTCAGGTGGGAAGTGGAGCGCGATGCTGTGCACTTCCCTGGATTATAACTCCTGATCGCAGCAGGTCTCAGGAGTGTTAAATGACAGTAACCCCTTAAGCAGCTTGCCTGTCAGTGACAGGTGTAATGGTGCTACAAACTACATTATTATCTGTAGATGATATACATCCACAATTTTGTTCTTTCATAATGTCTTGTCTTTGACCTTTTCAAAATCAGACTTATTAAAATTGTGAATAAGATTTCTTCCTACCTAGCTAACAAGTAAAACACAATTTCTTTAACAGTTTTTTTTGTTATCTTTTGGAAGAAAAGTATGGAAGAGGAAAAGAGATGCATAACAAATGCATAAAGGATGTATATGTCTAATACATAAGATCATATTATAATAGCACCTTATGTGGGAATATCACACGTTAACATCTAAATCACAGAAACCAAATATTGCATCTAGTCTAGGGACAAAAGAATACGGAATGAAACATCAATTTTCTAAAAATGAACGGTTAACACCATACAATTTTATAGTACAGGAAATCTATTATTTAGTTGTAAGACATGCATAGATAGAAGAAAGAAAATACAAAAATGTCATTGTTGTTATAAAAATACTTTATATACTGCCGGACCAATAAGCAGCACCTGCACCTATTTCATCAGTAAGAGGAGAGGAGATAAATTTCAGCTCACTGATGGTGCCGTAGACACGTGCTTCGCTTAATGCAGTCTCTGTGCACTTCAATTGCGTGTGTGGGTGAAAGTATAATCCATTGGTTGTGATGGATTAATTTTTTTGATATCTGGAATTGTATTTGCATCCATGCTGGTGGAATATGCTGGTGATATGCACACCTGCTCAACACTCTTTGTTTAATGCAGCTCAATGATTGAAAACAAAAAAAAAATCCAGCCAAATCCATCAAATATACAAAGAGTTGAAATCCTGTTGCAAAGTCCTTTTCTTAAACTCCCAAATCCTTTTAATTCTGTCATATAACACTACAGCATTTATCAAAAGCTGAAAATCCAGACAAATCACACAATTAAAGTAATGAAAAATGCACCACCTGCCCTTATCTAGCCCTTCACTTAATAAAATGGTGACAGTGGTTCACCTATCTATAAAAATGTGCTTAATAATTCCGAGTTACTAGGCAAGCTTTCATTTAATCAACTTGGAGTACTATAATCACAATGAAGATATCCAGCCACATTCAGATGACCTCCAATGTAATTCATTTACTGGTCCTCGCTTACAGTTCTTTATAGCACTGCAGCCATTCACACATCCTAGATTAGAACATTTCATCATTATTGCCAGGTCAATTTTATATTGATCCCTCCCCCAAGACCAGCCCCAAAACCAGACCTTTTTTTCTATGGCAGACTTTCAATTTCAATATATATATATATATATATATATATATATATATATATGGCTTGCATATATAAGCCCTGTGTGTATATCTATATATAAAAACCAAAAATGAAAATGCATAGCCCTGCCCACTTTAAAAATAATAATAATGTTTTGGGTCAGCCGCAGAGCATTCATTCGGCTGTTTCAGGGCATGCTGGGAGTTGTATTTTAGGTTTTGGGTCAGCTGCAGAGTCATAGGCAGTGACAGGGAATGTTGGGAGCTGCAGTTAGTTACTAACTACAACTTCCAGCATGTCCTGACACAACTTATAGATCTGCAGCTGACCCAAACCAACCAAAACTACAACTCCCAGCATGTTCCACTATAACTTATACTATACTGTTATATAGTGAAACATGCTGGGAGTTGAATTTCTGTTTTGGGTCAGCTGCAGAGCCATAGGCTAAGTCAGAGCATGCTTGGAGTTACAGCAAGTTACTAACTACAATACCCAGCATGCCCTGACAGCCTAGGGCACTAGGGGAGGGAGAACAGGTTTCTACACACAGGACAGAAGGGGATGGGGCGGAAAAATGAAGTGTGAATGCAGCCTAAGCTGTGGTGCTCCCTGGGTTCAGCGTCTGCGTCCTGGGCCCTGGGGCAGTGATCATTCAGATCCTCAGGTAGAGCAGGGGGAGAATCAGCTGATTCAAGCAGCTGCAGTTATGTCCTGCCTGACTCTTCCCCCTTCTGACAAAAAGCCATGTCCCTAACTGTATGCCATTTCCCCAATAGTATCCCTTTATGCAACAGCCTCTATAGTTTTGGGCAACATTTTCCTTTTGGCAATATGCCGAAAGCCCCATCGGCCAATAATTATCGGTGGCTGAAAATTCGGTGCATCACTAACAGTATAGGGACACTCTTTAGAATTTAGAGAGTAGGTTAAAGGGAGATGCTCAAAAGGGACATGTGAAAAATTTTAAAAGGTCTTTATTGAACCCATACTGATCAGAAGAAGAGGGCAGCATTGCTGTTCATTCCCCAGCTTGCAGCAATCTTTTGTCTCCCAGTTTCATAGACAGGCCAAGTTCTAAGATTTCAAAGGGAAGGACTTATTACTTATCTATTCCTGAGACCCAGGCCATGGAGCAATATATTAAGGACAACCTGGAGAATGGAGTTTAAGTTTTCAGTTGATTAATTTTTTTTTTTTTGTGGTAAAAAGTGCCTATCTTCATGCCTGCAAAGACAACAGGGGACCCCATATGTCACCCATACCCTCTACCTAATATATAATCTTACTATCTCAACAGCTTAATAAAAGAAAAGCTGTTGTGTTCTCTAAAATTGACTTATCCCCTTAACAACGCAGGACGTAAATGTACGTCCTGGTGAGCTGGTACTTAACGCACCAGGAAGTACATTTACGTCCTATGCATAACCGCGAGCATCGGAGCGATTCTCGCGTCATGCGCGGCAGGTCCCGGCTGCTGACAGCAGCCAGGGACCCGCCCGTAATGGCGGACACCCGCGATCGTGCGGATGTCCGCCATTAACCCCTCAGATGCCGTGATTAATACAGATCACGGCATCTGCGGCAGTGCAGTACTTTGAATGGATGATCGGATCGCCCGCAACACGGCCGCGGCGATCCGGTCATCCAGCATGGCGGCCAGAGGTCCCCTCACCTGTCTCCGGCTGTCTCCTGGGGTCTTCTGCTCTGGTCTGAGATCGAGCAGACCAGAGCAGAAGATCATTGATAATACTGATCAGTGCTATGTCCTATGCAAAGCACTGAACAGTATTAGCATTCGAATGATTGCTATAAATATTCCCCTATGGGGACTATTAAAGTGTAAAAATAAAAGTAAAAAAAGTAAAAAAAATTAAAGTAAAAAAAATGTGAAAAAACCCACCCCAATAAAAACAAAAATTGTCCCATTTTCCCTATTTCACCCCCAAAAAGTGTAAAAAAAATAATTTATATACATATTTGGTATCGCCACGTGCGTAAATATCCCAACTATTAAAATAAAATGCTAATGATACCGTACAGTGAACGGAGTGAACATAAAAAAAAAAATCCAAAATAGCTGCTTTTTTATAACATTTTATTCCCCAAAAAATGTATAAAAAAAGTATTAAAAGTTTTATATAAGCAAATATGGTATCAATAAAAAGTACAGATCACAGCGCAAAAAAATGAGCCCTCATACGGCCGCTTATACGGAAAAATGAAAAAGTTATAGGTCTTCAAAATAGGGGGATTTTAAACGTACTAATTTGGTTAAACAGTTCGCGATTTTTTTAAAGCGCAACAGTAATAGAAAAGTATGTTATCATGGGTATCATTTTAATCGTATTGACCCAAAGAATAAAGAACATTTTTACCGTAAATTGTACGACGTGAAAACGAAACCTTCCAAAATTTGCTAAATTGCTGTTTTCTTTTTAAATTTCCCCACACAAATAGTATTTTTTTGGTTGTGCCATACATTTTATGGTAAAGTGAGTGATGGCATTACAACGGACAACTGGTCGCGGAAAAAACAAGCCCTCATACTAGTCTGTGGATGAAAATATTGTTGAGTTATGATTTTTTGAAGGCGAGGAGGAAAAAACGAAAACGTAAAAATAAAATTGTCTGAGTCCTTAAGGCCCAAATGGCCTTAAGGGGTTAAGGGGCGCCTATAATCAGTATTTTTTTCCACCCTCATCTTTGGAGGTTCATGTTCCCATGTTATAACAGTGTTGATTAAGTTGACAGAGTATCATATATTTATCTAAAACAGAAAAATTTGTTTCAGATTAAAAGGAACTTCATCAGAAAATTATCTATTGTTTATATCAGGTTTTTATGTAAACCATATTTTTAGTGTTTTTTTTTTTTTCCATTTTTCCATTTTTCTATCTATATTTTATAATAACCATGGAATGTTGCAGTTTATATTCTGGCCACTAGGTTTAAAACTAGACGTTCTTTTTGTGTGTTTTATCAAGTTTTTGCACATTTTTTGTGTTTTCATAATTTGCTTTTGTATTTATTCTTTTCAATTAGAGGGTATAAGATGAATACGTTATGGGTCTTTTTGCAGGGCTTTGTAGGGTCACTCAGTGGAGAGTTGACGGTTGAAGTGAGGACGCCCTTTTTAGGGCAGACCCTCTGCTGTTATGTAGGGTCAGTCATTAGAGTAAGGACTTGAGGGATAGTGTGTTTTACCCCTTTTTTTTTTTTTTTAATTGTCCTAGACATAGGTTTCTACCTTGGAGCTGGATCACTAAAAGACGTCACTATAGTGGTCTGCGACAGGTAAGTGATCAATTGAATGGTACAAATTAGGGCTGCACGATATATCGCAAAAGCAATCGAATCGCGATTTTTGCTTTTCGCGATATAGTGATACGGCCCCCCGGGAAAATATGCGATTATCTGCTCGGGCCGGCTCCCGTGGCGGGGCCGGGCAGAGCAGGTAAAAACAAATGTAAATACCCGTATTTATCGGTGTATGACACGCACCCCTGCCTGCGTGTTATATGCCAATAAATCTTCTGGTCACTGATTTAAAGCGGCCGCAGTAGCGGCTGCTTGTGAAGTATTAGCAGCCCGGCCACTTTAAATCAATGACCAGCGGCGGCTCCTACCTGCTGTGCTTTTAATTTTCCTTACCTCCCCCCTCCCTCATCATTCCCCCTTTTCCCTTGCTTTTTATAGTTTTTTTTTTTTTTCTATTTTCCTTATCTGGCTGCGCTTCGGCAGGCCAGGTCAGGCGGCGGGTCTTGCGGGCTGTGTGGTCATGAAGCAGATGAATGATGTCCTCTCCCGGCTCCTCTGCACGACATCAGTGATGTCACTTTTCATTTCCTGTAGCCGTTCGGAGTGCAGAGACTGCAGGAAATGAAAAGGGACGTCACTGATGCTGCGCAGATAAGCTGGGAGAGGACGTCACTCATCTGTTTCAAGACCCGCTGCCTGACCTGGCCTGCCGAAGTGCAGCCAAGTAAGGAAAGTAAAAAAAATATATAAAAAGCAGAGGAAAAGGGGGAAGTGATGAGGGAGGGGGGAGGTAGGGAAAATAAAATTATAAAAAGCAGGGGGAATGATGAAAGGGGGGAGGTAGAGATAATAAAAAAATATATAAAAAGCAGGGGAAAAGGGGGAATGATGAGGGAAGGGGGAGGTAGGGAAAATAAAAAATATAAAAAGCAGGGGAAAAGGGGGAATGATGAGAGAGAGGGGAGGTAGGGAAAATAAATATATAAAAAGCAGAGGGGAAGTGATATGAGAGGGGGGAGGTAGGGAAAAAATATATAAAAAGCAGGGTGGGGGGAATAAAAAAAAAAAAAAAATATATATATATATATATATATATATATATATATATATATATATAAAGCAGGGGGGAGTGATGAGGGAGGGGGAAGGTAGGGAAAATAGAAAAAAAGTATACATAAAAAGCAGGGGAAAAGGGGGAATGATGAAGCATGGGGTGGGAATGATGAGGCATGGGAAGAATGGCATAGGAGGAACATGATGGGGGGATGATGACACAGGGGTAAATGCTGAGGGGGGGGGATGAGAGGGGTAAATGTGGCACAGGGACTGATAAAAGGGGAGGAATGATGTGACACTGGAGGGGATGGGACCAAACTGAGGTGCAGAAGAAATCAAAGTTGGGGGGGATGATGTGGCATTTAGTCCAAGTAATTTATATTACATTTAATTTTTTTTAACTTAAATTTCCCTGTTAAAATTTGTTGTGTGTGTTATACGCCAGTGTGTGTTATACACCAATAAATACAGTACTAAAAGTCAGTGTTTCCCAACCAGGGTGCCTCCAGTTGTTGCAAAACTACAATTCTCAGCATGCCCGGATCGGCAAAGGCTATCCAGGCATGCTGGGAGTAGTAGTTTCACAACAGCTGGAGGCACCCTGATAGAAAAACACTGAGCTAAGTAAAAGGGCACAGGGAGAAAAAAAAAAAAACTTCTGCTCACCTACTCCCGGTCCCTGCACCATTCAACTAGTAGGACCTTTCCCTTTTCAGCCAATCACTGGCTGCAGTGGTGTCACGTGTCAAGCCAGTGATTGGCTGATGGGGAAAGGTCTTTTTCGGCAGCAAAAGATTTGAAAACCGCCTGGGAAACCTAGTGTATTGCTGCAGTACAAGAATGTGACAAGGGGGAGGAAAATGTGAGGGGGGAAGAATGTGACAAGGGGGGGGGGGGGGGGAATGTGACAAGGGGGAGATGTGAAATGGGCGGTGGGCATAAAATGGGTAGGTAGGTGTGAAATGGGGGCGATTGGACATGATATGGGGGGATTTCACAATTTTTTTAATTATATAGCATCGCATATCGAAATTGCAATTTTTAGGTCCAAAATCGCAATCGCACATTTTACCCATATCGTGCAGCCCTAGTACAAATATTTATACTGGATGCATAGTGATAGTCCTGATTTATGAGAGCTTTGTATTATCCATTATAATTTATGCATTGTATAACAGTAAACACGAGTGTATACATCGATATATCGTGTATTGAATTAGATTACATATTTGTGCAATATCACTATATGATAGGGCCCTGTTATAACCATAGAGTCAACCAAAAAAATAAAGGGAACACTTAAACAACAGAATGTAACTCCAAGTCAATCACACGTCTGTGAAATCACACTGTCCACTCAGGAAGCAATACTGATTGACATTCAATTTCACATGCTGTTGTGCAAATGGAACAGACAACAGGTGAAAATTAAAGGCAATTAGCAAGACACCCCCAAAAAAGGAGTGGTTCTGCAGGTGGTAACCACAGACCACTTCTCAGTTCCTATGCTTCCTGGCTGATGTTTTCGTCACTTTTGAATGCTGGCGATGCTTCCACTGTAGTGGTAGCATGATACAGAGTCTACAACCCCCACAAGTGGCTCAGGTAGTCTACAACCCACACAAGTGGCACATCAATGAGAGCTGTGGCAAGAAGGTTTGCGGTGTCTGTCAGCATAGTGTTCAGAGCACGGAGGCGCTACCAAGAGACAGGCCAGTACATCAGGAGACGTGTAGGAAAGTAACAATCCAGCAGCAGGACAACTACCTCCGCCTTTGTGCAAGGAGGAGCACTGCCAGAACCCTGCAAAATGACCTCCAGCAGGCCACAAATGTGCATGTGTCCACTCAAACGGTCAGAAACAGACTCCATGAGGGTGATATGAGGCCCCGACGTCCACAGGTGGGGGTTGTGCTTACAGCCCAACACCCTTGCAAGACGTTTGCCATTTGTCAGAGAACACCAAGATTGGCAAATTCACCACTGGCGCCCTGTGCTCTTCACAGATGAAAGCAGGTTCACACTGAGCACATGTGACAGACGTGACAGAGTCTGGAGACGCCATGGAGAACGTTCTGCTGCCTGAAACATCCTCCAGCATGACCGGTTTAGTGGTGGGTCAGTAATGGTGTGGGGTGGCATTTATTTAGGGGTCCGCACAGCCCTCGTGCTTGCCAGAGGTAGCCTGACTGCCATAAGGTACCGAGATGACATGCTCAGATCCCTTATGAGACCATTTGCTGGTGCGTTTGGCCCTGGGTTCCTCCTAATGCAAAACAATGCTAGATCTCGTGTGGCTGAGTGTGTCAGCAGCTATTGGCAGGCCCGCCTGTTCCCCAGACCTGAATCCAAATGAGAACATCTGGGACATTATGTCTCGCTCCATCCACCAACAGACTGTCCACCACAGACTGTCCAGGACTTGGCGGATGCTTTAGTCCAGGTCTGGGAGGAAATCCCTCAGTAGACCATCTGGAGCATGCCCAGACATTGTAGGGAGGTCATATGGGCACGTGGAGGCCACACACACTACTGAGCCTAATTTTGAATTGTTTTAAGGACATTACATCAAAGTTGAATTAGCCTATATTGTGGTTCACCACTTTGATTTTGAGTGTGACTCCATATTCAGACCTCCATGGGTTGATAAATTTGATTTCCATTGATATCCATTGTCATCACATTCAACTATGTAAAGAAGAAAGTACTTCATACAATTAGTTCATTCATTCAGATCTACGATATGTTATCTTAGTGTTTCCTTAATTTTTATGAGCAATGTATATTCCCCGATATGCTGCATTCTTGACCGTCCTATACAATCTTCTAGTTGTTTGCTCAATTTACTAATTTGGTGGTGATTATATATATATATATATATATATATATATATATATATATATATATATATAATTTTTTTTTTTTTTTTATGAATACACAAATAAAAGTTAAAATTGGAGAGTGTTTTGGTAGTATGCTAAAATTTTTGCAAACCCGCATATATCTTAACTTAATTTTTTTGGTAAAATTTACCTCACATAGAATGCCCAATAATGTCTGCAATTCATCTAAACAGATGGCCCCATCCATTGTGGTCTATGTCCATTGCTCCTGCTGTAAAGAATATCCCTAAATGCTACAGAAATAGAGCTAGTCTGGTACTATGTCAGTTTTCAAACAGTATTCACACTTAGGGTAGGAACACTGTGCAAGAACATTCACTGCTAGGTACATTCAGGGTGGTGCTCAGTATTAAAACATTCAATTGTTAAACACTTGTAAAAAAGATTACATAGTAACATAGTTAGTATGGTTGAAAAAAAACACATAGGTCCATCAAGATCAACCAAAGATTTGAAGGGAAGGGGTATGGTTGGATGAAAGGAAAGGGATGTGATTTTATATTTCTGCATAAACATTAATGTTATTTTGTTCTAGGAATGTATCTAAGGACTCTTTCACACTGCCCGGCAGGGTGACGGTCGAAGGGAGAGCCGGGCAGAATAGCGGGAGAAAAATTACAGCATGTGCTGCCTTTTTCTCCGGTTATTGATAACTGGTCCCGGCGTCCCCCATAATAGTAAATGGGAGCCGTCGGGACCCGTTGCTTGCCATTGCTCCCCGTTATGACAACGGTCATAAAAGTCAGAAGAAAAAAAAGAGAGGCTCTGACAGCCGTACTCGATAGTGAGCAACGGCAGTGTGAAAGTAGCCGACCATGTTTTGAAGCTTTCAACATAAAAAAAAAAAATCCAAAATAGCTGCTTTTATTTTATTCCAAAAATGTTTTATAAAAAATGTATTAAAAGTTTTATATAAGCAAATATGGTATCAATAAAAAAGTACAGATCACGGCGCAAAAAATGAGCCTCATACCGCCGCTTATACGGAAAAATGAAAAAGTTATAGGTCTTCAAAATAGGGGGATTTTAAACGTATTAATTTGGTTAAAAAGTTTGCGATTTTTTAAAGCGCAACAGTAATAGAAAAGTAGGTTATCATGGGTATCATTTTAATCCTATTGACCCAAAGAATAAAGAACACATGTCATTTTTAACATAAATTGTACGGGGTGAAAACGAAACCTTCCAAAATCAGCAAAATTGCGGTTTTCTTTTTAATTTCCCCACACAAATAGTTTTTTTTTTTGGTTGAGACATATATTTTATGGTAAAGTGAGTGATGGCATTACAACGGACAACTGGTCACGCAAAAAACAAGCCCTCATACTAGTCTGTTGATGAAAATATAAAAGAGTTATGATTTTTTGAAGGCGAGGAGGAAAAACGAAAATGTAAAAATAAAATTTTCACACAAGAGCAGTAGAAGTCTGGCACCACTAATGTAAATGGGTATATGAGAGCATCGATGTGAGAAATAAAACACAGCTTGTAGATGTGTCTGTCCGGGTAGTGGTTGCTGTGGGTAACGGTGGTGCTCTTATCAAAGAAAGTCCAGAAATGCAGCACATTCTTCATATGTGGAAATAAATGAAGATAAAGCACTCACCGCAGCCGGAGTTGCAACAGCAAAATGTAGATTCATTCCAGCGCTTGGATACATATAGCAGGAGGGACAGACACACAGGGAGCAATGGATGGAACAGGTGAGGTGGGGGCGGAACGAAGCGGCGGCAACCAGTTTCACGCACTGAGGCGCTTCCTCAGTGCGGGAAACCGGTTGCCGCCCCTTCGTTTCGCCCACGCCTCACCTGTTCCATCCATTGCTCCCTGTGTGTCTGTCCGTCCTGCTATAAGTATCCAAGCACTGGAATAAATCTACATTTTCCTGTTGCAACTCCGGCTGCGATGAGTGCTTTATCTTTATTTATTTCCAAGTATGTAAAAATAAAATTGTCTGAGTCATTAAGGCCCAAATGGGCTGAGTCCTTAAGGGGTTAAACGTCTCTTTTCAAGACTAAACAAATGTAATTATTTTAATCCTTCCTCATAGCTTAGATGTCCATGCCCTTTATTAGTTTAGTCGTGCGTCTCTGCACTCTTTCCAGCTCTACAACATCCCTTTTATGAAGTGGTGCCCAAAACTGAACAGCATATTCCAGGTGAGGCCGTACCAATGCTTTATAAAGGGGTAGAATTATGTCCCTGTCCCTTGAGTCCATGCCTCTTTTGATACATGACAATATCCTGCTGGCCTTAGAAGCAGCTGCATGACACTGCATGCTATTCTGTAGTCTATGATCTACAAGTACACCCAGATCCTTCTCTACCAGTGACTCTACCAGTTTAACCTTCCCTAACACATAGGATGTATGCAGGTTTTTAGTACCCAGATGCATAACTTTACATTAATCCACATTGAACCTCATTTGCCAATTGGATGCCCAAACACAGGCCCAGATTTATCAAACTGTGTGATTTTCCCACAGCAACCAATCACAGCTCAGCTAACGAGCTCTTGTAAAGTGAAAGCTGAGCTGTGATTGGTTGCTGTGGGGAAATCACTCTATTTTTTCTCTCACACAGTTTGATATTTATGGGCCTTAGTCTATACAAGTCATTGTAACTTATGCACATCCTCTATAGAATGTACTGTGCTACAAAGCTTGGTGTCATCTGCAAAGATAGAAACAGAGCTGTTAATCCCATTGTTTATATCATTAATAGATAAATTAAACAAGAGTGGACCCAGTACTAAACCTTGGGGTACCCCACTAATAACCAGGGACTAATCAGAGTACGAATCATTGACCATAACTTACGTATCAGATATCTATGAGGGACAGTATCAAACGCTTTGCAAAATCCAAAAACACTATATCCACAGCCATCCCTCTGTCAAGGCTTCTACTCACATCTTCATAAAAGCAAATTAGGTTGGTTTGTCAACTTCCATCCTTAGTAAACCCATGCTGGATATATCACTTACAATATTATTATCCCCTAAGTATTCCTGTATAGTCCCTTATGAGTCCTTCAAACAATTTTCTCACAATGCACGTTAAGCTTACCGGTCTATAATTACCTGGGGAAGACCTAGAGCCTTTTTTGAAGATTGGTACCACATTCGCCTTGTGCCAGTCCCTCGGCACAATACCAGACACCAGAGAATGTTAACTCTCTAAGCCTGAGGCTTGAGAAAGAGTGTGGTTATGCTTCAAACAGCTGTTGCTGATTGAGGCTCCCCTGCCCTGTAGAAACGCAGCTCCCCGCTGCAATTGTTATTATGCAACGAAGATGAATAAAATGAACCTGAATAACTACAGAGGGTGAGTGGTGAGATATCCCTAAATGCTGTTAAACAAATCTGAAAAAAATTACTTACAAAATAAGTTTAGCCCTTAAATTAAATCACAAACTATCATTCAAGAAAATTTGCTTTGTGGTTAGAATGCTAAAAAAAAAAAAAAAAAAAAAAATAAACATCTTTCAAAATATGTAAAAATAAATAAAAACCCACAAGATATGATAAATTGTCAAGAAGAACAATCTCCATTCTGTAATGTTGAAACCAAATCAGCAGGTATGCGTGATATAACTACCATATCCTTAGCTTCATGTTTGATATTTTAAATAAAAATTATAGTTTTTGTAAATGTAATTTACTGCATGTCAAAACCATAAAGCAAAAAGTCACCATGACCATAACTGCTTACAATAAAATTTTATTTCAAAGTATAAATTCTCTTGTTGCCAAATCTTTACAGGCTTCTCAGTCCTGGAACTTTTACTAAACAATATTTTTACTACGCTGTGCTTTTATTAGTTAAATATCTTGGCCAATAACCACCACTGTTATAAATGTACTAGGTTTATGGTAACCACAGAAAAAAGGTGCCAGGTGCAATGTGTTTAGTTCTTTTATATAATTCATTATTTAACATTCTTTATTGGTAGTCTAATTATTCTTGGCTTACATCTGTCGCTTTTGGATGTACTTAACCTAAATCTGCTACATAGTGGTGTTTAAAGTTTTGAATTCATATTCATATTCAACTTTTAGGCAGAGCTGGCTAAATATCAGACTGCCCATGCCTCTAACTTATTGCTGAAGCTTTAGAGAGTTCCCATGTTGAAGCTGCCACATGCAGATGAAGCCGTGCCAACATGTGGTAGCCAATAGCTGAAAGATTTTACTAGCAAAACTGCGGTATTACTGGTAAAAGATGTCAGCATCTTATGTGATGCTTTTTGCATTCAAAATATTACAAGTGACAGGTATAATGCAGTCCCTGTATGTAGTCTTGTCCTGTAGTCAGTAAATGAACAGGCACAGACTACTTACAATGCATTCGGAAAGTATTCAGGCCCTTTCACTTTTTTTTTAAAATATTTTGTTATGTTGTGGCCTGCACTAAAATAAATAAATAAATAAATGAATGAAAAAAATACATCTACTTTTTCCCCATCATTCTTGTCAGGGACCAACCAGGGGGACAGGGAGAGTGAGCCCTAAAACCGCTCTCCCTGCCTACTTGCCCATCCACCCTAAACGGTGGATCGACAACTGGGCGCCGATTACTTCCTGCGCTATAGTCGGTCACAGGCCAGAACAGAAATAGAAAACTACTAGACAACCAGATATACTAGACAGAATATAAACTCACAAACAGAGCAGAATATAGGGAATTAACAAACAGTTCATAAACCGGATATTAGATAAACGGCAGACATGACAAAATGAACAAGACTAGGTATGACATGGGTAAGCAGCAGAATCCAGGAGATGAAGGGGATAAACTGAGAACTGAGAGCCAAAACACTAAACTGAACAGGTAACATAGAACACTGTTCACAAACAGGTACAAGTACAAAGGACAAAGATCAGATCAACCAAACAGGAGATAAATATAGGACACCGTTCACACTGGAATGCAGAACATATAAACTGGACTCCCCACTCCACTAACGAAGTAGCCATTAATAATAAAGCCAAATAGGCTACTGGCCAGCGGACACACTCCAACATGTGGACAAAACGCTGACCCAGTAGGAAACGGAAATATAATACATGAAACACTAGACTAGAACCGGATGAGTCTGAATAGACTCCAGAACAGGAATACAACATACAGGGCACAGTTAACAAGCAAGACTCAGACATAATGTGAACACCAACAAAGCTGAACAGACATAATCCTAAAACCGACTAATGTAACACAGACTAAAATATAAGGAGCATGCTATATAACCATGGCTAAAAACCCAGATAAAATTACAAGATAAATACAAGGTAAATGATCAAGCAGATATAGTCAGAATATAGCACAAACAGACATAGTAGTATTGCACTCAATAACCAGCACCAGAATGAAGGAGAACTCTGGCTAAATAACTCCACCCGAGTTCTCATTCGCTCAGAGCATGAACTATTTCCTATCCAGGTAAAATAGCAAACTGCTCTCAACAAACCAGTGTGTTAATACACACCTAAACAGAAAAATACAAAAACAAATAAATGGACATTACTGTCACGATGCCGGCTGGCAGGAGGTGGATCCTCTGTGCCAGAGAGGGATTGGCGTGGACCGTGCTAGTGGACCGGTACTAAGTCACTACTGGTTTTCACCAGAGCCCGCCGCAAAGCGGGATGGACTTGCTGCGGCGGTAGTGACCAGGTCGTATCCACTAGCAACGGCTCAACCTCTCTGGCTGCTGAAGATAGGCGCGGTACAAGGGAGCAGACAGAAGCAAGGTCGGACGTAGCAGAAGGTCGGGGCAGGCAGCAAGGATCGTAGTCAGGGGCAACGGCAGGAGGTCTGGAACACGGGCTAGGAACAAACAAGGGAACGCTTTCACTAGGCACAAGGGCATCAAGATCCGGCAAGGGAGTGCAGGGGAAGTGAGGTATAAGTAGGAAGTGCACAAGTGGAAACTAATCAAGGTAATTGGGAAGATTGGACCAGGCACCATCATTGGTGCACTGGCCCTTTAAATCGCAGAGAGCCGGCGCGCGCGCGCCCTAGGGAGCGGGGCCGCGCGCGCCGGGACAGGACCGACGGAGAGCGAGTCAGGTACGGGAGCCGGGGTGCGCATCGCGAGCGGGCGCCACCCGCATAGCGAATCGCATCCCGGCTGGAGGCGGTACCGCAGCGCACCCGGTCAGTGGATCTGACCGGGGCGCTGCAGCAACGAGGATGAGGCGAGCGCTCCGGGGAGGAACGGGGACCCGGAGCACTCGGCGTAACAGTACCCCCCCCCCTTGGGTCTCCCCCTCTTCTTGGGGCCAAAGAACCTGAGGACAAAAAACTCAATTTTTCCGTGATGAGGTCCGAGGCACATTAGGAGGGGTTCCGTGCGGTAACGCACGGCACAGTCCAATCTTTCATTGTTAACACAATTGATGTAGAGGGGTCTGGCGAGACTGGTCACAGGGATGTTGAACCTGTTGATAAGAGAGGCCAAAAAAAAATTTCCTGCAGATCCGGAATCCAAGAAGGCCATAGTAGAGAAGGAGAAGGTAGAGGCAGATATCCGCACAGGCACAGTAAGGCGTGGAGAAGCAGAGTTGACATCAAGAACTGTGTCACCTTTGTGCGGAGTCAGCGTACGTCTTTCCAGGCGGGGAGGACGGATAGGACAATCCTTCAGGAAGTGTTCGGTACCGGCATAGTACAGGAAAAGATTCTCCATGCGGCGTCGTGTCCTCTCTTGAGGTGTCAAGCGAGACCGGTCAACTTGCATAGCCTCCACGGCGGGAGGCACAGGAACGGTTTGCAGAGGACCAGAGGAGAGAGGAACCGGGGAGAAAAAACGCCTCGTGCGAACAAAGTCCATATCCAGGCGGAGCTCCAGACGCCATCCGGAAAAACGCAAGTCAATGCGAGTGGCAAGATGAATGAGTTCATGTAGGTTAGCAGGAGTTTCTCGTGCGGCCAGAACATCTTTAATGTTGCTGGATAGGCCTTTTTTAAAGGTCGCGCAGAGAGCCTCACTATTCCAGGACAACTCGGAAGCAAGAGCACGGAACTGAATGGCGTACTCGCCAACGGAAGAAACACCCTGGGCCAGGTTCAGCAGGGCAGTCTCGGCAGAAGAAGCTCGGGCAGGCTCCTCGAAGACACCACGGACCTCAGTGGAGAAGGACTGGACTGTGGCTGTGGCAGGATCATTGCGGTCCCAGAGTGGTGTGGCCCCAGACAAGGCCTTTCCAGAAAGGAGACCACGGCAGAGTCTAGAGTCCTCATCAAATTTGTCCGGCAGGGACAAGCAGGGGTTAGGAGCGGCCGGTTGCTGCGGAGGAGTTGCAGGAGCCGGCGGAGGAGATGGTTGTTGCAGCTGCTGTGTCGGTGACTGAAGTTGCTGTATCTGCGGCAGCAGCTGCTGTATCTGTGACTGAAGTTGCAGTGTCACGGTGGTCAAGTATGCCAGCTGGTGATTTCGTTGGGCAATCTGTTGGACTAGCTGGGTGATCTGTCGGGCTTGCTGGGCGACCACGGTGGTGAGGTCGGCGACAACTGGCAGAGGAACTTCAGCGGGATCCATGGCCGGATCTACTGTCACGATGCCGGCTGGCAGGAGGTGGATCCTCTGTGCCAGAGAGGGATTGGCGTGGACCGTGCTAGTGGACCGGTACTAAGTCACTACTGGTTTTCACCAGAGCCCGCCGCAAAGCGGGATGGACTTGCTGCGGCGGTAGTGACCAGGTCGTATCCACTAGCAACGGCTCAACCTCTCTGGCTGCTGAAGATAGGCGCGGTACAAGGGAGCAGACAGAAGCAAGGTCGGACGTAGCAGAAGGTCGGGGCAGGCAGCAAGGATCGTATTCAGGGGCAACGGCAGGAGGTCTGGAACACGGGCTAGGAACAAACAAGGGAACGCTTTCACTAGGCACAAGGGCATCAAGATCCGGCAAGGGAGTGCAGGGGAAGTGAGGTATAAGTAGGAAGTGCACAAGTGGAAACTAATCAAGGTAATTGGGAAGATTGGACCAGGCACCATCATTGGTGCACTGGCCCTTTAAATCGCAGAGAGCCGGCGCGCGCGCGCCCTAGGGAGCGGGGCCGCGCGCGCCGGGACAGGACCGACGGAGAGCGAGTCAGGTACGGGAGCCGGGGTGCGCATCGCGAGCGGGCGCCACCCGCATAGCGAATCGCATCCCGGCTGGAGGCGGTACCGCAGCGCACCCGGTCAGTGGATCTGACCGGGGCGCTGCAGCAACGAGGATGAGGCGAGCGCTCCGGGGAGGAACGGGGACCCGGAGCGCTCGGCGTAACAATTACAATTCTGCACTCAATACCACCAAGTGAACACTAAATTTTAGAATTGTTTTCAAATTTATTATAAATGAAAAACTTTTTGCTTTGATATAAGTATTCAGACATTGCATGGATATAAGTATTCAGACCCTTTGCTATGACACTTGAAATTTAGCTCTAGTGGGCTTTCCATTTCTCTTGATCATCTCTGAGATGTTTCTACACCTTAACTGGAGTCCCCTGTGGTAAATCCAGCTGATTGGACAGGATTAGGAAAGACAAACCCATGTATATATAAGGTCTCACAACTGACAACGTTTATCAGAGCATAAACCAAGCCATGAGGAGGAAAGAACTGCCTTTAGAGCTCTGAGGCCAGATTGTGTGGAGGCACAGATCTAGAGAAATGTACAACATAACTTTCTGCTGCACTGAATGTTCTCAAGAGCACAGTCTCCAAAATTCTTAAATGGAAGAAAATTGGAACAACCAGAACTCTTCCTTGAGCTGGCCGTCCCACTAAATTAAGTAACCAGGGGAGAAGGGCCTTGGTAAAAGGAACCCATCAATCCTTGAGTGCAGATGGGAGAAACTTTCAGATGATCAAACATCACTGCTGCACTTCACCTATATGGGTTTTCTTGCAGGGTGGCCAGAAATAACCCTCTCCTCAGTAAAATACGCATAAAAGCCTGTCTAAAGTATGCAAAAAAAAATCTCAGACTGTGAGAATCAAGATTCTCTGGTCTGATGAAATCATAACTTAACTTTCTGGCCTCAATTCTAAGTGCCATGTCTGGAGAATCCAGGCACTGCTCATCATCTGCCCAATGCCATCAATAAGGTACAAAATCTGCTCTGGATTTTCTGTTGCAGAAAATCTGCAACAGATTTACTGCCGATACACTGAAGTCAATGGATTGCAATAAAATCTGCTGTGGAAAATCCAAAGCAGAATTTCTGCAGTGGATTATGTACATGTAAACACAACACATCACATGACAGAAATGCAAAGTAAAGCTAACAACACATTTCAAACAAACAAAAAAAATTCCCGTCTTAACCATGCTGTGTCCAACAGGCATATCAAGAAAAGAGGAGAGAAGTTAGAACTAATCTCCCCCAGTCATGTTCCCTGGATAAGAACAGACAACTTTCAAGGGGGAGAGCCATAGAGATGGCTGGATAACCTTTTTAAAGGGAAAATGACAGCCTGTTCACCCACATTAAACCTTGTACACTGGGTGCGGGTGAATAGCATTAAATGAAAGGTCAAGTGCAGTGGGGGTGGAAAAAAATGTATTTAACAAAATTAATCTTGTTCATAACAAAATTTTTATTCATTTTTAAACAGGGATCAATTTATGTGGTCGGGCAGCAGACAATAATAAAAATTTAGAAAGGGGCCATTTAAATGTTAAACTAACATATTTTTTTATAATTAATTTTGTTACATTTTTTTATTAGTAATGTGTTCTAATAATGTGTTCAATAAAGTGTGTGTGAATGTGTGTTTTTAACTTTTTTCCATTTTTTTTTTAAAAATGTTTAGGTAGTACTACTACTCCCAGCATGGAACACACTGTTCCATGATGGGAGTCGTAGTTCCTGTACTAATAGACAGATCACCCCGAGTTTGAGGAGTGACACCCGATGCGATCGTCCTATCTATTGCAGAGATGCGGAGCGGCTCTATACAGCACTCCGCATCTCTGCTCTGTACTCCGGCCAGCCAGTGATGTGAATAGAATTCACCTCATTCATGAGTGAGTGAGTGAGTGAGTGAGTGAGTGGCCGGACGGAGTATAGAGCAGAGATGCGGAGCGCAGGAAAAAGCCGCTCCGCATCTCAGGGATGAAGGACAATCGCAGCAGGTGTCAGAAGTGACACCCGCTGTGATCTGTCCTTAACTGCACGTACTACTGCACACTCCCATCCATGCTGGGAGCTGTAGTACCTGCATTAATAGACAGATCACAGCGAGTGTAACTTCTGACACCTGTTGCGATCTGTCTATTAATGCAGGTACTACAGCTCCCAGCATGGAGCAGAGTGTGCTCCATGTTGGGAGCAGTAGTGCCTGCAGTTAAAGCACAACTCTCATGGATTTTAACCCCCCATAAACTAGCCCCAGGATGACAAAGTTGTTAGAAATTACAGTTCAAGCATACCTTTTGCTGGTTTCTAGCAGCTTTAATCAGGCATAAAATGCTTTTTATGAAAGTCAGCAACAGTCGGATATCCCCTGTATGTCAGCGCTTGGACTGCTGTGTGATTGATACACAGGTCCCAGCGCATAGGTCCCTTATTCTTATATGTGGGTGGCGAGTTTTCTACTGTAAAAGAACAGTGCCCATTCTCCTGTGCACAGCGGTGATGCAATGCGGGCGGCATGCTCTCACAGCAAGCGCTCGCTCCCCATAGGCGGCATAATGCAGTAGCGGAATGAGCTGGCCACGAGCATCACATCACCTCTGTGCACTCTAGGAAGACAGAAGAATGGGCAGCCGGCTCATTCCACTACTGCATTACGCTGCGCATAGGGCCTTAGGGAGTGAGTGAGTCCTTGGTGTGGCAGCCCGCATCACGTCACTGCTGGGCACAGGAGAACGGGCACTGTTTATGTGCCACCCACATATAAGAGAAATAAAGGGGCCTATGCGTGGGACCTGTGTGTCAATCACACAGCGGCCTTAGCGCTAACATACAGGGGGATATCCGACTGTTGCTGACTTTAATAAAAAGCTAGAAAGCAGCAAAAGGTATGCTTGAACTGTAATTTCTAACAACTTTGTCATCCTAGGGCTAGTTTATGGGGGTTAAAATCCATGACAGTTGCATTTTAAGGAAAGATCGCCCCAGGTGTCACTTCTGACACCAGTTGCAATCCTCCTGTATCAAGTATAGATGCGGGCGGCCGGCCGCTCTTCTATGGTCCCCTGCACTGACGTATATATACACCTATTCATATTTCCCACAGAGAAATGTGATTGGCTGGAACCATCCGGCCAATCACAGCTCTCTGCGGTAAATATGAATAGGTGTATATATACGTCAGTGCAGGGGACCAGAGAAGAGCGGCCGGCCGGCCGCCCGCATCTATACATTAAACAGGAGGATCGCAGCGGTGTCAGAAGTGACACCCGGGACGATCTGTCATAAAGTACATGTACTACTACTCCCATCATGGAATAGTGTGTTCCATGCTGGGAGTAGTAGTACTACCTAAAAAAAAAAAATGTGAAAAAAGTTAAAAACACACACACACACACTTTATTCAATACATTATTAATATACATTATTTATAAAAAAAATAACAAATATATAATTTTTACATTTAAATTGCCCCTTCCTAAATTTCTATTATTGTCGGATACATTTTTAGTTCTCTGCCCGTCCACATAAATTGATCCCTGTTTAAAAATTAATAAAAATTATTTTATAAAAAAAGATACATTTTGTTAAATACAATTTTTTCCATCACTACTGTATCTTTTTTTATAATTTTTTTTAATGGTACCCTACGAAATTTTAATAAAAAAGGTATCTCTTTTTTAAATCGCTAAAAAGAAGAAAAAAACTTCAGCAAAAACGTCAAGGTTTTCATGAAAAAACCCCAAAAGTCTCAACAAGAGGTCTTTTTAAAAACTGCCAAGGAGCCCAAAATAGCAGAAAAACACCAAAAGGATTTTAAAAAATGCCAAACTGAAAAACGCCAAGTGGATATGGCATTTTGCAGTTTCCTTTTGACTTGCAGCTAACATCTGGCCACAGCATTTTTTCACAAAAAAATAAAAAATAAAAAAAACGCCATGCGACAGAATGGGCATTTTTATTGGAGTTTTTGCCCCCCCCCCCCCCCCCCCCCCAAAAAAAAACCAAGTGTAAACCTAGTGTAAACCTAGCCTAACCCATTCTCTCCCTGATTGTGAATCATAAAAATTCACATTAGCAGAGGCTAGTAAGGTCTGCTGTTCTCTGGCGGTTTGGATTTCTGGTAAAATTCACAATTGGTTGGCACACCACTCCTAAAATAATTTTGGCAGGATGGACACTTCAGGGAATGTTCATCATTCACATGAAGATAATAGCTCCCACTGTGGTTGGAGTCTGAGAAATGACTTAATAATTCTTTCCAGATTCTTGAAAGTCAGCAACATTTTGTCTATCTCTTTTAGCATTTATTTTGATCACGTCATTGGGAGTGGTTTATGAGGTTTCTATGCATACTTTTTAGGCATAGAAAATTTAGGCATAAAAAACATTTTGTGCAAGCCTTTATTTGTGTAAACATATGTGACATTTTGCTTTTTTTGCCAGTTGTGCCTGTTTTTAAAAGTGGGTGTGTTCTGGTGTAAAAGGGGCATGGCCTAACTTTAGGTCTTATACATTACAATATATATTCCAGTGAGCTGCTGTATATAAGGCTAAAATCTACACCATCTGGGAGCTGGTGTAGATTTTTAAAGGGGTACTCTGGTGGAAAAAATGAATTCCATTCAACTGCTAGAAAGCTATACAGGCTTGTAAATTACTTCAATTTCTTGCTCCTGTCTTAAAGGGTAACTCTCATTAAAATACATTTTTGCTATTGCATTCCTTATGGTAAAAAAAAACATATTTCTAATATACTTTGTTTAAAATAAATGAAGTTTTCTGTTTTATTTGGGCTTAAAAAAGCTCAAGAGCACATTTCCCCACATCTCATAGACAGACTTAGGACCAAGGTCCAAACACAGAAAGTGCAGCCTGGAGTTTTGAGGAGTGTGTGTCCAGCCTCATCCAATCATAGCTCCTCTCACACTTAACTGCCATATGCTGTTGGTTGAGCACACACCCCTCAGCACTCTAGGCTGCACTTCCTGTGTTTAGGCTTCCGTCCTAAGTCTGTGTATAAGATGGGGGAAAATGTGCTCTTGAGCTTTTTTAAGCACAAATAAAACATACAAAACTTTATTTTATTTTTTTACCAAAGTATATTAGAAATCTTTTTTATTTACAATAAGGAGTGCAAAAGCAAAAAAATGTTCAATGAGAGTGCCCATTTAAGCCTTCCAGTACTCCTCAGCTGCTGAAGTTGAGTAGTTCTTTCCAGTCTGCCCACAGTGCTCTCTGCTGACACCTCTGTCCATGTCAGGAACTGTCCAGAGCAGAAGAGGTTTGCTATGATGATTTGCTTCTGCAGTGGACAGTTCCTGACACGGACGGTGGTGTCAGCAGAGAGCACTGTGGTTATACTGGAAATAACTACACAACTTTGTCTGTAGTATACAGCAGCTGACAAGTACTGGGAGGCTTAAGATGTTTAAATAGAAGGATTTAAAAACCTGTTAAATGTTTTAAAATCAACTGGTGCCAGAAAATTAGTTTTCCACGAAGTAGCCCTTTAAAGTACAACGTGTAGGATAGGTACACCAACACCTGATTCGTTAGGAGGCCAAATGCTATGGCCGCCAAGATTTTACTAAAGACTGGCTTGTGAAACACCAGTCTTAGCAAATCGCCCCCATTGTGTTCATATAGAAAAGCTATGGTGACATACAGATTATAGGTAGTTTAATTCATACTTAGATTTAAAAGCTATTTAAAAGATTTTGGCTAGGTTCATACCGAGGTAGAGCGGTGTCAAATGAATAAGTAGGCGCTAGGAACATCAGACGATAATGTATTGAGAATGAGGAAAATTGGTGGCAGAATTTCAGCAGCTAAAGCTCTGACACTGCAACGTAGTGTGAACTGTACAGTAGAATCCCATTGACAGAAATTGGATTCTGCTGCACCAGGGTTTCTGAGTGGAATTTCAAAACGGAATTCTGCCTGGAAATTTCTTAGTATGAACCTTGCCTTAGGGTACAGTTACATGTGGCAGATAAGCTAAAGAATTTCTACATTTGGAAAATCTGCGAAGTTTTTAGTAGCAGCAACCTCTCAAACATGGACTGTTGAAAAAATCTGCACATAATTTGTGTGGAAATTAACCTGCAGTGCAGATTTTAAATTGTTAAGTTTGTATTGAATTTTAAACAGATTTAGGCTATATTCACATGATGGAATTTCCTTGCAGTATTCTGCCAGAAAATTCTGCTTGGAAATCCAGCAAAATTTACTGCACATTGAATTGAATGGGGATTCCGCTGTCCCATTCACACAGAAGAAAATCCGATGCAGGAGTTCTGCTGCAGAGATTATGCATTCCGGATTCTGCAAAAATAAAAGACCTGTATTCAAATTTTGCAGAATTCCAGAAAGAATCCCAATAAACTCAATGGGGCTTTGAATTTGGCAGATGTTTCTATGGAAGAAAAACTACCACAAGAAGACATAGTTCAAAATTAGAGGGGCAAAAGTTTATGCAGTAATATCAGAAGATATTACTTTACTGAGAAAGTAGTGGTTGCATACCCCAAAACCATTTCAGCAAAATCTCTGTAAGCTAAGCACAATGTATTTGGTGTAATAGACAGTGCTCTGGCCGGACATACCAGCCGTGAGCGCATCTTGCCCCGAATGTCGGCTCCCGGCGGGGCTGGGATTCGCCCTGCGGGACGCGCCCGCATGCGAGTCCCAGCCCGTCACTCACCTCCGTCCCCGGCCTCTGTCTCTCAGCTCCAATGCACGCGCCCCAGCCTCCTAGTGCGCGCGCGCCGGACCTTTGAGATTTAAAGGGCCAGTGCGCCCCTAATTAGTTTTACACCTGAACCATTATTATAAGTTGTAGCACCTCCCTAGTACCCTTGCTCTGGTGAAAACCAGCGGCACCTTTAACTCCGCTCCCTGGCACGGCCCGCGTCATCTGCCACACAGGTCCAGCGGATCCACTACATCACCCGCACCAGACTACCGTGGAATTACGGATCTACTATTCCCTGGGTACCTGCCGTCTGCAGGTAGACCTGAACTTGGGCTTGGTGCTATCTCTCTCCTCAGCCTTGCCATCTGCCCAGTCAGAAGATAACATGCCGCAAATGGGGTACTGGCATGTTCAGGAGGAGTAACAAAGTTTGGGGTGCATTCTGCAAAATCTGCATCCAAAATGCCAAAAGGCGCTGCATTCCTTTTGTGCCCTGCTGTGTGCCCAAAAAGCGTTTTTTGACCACTTATGGGGTAGCGTCACATTCAGGAGAAGTTGGGTAATAAAATTTGGGGTCTTAATTTTCCCATGTTCCTTGTGAAAATGAGCCAACTTGTGCTAAATGTGCAATTTTTGCATAAAAATGAAAAATTTTATTTTCAGGGCCCAATGTTAAAAACTATCCTCAATCCTCTGTGGGGTCAAAATGCTCACTATTCCCCTAAATGAATTCTCTGAGGGGTGTAGTTTCCAAAATGGGGTCACTTGTTGGGTTTTTCCATTGTACTAGTACCACGGTGGACACTGCAAATGCAGCTGGTGTGAGAAAACACATACTGCTTTTGTGCCCTGCTGTGTGCCCAAAAAGTGGTTTATGAGTACTGCCACATTCAGGAGAAGTTGGGTAATAAAATGTGGGGTGCTATTCCTGTGTTCCTTGTAAAAAAAAAAAGTGGCCAACTTGAGCTAAAAATGAAATTTGTGCATAAAAATGACAAATTTTATTTTCACAGCCTAAGGCCCCTTTCACAATACATAATTACTCAATTTTTGAGAACTATTTCTCCCGTTACTATCTTCAGTCACAAAATAACGGCCGTTATAAATAACGTCCGCTATTAATAATGGGCTATAATGGGTTAAAACGGCTATTAGAAAATTCCCATAATGGGATTTTCTAAAGGCCGTATAGGATTTTGTAACTACCGTTTTACTGCTGATTTTCTGATGGAACATCGAAAACGGAGTAATATGTAGTGTGAAAGGGGCCTAATGTTAAAAATTATCCTCAATTACATGTGGGGTAAAATGCTCACTACCCCTCTAAATGTATTCTCTGAGGGGTGTAGTATCCAAAATGGGGTCACTTGTAGGGTTTTTCCTCTGTACTGGTACCACATCATATCATGTGCTGCATCATATCTTAGGCCTGTGTGTGAGTCAGGGAGCACACTAGGACGACATATGAGATATTTCTAAAATCTTTAGAATTGAGGTAATACATATACATTAGATTTTTTATTTTTATTTTGTTAATACCTTCCATGTCCCTGAAAAAAACTGTTGAAACAAGAAAAATGCAAAAGAAAATGTAAAATTTAAAAGTATCCCTTCACTTTGCTTTATTCTTGTGAACCACCTAAAGGGTTAATAAACTTTGTAAATGTCATTCTGAATATTTTGAAGGGTGCGGTTTTTAAAATGGGGTGATTTTTTTTGGGTTTCTAGCATACAGGCCACTCAAATCCACTTCATAATTGAAGTGGTCACTAAAAGAATGTTATTTTGAAATTACCATGAAAATATGAAAAAATGCTCATAATATTATAAGCCTTCTAATGCCCTAAAAAAGTAAAATAATGTATAACAAATGATGCAGACATAAAGAAGACATTTTGTAGATGTGAATACATAACTAAATGTATTTGGCATAACTATTTCTCTTACAAGTAGATAATTTCCAATCGAGAAAAATGCAAATTTTTCACGATGTTTTTGAGTTTTCCACATAAACCGCTGCATATATCAAAAAAATTTACTACTAATATACAGTACAATAAGTCATGAAAAAACTATCTCAAAATCGCATTGCCCAGTAAAAGCATTCCAAAGTTATCACCACATAAGGAGACATGTCAGATTTAAAAAACAGCTGGGTCATAAAGGCCAAAACTAGCTGGGTCATGAAGGGGTTACACAAAAAAGAATTGTACTTACCTTCTTCACTCCCATATAGTCTATGGTATCACAGTGCTCAGTTTCCGCCACACTCCACTTCCTAATGATTGGCCGCTCAGCAGCAAAGTCATGTACTGACCCCGCCAGTAATAGAGAGTTAAGCATGACGGGCAGTGGGCTACGGTCAATTTGTCACACTGCTGCCCGGCCATTCATCATGGTGGGGCATTAGATCATAAGGACCTAGCTTCATAACAAAAGTGTTACCTTTCATTGTAATCCTGTGGTGATGACCATGAAATAATTACTGGAAAATTTAATTTACATAAATAATGTCTCACAAAGATTCAGTTGAGACCCATAACAAAAAAATAGCAAATATCAACAGAAAAAATTACCAACCTTATTAAATGTGTTATGATTTATCACTTTGATGACCATAATGTTAAAAGGGTACTCCGGTGAAAACCTTTTTTCTTTTAAATCAACTGGTGGCAGAAAGTTAAACATATTTGTAAATTACTTCTATTAAAAAATCTTAATCCTTCCTGTACATATTAGCTGCTGAATACTACAGAGGAAATAATTTTCTTTTTGGAATGCTCTCTGATGACATCACGACCACAGTTCTCTCTGCAGACGTTATTATAATAATAACGCTTTATTTATTGTTGTCCTTAGTGGGATTTGAACCCAAGTCCCCAGCACTGCAAGGCAGCAGTGCTAACCACTGAGCCACCATGCTGCCCTTAGCATACATCTGCTATGCATGGTTGCTAAAATGGACAGAGATGTCAGCAGAGAGCACTGTGTTCATGATGTCATCAGTGTTCCAAAAAGAAAGGAATTTCCTCTGTAGCATTCAGCAGCTAATAAGTACTGGAAGGATTAAGATTTTTTTAATAGAAGTAATTTACAAATATGTTTAACTTTCTGGCACCAGTTGATTTAAAAGAAAAAAGGTTTTCAACGGAGTACCCCTTTAAAGTGGTTATCTTACAGAGACACCCCATCTATATACTTTATTAGGGTATATGTATTAGGAGGGTCTTGAATTGTTGATATGTTAGAAGAACAGCCATTCATCTGAATGGCCTCCTCATAAAAGCTACAGTTTTCGTGTCCTGATTCTTCTAGACCAAGCATCATAACATACGCACCATTCAAAACCTTTAGAAAAATAAAGGAAACCACCAAAGTAGTAAAATTGATGATGACATTACAAAATGAGATATCTATCCTTATTATAACACTGAACACAGTTGGATTTTAATGGATATATTCTTTTACATAATTTTATAGTTTCACTATATAACAGATTTGAGGAATGTCACAGTTTACAACTAAATTTTCATTTGATACATTGTCACATTTCACCTAAATGTGTATAAAAGACAAAGTGGCTGCTATAGTGACTGCTGTTGTTTAGGTAGGTCTTAATCTAATCAAAGTACTTGTCAGAGCATTCAAAGTCAAAATATTGTACAAAAAGGGTGACCCATTCTAAAAGTGTAACTTTTATCCTGATCGATTTTAAGAATTTTCTGCATTGCATTGGCACCTACATAGCTCTATGCCAGCCCTAAACATGGGAAATAGCAGGACAACCCCTCTAAAAGAGTAACCCCAGATATCATACTAAATTACTGGTAGGCTGGCCACCCTATGGGTTGGCAGTGGCTGGAGGACAATGGTTGGAGTCCCAACACACATACAGCATCAGTCACTGCATAAGCCTGTCAGAAGTCTCAGGACCTTACTATAAAGTAACATGGACTAAAAGTATCCTTCATTGACACTTTAGTTAAAGTGGACCGGACAGCAAATTTTTAGGGTATAACATAAGGGCATTGCTATACAGGGCTTTGGACTCTTAAAGGGGTACTCCGCAGCTCAGCGTTTGGAACAAACTGTTCCGAACACTGGAGCCAATGCCGGGAGCTCGTTACGTCATAGCCCCGCCCCCTCATGATGTTACACCCCGCCCCCTCAATGCAAGTCTATGGGAGGGGGTGTGACGGCTGTCACGCCCCCTCCCATGGACTTGCATTGAGGGGGCGGGGCTATGATGTCACGAGCTCCCGGCTCCCGCTCCAGCGTTCGGAACAGTTTGTTCCAGACGCTGAGCAGCGGAGTACCCCTTTAATCTGTACACCGCTCACTAATTAATTAAAGGACAACTGCAGCACAATATACACTTATCCCCTATATACAAGATAGGGGATAAGTGTTTGATCGTGGGGGGTCCGACCGCTGGGACCCCCCGAGATCTCCCTAACGGGGCGCCGCCATTAGCGCTCATAGTGAGCGCTAAGGCACGTAGCGTCGACCTAGAGGTCGACGGTGACGCCCCGTCTCCTCCCCGTCGCCATACAGTTCTATGGGGGAGTCGGGGAGGCACGAACACTGCCTCCCCGCCTCTCCCATAGAGATGCATGGAGGAGGCGTGCCAGCCGCAACGTCATGCTGCGGCAGGCACGCCCCCTGCACGGGAGAGCCACAGCACAGCCGTGGCCCTGTACAGGAGATCGTGGGGGGTCCCAGCGGTTGGACCCCCCGCGATCAAACACTTATCCCCTATCTTGTAGATAGGGGATAAGTGTATATTGTGCTGCAGTTGTCCTTTAACCCCTTCAGTGCAAAGATAGAGTTTAAAGGGGTATCCCAGGAAAAAAAAAAACGTTTTTATGTCAAATAGCTCCAGAAAGTTAAACAGATTAGTAAATTACTTCTATTAAAAAATCTTAATCCTTCCAGTATGACTGTTCTATTGAGTTGAGTCTGGCACATGACTTTCTTATGCGGGTCCTTTATTAATTAACATATATATACACTCCTTTATGATCTATCGGTATGCCTCTATATTTCAATTCAGTATACAAGATTTTCCCTTTTCTCTTGCCCTTTTTTAAGATGGTGTCAACACCTAATATCCCTTTTGTGCACAGACTCTATGATCATGTGGCCGTTCTGGTCCACGTGACCATGGCGTGGCATGCACTCACTGGCCCCCGATCAACACCGGAAATATGTCAGACAGTGCGCACCGCGAGTGACGCACTGTTGGTGACAGCACATGGAGTTACATGGCGCACGCCATGCATCAGGTTTACACTAGTGTTATGGATGGGTGAGTGACGCCGGGTCCATCTACCTTTTCCGCCCTGTAATTATGAGTAATTATGCTGCACATGATTCACAATTATATTGCTGATGTGTTTATATTTATTTCTTATATTTAATATCACGGCACTTTAGCCATTTTGGGAATATGAATATTTATATCTATGATACACTGTATATATGTATTTTTGTAATATTTACTCATGTAATACAGCACTTTTTGTCTTTAATTGATTGTAATTGATGATGTATTGGATACCATACAGGGGTGTGGAAATTTAATAAAAAACTACTTGTCAACGGTACTAAAATGGAGCAAAATCTACTCGTCCCTCATGAGGATCCACTTGTCCGGACCAATTTTTGCTTTTACACTTTCACTTTTTCCTCCTCGCCCTATAATAGCCATAGCTAACTACAGTGGCCCCTCAACATACAATGGTAATCCGTTCCAAATGAACCATCGTTTGTTGAAACCATCGTATGTTGAGGGATCCGTGCAATGTAAAGTATAGGAGGTAATACTCCCGTGTCCCCGCCGCTCCGGACCCGTCACCGCTGACCTGAATGTTGCCCTCCATCACTGTCGCCGCGTCCCCGGGGTGCCCCGTCGCTCCGGAACGTCTCTGCTGCACGGGATCCTCGCTCTCTGTCGCCGCCATTATGTCGATACGCACGCCGCTACGCACGCCGCTCCTATTGGATGACGGCATGCGCGAAGACATGATGACATTGAAGGAGAGCGCCGGCGTAGCATGGTACTCCAAAGAGGATGAGCCGGAGTCCCGAGGACATGTAAGTGATTGACGGGGCACACGGCACACCGTGAACGGCTATCCTGCAGCAGGTGAAGCAGTCTGCGCTGCCGGATAGCCGTTTATGTGATGGCCCCGACATACAAAAGCATTGTATGTTGATGCTGCCTTCAACATGTGATGGCCTCTGAGAGGCCATCGTATCTTGAAATGATCGTAAGTCGGGGCCATCGTAGGTCGGGGGGGTCACTGTACTATAATGATACCTTTTAATTTTTCAATAACATTCTCTGAACCAAATAAAAAAAATATATATAATCGGTGAAGTGAAATTGAAATAGTAAAAGATAATTTTGCAGATTTGGTGGTTTTCTTTTCTACGCCATTTACCTTGTGGTTGAGCTAACATGTTGTTTTGATACTTTATCAAGGCCTCATTACAGCAATACCGGATTTGTATAGTTTTCGTCATGTTTTACACATTTTTTTAAAAAATTCTTAACTTTTTCGAATTTTTTTTATTGCCATTTTTTGTCCCCTGTAGCTTTTTTTAATTTTTTATTATTTTGTTGGTTTTTTTTTTTGCATACCATGCTGTATGAGGGCTCCTTTTTTGCACCATAATCTGTTTTTTGTATCAGTACCATTTTGGTATTGATCTGACTTTTTAATCGCTTTTTAACTTTTTTTTTCTGGGATATTTAAAAAATTGCAATTCTGTGTTTTATTTTTTACATTTACCTCATTTACTGTAATACTGGATACATAATGTTTTATTTTAATAATTCGTACAATTATGCACGCAGCGATACTAAATATGTTTATTATTATTATTATTATGTTTACACGTTTTAATATAGGAAAAGGGGGTGATTTGAACTTTTAACATGGAAGGAGTTAATGTGTGTCTTTTAAACTTTTGTTAAAACTTTTTTTTGAGGAAGACTTTTAGGAAGAATCATTAGATTCCTCATACAAATCAATAGAGTTCCATTGAACTCCATTGATCTGTGTGCTCTGTGATCCATTGATAGAGCTTATTCCAGGCGAGGCTCTATCAATGACAGAGCCACAGACATCAGGGAAGCAGAGGTAAGCCCTCCGGTTACCTCTGTAGTGGATCCCGACCCCCCCCCCCCCCCTCGATTGCGCAGCAGGGGGGGGGATGGCGATCCATCCCACTAGCCTACAAGGGAGCATTCACATGTCCCTTTAGACGCTGCTGTCAGCTTTGACAGTGGCGATCTAAAGGGTTAATAGCCAGCCGTGGCGATCGCCGCATGCTGGCTATTAGCGGCGCCCCCCGGCTACTGAAAACAGCCGGGGGGCTGCAGAGTATGGAGCGGGCAGGAGTCGGGAGCCCGCTCCATACACTCCTCTGAGCGCCGCCGTGCTTGTCAGGTCTGGCCCTGCTTGCCCGAATCCGGGCCAGAAAAATTCACCTGCCCGGCGCCCGGAACTGCATGTCCTGGGCGTCTTGCAATAGGAATTCCACATCCCTGCCATATTTATATCACAATTGGTCCCTGTTTACTTGTGCTTGAAAAAGGTCGCTTGGGCGGCTGAAAGCTTTGGAATGGAATAAATACTGGGTTTAGCAGCTGAGGGGAATGTCCAGTGGCCTCCTGAGCCTAAATTGCATATCTATTTAAACTCTGATATTTCGGTGCAGGAGAAGTCAATTAAATAATGAAAGGAATGTATAGATTCAGAGTCAAAAGCCCTATAAAACAAAGCTCTATTTTATGACCTAAAAACTTATTGACATGTCCGGTTAAAAAAAAAAAATATGTCAGCTGTAGATCACACCCAGAGGTGAAATGACCAAGAGACTGTACTCAGCCTCCTTCTTCCCTGTCTTGAATGACTAAGGAACAGGGCTCCTCTTCCAGCACGTAGCTCTACATGTCAGTCAAGGTAGGGAGGGGTGCCTCTTTGACACATCAGCTCTGGGTGTGATTTACCGTTGACAAATTTTCTTTATATATGGGGCTGTGTGGCTTGTAGAACACCCAGCCGGTTAAAAGCTCACCACAAAGTTTGTGCAATTGTTGTACTTTGATTATACAAATACATTGGGTAAGATTTATCAATCAGCTTGAAACCCTAATTGTCTGGTCTTTCCCACAGCAACCAATCACAGCTCAACTTTCATATCTTAACGAGCTCTTGTAAAGTGAAAATTTAGCTGTGGTTGTCTGCTGTGGGAAAAACCAGACAATTAGGGTTTCAGGCTGATTGATAAATCAGGGCCAGTGTGTGTGTGTGATAATGGACTCCTGTAATTAAGCCCTAGTTTACTCTTATTTATGAAACACAAACAATTTTCATAATTAAAAATTAAATTAGCAACATAGTAATATTTTGTTTTTTGAGAACATCAAAAATCTTTTCTGAAACTGAATATTTTAACAAACATAATGCAACAAAAACCCTACTTTTATTATTAACTAATTTTTTGTACAATGTACTTACTATGGTAAAACATTTTTTTTGTGTTAGCAAAATGGGAAGGTATCTGTCTACTGACACGTTCGACATGACTCCTAGAATGAACACAATAAAGGGCTGCTTTCAAGCCGCCCTGTAATAGCTGTCTGCAACACCATGTACAGACATAATGCAGACAGCTTATCTAATGATTGTAGGCCTTTATTTACTGGAGAAGTGAAAGCTGGGGCCTATTAAAATGTGCCGCTCAGAAGTGTATTTAGCTGAAGCTGTGAACTTTTCACTTCACACCTGGGAATGAATTCTTTATCACGTAAGGACATCTTTTTTAAGATTGTGCCAAGTCTTTTGAAGCAGACTCCAACATTAAACAATCCTTCTTTTACTATTCCACAGTAAAACAGTGTGTGAGCCTTGCTTGATGGTAATCATCAGCTCCGTTACAATTCATTTTATTTTGTTCAGAATCATTAAGCTGGTGCGTTAGATAGCTGCTGAGTCCTATTACACGGCTCGCTTTTATCCGATTCCAGATATTAGTCAAATGCCTTTCTGTGCTTTTCAAAGCTTTATTCATTTGCAGAGAAGGTTAAGTGGGGAGGTCAGAATTTGCCTTTTACAGCCATACAAAAATTATCCATTTTTTTTTCGTATTTAAATGAGGTCTTTGAACAAAACATGTCCTAATTCTAAAAGCAATTTCAAAATGGCAAGGAATTATATTTCTATGTTCCGGCTATTGATAGTAATAATAATAAAAATAATGACGACAATCATCATTGAAAGGAATTGTTTTGAAACCATTCTGATCTAACTCTACCAGTAAAATGCTCCTGGGTTTTCCAGTCAGAGCTTTTATTGTTAAATAACTGAGTTTAAATAAAAATATTAAATATTCCACATGTACTTCAACTAAAATATTAATTTTTATTCTCTTGAAGGTTAAAAAAAAAAAAATGTTCTTTTATGTGCCAACATGTATGTAAACTGTCTATAAGTAACTCTGGAAGTTTGGCGATAATTTCCACACTGCACTTAATGACCCAGCTCAGCAAGTAGTGCTTAACTGCAAGAACTACCCGTGGCTGCTAACATGTAATAGAAGCCTAGTCTCACACCTTTATAACTTTGAAAAGGTTTGGTACACAAAAAAAGTTTATTCCTCTAAGAGAGAGAAAAATAGAAGTTTTGCAGTTATGATACCTTTTAATGGCTAACAAAAATAAATTAAATGATAGTACATGGAAACCTTCAAGCCTCTTTCGGGATCGAAAGCTCGCAAAGTGACATCATTCGATTTATTTTTGTCAGCCATTAAAAGGTATCATAACTGTAAGACTGCTATTTTCCTACTTTTCGGAGAGGAATAAACCTTATAACTCTAACACATTAATTTTCATTACAGACTGGCTATTTTGCAATGAATACAGATCCAGGACTGAATATTTGTGATTGACAGTGGGAATACATAGTACCACTAGTAATCATTGGCCATCTATTTTATCTCAAGTTAAGCTTAAAATACCAACCCCCATGTGCAAAGCCTAAAACAGTACAGACCCACATATCTCTCCTGCCAAAGACTCTATAGTCAACAGTCACTATATACTGTATCACTATTTCCCACTGTTTTTTTTTTCCAGGTTGTTCTACCCAATATGCTATCTATTACTTTATCAGGTTATTCTTGATATCTACAATCACTCCTAAAGTGAGTGCCACTGCCTGTTCTTCATGGTGGCTGGCCGCAGATCGTACATTGGCAGTCTATCCTAAGAATTGGCACCTATTAAAAGTCCCTACCAGAAACTTCATTCTACACTGATCATAATAATTGTAATAAAGTGTAGGGAGAAAAGGAAATTCTGTACAGTGTGAATACTCTGAGCAGGTATTAGGTAAGTCACAGAATCTGGCTCATTTATTCAAACTCCCCATTAACCCCCTTTACCACCATCAGCCAAGAGAATGATCTGAGGGAAGATTGTTATGCAATTTTGTAGAACCAACTCTACTGTTGCCAAACAAATATTTAATTGATGGGAAGAAAGATACCCATACATTGTTAAATAACTGTAGGCCAAACAATTGTTGGAGAGATAATTTCATTCAACAGTTATTTCTCTTGACCTTCCCATACACATGAATGTATGGCATATACCGAATGTTCCTGTGTTCTCCTTGGGAAGGGGTAAGCTACAGCCAGCCAGCTCTGGTGGGAGCTTGCCTGTCCCTAAACAAGTTAAAATCAGGCAGAGAAAATCCCAGCAAGCTTGACCACCTTCTCTCAAGCGACATCAGCAGTTAGTAGAGAATTGTGAAGCCACCATACACCTGAGTTGCCCGAAAGTGGTTAAACTTTAGTATAATGTACAGGGTGGGCCATTTATATAAATTACTTCTATTAAACAATTTTTACCCTTCCAGTACTTTTTAGCAGCTGTATGCTACAAAGGAAATTATTTTCTTTTTGAATTTCACACCTGATGCCTGTATCAAGAACTGTCCAGAGCAGGAAAAAATCCCAATTCCAAACCTATGCTGCTCTGGACAGTTCCTGACACGGACAGAGGTGTCAGCAGAGAGCACTGTGGATAAGACAAAAAAGAAATTCAAAAAGAAAAGAATTTCCTCTGTACAGCTGCTAAAATGTACTAGAAGGCTAAAGATTGTGTAATAGAAGCAATTTACAAATCTGTTTAACTTTCTGCCACCAGTTGATTTAAAGAGAAATGTTTTCCACAGGAGTACCCCTTTAAGAGGATAAAAGATTCTGTTCCCTTTTACATAGAATTGGGAATATTCTCCGGAGCAAATTATTTTCCTTAGGAAAGCACCTTTTCTTTTTTTTCTCCTTTTTTTTAGGTTTACTTTATAGGGAATATGCTCCCAGAGGTCTACGACCTTAATATACTAGATCCTATGGTAAATCCTAATGAAAAGACAAGATATCTCAACTATTAAATACCAATAAAACATGTATTTAACACTGGTATGAGTCATTACTGGGAAATCAGAATTCAAAGAAACAAGCATTAAAAATGTTTTCATTGATATTTACACGGTCACCAAAGCCAACATTGCCAATTCTTTATCCATACAATCTGGCAAAGAATAATAAAGATGTCTCCAAGACATTTACAGCATCTCTATATTTTATGATGGCAGTGCACCTTAACATAAAACCTTCCAATGCTTAGGTTGACCTGCCTTGCAGTTTCTTAGATGTTTGGTCTTTTTGGCTCCTAGCTACATTCATTTGGCTGGCTACAGTTATGTGTCACCGTTATTCTTAGGACTGATGTTTTAGATCCCTGTATAAAATCTATACAAAAACATTTTCTGGACATGATCTTCACAAGAACTTAATTGCTTCAGATGGGAATCTTTTTCTTTTCTGTTAAATCCTGCTGCTTAGCAGATGGTGATAAAAGTCAGGAATATGTTTCTCCTTTTTACAGCAATCTTGAGTGTAATTAAAGTTCTTGATTATGTCTTTTGTTCATGACTCCATCATAAACCAAGACATGTGTGAGCTAGCAGAATAATATCATTTTTGGCACTGTACAATGGGTGAAGGGTGAACAAATTAAACAGTCTGTTCTAAACGGCATTATAAGTACCTCTGTCTTGCTTCAACCTACTGATGTACTTAAAAAGTCTGTACCATTAGTACACCTGAAGGAAGTTTGGAACCCTGCACTTAAATATGGCTTCTGATGCAAAGTATACGGATTTGATTTAGTCACTTGTATGACTAGCTTTGGAAGAGTAATAATGTTGATTATTTAATAATTAGGCATCATTTCTTACTCATTCCAAACCAGAAATAATAGGAAAATAATTGCACAGCAGAACAAACTTAGTAAAGAAAAACATGTTATGTTGGGTTTCTGATTCTCAATGAGTAAGGTATGTTTTGACCAAATTTTGTTAAAATGTGTTTATTAATCTTTAAGTTTCAGATAATTTTTCCGGGCCTCCAGCAGACTATACTTTTCAAGTCAAAATCCATTTTATGAAGTATAGTTTATACTTGTGCTAACAATAAAGTAATCTTTCTTTTTGTTGGTACTATCTTTGTTAATACTACAGCTCATAAAATGGTCCTAAAAATTTTTTTTTTTTTTCGGTTTACTTCTAAGGCCCCTTTCACACTGCCGCTGCTCCCCATCAAGAATGACCGTTAAAGTGTCTTTTTAATTTTTGTGACTTTAACGCCCGTTCTCGTGATGGGGAACAACGGGCAACAATGGGTCATGACAGCTCCCATTTACTATTATACGGGCTGCCGGGCACCGTTGTTTTTTGACAGGAACAGTGGGAGAAATTATCCCATGCTATTCTCCCCGGCTCCCCCGAAAGCCATCACAATGCCGTGTCACAAACGCAGTGTGAAAGAAGCCTTATTATGACATATACCGTATTTGCATTGTAAAGAAAAACACAAAACTTGATGAAATAGATCGTAAATAATTATTTCTTTCTAAGCTTAACAATGTTGTTTTAACAATGCAGATTTCATAGGCAAACATTTTACACATGAAGAAGAAGTAGGTCCTGTGTAAAATTAGTTTTCTCAGTGTTGTTTTTTTTGTTATGGTCTTTCATATCCATAGAATTTTTTTTAGACTAGAAACCTGCTTTAATATTTAGAAGATTTAGAATATTTAGAATTACTTATAAATATGCAGACTGAGCAGGCCTAAAACAACAACTTCTAACCTAACTAAAATATCAAAAACAAGTAACAGATACATAAAGCCAAGGTTCAAAAACTATTATAAAACTTACTTATTTGAGGAGAAGGCAAGATTCGTGCAGACCGTACTGGACCATGTCGAACAGAGAACAATTCCTGAGCTTCTCCACTAACCTAAAAAATAAAACTGAAATAAGTTTAATAAGAATTCACCGGAACCTTTACGTAAAATAGCTCAGTGCATCACTGTTAAATAGTTTACAATCAATTAATATTTTATCTTACTGACCATATGTACACAGTACTGTGAATACCTTTTTGGTGATCTCTATCAAGAAGTGAAAAAGTTTAACATTCACATTGCTGGCAATAAATAAAAAGATAACAACTGCAGGGAAATACTTGTATTGTACATTCAAATTGCTTATTAATTTTTTTTTGTTTTTTTTAACAAGACACTACAGAACCATTTATATTAAAGTGTTAGTCTACATAAAGACATAAATGTCTTTGGAATAAACAGGGATATAGATTGGGACCCTGCAACCCACAGGGGAAAAGATGTCTGAAAAATGTTCTCCTATAGATGTAAAGATACTTACTACTAGCTACTAACTGGAAGAGAACTATAGCTAGTCAGTGTGTCAATGTATACAAATAGACTTTTAGGGTAGGGTCACAAATAACTGATCTGCAGAATATTTTATGCTGTGGATCCGCTGATGACCAATTCTAGAGTGAGCCCTGTCTCGGGAAACACCCAGTTTAGAAGAGGTTTGCTATGGGGATTTGCTTCTAAACTGGGCGGTTCCCGAGACACGTGTCATCAGAGAGAACAGAGACAGAAAAGAACAACCTTAACTTCAGAAGCTCATAAGTACTGAAAGGATTAAGATTTTTTAATAGAAGTTATTTACAAATCTGTTTAACTTTCTGGAGCCAGTTGATATATAAAAAAAAAGTTTTTCCCTGGATAACCCCTTTAAGGACCAGAGAATTTTTTGCACATCTGACCACTGTCACTTTAAGCATTAATAACTCTAGGATGCTTTTACTTATGAATTTGATACTGATATTGTTTTTTCGTGACATATTCTACTTTATCATAGTGGTAACTTTTCGTCGATACTTGCATCATTTATTGGTGAAAAATTCAAAAATCTCATGAAAAATTTTGAAGCTCTCTGCTTGTGAGGAAAATAAGCAAACCAAATAAATTATATATTGATTCACATATACAATATGTCTACTTTATGTTTGCATCATAAAGTTGACATGTTTTTGCTTTTGGAAGACATCAGAGGGCTTCAAAGTTCAGCATCAATTTTCCAATTTCTCTCAAAATTTTCAAAATCGGAATTTTTCAGGGACCAGTTCAGATTTGAAGTTGATTTGTGGGGTCTTCATATTAGAAATACCCCATAAATGACCCCATTATAAAAACTGCATCCCTTAAAATGATATTCAGTATGTTAGTTAACCCTTTAGGTGTTTCACAGGAATAGCAGCAAATTGAAGGAGAAAATTCAAAATCTCAATTTTTTACACTAACATGTTCTAGTAGACCCAGTTTTTGAATTTTTACAAGAGGTAAAAGGAAAAATGCCCCCCCCCCAAATGAGTAACTCAATTTCTCTCGGGTAAGGAAATACCTGATATGTGAACATAAAGTGCTCTGTGGATGCACTAGAGGGCTCAGAAGCGAAGGAGCGACAATGGGATTTTGGAGAGTAAATTTTGCTGAACTGGTTTTTAGGGGGCATGTCGCATTTAGGAAGCCCGTATGGTTCCATAACAGAAAAAAAAACACATGGCATACTATAGAAACTATGGACACTTTGCAAACTACACCCCTTAAGACACATAACAAGGGGTACAGTGAGCCTTAACACCCCACAGGTGTTTGACGACTTTTTGTTAATCCAAATAGTCAAGAAGAAAGTACAGGCAACTCACCACGTTGTAGTATCTTCGTGTTTATTACTGGGACATGCAGGTAAAGCGGCTCCACGCCACACCGGGATGCCGAACACTAGTGCGTTAACCGATGACAGCTGTTTCTTTCCTTTCAGGAACTTCAACAGATCGTCTCCATTCACCTGTGCACGTGACTATATATCTCCTCCTTTACTTGTGACGTCGTGCCGAGGTGAGCGGAGCTTCAATCTTACAAATAGATTTACCAATATTAGATTTATAGAAAAATTGCTTATAAACCATAACATAATTGTGTATAAGTGAAAATAGCATTACTGCTGTGGTAAAAAACTGTTTAAAACCAGGCTAGTAAAAACAGAACCATTTGTAACCAAACCGATGTTCAGAGAAAGACTCCCATATCTATTCTATCATTTAACCCCCTCATGTCTTGCGCTCCCGTCCTCAATATCCAACGGGCTTCTATTTCTCTTAATTTTTTCACATTATCTTGGTCTGGTTTTATTTTGACTTTTTCTATGCCTAAGAATTTTATATTTTTGATGTTTCCTGCATGTTCAGAGACCACGTGTTCTATCAGTCGCGGTGAACCTTTTTTTGTCACTATAGAGTGCATGTGTTCTCTGAATCTGATATTCATGGGTCTGATTGTACTGCCTATGTAAAATCTCATACATTCACATATGATTGCATATATTACATTTTTGGATCTGCAGCACATGAAATCTGTTATTTCTCTGGTAATGCCACCTATATTAATACTGTTGCCAGTTATAAAATGGTGGCACCAGTTGCAATTTCCACATTTTTTATTTCCTCTGATTATTGATTTATTTAACCAGTTTTCTTCTGTTGTTCTTTTTTCAGTTATTTTACTTTTTACTAATTCGTCTTTTAAATTTTTTGTTCGCTTAAACGCTATCATGGGTTTTTCTATTTTTATTTTACCAAGAATCTGGTCTCTTTCTATTAAATGCCAGTTTGTGTGTATAGATCTTTTAATTACTTCATGCATGGGACTATATTTGAACGTAAATGTAAACCTCTCTTTCTTTATGTCCTCATCTTTTATTTTAGTGTGTTTTCTGTGTCTCCTATTTTTTAATAGTGTGCTCCTGTCAATTTTTTTAACTCTTTCTAGTGTGTTTTTTAACATTAGAGGTGGATATCCCCTATCTTCTAACCGTTGTATCAATTCATTGGCCTGAGTATTAAACGCCTCTTCTGTGCTATTTATTCGTCTCAATCTGAGTAGCAGTACCATATGGACAACTACTCAGATTGAGACGAATAAATAGCACAGAAGAGGCGTTTAATACTCAGGCCAATGAATTGATACAACGGTTAGAAGATAGGGGATATCCACCTCTAATGTTAAAAAACACACTAGAAAGAGTTAAAAAAATTGACAGGAGCACACTATTAAAAAATAGGAGACACAGAAAACACACTAAAATAAAAGATGAGGACATAAAGAAAGAGAGGTTTACATTTACGTTCAAATATAGTCCCATGCATGAAGTAATTAAAAGATCTATACACACAAACTGGCATTTAATAGAAAGAGACCAGATTCTTGGTAAAATAAAAATAGAAAAACCCATGATAGCGTTTAAGCGAACAAAAAATTTAAAAGAAGAATTAGTAAAAAGTAAAATAACTGAAAAAAGAACAACAGAAGAAAACTGGTTAAATAAATCAATAATCAGAGGAAATAAAAAATGTGGAAATTGCAACTGGTGCCACCATTTTATAACTGGCAACAGTATTAATATAGGTGGCATTACCAGAGAAATAACAGATTTCATGTGCTGCAGATCCAAAAATGTAATATATGCAATCATATGTGAATGTATGAGATTTTACATAGGCAGTACAATCAGACCCATGAATATCAGATTCAGAGAACACATGCACTCTATAGTGACAAAAAAAGGTTCACCGCGACTGATAGAACACGTGGTCTCTGAACATGCAGGAAACATCAAAAATATAAAATTCTTAGGCATAGAAAAAGTCAAAATAAAACCAGACCAAGATAATGTGAAAAAATTAAGAGAAATAGAAGCCCGTTGGATATTGAGGACGGGAGCGCAAGACATGAGGGGGTTAAATGATAGAATAGATATGGGAGTCTTTCTCTGAACATCGGTTTGGTTACAAATGGTTCTGTTTTTACTAGCCTGGTTTTAAACAGTTTTTTACCACAGCAGTAATGCTATTTTCACTTATACACAATTATGTTATGGTTTATAAGTAATTTTTCTATAAATCTAATATTGGTAAATCTATTTGTAAGATTGAAGCTCCGCTCACCTCGGCACGACGTCACAAGTAAAGGAGGAGATATATAGTCACGTGCACAGGTGAATGGAGACGATCAGTTGAAGTTCCTGAAAGGAAAGAAACAGCTGTCATCGGTTAACGCACTAGTGTTCGGCATCCCGGTGTGGCGTGGAGCCGCTTTACCTGCATGTCCCAGTAATAAACACGAAGATACTACAACGTGGTGAGTTGCCTGTACTTTCTTCTTGACTATTTGGATTTGCATTCATCCTATCACTATCGCAGTACATGAGCACCACCACATGAAGATACGCTGCTAGAGCATGCACACAGACTGTTTAAGGGAGAATATATAGAGGGAGAGCAGTGCCAGCACTTCAATCTCTGCTGTGACGACTTTTTGTTAAATTGGGATGTGTAAATGAAAAAAAAAAAAAATTCACAAAAATGCTTTTTTTTCCCCAAATTTACCATTTTTACAAGAGGTAATAGGAGAAAATGCCCCACAAAATTTGTAACTCCATTTCTACTGAGTATGGAAATACCCCATGTGTGGATGTAAAGTGCTCTGCGGGCGAACTACAATGCTCAGGAGAGAAGGAGCATTTGGAGAGAGAATTTGTTTCGAATGGAAGTCAGGGGCACTGTGCGTTTACAAAGCCCCCATTCTACCAGAACAGTGGACATCCCCACGTGACCCCATTTTGGAGACTACACCCCTCTCGGAATGTAATAAGGGGTGCAGTGAGCATTTACACCCGACTGGTGTTTGACAGACTTATGGAACAGTGGGCTGTGCAAATGAAAAATAAAATTTTTCAATTTCACGGACCACTGTTCCAAAAATCTATCAGACACCTGTGGGGTGAAAATGCTCACTGCCCCCATTATTACATTCCGTGAGGGGTGTAGTTCTAGAATGGGGTCACATGTGGCGGGGTCCACTGTTCTGGCACCATGGGGGCTTTGTAAACGCCCAAGGCCTTAAATTCCAGACAAATTCTCTCTCCAAAAGCCCAATAGCGCTCCTTCTTTTCTGAGCATTGAAGTTCGCCCGCAGAGCACTTTACGTCCACATATGGGGTATTTCCTTGCTCAGAAGAAATGGTATTACAAATTTTGGTAATTACATGGTATTACATAAAGACATAAATGTCTTTGGAATAAACAGGGATATTGATTTGGACCCTGCAACCCACAGGGGAAGAGATGTCTAAAAAATGTTCTCCTATAAATGTAAAGATACTACTAGCTACTAACTGGAAGTGAACTAAAGCTAGTCAGTGTGTCAATGTATACAAATAGACTTTTAGGGTAGGGTCACAAATAACTGATCTGCAGCACGGTATTACAAATTTTTTTTTTTTTTTTGGGGGGGGGGGGTTTCTATTACCCCTTGTGAAAACGAAAAATTTAGGATAATACCAACATTTTAGTGAAAAATGTAAAAAATTTTCATTTACAACGAAAAATTATTCATACACCTGTGGGTATGCATACACTCATGGGAATTCTGGTCCCCGCCACTAGCCAGTTGGGGACCAGACCGAGATGCCTGCTGGAATCATTCAGCAGGCATCCTGGTACATTGCCCAGGGGGGTCCTGAGACAATTCAGACATGCGATTTTCTGCTATTCTGGGCTGATCGGGTCTCTGGTGACCCGATCACCCGGAAAATAGGGATGATCGGTGCTGTCAGTGACAGCCCCGATCGTCCTGAGGGATAGGAGCGAGGTCGCAGTGCTGCGATCTCCTCCTATCCCCTGCCATTGGTCAGAAATTAATTCTGACCAATGGCAGCACAGGACAGTGGGTTGCCATGGAAACCCCCGTTTCTGCCCACCCCTGGATGTCGGGCATAACGGGGGGAGAAGATGGCGTGGGGACCACAGATCATCTGAGACATCAGCGGAAATCACGACGCAGGTAGGGAAGCGACGGTAGGGAAGCGACGGTGGGGGGGGGGGGGGGGAGTAAAGTTCCAGTAAAGCGATCTTTACTGTGGCAACAACTAGGAAGGCCGAACTGTAACTCCCAGCCAAAGGCTGTCTGAGCATGCTGGGAGTTGTAGTTTTGCAACATCTGGAGGGTCACAGTTTGTAGGCCACTGTTACAGTGGTGCCCAAACAGTAGCCCTCCAGATGTTGCCAAACTACAACTCTCAGCATGGCTAGACTGCCCAGGCATGCTGGGAGTTGTAGTTCTGTAACATCTGTCCCTTCAGATTTTGCAATTTTTGACATTTTTGAAAATTGCTGCTCTACTTTGAAGCCCTCTAATTTTTTCAAAAAGTTAAAATATGTCCATTTTATGATGCCAACATAAAGTGGACATATTGTATTTGTGAACAAAAATAACATTTATTTGGAATATCCATTTTCCTTACAAGCAGAGAGCTTCAAAGATCGAAAAATGCTATTTTCTAAATTCTATGAAATTTTGGGATTTTTCACCAAAAAAGAATGCAAGTAACGACAAAAATTTAACACCAAAATAAAGTAGAATATGTCACGAAAAAACAATCTCAGAATCAGAATATTTGGTCAAAGCATTTTAGAGTTATTAATGTGTAAAGTGACGGTGGTCAGAATTGCGAAAAAGGGCTCAGTCCTTAAGGTGAAAAAGGGCTGCATCCTTAAGGGGTTAAGGGGTGTAGTTTCCAAAATGGGGTCACATGTGGGGTTTTTTTTTGTGTGTTTAAGTCAGAACCGCTGTAACGATCAGCCACCCCTGTGCAAATCACCTCAAATGTACATGGCACGCTCACTCCTGAGCCATGTTGTGAGCCCGCAGAGCATTTTACGTCCACATATGGGGTATTTCCATACTCAGGACAAATTTACATGTTACAAATTTTGGGGGCGTTTTTTTCCTTTTACCTCTTGTGAAAATGAAAAGTATGGGGCAACACCAGCAAGTTAGTGTAAAAAATAAAAAATGTTTACAGTAACATGCTGGTGTAGACCCCAACTTTACCTTTTCATAAGGGGTAAAAGGAGAACAAGCCCACAAAATTTGTTAGGCAATTTCTCCCAAGTACGGAGATACCCCATATGTGGCCCTAAACTGTTGCCTTGAAATACGACAGGGCTCCGAATTGGGAACGCCATGCGCATTTGAGGCCTTAATTAGCGATTTGTATAGGGGTGGATATAGGGATATTCTATTCCAGTAATTCCCAAACAGGGTGCCTCCAGCTGTTGCAAAACTCCCAGCATGGCTGGACAGTGATTGGCTGTCCGGCAATATTGGTAGTGCCGTACCAGATGTTTTTCATTTTCATTGGGTGGTGGTGGTGGGGGGGGGGGGGGAGGTAACTATGTGGGGGTAAGTGTATTTGTAGTGTTTTACTCTTTATTATGTGTTATTGTAGTGTAGTGTAGTGTTTTTATGATACACAGGCAGGGGTTCACAGCGAGTCTACCGCTGGGAGTTTGAGCTGCAGCGGAAAACTTGCTGCATCTCAAACTTGCTGTAAACCCCTGCCCGTGTGTATGTACCCTGTACATTCACATGGGGGGGGGGGGGGGGGGCAAACCTCCAGCTGTTGCAAAACTACAACTCCCAGCACGCAGTGACAGAAGGGCATGCTGGGACTTGTAGTTATGCAGCAGCTGGAGGCACACTGGTAGCAAAACACTGTGAGTTTGTTACTTATCTAAGTGTTTCCCAACCCATGTGCCTTCGGCTGTTGCAAAACTACAACTCCCAACATGCATGGTCTGTCAGTGCATGCTGGGAGTTATAGTTTTGCAAAAGCTGGAGGCAAACGGGTTGGGAAACACTGAGTTAGGAAACAGACAATGTTTGCCAACCAGTGTGCTTCCAGTTGTTGCAAAACTACAACTCCCAGTATGCCCAGACAGTCGAATGGAATGCTGGGAGTTGTAGTTTTGTGTCTACTGGAGGCAAACAGTTTGACGACCACTGTGTAGTGGTGTCCAAACTGTAGCCCTCCAGATGTTGTAAAACTTCAACTCCAAGCATGCCCAGACTGCCCAGGCATGCTGGGAGTTGTAGTTCGGCAACATCTGAAGGGCAAGATGTTAAAGAACTACAACTCCCAGCATGCCTGGAATGTCTGGGCATGCTGAGAGTTGTAGTTTTGAAACTCCTAGAAGCAGCAGTGAAGATCACTTTACAGAGATCTTCACTGCTGCCTCTGATGCCGCCGCTGCATCCTCCACTTGCCTGCCACTGATCCCCGGTCGCCGCTGGCTGCGCCGGTCCCGTGGTATGTCCCCACTGCAGCTCTCATCTTCCCCTGCTCTGCCTGGACTTCAGAGCGGGGAAAATTAGCTTTAACCCCTCCAGTCAGCTGAGACACAGTGATTGGTCCACAGGGACCAATCACAGTTATCGCTGACCAGGACTATTCACAGATGGTCCTGGGGGAACTTGAAGAAGTTGTCTCCCACTGGTAATAGCAGGACTTCTGTTAGCACGCGCATCCCTGGGTTAACTGAATGACTTAGATAAACGTCATGATGGGCGAACTACCAGCATAACATGACGTTTATATAAGTAATTCTGCAGGAAGGGATTAAACTCACCTGGAGCAAGTAACAGGTGTGGGCAATATAGAAATCACACCTGAAATCATAAAAAGGAGAGAAGTTCACTTAGTCTTTGCATTGTGTATCTGTGTGTGCCACACTAAGCATGGACAACAGAAAGAGAAGACAACTGTCTGAGGACTTGAGAACCAAAATTGTGGAAAAATATCAACAATCTCAAGGTTATAAGTCCATCTCCAGAGATCTAGATTTGCCTTTGTCCACAGTGCGCAACATTATCAAGAAGTTTGCAACCCATGGCACTGTAGCTAATCTTCCTGTGCGTGGACGGAAGAGAAAATGTATGAAAGGTATAAACGCAGGATAGTCCAGAGGGTGGATAAGCAGCCCCAAACAAGTTCCAATGATATTCCTGCAGGCTCAGGGTGCATCAGTGTTAGTGCAAACTATCCGTTGACATTTCAATGAAATGAAATGCTATGGCAGGAGACCAAGGAGCATCCCACTGCTGACAGAGCCTACATTTTTCCAAAATGAAATTGAGTAAGCCAAAATCCTTCTGGGAAAACATCTTGTGGACAGATGAGACCAAGATAGAGCTTTTTGGTAAAGCACATCAATCTACTGTTTACCAAAAACGGAATGAGGCCTACAAAGAAAAAAACACAGTACCTACAGTGAAATATGGTGGAGGTTCAATGATGTGTTGGGGTTGTTTTGCTGCTTCTGGCACTGGTGCAAGGCATTATGAAATCTAAGGATTACCAATGGATTTTAAGTTGCACTGTACAGCCCAGTGTCAGAAAGCTGGGTATGCGTCTGAGATCTTGGGTCTTCCAGCAGGACAATGACCCCAAACAGATGTCAAAAAGCACCCAGAAATGGATGGCAACAAAGCGCTGGAAAGTTCTGAAGTGGCCAGCAATGAGTCCAGATCTAAATCCCATTGAACACCTGTGAGAAGATCTTAAAATTGCTGTTGGGAAAAGGTGCCCTTCCAATAAGAGAGACTTGGAGCAGTTTGCAAAGGAAGAGTGGTCCAACATTCCGGCTGAGAGGTGTAAGAAGCTTATTAATGGTTATAGGAAGTGACTTATTTCAGTTCTTCTTTCCAAAGGGTGTGCAACCAAATATTAAGTTAAGGGTTCCAATAATTTTGTCCCACCCATTTTTGGTGTGACATTATGTCCAAGTTGCTTATCTCCTCCCCTTTTTGGTTTAGTTCCAATACACACAAAGGGAATAAACATGTGTATAGCAAAACATGTGTTACTGCAATCCTTTTCTGTGAGAAATAATTCATTTTCTTGAAAATTTCAGGGGTGCCAACATTTACGGCCACGACTGTAATATAATATAATTTAATACCATATCATTTTCTTTATATTCCAAGCTCATTTTTAGCACTGTGCAGTAAAAAGGGACATTTCTACACAGAAATCCCTATATCATTACTAAAAGACAATTATTTCAGGATTGAGATGTGTAAATACCCAGTCTCCACATTTAATCTCGATCAGTTATGTAGTCATTGCATGTGCGTAATGCTTTTTATCATCACAGCCTGTAGATAATTTTTCCACCCAGATTCTGCCTAAGCATTAACATGTTTACTGATAAATGATCCCTTTCATATACGAGACAACAGCTCCATCTGCCAGTAATGAAGTGTCCAGAGTTAGCATCTGTACATGCCTTTCTGAAAGAATTTGCAGTATATTGTTAAGCTGTGCTAAATCAGAGGTGCTTTTGTATAGCCCTTTTCCCCTAGAAGTTTAGTGAAGTACTATAAGGTGGTCACATCCATACTGCAAATGCAAGATTTTAGTTTGTTCCCGACCACCAACATATATTCACTATTATGTAAGGTAACCACGCAAAATACATTCTTTTGTTAGTTTATCTTTGGTCGTGGACACTAAATATATTTTTTAATGACATAACCAATTAAATCATTATTTGACAACATTCTTGGTGAACAGCCATAATCTGAGGTTTATGGTATGAAAGGCATTCAATAACAATAACCCCTTATGGACTGAGCCCTTTTTTGCAATTCTGACCACTGTCACTTTATGCATTAATAACTCTGGGATGCTTTTACCGATTATTCTGATTCCAAGACTGTTTTTTCGTGACATATTCTACTTTAACATACCGTATATACTCGAGTATAAGCCGACCTGAATATAAGCCGAGGCACCTAATTTTACCACAAAAACCTGGAAAAAAAAGTATTGACTCGAGTATAAGCCTAGGGTGGGAAATGCAGCAGCAGCAGCAGCTACTGGTAAATACCAATAAAATTACATTAATTGAGACATCGGTAGTTTAAATGTTTTTAAATGTTTATTTCAAAGAAAAACAGTAAACTAGCTCTGTAAGTGGAAAAGAGGGTCAACAAAAACCATATGGTATCAAAAATAACTTTAAAAGTACAAAAACCTCAATCCTCAATCAAGCTAAAACAAAAGAGTTAAAATCCTTCAAAACTGAATTCCTCCTCGTCATCTGTATGTCCAAACAGAGCTTCAGCTAAAGCTGGTGTGAGGCTATCAGCATAGACATTGTCATCATCACTGATTTCGCCGTCTTCACCATCACTGCTGTCGTTTTCATACAAAGCGCTGTCTTCACTGCCATCCATAGCATTACTAATGCCACATTTCTTGAAGGCGTGTTTCACCATGTCCTCTGGAATATCTTCCCATGCATCACGAACCCACCTTGCTACCAATTCTATGTCGGGCTTCATCAGATTTCCAACTTTTGTCAGTCGGACTTGACCAGATGACATCCATTCATGCCACATCTTTCGCACACGATCTTTGAAAGGTTTATTTAAACACACATCTAGGGGCTGCAATACAGATGTAAGCCCACCTGGAATAACGGCCAAAGTAACTTGAGAAGACTTTGCCAATTTTTTTATGTCATCAGATGTGTGGGCTCTGAACATATCCCAAACTAGCAATGATTTTTTTTTCTTTAAGGCTGCTCCTGGTCGTCCGTTCCAAATTTCTTCCAGACATTTTTTTGTTCCGTCTTCATCCATCCAACCTTTAATATGCGCGCGCACTGTAATTCGTGGTGGGAATTTGACCTTTTTAGGCAAGGTCTTTCTTTTAAAAATAATGACAGGCCGCAACTTAGTTCCATTAGCCAAACATGACAGAACAACTGTGAAATGGTTTTTTTCATTTCCTGTGGTTCTGAGTAAAATAGTCTTCTCTCCCAAATTTGCCACAGTTCTGTTGCTTGGAAGATCAAACGTCATAGGTGTTTCATCCATATTTCCAATATCTCCCAGGTCATAATTATGGATCCTTCTTTGTTTTATTATGAATGAATGGAGTGACATCAGTTTTTCATCAAGGTCTTTTGGCAACTTCTGTGAAATCTTTGTTCTTTGCCGTAAACATAGGGCAAACCTATTCATGAAGCGGGTACACCATCCTGCTGATGCAACAAAATTTTCAATGCCTGGTGCTTTTAATTTGTCATCTTTAGCCATTTGAAGGGCACGTAAACGAATTCCCATTCGTGTTACGCAGTAACCGTTTTGACGAGACTCCATAACCCATTTATGCAATTCAGTCTCTAGAGACCCATATGAAGTTGTTAAACCACGTCGAGCTTTTTTTGCCTTTGGAAGCTTTTCCAAGTCCGCTTTCATTTTCCGCCACACCCTCACTTCGTCAACACAAAATTCCCTGCTTGCAATACTGTTATTGCTTTCTTCTGCTCTTGACACAACCTTAAGTTTGAAACCAGCTTCGTAGGACCTACGTTTTTGTTTTGGTCTGGGATTGGAAGTATTGGGATCCATTTCTAACAGGTAAAAAAAATAAAAAAATAAAAAACACTTTGAAAGACCCAAAAAAAGACACCACAAGACCCAAAACCTGCTGGATCACCAAGGAAGCAGACAATAATTCAGGGTTTGGATAGTTTGATATAATATTCCAGAGGGAACAAGCAGTGCCCAGTACGGCACGGACCACGCAGAAGCTGCAGGCGCCCACAGATGAGAGACGGGGGGAGGGATTTTTTTTTAAGGCTGATGCCAATAATCTGTTAACTTTCAGATGTTTTGTACATTTACCATTTATTAAAGGACAACTGTACTGCAGCACTTTTATGTCCCCCTGGTCCCGGGCTGCAAAAATAAACAAAATAAACTTGAACTCACCTTCCTATGCTCCCCCGTTGGACCAGTACTGGTCTCACGGTCCAGCGCTGACATCCTCTTCCTACTTACTGGGAACGGAGAGGGTACAGTGCTGTCAGCGTATCACTGGCCACAGCGATGTCCCACCCCGGCCGGTGTTGGCTGAGCTCACTGTCATGTAAGGAGCTCTGGCCGGCTGGGGCGGGACATTGCTGCTGCTGGTGAAACACTGACGGCACTGTACCCTCTCCGTTCCCAGGAAGTGGAATGAGGATGTCAGAGCTGGAGCCTGAGGCCGGTACCGGTCCAACGGGGGAGCATAGGCAGGTGAGTTTATTTTTGCAGCCCGGGACCAGGGGGACATAAAAGTGCTGCAGTACAGTTGTCCTTTAAGGTAAATGCACAAAATATACTGTACTAGAATATGTGTATGTGTTTGTGTAGTGTGTACAGTGAATAAACTGTGTGTATATAATGAATGCAGAGTGTATGTGTGTGTGTGTGTAGTGTGTGTACCGTATATAATGAATGCAGGGTGTGTGTGTGTGTATATAATGCATGCAGATTTGTGTAATGTGTGTTTGTATGAATGAAGAATGTGTGTGTTTGTGTGTGTGTGTGTGTATATATATATATATATATATATATACACATACATACACATATAATACTGAGTGGGGGTGGGGGGGGCATATCTATTATTTCATAATTTTTATTATTTTACTTTTTGTTTTACTTCCCCCTCCCTGCTTGTTACTTTGCCAGGGAGGGGGGATCTGCTATCCCCTGGTGGTCCAGTGGCATGGGCTGAACATTTGGAGAAGCCGTTACTGTACTGTACCTTCCCAGCAGCCCTCTTCAGCTCCACTGTGCGCGCTTTGAGCATTGCCATGGAAACCCGTGACAATGCTCTGCCGGCCGCGGGTCTCGCGAGAGTTACACAGTGGAGCTGCAGGGAGCTGCTGGGAACGTAAGATACAGCTTCTGTGGCCGGGCAGCCCTCCTTCTGCGCCCCCACCGCCGAGACACGCAGCCGGCAGAGCAAAGTGGAGCTTCATGGCAGTAAGTGAGAGCTTCTCCGCCGCCTCCCAATCTGCGCCCCCCACCGCCGAGACACGCGGCTGGCTAACACAATGAAGAATGCAGCGAAGTAGGTGACAGCTTCTACCGCCCCTCCCCCCTTCAGCGACCCGCTGTTATATATTATACATTTCCATAATATAGAACAGGACCGCCGGGCTTGTCAGGAGCCCGGCGGTCCTGTTCTATATTATGGAAATAGTCACTCGAGTATAAGCCGAGGGGGGCATTTTCAGCACAAAAAATCATGCTGAAAAACTCGGCTTATACTCGAGTATATACGGTAGTCATGAAACTTTTGAAAATTTAGAATTTTTCTAACTTTGAAACTCTCTGCTTGTAAATAAAATGGATATTGCAAATAAATTATATATTGATTCACATATACAATATGTCTACTTTATATTTGCATCATAAAGTTTACATGTTTTTACTTTTGGAAGACATCAGAGGGCTTCAAAGTTCAGCAGCAATTTTAAAATTTTTCACAAAATTTTCAAAATCGGAATTTTTCAGGGACCAGTTCAGTTTTGAAGTGGATTTGAGGTGTCTTAGAAATACCCCATAAATGACCCCATTATAAAAACTGCTCCCCCAAAGTATTCATAATGACATTCAGAAAGTGTGTTAACCCTTTAGTTGTTTCACAGGAATAGCAGCAATGTAAAGGAGAAAAATCCAAATCTTAATTTTTTACACTCGCATGTTCTTGTAGACCCAGTTATTGAAATTTTACAAGGGGTAAAAGGAGAAAAAGCACCCCAAAGTTTGTAACCCAATTTCTCTTGTGTAAGGAAATATCTCATATGTGGGTGTCAAGTGCACTACAAGGCTCAGAAGGGAAGGAGCGACAATGGGATTTTGGAGAGTGAGTTTTTCTGTTTAACGACTTTGGATCGTGTAAATGAAAAACATTTTTTCGCTAAAATGGTGGTTTTCTACCAAATTTTTACAAGGGGTTATAGGAGAAAATACCCCCCAAAATTTGTAACCCCATCTCTAGTACGGAAATACCCCATGTGTGGACGTCAAGTGAACTGCGGGCGAACTACAATGCACTTGGCTTTTGGAAAGCAAATTTCGCTGAAATGGTTTTTGGGGGGCATGTCACATTTAGGAAGCCCTTATGGTGCCAAAACAGCAAAAAAAAAAAAAACACCATTTCTTCTGAGTATGGAAATACCCCGTATGTGGATGTAAAGTGCTCTGCGAGCAAACTACAGGACTGTGTAGGGGTATGTGTATATGTAGTGTTTTACTTTTTATTTTGTGTAGGTGCAGTGTAGTATTTTTAAGGATATATTCAGATGGGCGGGTTTACGGTGAGTTTCTCGCTGGTAGTTTGAGGTCCAGCAGAAAATTTGCCGCATCTCAAACTTGCATCAGAAAACTAGCTGTAAACCCACCCATGTGAATGTACCTTGAACATTTTCATGGGGGGGAGGGGGACCTTCAGCTGTTGCTAAACTACAACTCCCAGCATGCACTGACAGACCATATATGCTGGGAGTTGTAGTTATGCAACAGCTGGAGGCACATTGGTTGCGAAACACTGAGAGTTTGTTACTTGACTCAGTGTTTCGCAACCAGTGTGACTCCAGCTGTTGCAAAACTCCCAGCATGTATAGTCTCTAAGTGCATGCTGGGAGTTGTATTTTTGCAACAGCTGGAGGCACACTGAGTTAGGTAACGAACTCTGTTTCACAACCAATGTGTCTCCAGCTGTTGCAAAACTGCAACAATCATCATGCATTGACAGCCAAAGGGAATGCTGAGCGTTGCAGTTTTGCAACAGCTGGAGGCACACTGCTACAACTCCCAGCATGCCCTTTGGTAGTCTGTGCATGTTGGGAGTTGTAGTTATGCAACAGCTGGATGCACACTTTTTCATAGAAAAAATGTGACTCCAGCTGTTGCATAACTACAACCCCCAGCATGCACAGACTACCAAAGAGCATGCTGTGAGTTGTAGTTGGAACTCCAGCTGTTGCAAAACTACAACTCCCAGCATGCCCTTTAGCTTTGCATGCTGAGAGTGGTTGCTAAGCAACAGCAGGAGGTGAACAGGCTTCACCTCCTGCTGTATCCTGCCGCCGGGACCGCTGCCACTGCTGCTCCTGTCGCCGCCACCGCTCCTGAGGGGACCCTCGCCGGACCAGGGCAAGGTAGGAGACCCCCACCGGCCCCGATTGTCGCCATGATCACCATCCTGATCACCACCAAGCAGGGCCGTGATTGGTCGGTCGTTCCGACCGATCAATCACGTGATCGTGAGGCGCCATCCGTGCCACCTCACTCCTGCTGGGTACGGGTGAATGGGGCTGTCTCGGACAGCCCCATTCACCCTTTTTTTCCAGGCCACCGGGTCACCAGAGACCCGATTGACCTGGAATCATCGCAAATCGCCAGTCTGAATTGACCAGCGATTTGGGGCGATCACCGATATGGGGGGACCTCAGGACCCCCCTGGGCAATATGTCGGGATGCCTGTTGAACGATATCTGCAGGCATCCCGGTCTGGTCCCTGCCCGGCGAGCGGCAGGGGCCGGAAGAACGCAGGGCGTACCCATACGCCCTGAGTCCTTAAGAACTCGGAGACGGGGGCGTATGGATACACCCTGCGTCCTTAAGGGGTTAAAGACCATAAAAAATTTGTGTGTTTTTTTCTCCCCATTTACTTCTGCTCACTAGAGTTTCTGAAGGAGATCAGAAACAGTTAAGGCATAACGCAGGTAGACCAGGATAAACACTGCTCATAAAAATAAAGGGAATACTAAGATAACACATCCTAGATCTGAATGAACTAATCGTATACAATACTTTCGTCTTTACATAGTTGAATCTGCTGACAACAAAATCAAACAAAAATGATCAATGGAAATCAAATTTATCAACCCATGGAGGTCTGGAAATGGTCCTCAAAATAAGTCAAAATGAGGCTCAGTAGTGTGTGTGGCCTACATGTGCCCGTATGACCTCCCTACAATGCCTGGGCATGGTCGTGATGAGTTGGCAGATGGTCTCCTGAGCGATGCCCTCCCACACCTGGACTAAACCATCCGCCAACTCCTGGATAGTCTGTGGTGCCACGTGGTGTTGGTGGATGGAGCGAGATATGATGTCCCAGATGTGTTCAATCAGATTCAGGTCTAGGGAACGGGCAGGCCAGTCCATAGCATCAATGCCTTCCTCTTCCAGGAACTGCTGACACACTCCAGCCACATGAGGTCCAGCACTGTCTTGCATTAGGAGGAACATAGGGCCAACCACACCAGCATATGGTCTCACAAGGGGTCTGAGGATCTCATCTCGGAATCTAATGGCAGTCAGGCTACCTCCGGCAAGCACATGGAGGGCTGTGCGGCCCCACAAAGAAATTCCACCGCCAAACCGGTCGTGCTGGAGGATGTTGCAGGCAGCAGAACGTTCTCCACGGTGTCTCCAGACTCTGTCACGACTGACACATGTGCTCAGTGTGAACCTGCCTTCATCTGTGAGACAGGGTGCCAGTGGCCAATTTGCCATCTTGGTGTTCTCTGGCAAATGCCAAACGTCCTGCACAGTGTTGGGCTGTAAGCCTGTGGATGTCAAGCCCTCATACCACCCTCATGGTGTCTGTTTCTGACCGTTTGAATGGACACATGCACATCTGTGGCCTGCTGGTGCTCTTACTTGCACAAAGGTGGAGGTAGCGGTCCTGCTGCTGGGTTGTTGCCCTCCTACGGCCTCCTCTACGTCTCCTGATGTACTGGCCTGTCTCCTGGTAGCGCCTCTATGCTCTGCACACTACGCTGATAGACACAGCATACCTTCTTGCCACAGCTCGCATTGATGTGCAATCCTGGATGAGCTGAACTACCTGAGCCACTTGTGTGGGTTGTAGACTCAGTCTCATGCTGCCACTAGAGTGAAAGCACCGCCAGCATTCAAAAGTGACCAAAACACCAACCAGGAAGCATAGGAACTGAGAGGTGGTCTGTGGTCACCACCTGCAGAACGACTCTTTTATTGGGGGAGTGTCTTGCTAATTGCCTATAATTTCCACATGTTGTCTGTTCCATTCGCACAACAGCATGTGAAATTGATTGTCAATCAGTGTTGCTTCCTGAGTGGACAGTGTGATTTCACAGAAGTGTGATTGACTTGGAGTTACATTGTGTTGTTTAAGTGTTCCTTTAAGCAGTGTATAAGGAAGAAGTAAAGAAGCATCTGGGAGCATAGCTGCCAAGTCAGATATAGGAGTTGTCACAAGTAAAGGTGGTGACATTGGAGGCTTTAGTGGTGCTTCAAACTGTTCAAGACCAAGGTTTGAACATGTGGTAGTAACAGTCTCCTACACTCAGTGGTGAGTGGAGAGAGTGACATGGATAAAGTAGGAGGTAAGGATCTCTAAAACATGATAAGATTTAAAAAAAAAAAAAAAAAAAAAAGATTAGACACGTTAAAGATTTTTTGCTTCCATCTTGCCGAAGCCATTTTTAACCCCTTAAAAGGACACAGAAAATTTTCATTTTTTCCATCTTCACCTTCAGAGTCATAACTCTTTTATTACTCCCTCCACAGATCCATTTGAGTGCTTGTTTTTTGTCGCTCAGTACTGATCACAGCATCTGAAGGGTTACTGGTGGGCATCAGCATGTTCGCTATTGTCTGCAATTACAGATGGGTCCTCAGCTGCTATCAGCTCCTGCAATTGCTTCATAGCTGGGACAGGACTCACAACATACCTGTGCATCATGGTGCGCCAAGTACCAGGCAGCCAGAGCGTACGGGGGGGAAGGGCAAGGAAGGGAGACATAATAGATCAATTTTAATAGGGAAATAAGCTAACACAAAATGGGAGGGACTGGAGAGGGTACTATATAAATAAGAAGCGTATGAAAGGGCTACAAAGACAGATAATAAGACATATCAGCTGCATGGGTAGAGGAGATCCAAGGAACCCACACCTTATCAAAAAGTGTCATAGTGTCAGCTCTTATTGCATTTAGGCGTTCAGATTGCATAATATTGTTCACATGAGAGATCACCATTGGTAAGGAGAGACCAGACGTCCTCCATTTGGAAGAAATATGAATACGAGCAGCTAACAATATAAATTGAACTAAGCAAAACACTGCATAGGGCAATCTCTCAGGTTTAAGTCCCAGGAGGCACAGCACTGGGTCAAGGGTATGGGATCTTCCTGTTACAGAGGAAAGCCGGCCAATGACCTGTCTCCAGAAGGTAGAAACCTGTGGACAGGTCCAACATGTGTGGAGCACACTACCAACGTCCGTGCAGCCCCGAAAACAGTGGGGAGACACGGAGGGAAATAGAGCATGATTTCTCGCAGGAACATAATAAGACTTATGTAAAATCTTAAGGGCAGTTTCGGTCAACAAAACCTGTCAACTACCCCTGCTCAGGTGAATACAGCAATCATGCCAAGAGGGGAGAGGAAGGTCAATCTGTAGATCCTAGGCATTCCCTGAGGAAGGAAACAGTTTCTGAAACACGTTGGAGCCTTTTTGGTCTTTCTTTGGACTTGTAGTGACGTCACTGCAGCAGCGCTAATTCAAGATTACCCATCTCTTACCGAGCAGCTGTAATGGGACCTGGTAGAGACGCCACCAGCCGGGGCTGTCTCCCAGACCGTTAAAACCACCCTTACGTCCATTGATACTTATCAGATACTGAATGTTTAACAATATAAGAAGTATCCAACTTTAATACCCACAGGTCTAATTGCTACTGTTACCTACATTGATACTGTCACTTCCCTCATGAGATATAACTGCTAAACTCCTTCGCTATATTCACCGCAGCTAGGTACGAGAAACACGCAAACTTACAATTAATTTTTTTACACCTATACACACCACTGTATCCTCTTACACCAATTAGGGTCTTTTTTCCCCCCAGCACCTCCGATCCTCCACCTTAACCTCAGGAAGACATCACTGAAGCTGCAGGAGATAATCACTACTTTCAGGGACAACTAATTTTACCATATTCAATTTTATTCATTTTTTATCCTTTTTGTTCATTATTTATTTAATAAATACTACCAATTTTTTTAGCGCCGGTATTTATTTATTTCAATTTTTGAAACACCTTTATGGAATACAGGGATCCATAATTAATACCTGGCAGCTTTTACACTATAGCATTTGACTGGAAGCGCTGGTATATATACATATAGGGCCTCATTTACTAAGCTGAAACCGATCAGTCTGTTTATTTTGTCTGAGACATGTCCGCACCAGTGTGCGCCTGAAAAACCCGACAAACCCGAAAAGGGGGCGTGGTTTATCAACCTGACCGATTAACTATTGAATTCACAGAAAACCCTGTGGGTAAATGGCTGGAAATATCGACCTAGAAAAAGCTGGTCAGAAAATGTTCCCGACTTTTCCCAATACTAAATAGAGAGGAATCCTGCAAGTCTGAAACAACTTTTCCCACTAGTAAAAACCCGAAACTCTTAGTAAATGAGGCCCATAGTTTTTTAATCTGTAGATCCCCTTCCCACTGAGTCATGAAGGGCAACTTGATTGAAAGCAGAATACAAAAGTGAAAGGGCACCAGGACGAAGAGGGGAGTATAGAGCCATAGCCTCAAAGGAGGTGGGGTCAATCAATGTAGTAGAAGCTATAGAATGGAAAAAGGAAAGAATCTGAGATAAGCGAAAGGACTCTTCTGGGGGAGGGTGATATCTAGCAAGGAAAATGGAGCGAGAGATCAATTTCTTCCCCACAAGAAAATGGTGGAGGAGAAAATGACGTTGGGAGAGCCACCAAGAAAAGTCAGATTTCCTAAGGCCAGGAGGAAAAAGGGTATTACTAAGAAGAGGTGTGACAGGAAACACAGAAGATTGGAGAGAGAGCTTGAAACGGACAGACCACTAGAGAAGGAGAGAATATAGAGAGATTGTTGCCGAATAAGGAACATAAGAAGAAACCGGCATTGCAGACCACATAACAGATTGCAGGGAATGGGGGGCTAAAAGGTCATTTTCAAGAGAAACCCCTCCGGAAAACCTGAAGAAGCATTTCATAGCAAGGATTGAGCTAAGCAGGCTGCCCCATAGTAATGAACAAAGTTAGGGACAGACAATCCCCCCAATCGCTTATGACAATACAAGATAGATCTAGGAACACGAGGAGGACAGCCCCCTCAAATAAAACAATACACATCTGCCTGAAGTTTACGGAGGTCCGTCATCTGAATGGGGATCAGGAGCGTCCGAAACAGATAGAGGAGTCTGGGAAATACAGTCATCTCGATGGCGTGCACACGTCCCAGCTATAAAATATGTGGGAGGTTCCATTTTGCGAGGTCCTCTCTAATAGATTTATAAATGGGGATATAGTTCAATCTATAGAGATCCAACAGGGAAGTAGGTAAAGAAATACCCAAATAAGAGAGGAAAGGAGAAGAGGTACAGAGAGAAAAGTTCACTGAGATTAAGTGCTGCACCGACCAAGGAGTGTTGCAATAAAGAACTTTGGATTTAGGTCTGTTTACCACCAGGCCCCACACCGCAGAGAACCGGCCCAATGTGGCAAACAGATTATGAAGTGAAGCCAGCGGTTTGGTAATCGTAAGGAGGAGGTCTGCAAGTAAATTTACCTTATAGACCGGGGAACCAATCATTGCCCCTGAGATAGAAGAATGAGAAGAAGGTAATTTACCCCTTAAGGACCCAGCCCATTTTCATCTTAAAGGGGTACTCCACAAGAAAACATTTATATATATTTTTTTTAAATCAACTGGTGCCATAAAGTTAAACGGATTTGTAAATTACTTCATTTAAAAAATCTTAATCCTTCCAGTACTTATCATTTGCTGTTATGAACCACAGGAAGTAAAGAAAAGAACTTCCTGTGGATCATAACAGCAGCTAAGTACTGGAAGGATTTAGATTTGTTTAATAGAAGTAATTTACAAATCTGTTTAACTTTCTGGCACCGGTTGATTTAAAATAAAAATATATTTTCCAGTGGAGTAACCCTTTAAGGACCAGAATTTTTGCACATCTGACCACTGTCACTTTAAAGCATTAACCCCTTAAGGACCCATGGATATGGCCTGGCTTCCAGGTAGTTAAGGACCGAGGGCGTACCTGTACGCCCGTGGGAATTTTGGTCCCCGCCGTGCGCCGGGCCAGACCAGGGTGACTGTTGATATCGATCAGCAGGCACCCCGCGCAAATGCCCAGGGGGGTCATCATGTGAATTCACACTTGCGATTTGCGGCGATTACAGTGATGCGGGTCACGTTTGACCCCCAGACCTGGAGATACATGGTGATCGGGGGTGTAAGATACACCCCCAATCACCTCCTCTATCTATGGGGAGGTGGCCATTTCGTCACCCACCCAGGAACGTTGCTTTTGGCCGGACGATTGTCCAGCCAATAGCAGCGGGCAGGGGAGGGGTTAATGTCCCCTTCTCGCAGCTCTACCGGCTCACTGAGTTCATTCAGTGGGCAGAGCTGTGAGAGAGAGCCAGGGTCCCTCTATCTGCAGAGATCTGTGCCCCTCAGGGCTGAAGAAGTGACCATTTAGTCAGGGTGAGTTGTCAGTGAAGGGAAAGGTAGGAGGTAAAAAAAAAAGTAAAAAGATATTCCCCGACCCCCTAATAGGTCCCCAAGGGTCCGCCGCAGCTTTTTCAGCATGGCCCGGGCCCTATTAGGGGTTCACGGTGCTGCGATTAGCCCCCCCCCCCCTTTATTGGGGGGGGGCGCAGCGCTTCCCCCCCCCCCATATAACGGTGTGTGATTTCTAATCACACACCGTTATATAATACAGTCACACCAAATACACACTACATACTCCCCCTACACACACACATACACACACACCCGCCACTGTAGAAAAAAGGCGATGGCTCGCCGGGCATTTTCGGTAGAGAAGGCATACGCTTTTCTTGCCTCCAACTCCGAATCTGTCAGTGAGGACGAGGAAGATCCTACATTCCTGTGTTCTTCCTCGTTCTCATTATCTAGTACTGATGATGAGCCCCCCCAGAGGATGGAGGAGACAACGCCAGGCGAGGCCACGCACCCCCCCAAGATAGTGGCCCAGTGACCGGCAGTAGTACGAGCGACAATGCCGCACGTACTAGGAGTCCGACCCCCCAGACAAGTGTACCGGAGCCCCCTTCCTGTTAACCTGTCTGGAGACCCCCAGAGGCTTATCAGCCACGCATTCCGGAGTTTGTTGGCAACTCCGGAACCCGAATTGACACGGCTGGATTTACTGAAATTTACTATTTCAGTTATTTTTTCAGTGACAGCTGAATCAATCACATGGTGGAGCAGACGAATCTGTAAGCCCAGCAGTTCATCGCCCACCATCCTGATTCTTTTTTGGCCAGGTCCAATGAAAGGTACGCCATTGACGCAGCAGAAATTAGGACATTTTGGGGCCTCTTGCTGCATATGGGCCTGGTCAAAAAGCCCAGTGTCAGACAGTACTGGAGCGGGGACATCCTATACCAGACCCCGCTTTACAGTATGGTCATGACACGGAAGCGGTTCGAGGCCATTCGGAAATGCCTTCATTATGCAGATAATGAGGCATGTCCACCCCGAAGTGATCCCGCCTATGACCGGCTTTACAAAGTGAGGCCGGTCATCGATCACTTTGGGGCCAAATTTTTGGAGGCCTACGTACCGCTTAGGGAGCCCTCGGTAGAGGAGTCTCATCAGTTTTAAGGGGAGACTCATATTCCGTCAGTATATTCCCTCGAAGCGGGCACGGTATGGCGTTAAGCTCTACAAACTTAGTGAGAGTACCTCCGGGTACACTTACAAGTTTAGAGTATATGAGGGACGAGATTCCCGTATTGAACCCCCAGATTGTTCCCCCACTCTGGGTGTTAGCGGGAAAATCATTTGGGACCTTGTGCATCCATTGCTGGATAAGGGTTACCACGTGTACGTGGACAACTTTTATATCAGCATCCCTCTGTTCACATCCCTTGCCGCTAGATCCACGTCCGCTTGTGGGACCGTGCGGAAAAACCAGAGATGCCTCCCTCTAAATTTTGTTCAGACACCTATGCCCAAGGGCAAGTCCCGTGCCCTTACCCATGAAAACCTGTTGCTGGTCAGGTATAAGGATAAGAGGGATGTCCTTATGCTGACCACAATTCATGGTAACGGCAGCTCACATGTCCCTGTGCGAAGTACCACAACAACAGTTCTCAAGCCTGATTGTATTCTGGACTACAATCAGCATATGGGGGGAGTTGATCTTTCTGATCAAATCCTCACGCCATACATCGCCATGCGAAAAACACTGGTATGGTACAAAAAAGTTGCAGTCTACTTGGTACAGGTTGCCATGTACAACTCTTTTGTACTGTCCCAGTGCACTGAAAAAACAGGGACATTACTCCAGTTCCAAGAAGAAGTCCTAAGGGCCCTGATCTTTGCTGACCGGGAAAGAGCAGGCCGGACTTCCCAAGAAACTGAAATTATAGGTGCCAGGATCCCAGGCCCAGGCCAACACTTTCCAGGTGAAGTCCCCCACACTGGAAAGAAGGGACGATCCCAGAAAAAATGCAGTGTGTGTCACAAGAGGGGGATACGGAAGGATACCACCACTCAATGTGACACTTGCCCCTATCATCCGGGCCTCTGCATTAAAAACTGCTTCAAGGAGTATCACACTTCCATGCGGTACAAAATTTTCCCTCTTCATTTTAATTTTCCATAATTTGACCCCAATGTACCAAGTCCAGAGTACATTCCAAGTTTTAACCCCATAAACCACTAAATTGCCCAAAAAATGTTTCATAAAAAAAAAAAAAAATTATTTTTCTCCTTTTACCACTTGTGAAAATTAAAAGTTTGGGGTAACCCCAGCATTTTAGTGTAAAAAATCTAATTTTTCCTTTTCACATCCCAAATTAATAAGCATTTCTCAAACACCTGTGCGGTATTAAGGCTCACTGGACCCCTTGTTACGTTCCTTGAGGGGTGTAGTTCCCAAAATAGTAGGCCATGTGGTGGATTTTTTGCTGTTCTGGCACCATAGGGGCTTCCTAAATGCGACATGCCCCCCCAAAAACAATTTCAGAAAAATGTGCTTTCCAAAAGCTAAATGGGACTCCTTCTCTTCTGAGCATTGTAGTGCGCCCACACTGCACTTGACGTCCACACATGGGGTATTTCCATACTCAGAAGAGATGGGGTTACAAATTTTTGGGGGCATTTTATCCTATTTCTCTTTGTAAAAATGTTAAATTTGGAAGAAAACTAGCATTTTAGTGAAAAAAATTATAAATAAAATACACATCCATCTTTAACAAAAAGTCGTGAAACACCTGTGGGGTGCTAAGGCTCACTGGACCCCTTGTTACGTTCCTTGAGGGGTGTAGTTTCCAAAATAGTATGCCATGTGTTTGTTTTTTTTTGCTGTTCTGGCACCATAGGGGCTTCTTAAATGTGGCATGCCCCCCAAAAACCATTTCAGAAAAACTCACTCTACAAAATCCCACTGTTGCTCCATGCTTTGTAGTGCACCCACAGAACACTTGACATACACATATGAGGTATTTTGTTACTCGTGAGAAATTGGGCTACAAATTTTAGGAAGATTTCTCTCCTTTTACCCCTTGTAAAAATTCAAAAACTGGGTCTGCAAGAACATGGGAGTGTAAAAATTAAGATTTTGAATTTTCTCCTTCATTTTGCTGCTATTCCTGTGAAACACCTAAAGGGTCAACAAACTCTGAATGTCATTTTGAATACTTTGAGGGGTGCAGTTTTTATAATGGGGTCATTTGTTGGGTATTTCTAATATGAAGGCCCTTCAAATCCACTTCAAAACAGAACTTTCATCTGATGAAGGGTCACGTGACCTGAAACGCATCATGTTGCTTATCCAGGAGGTTTTATCGTTTGTACTTTGAGACGCCAATGTCATAGTTTTTTTTGGAATAAGAATAAAGGTGAAGTTTATTATACAGCTGGCTTCTGCACTTTTCTTCCTGAGCTGGAAGCTTTCTTGCCGTGCGGAGGATCGGGTGAGCCGACAATCCTTGTTACTATACATCAGGGGTCTCAAACTCAAATTATCCGGGGGCACTGGAGGTAGAAGCTGGGTGAGGCTGGGCCAAATGCGCCCATTACATATAATGCCCTCATCATACACCCCTCATCATCCACCAGCAGTAGCAGGTTCCCCACATTAGGTAGGCAGCAGGTTCCCCACATTAGGTAGTAGCAGGTTCCCCACAATAGGTAGTAGCAGGTTACCCACATTAGGTAGTCAGCAGGTTCCCCACATTAGGTAGGCAGCAGGTTCCCCACATTAGGTAGGCAGCAGGTTCCCCACATTAGGTAGGCAGCAGGTTCCCCACACTAGGTAGGCAGCAGGTTCCCCACATTTGGTGGGTAGCAGTTTCCCCACATTAGGTAGGCAGCAAGTTCCCCACATTAGGTAGGCAGCAAGTTCCCCACATTAGGTAGAAGCAGGTTCCCCACATTAGGTAGAAGCAGGTTCCCCACATTAGGTAGCATTTTCGATTACCCCCTTACCCTCCCGACTCACACACAGACACCCACACAGACAGACACCCACACATGCACAGACAGACAGACACACACACACACACATGCACACATACAGACACACAAACACATAGACAGGCACACATGCACACACACAGACAGACAGACAGACACACATGCACACATACACACATAGACAGACACACACACATGCACACACACATAGACAGACACCCACACAAGCAGACAGACAGACACCCACACATGCACACCCACACACATGTAGACAGACAGACACCCACACAGGAACACACACATAGACAGACACACACACAGACAACCTTACCTGTACTGCACTGCACTTCTCCTCTCTGTAGTAGTGAAGAAAACTGTGTCTTGAAGCGTTCTGTGTCCCGAATAGCTGAGGAAAGTGCTGAGTCACTGTGCTGAGTGCTCGGACACTGTGATTGGTTGATGGGGGGGGGGGGGTGTGCAGTCTCTGCTCTGCTTAGGACACAGAACTACTTCAAGACACAGTTTTCTTCACTACATACCTGGCACGGGCCACAAACTTTCCTTCCATGGGCCGCAAATGGCCCGAGGGCCGGGAGTTTGAGACCCCTGCTATACATGGTCCCTGGAAAATTTCGATTTTTAAAAATTTGTGAAAAATTTGAAAATTGCTGCTGAACTTTGAAGCCCTCTGATGTCTTCCAAAAGTAAAAACATGGCAACTTTATGATGCAAACATAAAGTAGACATATTGAATATGTGAATCAATATATCATTTATTTGGAGAGCTTCAAAGTTAAAAAACTAAAATTCTAAATTTTCAATTTTTTGATCACATTTTTGCATTTTTCACCAAGAAATGATGCATGTATCGACAAAATTTTACCACTAACATAAAGTAGAATATGTCACAAAAAAACTATCTCGGAATCAGAATGAAAAGTAAAAGCATCCCAGAGTTATTAATGCTTAAAGTGAAAGTGGTCAGATGTGCAAAAAATGGCCGGGTCCTACATTGAAAATTGGCTGGGTCCTTAAATGGGCACTGTCATGAAAAATTATTTTTGATATGTTGTAGTACTTAAGTACTACAACATATCTCTAATATACTTTTATTTAAAAAAATGCTTTTAAAACATTTTAAAAGCAATTTAAAATTCGGCCACTAAGCGTCGCCCTCCTAGTGGCCGAATGCAGTGCGGAGTGACATCACTACAAAATTCCGGCAGGGCATCAGTTAAAATTTTGCGCAGGAATATCCAGGGCTGAGCATTGGCTCCCCGCACTCGATGACGGCCCTGCTGCAAGGTACGGGGGGCGCTGCTGCAAGATAAGTGGTGCGGGGGAGCGCAGCTGCAAGGTGCGGGGCGCTGCTGCAAGGTACGGGGGGCTCAGGGTGGGGGGCAATGCTGCAAGGTACGCGTGGGGGGGTGTTTGGGTGTTACTCACCGAGCGTCAGGAAGAGGCTCCCCCACACCCGTCCCTCCCACATCGGGAGTTGTAGTGGTGAAACAGCTGGAGGCACCCTGTTAGGAGAACTAAGGGTGGAAGTTGGCCCCCCCAGCAGGCATCAGTGACGTGGTGCCTGCTGGGGAAGTCTGCCTGGTAGTGAGCACATTACCAGGCAGACTAAATGCCATTTTTAAAATAGTAAAAAACAAAATAAAGGCAGGGAGGGTGTTAGGGATAGAAGGGCAATAGGCAGGGACAGAAAAAAAAACCATGATGGTGGGAGCTACCCTTTAAGGGGTTAATAACTCTGGGATGCTTTTACATATTGAAAGTATTCAAAATGACATTCAGAAAGTTCAGGAATAGCAGCAAAGTGAAGGAGAAAATTCAAAATCCCCCCTCAAAACGCCCCCCAAAATTTGTAACCCATTTTCTCTCGAACAAGGAAATACCTCATATGTGGATGTAAAGTGCTCTGTGGGTGCACTAGATGGCTCAGTAGGGAAGGAGCGACAATGGGATTTTGGAGAGTGAATTTTTCTGAAATGGTTTTTGGGGGGCATGTCACATTTAGGAAGCCCCTATGGTGCCATAATAGCAAAAAAACACATGGCATACTATTTTGAAAACTATACCCCTCAAGGCATGAAACAAGGGGTCCAGTTAGCCTTAACACCCCACAGGTGTTTGACGACTTTTCGTTAAAGTCGGATGTGTAAATGAAATGGTTTTTTTTTTCAGTGCAGTTTTTCCACAAATTTCACATTTTTACAAAGGGTAATGGGAGAAAATGCCCCCCAAAATTTGTAACCCCATTTCTTCAGAGTATGGAAATACCCCATGTTAGGACGTAAAATGCTCTGCGGGCAAACTACAATACTCAAAAGAGAAGAAGGAGTCACATTTCGCTTTTGGAAAGGAAATTTCGCTGAAATGGTTTTTGGCGGGGGGGGGGGGGGTGTAAATAAAAAAAATAATGTCTCTTAAATGCTGGTTTTTCCCCATATTTAACATTTTTGAAAAGGGTAATAGGAGAAAATGCCTCCTAAAAAATATAGGGCAACACCAGCATGTTAGGAAAATTTGCCACAGCTCAATCTTGAAGCAGGAAACTCACTGTAAACCCCTGCCCGTGTTTGCACGGGGTGCCTGCTGAATGATTTCAGCAAGCATACCAGTCCGGTCCATGCCCGGTGAGTGGCGGGGCCCAGAATTCCCACGGGCATACAGGTACACCCTGGGTCCTTAAATACCTGGGAGCCAGGGCGTACCTGTATGCCCTAGGTTCTTAAGGGCTTAAGTTAAGCTATTGGGTTAGAATATAATGAATGCAAAGCATTAACAGCGTGAAATGGTCCAGAAAAAACCCATGGCATGGAAAACTCCAAACAAATAAGGCCATGATACAGTATTGAAGACCTTTCAATATCTAAACCTAGCAGTGTAAGTGGGATGTTGGTAGCTGAAGCCCAGTGAACTACATAATAAACGATATTGTCGGGCGCTTGTCTGCCAGGGATAAAACCCACCTGGTCATTATAAACAAGGCCTGGCAATATAGTATTGAGTAGTCTGGTAAGAAAAAAGGTAAAAATTTTGGAGTCCAAAGGCAGATAACGGCGGTAATTAGAGGGGAGAAGGGGATCCTTGTGTGGCTTGGGTATAACAACAATAGACGCGTGAAGGAATTCGGGGGGCATTGCAGAGCCAGAAAGCAACTTGTTATAATAGGAAAGAATATGGGATATTAGGATTGGTTCAAATTTTTGTAGTAAAGGGCAGATAGGCCATCTGGGCCTGGCTCCTTACCTAGTTTCAGATGAGCAATGGCATCAGCAACCTCCTTGGCGGTGACAGGAGAATTAAAATATATATATATATATATATATATATATATATATATATATATATCTCAACTGGCTCCAGAAAGTTAAACAGATTTGTAAATTACTTCTATTAAAAAATCCTTTCAGTACTTATGAGCTCCTGAAGTTGAGTTGATCTTTTCTGTCTAAATGCTCTCTGATGACATGTGTCTCAGGAACCGCCCAGTTTAGAAGTAAATCCCCATAGCAAATCTCTTCTACTCTGTGCAGGTCCCAAGACAAGCAGAGATGTAAGCAGAGAGCACTGCTGCCAGACAGAAAACAACAACTCAACTTCAGAAGCTGATAATTATTGAAAGGATTAAGATTTTTTTTTTAATAGAAGTAATTTACAAATCTGTTTAACTTTCTGGAGCCAGCTGATATAAAAACAAAGTTTTTTCCTGGAATCCCTATCAGAAGAGGAAAGGGTGGGAAGTGAAAGAGAACTTAAGTAAGCAGAAATAGAAGAAGAAGAGGGGGGAGAAGAAGGAGAGCTCGACATAGAGAAGATAAAAGGAATGAAAGACCACGTAGATTTGGGATAGGTCAGAGGTAGGCACACCCGGCTTGAGCTGAAGGCTGTGCATCAAGTTGCAGCCTCGTAGTTCTTAAAACCTAGAGAAGGTACAGCGAGGGAGATGGCTGATGGGCAGTCGCCAGCCAGGCCAACCTATGTTCAAGAGTAGCCTGAGCTCTCGTCCAGTCCCTTTTTAACTTAGAGGCAAGGGCAATGAGTTTCCCCCTGACATAAGCTTTGTGCGCCATACAGACCCACCTAGTATCCGCAGAAGAAGTGTTCGTGGAAAAATATTCGGAAAGGGCAGTTTCAATCTGGGAGAGAAGGTGAAGGTGACACAATAAGGATTCATTAAGGTGCCATGTATAAGGGGTGGAGCAGGGACTCCCAAATTGAAAGTGAGCCATGACTATATCATGATCAGACCAGGCACGCTAGATATGCTGTGCATACAGAAAAGAGGCGAGAGAGACAGAATTAGTCAGAATCTAATCTATTCGGGTATAAAGACAGTGAGCAGGAGAATAATATGTATAAATTCTTTGAGCTAAGTTATGCTCCTGTCAGACATCAGCCATGTCAAGATCAGCAAACTGTCTATGAAGGAGCCTTTGTTGTGCCCCAGAGGGCGTACAACCAGAGGTGTGCTACCTGTCCAGCATTCCATTGGCAACCATGTTGAAATTGCCTGTCCAGAGCAAAATGTCGTAGGTGAGAGATTGCAACCTGATCGCCAATCGGACAAAAGGGGATCATCATTCGGGGCATAAGAATTAACAATACACACTCTCCGCTCCTGAAGGACGCCCTCCAAAACAAGAAAGCGCCCCTCAGGGTCAGAAAATGAAAACTAGAGTGTAAAAGGAAAATCATCATGTAAGAGGGTAATTACTCCTCTCTATTTAGTAGAATGGGATGCCATAAAACATCTAGAGTACTTAGCATGTTTAAATTTAGGGAAGGAGGTAACAGTAAAATGGATCTCCTGGAGGCCAATAATATCAGGGCTGTGTTTGAAATAATCAAGGAAGGCTTTTTTTCCGCTTTACAAGGGAATTCAGTCACTGAACATTATGGGAAATAATACAACACATTGTAACAAATCAGGGAAAAGTAAATAGAATAAGGCAATAACCATGTAGAGATGAAGAGACAAGTGGAACAGAGGGAAAGGAGAGGGCAAATGGTAAGGGAAAACAGACAACAAGACATGAGGACCAAGAGAAGAGGGGAAAGGAAAAAACAGACACTCAAGAGGAAAACATAGAAAAACAAACAACAAAGAAACAAAAGAACAAGAGCACATGGGAGGACAAACTGCAGGAGGGCAATAGCAATCCCCGAAGTCCGACTCAACCCAAAAGAGTAGGGCAACATGTTAGTCCATCCCGCCGGGAAGATTGGAAGGCAGGTCAAAACCTGCTATGGTCTGCAGTAGAGCGGTAAAGAAATAGGAGCAGAGGAGATAAAGAGCCAAAAAACTAAAAGAACTATCTGAGGAGAAGATAGTAAGGCCAAGAGAAAAATGGGAAAGGGAAAAGGAGCCAAAATAAATAAAAAAGAGGAAAAGCAAAAAGAGGGGAAAAGAGGGGGAGTCAAGTACCAGTAGAGCAATCACAGGGATGAGATCCGGAGGCATATAATGAGGTGCAGCAAATCACTGGCAGCGTTGAGCACGAGGGATCCATCCTGTAGAACTATTATCGAGAACGTCAACATCTATACAACTGTCTATAACAAGAAATAATATCCAAAGTATCCAGAAGTAACAGTCCAAGAATAAACCAGTATGTAAACAAACAAGCAGGAGTAGCATCATCAGCTGAGAGTGAGAAACTGGGTGTCCCAACAAGGTAAAGGCGTCCACGCCAACAGGAATAGATCCTGGTAACTAGCCACAGGTGGCTAGTGGAGGAAGAAGGGGAATCACATCACTTCCAGTAGGACAGGGTAGGCAAGCAGGTTATCCCGATCTCAGCCCTCTGCCACATGCGTTTGAGAGCAGCAGATATGGACAGTAGAGGTGCGTGTTGGTCGTATGGGATGTTCTCCCGGTGCAGGAACTCCATGGTTTCAGAGGGTGTACGTACCACTTACATTTGAGAGCAGACTTGTAACTGTAGATTAAAGGTGAAACCCATCTATAACGGATTTGAGCTTTTTGCAGGGCCAGAGTGATAGGCCTCATGTTACAACTCCTTTCCAAAGTTGAGGGGGCCAGATCTACATAAAGGTGTACGGATGCAGGAAGACCTGGAAGGCTGATATATTCTGAGCTGCTTGCAGAATCTTCTCTCATCTCCGGGTAGTGCATACGGAGGACAAGGTCCCTGGGGATATCAGGTCCCTTGGGCCGGCCTAACCCCCTATGAATAAGGTCCATGTGTAATAAGACCTCCACTTGAGGGAGGAGGTGGGAGAACAGGTCCAGGGCTGCGGCCGAGAGATCTGTAACGGTTTCAGGCAAATCACGTATACGAATGTTAGCTCTATGTGACCTGTTTTCCAAATCCTCAATCTTAAGCTCAAGTAGTTCCATACTTTCAGCATAGTCGGCAATAGCCATGCGGTCAATTTCAATGGCATCAGCCAGTTCATCGGCTCTCAGTTCTATGTCGGAGACCCTCTGTCCCAGATCACCCACCTGCCTTGTGAGGTCAACAACTGCTTTCCCCAGCTCAGCTTTAAACATCAGTTGGATGGAGCGGTATAGTTCAGCTTGAGTCATCGGATCAGCAGGTAAGGGAAGGAGCGGTGCAGTGTCTGCTATGTCATCCTCGACAGTGGCTGGCGGGCTCGGCATGCAAAGGAGTCGGCGCCATGTTGGACCGCTGGGAGACCCTTGGCTTGCTCTTCTCCATCTCGGAAGGTTCATCAAGCCATTAGGAGAGGTTTCACTGCTGTGGAGCTGATTTAACAGCACTTAGGCTGGGTTCACACTGCAGAATTTCTGGGCAGAATTTCTGCTGGAGATCGAGCCGGCGGCACTAGGACCGAGCAGACTGCGTTGCTGCCCCCATAGACGGCAATGCATTTCTGGGTGGATCTTTTGGGAGATCTGCTCAGAAATGCATTGCCATCTATGGAGATGGCAATGCAGTCCACGCGGTCCTGGTGCCGCCGGCTCGATCTCCAGCAGAAATTCTGCCCAGAAATTCCACAGTGTGAACCTAGCCTTAAGGAATCTAAATCCCGGCAGGTGGCGCAGAGCTCATAGAGAACACGTCCTTCCTAGTGAGCCGTGTGCATGCGCCCAGCCTGAGCTATTTTTAAACAGCTTTTAATGGACCATGGACTAGACAAAAACTGTCTCATTCAGAATGTATTGTAGATGCTAATGGGCATTCACTGTGACCTTTTTAGAGGTCATTCTAGAGAGAGGGGGTGCTGATCTCTGCTGTGAATGGTGTGAATGGTGTGAATCCAGTGTTATCTCTCTACTACTCTCAGTGTTATCTTCCTGTCTGTGCTGAGAAGTCATAGTTTAAGGCCTAGTGGCCAGAATGGAAACTGCAAGGTTTCAGGGTTACTATAAAATATAGCTAATACATTGGAAAATTTGAAAAAAACATTACCAAAAATTATTTTAAAACTATGGATAACTTGAATTAAACAATAGGTCATTTTCTGACAAATTCGCACGATGAAACATTTTCCAGTGATACCCCTGCACATGCCTCAGCAAACGTTTCACTCCCCACCTCTTTGTTTTCTCCACTCCATTCTTCTAGCCCCCAAAAGCATAATAGCTCATTGCTCCTGCTTCCCTTATACCAATCTTCATTTTATCCAGAAGAAAGACAAACAGCTACACACTCCCCAGCTCCTACACCTGTGCACGGACTGGGCAGCAGTGTTCCACGCCCAAACAGCAGTCAGAAATAGAACAAAGAGGTGTCCAGCAGTCAGAGTAGGTGCAAAAACAGGAACTTCTTTATTGGATCACGACAGGTACAATACAACCATAAAAACTCTGATGCGCTTTAAATCACGCTGGATTATTAGTCATGGCATATGCCATGACTAAGAATCCAGGGTGATTCGAAATGCGTCTGCATTTTTATGGTTGTATTGTACCTGTGGTGATCCAATAAAGAAGTTCCTGTTTTTGCACCTACTCCGACTGCTGGACACCTCTTTGTTCTACTTCTGAATCCTCATTTTATGTACAGGGCTATGCAGAAGGTGGGCGGTGGGCATAACAGAGAGATGGAGCATCAGGCAATAGTAAAGAAAATGATGTAATAAAAAGGGTTGTTGTTTTGGCAACTTCTCCTGTACAGCCCAATAACCTGCAGCTATTTTGTTATTTCTCCTGGTGTTAAGGATAATAATATAATGTACCCAGCACCTCATAAACTTATATTTGAGGGACCAGCAGGAATGAATTAATATCCCTGGCAAGTTATATAACCCAAATAGATAAATTTTACTAATTATGCACATTTTCCCAGAGTCTGATTTTAAAGATCACAGTCGACATTTGTTTTAATACTGAAGACACCTTGAAAGTATTGACATACCATAACATTTTAAAAGAAGAAATATCCTTTTACTTTCTATTGGTTCTACGGCTTAAACCACCAGGGCAAAATAAGTACACCAAAAAAAATAATAATACAGTATTATTTTGGTTTGACTTTTATGATCAACAAAAACCAACATGCAAAGAAGCATTTTTTTTTATTTTGCTCATCCCTAGGGGCCACATTTCTAAAATCTGCATTAGCAATTTTCTTTATATATTGATATACAAAGTAAAGCTAAGATTATTACAGAGCCTGTCATTTTAGAAGAAGGTACATAGCACTTTTGCTATGTACATAGATGTGCAGCAGAGTAAATATTCAATTACAGCAATATCAAAATTCCCTTTTATAAGGAAATCAGCAGTGCTTTTAGAACAGAAAAATAAATGTTTCTACTGTCTGTCAGCTCACATTGTGACATTTTGGCAAAACAGTATAAACACTTTCTGGCTAATATCCTTCCATTAAGATTTACGAGGCTGACAGCTCCTGCAGTTCAGTTTGGTTTCTTCGTTGATAAGTAAGCCATGCCAAATAACGCTTCCTTCATTCAGGAAACATTTACACAACGTCTAACTGTGTGATTAATGTTGTCCGTTTCTTCTACCATTTACCAAGGTGTCCAGCATAGAAGCTAAATAGAATAAGGCAAAATAGAAACCACATTTGTTGAGCTGTTTTGTATTACTGAGGTATGTTGCAAGAGTATGCAAAGCTGGAATCACATAGGAATATTTTGGTACAGTTTCTTACAAAGTTTCCGGAGTCACAAGAGTAGCTACAAGGGAAAATAGTCTATTCCCATTCACTCATGATTTCATTTAATCCACTTCTGGTTTTTGGCTTTAAAAAAAATAAAAATAAAATAAAATGCTTAAAAAAAACAGCATGTCAGTCAAGCACCAAATGTTTTTTTTTTCAATGGTGAGGGGAACAAAAAGTGCTGTATCCCATTAAAAAAAAAACCTGGATTTTTAGTTCCGTCAGGAAAAAAGATTTATCAGGGCAACATAAGTTTCGAACTCGGCCCAGGCAACCGATACATGCTAATGTTAGTGGAGCAAAATTTAAAACACATTTTTCATTCACTTCCGGTTCACCACATTACATAAAAACACAAAACTGTATTAATATAAAAACAAAATATATACAGAAACTGATATTCCCCATATCATCTAAATATTTGCATGGACATTATTGTACAGTGGTCCCTCAACATACGATGGTAATTCGTTCCAAACGACCCATCGTTTGTCGAATCCATCGTATGTTGAGGGATTCGTGCAATAGTAAAAGTGCATTTATACTCACCTGTCCCCGCCGCTCCGGACCGGGTCCTCACCGCTCCCGATGGTCTCACACCTGTCCCCGCCACTCCGGACCGGGTCCTCACCGCTCCCGATGGTCTCACAGGGGCTCCCGATGCTGTCCCGCTGCTCCGGTGTCTTCTTCGCGATCCTCCGGTGTCTTGCGCATCTTCTGCAGGGTCCGGGCCTCGCTTTCCGGTGACGTTATTACGCTGCTGCGCCGGCGCGGCGTGCGTAGTGACGTAATAACGACGCCGGAAAGCAAGGCCCGGACCCTGGAGAAGATGCGCAAGACACCGGTGGATCGCGAAGTGGACCCGGAGCAGCGGGGATAGGTAAGTGAACCTGCTGGGGCACATTACACTGCTATCCGACAGCAGCTTAAGCATTTTGCGCTGTCGGATAGCAGTTAATGCGATGGCCCCGACATATAAAAGCATCGTATGTCGATGCTGACATCGACATGCGATGGCCTCTGAGAGGCCATCGTATGTCGATTTTATCATATGTCGGGGCCATCGTAGGTCGGGGGGTTACTGTATATCATTTAAAATCATGGTATTTTACTTTTAGATTTTTCTCCCATATATTTTACTGACCCGTATGAATTGGATGCGCACAGATGGCTACAGAGATGTTGATGCTGCTGTCTTCATTGATATATGTATCAATGAAAACAGCGCATCGACATCTCTGCAGCCATCTGTGCGCATCTTCATACGGGTCAGTACAATATGTGGGAGTAAAATCTAAAAGTAAAATACCATGATTTTAAATTATATACAGTAATGTCCATGCAAATATTTAGATAATATGGGGAATATCAGTTTCTGTTTATATATTTTGTTTTTATATTAATACAGTTTTGTGTTTTTACATAATGTGGTGAAACGATAGTGAATGAAAAATGTGTTTAAAATTTTGCTGCACTAACATTAGCATGTATCGGTTGCCTGACAAAGAACCCAGGCCGGGTTCCAAACTTATGTTGCGCTAATAAATCTTTTTCCTGAACAAACTGTTCCAAGAGCTTTTATGAGGACGGCGCTAAAAATCCAAATTTTTTTTATGGGATACAGCACCGTTTGTTCCCTTCACCATGGAGAAGTCCCTATACCGGCGCCTCTGCAGAGGACCGGGTGCACATGTAAGCTGCCACCTCCATATCGACAAGGATCTTGTAACACCAAGCGACTCTACACTCAACCCCAAGTGTTATGCTCTCAGCACAACACTATCTAGTAAGCTGGGTCGCTAAAAGTAGGGATCCTTTCAGCACCTACTGTATTGAACTAGGAGCGCCCTTTTTTCCTATTTTTTTTCTTCAAAGCACCAAATGTTATTGCATCTAGGTGTTTCCATTCTGTTTGTCCACAATGCATTGAGCATGTTTTAGCGTGTGCTTCAAAGTATCACATACTGTACCTGGGTAAAAGAAGTTGCAACCATAGTAAACTGTTGAGAATTAAGGTTGGTGACTGACACAGAGGTTACACAAGTACTTTTCAATCTCCTCTCTGCAGAATTGTGTGTGTTACGCTCTATTCACACAATAGTTTGCTATACAGTGAACACTGTAACACTCACGTTTCTGAAGACAGGAACTCCGGTGTATGTGGATCCGCTGGACCTCTGTGGCAGATGACTCGGACCGTGCCAGGGAACGGAGTCTAAGGTGCCGCTGGTCTTCACCAGAGCCCGCCGCAAAACAGGATGGGCTTGCTGCTGCAGGCGACACCCAGGTCGTAACCCCCGGCAACGGCTTGACCACACAGGCGGCTGAGGAGATGCGAAGCACAGAGGGATGAGACAACTCATAGTCAGGATAGCTGTAGGTCAGGGCAGGCAGCACAGTAGCGTAGTCGGGACGTAGCAGAAGTTTAGTAGGCAGGCGGCAGAGAAGCAAGGTCAAGGTCACAAGAGCAGGAGAACTGGTACACGGCAAGGCAATACAAAGGAACACTTTCTCTAGGGCACAAGGCAACAAAGATTCGGCAGAGAACTGAGGAGGGTGGAGGAATTTATCAACAAGACACAGGTGGTTACACTAATGAGCGTACTGGCCCTTTAAATCTTAAAGCTCCGGTGCACGCACGCCCTAAGGGATGGGGACAGAGAGGTGGAAGCAGAGGCAGGGGAAACACCCGGAGAGTGACAGACTGGGGCTCGCATGCGGGTGCGTCCCGCAGTGCGAGTCCCAGCCCCGTCGGCAGCAGAAGGTAAGGGGACCATGTGCACACGGCCAGCGTGTGAGGCCGGAGCGCATAGCGTAACAAACAGTATGTCTGGATTAAACAAAAACAAGTAAAAAAAAAAAAAAGGACATTATACTGTATTCAGCTGTTGGCAAAATGGTTCTGCCAGTATACACCACACACATGAAAGGATCTGGGGAGATAGCTGCTGCCAAACAACCACTCTTCCACTGAGATGGGGAATAAGCCACTGCCAGACTTCTCTGGTGGCTGCTTATCTCCCTGACAACCATATGATCAAGCAATTGACAGTCAACACACCAAATCCTTCTTTTACTAAACCTAATGTGGCAGGGGGAGAGTTGGGAAATTCCCACACACGTTCGGTCGTCTGGTTTTAATAAAATTGGTAGGGGTAGTCGACATGTTTAAAGGGGTACTCAGGTGAAAACCTTTTTTCTTTTAAATCAACTGGTAGCAGAAAGTTAAAACATATTTTTAAATTACTTCTATTAAAAAATCTTAATCCTTCCTGTACTTATTAGCTGCTGAATACTACAGAGGAAATTCACTGAGTGCTCCAGCCTACACCTCATGAGATGTTTAGCCAATCACCGGCTGAGGCAGGAAAATGTTGCGGCTGGTGATTGGCTGAGCAGGCCGTCACTGCTAAGACTAGTAGGTCTCCAAAAGGTGGAGGCCACTTAAACCCTATCCTGTGGAAAGGTGATAAGTATTTGTTAACTTAATTAAGTTAACCTGATTTGTGGGAGGAGTCTGGTCTTTATATACCCAACTGATCCACACAGGTGCTGTCGGCAGCATGCAAGACGTCATTGCACCGGATGTGTTACGCCGAGCGCTCCGGGTCCCCGCTCCTCCCCGAAGCGCTCGCAGCATCCTCTCATTCGCAGCACCCCGGTCAGACCTGCTGACCGGGTGCGCTGCAATATCACTCCCAGCCGGGATGCGATTTGCGACGCAGGAGGCGCTCGCTCGCGATGCGCATCCCGGCTCCCGTACCTGACCCGTTCCCCGTCTGTCTTGTCCCGGCGCGGGCGCGGCCCCGCTCCTTAAGGCGCGCGCGCGCCGGGTCTCTGCAATTTAAAGGGCCACTGCGCCACTGATTGGCGCAGCAGGCCTAATCAGTGTTATCACCTGTGCACTCCCTACTTATACCTCACTTCCCCTGCACTCCCTCGCCGGATCTTGTTGCCATTGTGCCAGTGAAAGCGTTCCCTTGTGTGTTCCTAGCCTGTGTTCCAGACCTCCTGCCGTTGCCCCTGACTACGATCCTTGCTGCCTGCCCTGACCTTCTGCTACGTCCGTCCTTGCTCTTGTCTACGCCCTTGTACCGCGCTTATCTTCAGCAGCCAGAGAGGTTGAGCCGTTGCTGGTGGATACGACCTGGTTGCTACCGCCGCTGCAAGACCATCCCGCTTTGCGGCGGGCTCTGGTGAATACCAGTAGCAACTTAGAACCGGTCCACCAACACGGTCCACGCCAATCCCTCTCTGGCACAGAGGATCCACCTCCAGCCAGCCGAATCGTGACAGGATGCTGTAGTCTTGGTGCAAGGTTTGTTTGAATACGTCTCAGAGAGGCACTATTCGCTAGCCTATGATGCAGGGAGTACGGTAATGTGTCACGGTACCTTTCATGCTGCAGGCTGTGAAGCAGCTACATTTCGCTTGTACAATATGCTGTCTGGTCTGTATGGACCGTCTTTCAGTAAACACATGTAGCTGTGTTCTTACACATGACTGTTCTTTCATTTACAAGATAACTTTTTCCTTTATATGTGACATGGTGTAATCCAGTTTTATGCTCACAACCACTCTCCGTACTGCCCCCTCGCTGGAGACTCTTCTTCTGTGTCCCCGCATCTGTAAGCTCTTTCATGCTGCAGCCTATGACAAAGCTCTATCTCAGACAGCATGTCATCCACTTACAGACCATGAATAAGTTGTCATTATACATTGTACTGTTATACATCACCAGTGCATTTATTTACTGTGTTTATGTCACTGTTATATGTACACTACATATACATACCCCGTAAGTTGCTGTCAGAATACTGTTATATGTCACCATGGTTATGTCACTTATCGTTGATACACCATATTTTTTTTTATGTCACCATTCATATAACTTGTTTACTTATCATTACATACACATAGTCACATACGGGTTATGTCACCATAGAATATACTGTGCGCCCACCTGCTACATCAGTGAATGTTTCATAGCTTTATTGTCACATTTGTCTTGTTTTTAGCTCTGTCACGTAAGGCTTTAATTAATGTATGCAGGTCAGGTATTTCAAGCTGTCACAGCATTACTCTCATGGTTCTCAGGTCGAGTATGTTGGGCTGTTATCATGGCATTGCTTTTACATTTGTTCGTGTTGGAGGTCAGGTGTGATAGGATGTCATTATAATCCATGGGGACGTTACCACACGGTATTCCACATTTCCCCCGATTGAAAACCACAGGTCTTTTGAATGGATGCAGCTCATTTGTTTCAATGGGGGGGGGGGGGCTGATGTGTGGGCGGGAGGAAAATGGAATTATGGGATTTGTAGTGCAAAAAACTCAAAAAGGAAATACCAGTTCACAAAAAGATAGCCACAGTATTACGATGGACTCACAACACAGCCATTTAGCCCCAAGACAAGCGCAGGGCCTTCCTAAGCATGTCCTTTACTGTCTGCCAGATACGTACTAAAATCACCTTATGGTGGAGAACCCCTTTAACCTCTTAAGGACCCATGACGTACGCGTACATCATGAGTCCTCTCCTGATCTATAACGCGGGGCCACAGAGGGTAGGGCCCGGCCTCTAACAACAGCCGGGACCCATGGCTAATAGCGCGCGGCATTGATCGCGGTGCCACGCGCTATTAACCCTTTAGACACGGCGTTCAAAGTTGAACGCTGCGTCTAAAGTGAAAGTGAAAGCAGGGAGCTGTTGGGATAGCCGCGGCAAAATCGCGGCATCCCAAACAGCTTACAAGACAGCTGGAGGATCCCTACCTGCCTCTTCGCTGTCCGATCGCCGAATGACTGCTCAGTGCCTGAGATCCAGGCATGAGCAGTCAAGCGGCAGAATCATCGATCAGTGGTTTCTTATGAGAAACCACTGATCAATGTAAAAGATCAGTGTGTGCAGTGTTATAGGTCCCCTTGGGAGCTATAACACTGCAAAAAAAAAGTGAAAAAAAAGTGAATAAAAATAATTTAACACCTCCCCTATTCAAAGTTTGAATCCCCCCCCCCTTTTCCCCATAATAAAAAAAACTGTGTAAATAAAAATAAACATATATGGTATATCCGCCTGCGGAAATGTCTGAATTATAAAAATATATAATTAATTAAACCGCACGGTCAATGGCGTACGCGCAAAAAAATTCCAAAGTCCAAAATAGTGCATTTTTGCAGAAGTACGACAAAATCTAACCTATATAAGTAGGGTATCATTTTAATCGTATGGACCTACAGAATAAAGATAAGGTGTCATTTTTACCAAAAAATGTACTACGTAGAAACGGAAGCCCCCAAAAGTTACAAAACTGCGGGTTTTTTTTCAATTTTATCTCACAATGATTTTTTTTTCCCGTCTTGCCGTAGATTTTTGTGTAAAATAACTGACGTCATTACAAAGTAGAATTGGTGGCGCAAAAAAGTAAGCCATCATATGGATTTTTAAGTGCAAAATTGAAAGAGTTATGATTTTTTAAAGGTAAGGAGGAAAGAACGAAAATGCAAAAACGGAAAAACCCCGGGTCCTTAAGGGGTTAAGTCGTCACTTTACATTCCTTTCGTAGGTCACACGCTCCCGTGAGAGATAGGCTGCCTGACAATCCTCGAGCCTCATATCGTTGTCATTCCTTTGTACATTACAAACGTTCTTGTTTGGGGAAGATTATATCATCAATCCACGAGTCATTTGTTTTTGTACGTTACATACGCCCCTGTTAGAGGCAGATTGCTTGATAATCCATGAGCCTCATTTTGTTTCCGTTCTGTGTTACATACGATTCTGTCCAAGGCAGATTGCACGAGTCCACGAGCCTCATGTTGTTGTCATCTCTATCTTCCTCTTACGTTTGTTACCTCTTGTTGTATGTTCATGTCTTGTCACGTGTGTAGCTGTTGGTAAATTTGCCCTTATTGGTCTTTGTAACCTGCTGGTCAGGTATATTTTCTTTTGCGATAAGCCTCAGGATGCAGCAGTAATAATCTTCTTTACACCTGCAAGTATGAGGATACTGCCTTACTGGTACACGAAACCTCAGGTTAAGTATGTTATATCCTTTTATGTTTTGTATATGCAGGTCTTTCCATTGTTGTCACTTTATGTATGGCATGGTTCAATAGGATTACTTATATGTGTAGCACGGGACACTTTGCACATTTTCAACATCTATTTCCTTCTTCTGGCACTACCTATCTAAATACTTACTGCTGTCTGTGTTTTGGCCACTTCGCAATCTAACCGTCTCATAGCACCTTCTGTCTATCTAGCACTTCTCTATCCTATCTCAGTCACTTGGGTTACCTTATCCATGCTCACCCTGGTAGTACCATTCTGGTAGGCACTATGGGTTCAGTAGTGCCAAGTGGTAGATCCAGAATTCCATTTGGCTTCGGCTCCCTAACGGCTGAGCCACCTTCTGAGTAGGGGCTTCTCTTTGTCAGTTATCACTTACATGTTAACCCCTTGCCGCAAAATGCCGTTTCTAAATGGCTCTGCGGCACGGGAAGGTTGTGAAGCAAGCAATCAACCGCCGATAACACTGATCAATGCATTGCAATGCCATGGCATTGATCAGTCTATTGAATCAATGTAGTGCATGTTATAGTCCCCTATGGGGGCTATAACATTGCAAAAAAAAAGTGAAAAAGAAAAGTTAATAAAGATGATTTAACCCCTTCCCTAATAAAAGTTTGAATCACCCCCCTTCCCCCCCCCCAAAAAAAAAGTGTAAATAAAAGTAAACATATATGGTATCGCCGCATGCGTAAATGTCTGAACTATAAAAATATATTGTTAATTAAACCGCACAGTCAATGGTGTACGTGCAAAAAAATTCCAAAGTACAAAATAGCGTATTTTTGGTCATTTTTTATACCATAAAAAAATTAATAAAAAGCAATCAAAAGGGGGCGCATGCGTGCGGCTCACGGTAGAGGACGTAGGTGATGTGAGCTCCGTGCTGGACTTGCTCTTCCAAGCCTATATCAGCGCCTAACCGGCTCCATCAGCGGTGATTTTCCTGCACCAGTCCCGTGACTATGTCCAGGTCCGCCAGGAAGCGAAATAAGAAGCTCTCGCAGGGTCTTTCACAATCTATACCGGACTTTTTCCAATCCTCCCCCAGGCCCAACATGGCGGCGGCTTCCTCTCAGCGTTCTGAGATGGTGTCGGATGAGGAGGATCAGGGCCCCCCTAGCATGGCCCCAGAGGATGTTTTCCGCAATATCCAGAAGATGTTCAGGGCGGAACTACACAAGGCCGTGACTAACTTTACGGCTCAGATACAGGAGCTGGGGCAGCGGGTTGCGGACAACGAAACTAAATTGGACGAGCTGGCTGATGCGGCCGAGAATGACCGCCGCGACATTGACTCTCACACATCTAAACTGGAGGCCCTGGAGCTTAAGCTCGAGGGCCTTGAAAATCGATCAAGGAGAGCGAACTTCCGAATTAAAGGCCTACCTGAGAGCGATACCAACTTACCTGTTGTGGTGGACAAGTTGTTTCACGCGCTCCTTCCCCAGTTGAAACCGGAGCTATTGCGCATGGACCGGATCCACCGGGCCTTGGCTAGGCCGCGGTCCTCTGATATACCTCGTAACGTAATACTCAAGCTACACTACTCGGAGGTACGTGACCAACTGCTGTTTGCTGCCCGTGCTCTGCAAGCTTTGCCGGGTATGCCGCCCGAAGTAAAGCTGTACGCGGACCTCTCCCCCTCAACTCTGGAACGCCGCCGCCAATTACCCCGACGACGATTACCCTGACCCTAGTCCGTGAACGGGTTAAATATCGATGGGGGTTTCCCTTCTCCCTCTCCTTCCAGCTGAATGGCCATGCGTATGTGGTGCGCACGCTTGAGGAAGCTAAAGATGTGCTCACTAAAGAAAATATCCAGTGTGAACTCTCAACAGCCCTCCCGCAGCGAGGCCCCCGCCCGACAAGAACCTGGACTCGTGTCCCGGTGAACGGGAGAGGATCCCCTTCTGCACATGCTCCTGCGCAACCAACTCGAGTGACCTGAACTGTGGAATGGACGACAATTTTTTCTTTGCTTCGGGACTTCACCTACCTTCTTGCAGGCTGAGTAAGTCTGGACTAATGTGTCCTGATTCCCCGAATGGGTGGTGGAAGTAAGCCAGACGGGCTATTATCTGTGCTGGCTTTCCATCCTAGTTTTTTGTGTTTTTTTGTTTTGTTTTTTTTCTTTTATGTTGGGATATTCCTGCTATTCTCTTATCTTATGGTGTGCATGCGGTATGACAACATTGTCTGCTCCCCTTGTGGGGTTCTCTGGTGGACAGCCCCTCGGCACGAACTACTGGACTTTACATGTGTATAATATTGTCACACAATGTTAGGGGATTTAATTCCACGGTAAAGCGGAGGAAAGCATTTCGGGACTATGTTAAGCACAGACCGGACATTATCTGTATACAGGAATCCCATTTCACTGTTTCCTCGTTCCCTGCCCTAATCCACCCCCAGTATTCTAGGATATACATGTCCTCTTATGTGTCCAAATGTAGGGGTGTGCTTATCTGCCTCCGTTATACCCTGCCGTTTGATGTTGCTCATACCTATATTGATCCTGAGGGTCGATTTCTTATTCTGTTGGGTTCCCTTTACGGCCGTAGAGTGTGTGTGGTTAACTCCTATGCCCCTAATGCAGATCCCTTGTCTTTTTTTCATGATATGTGCTGTCGGCTGGAGGAGCTAGAGTACGAGTTATTGCTCTGGGCAGGAGATTTTAATACTGTCTATAATGGCACCTTGGATAGATCATCGCCTTCACCCCTACAGAGGTCTCGGGTGCAGCAGAGGCGGCTGCATTCTGCCTTTGTATCTCACCGTCTGGCTGATGCATGGCGAGAGCATAATGGCCCTGTGCGGGGATATACTTCTTATTCACCATCGCAGGGTCATTATTCTAGAATGGATTGGCTACTGCTTAATCCCCCCTCCCTCTCCCTTCTGTCCTATGCTAGACATGTATTATCAACTTGGTCAGATCATGATGCGGTTCTGGCTGAGTTGGACCTTGTGGGCGGACCCAATACCCCGTATAAATGGAGACTCAATGAGTCTCTTCTGACTAACCCCACTGTTAAATCTGCTATTATGGAGGACATTCGTATGTATTTTGAGCTGAACATCACGCCTGATTCTGATCCGATTTGGGTGTGGTCCGCACACAAGGCATACATTAGGGGGAGGTTTATTAGCTTAGCTTCTAGATTGAAAAGGGACAGGAATAGCCATCAGGTATCCCTAGAATATAAATACCGCCGGCTCTCTTTGGCCCATCAGCGTAACCCCTCTTTATACCTAGCCAGGGAGTTGCGGGATACGAAGTTGCAGCTGGACGCAGCCTTATCTCATAAGGTGGAACGAGCTATACGCTGGACGAAGGCTAAGTACTATAGATTCGCTAATAAACCTGATAAGTTACTGGCGACGATGCTTAAACAACAACAGCGTTTGAATTATGTCCATAGCGTCCAGCTGCGACCCGGGTCCCGCACATCTCACCCGACCCGTATTTATGAGATTTTCCACTATTATTTCTCCGCTCTGTATTCTGCTCCAGACCATCCTGCTACCTTTTCTTCGGCTCTCTCCTCTTTTCTCTCCCCCATCTCACTCCCTGCATTGACGCAGGAGGATAGGGACTTCCTTAATGCTCCCTTCACCGTTGACGAGGTCACGTCCACGATCTCCTCACTGAAGCTGGGGAAGGCCCCAGGTCCAGACAGCCTATCGGCTCAGTACTACAAGAAGTTTTCCTCCCAGTTGGCCCCGATTCTGACCTCTCTTTTTAACTCTCTTTCTTCTGCTGCTTCTCTTCCCGCTGATTTTCTAGCTGCTTTAATTAGGGTCATACCAAAGCCAAATAAGGATCCCTCCCTAGTGACTAACTATAGCCCGATCTCACTCATAAATTTAGATACTAAAATCCTTACCTCTATGTTGGCCCGTAGACTGAATACCTTACTGCCTAGGCTGGTGCATGCCGACCAGGTGGGATTCATACCTGGGAGACAGGCATCAGATAATATTCGTAAAGTGCTGAATGTCATTCATTGGGCTTCCACATCCTCAACCCCTACCATGCTGCTTGCCTTGGACATAGAAAAGGCATTTGATAGCCTCTCATGGCCATACCTGCAGGGTGTCTTGTTTAAAATGGGTTTTCGGGGCCTCTTTATTCACATTCTCCGCCTGCTCTACTCTGCTCTCTCTGCTTACCTTAAACTACCCACTACTTCCCCCAGCCCTATCTGCATCTCTAGGGGCACGCGTCAAGGGTGTCCTCTTTCCCCTGCACTTTTTGCATTGGCAATGGAGCCCCTTGCGGCCCTTATTAGATCATCCCTTGACATTTCTGGTGTCACTATTCATGACTCCCAACACAAGCTTAGCCTCTTTGCCGATGACCTCCTTCTCACCATTACACACCCTTTGACCTCTCTTCCTAACCTCTTTCAACTTCTTTCTACTTTTTCTCATTTCTCTGGCCTGCGTGTTAACCCCTCCAAGTCCGAGACTCTGTATGTTGGCATCCCTGAGCACACGCGGAAACTTATAGACCTTAATTTCACCTTTCCTGCTTCTTCCTCTTCCTTGTCCTATCTTGGTATTTCGCTCACCTCTTCTATCTCATCCTTGTATGCTGCTAACTATCCTCAGATCTATCGTTCTATTAGAGCTGATATGAAACGTTGTGATGTACCTCATTTGTCCTGGTTGGGAAGAGTCAACACAATTAAGATGGTGATCCTACCGCGTATTCTCTATCTCTTCAGGACCTTGCCAATCCCTGTAGGTAAATCTGACCTCCGGTCCCTACAGTCAGAGATCACTACTTTTATATGGGGGGGGGGGGGGGGAGAGGTCCCGTATCAAACTGACATCTATGTATTATCATAAAAGGTTGGGGGGGGTATGTCGGTTCCCAATCCACTTAAATACTTTTATGCTGCTCGATTGAGTCAGTTGGCCTGGTTTATGGCCTCTGAGCACGTCCCATTGTGGGTTGGTTTGGAGGAGTCCCTCATATCCCCTTACACTTTCCCCTCCCTATTCTGGTCGGTACCCCCGATGTCTCTTAGGGTCCCTTCCTCCGCTCTGCTTACTCTTCATTCACTGTCTCTCTGGAGGATGGTCCGGTTCCGCTTTCACCTTCAATCTTTCTCGGCTCCCTTAACTCCTCTGCTTCATAACTCCCTCTTCCCTCCGGGTCTCCGACCCTCTGATTTTCGGTGGTGGTCTGATCAGGGACTCCGCTGCCGCTATGACTTCTTGGTGAGGGGTCGCCTTCAGACGCTGGAGGAATATCATTCTCGTTACGACCCTCCGGCCTCTGAAGGTCTCCGAATCTTGCAGATCTTTTCTTTTCTACACTTTTTCCCCTCCTCTCTTCCGTCTCTTTCCCTCTCTCCTACTCTTTCTGACTTTGAACGTCTTTTTAAATACTCTCCTACTTGAAGGGGACTGTTGTCTATAATCTATAGTCTCCTAAACTCTCCCCCACCCGATACTAAACTGCCTTTTATGAGAAAGTGGGAATCTAATTTTCATACTACATTATCCCTCGATACATGGCACTCCTGTTGTGATTCTCTTAGTAGGGGTAGTTGGCAGGTCTCTCTCACCGAGACCTCTCTCAAGATTTTGCATAGAACATAACTTGTTCCCACGCGATTGAATAGGTTTTTCCGACCTCCTCGCCACTCTGTTTCTGGGGCTGCAACCATCTGGGCTCCATGTATCACACTTGGTGGTCTTGTCCAATTGCTAGATCTTTTTGGATGGGCGTGATCCATATGATCAGGGAGGTCACTGACTTTCCATGCCCACTCCAGCCGGCATTTTGCCTTCTTAGCAAACGGCCTAGCCGCATGTCTAATAGGTTATTTCGTTTATCCCAATTTATTTTGATGGCGGCTCGGGTGCATGTGGCGGGGAGTTGGAAGGCGCCTGACCTCTCACTGGAGAGAGTGATTGATAGGGTTAACACTATTATGTTGTCTGAAAAGTTGAATGCTATGAGGGATGATGTAGTCTCTGTATTTGAGAGGGTGTGGGACCCTTGGATTTCCTCCAAATACTGTCCTGATGTGCGTCTGACATTGTCACTATATTGAGACACATGTTCATTTGTTGTCTATATATTGTGCTGAACTACCCATATGCACTTCATTTTTGATGTCCGCCGTGTGTATACACCTGTTAATGTTAGTTGCTGTTTTATTGTTTCTTATATTTTCTTGTCATTGGGGTGCACCCCGATTATTTACTGAACTCTGATATCTTGCCAATGCTTAATAAAAGCTACATGTTTGACACTAAAAAGCAATCAAAAAGTTCAATAAAAACAAAAATGGTACCGATAAAAACTTCATATCACGGCACAAAAAATGAGCCCTCATACCGCCCCATACGTGGAAAATTAAAAAAGTTATAGGGGTCAGAAGAGGACAATTTTAAGAGAATACATTTTCCTGCATGTAGTTATGAAGTAATACAAAATCATACCTATATAAGTAGGGTATCATTTTAATTGCATGGACAAGTATTCAAAATGACATTTAGTAAGTGTTTTAACCCTTTAGGTGTTTCACAGTAATAGCAACAAAGTGAAGGAGAAAATTCTAAATCTTCATTTTTTAAACTCGCATGTTCTTGTACACCCAGTTTTTGAATTTTTACAAGTGGTAATAGGAGAAAAAGCCCCCCAAAATTTGTAACCCAATTTCTCTCGAGTAAGGAAATACCTAATATGTATATGTCAAGTGTTTGGCGGGTGCAGTAAAGGGCTCAGAAAGGAAGGAGCAATAATGGGATTTTGGAGAGTTTATTTTGCTGAAATGGTTTTTGGGGGGCATGTCAAATTTAGAAAGCCCCTATGGTGCCAGAACAGCAGAAAACCCCACATGGCATAACATTTTGGAAACTACACCCCTCAAGGCACGTAACAAGGGGTCCTGTTAGCCTTAACACCACACAGGTGTTTGATGACTTTTCGTTAAAATCGGATGTGTAAATGAAAAAAAAACATTTTCACTAAAGTGCAATTTTTCCCCCCCAAATTTACAATTTTTACAAAAATTTGTAACCCCATCTCTTCTGAGTATGGAAATAACCCATGTTAGGACGTAAAATGCTCTGCGGACGAACTACAAAGCTCATAAGAGAAGGAGCGCCATTCAGCTTTTGGAAAGAGAATTTGTTTTGGAATGGTAGTCAGGGGCCATGTGCGTTTACAAAGCCCCCGTGGTGCCAGTACAGTGGACCCCCCCACATGTGACCCCATTTTGGAAACTACACCCCTCATAGAATTTATTAAGGGGTGCAGTGACTATTTACACCCCACTGGCGTTTGACAGATCTTTGGAACAGTGGGCTGTGCAAATGAAAAATTAAATGTGAGGGAATTAATTTTTTTGTGTTTATGTCAGAACTGCTGTAAAATCAGCCACCCCTGTGCAAATCACCAATTTAGGCCTCAAATGTACATGGTGCACTCTCACTCCTGAGCCTTGTTGTGCACCCGCAGAGCATTGTACGCCCACGTATGATACACAGACACCTGTGGGGCGTAAATGCTCACTGCACCCCTTGATACATTACACGAGGGGTTCAGTTTCCAAAATGGGGTCACATGTGGGGGGGGGGGTCCATTGTTCTGGCACTATGGGGGCTTTGTAAACACACGTGGCCTTCAATTCCGGACAAATTTTGTGAAGCTGGAGGAACACTGGTTGGAAAACCCTTTGTAAAACTCTTGTGAAAATGAAAAATTTAGGGTAACACCAGCATTTTAGTGAAAAATGTTTTTCTTTTCATTTTCCCATCCAAATTTTATGAAAATTCGTGAAACACCTGTGGGGTGTTAAGGCTCACTATACCCCTTGTCACGTTCCGTGAGGGGTGTAGTTTACAAAATGGGGTCACATGTGGGTATTTATGTTTTTGTGTTTATGTCAGAACCGCTGTAAAATCAGCCACCCCTGTGCAAATCACCAATTTAGGCCTCAAATGTACATGGTACGCTCTCAATTCTGAGTCATGTTGTGCGCCCACAGAGCATTTTACGCCCACATATGGGGTATTTCCGTACTCAGGAGAAATTGCATTACACATTTTGGGGGTCTTTTTTTCCTTTTACTGCTTGTGAAAGTATGGGGCAACACCAACATGTTAGTTTAAAAAAACACAGGCTGGTGTAGCCCCCAACTTTTCCTTTTCATAAGGAGTAAAAGGAGAAAAAGCCCCCAAAATTTGTAACACAATTTCTCCCGAGTACGGAAATACCCCATATGTGGCCCTAAACTGTTTCCTTGAAATACGACAGGGCTTCGAAATGAGAGAGCGCCATGCGCATTTGAGGACTGAATTAGGGATTGCATAGGGGTGGACATAGGGGTATTCTACGCCAGTGATTCCCAAACAGGGTGCCTCCAGGTGTTGCTAAACTCCCAGCATGCCTCGACAGTCAGTGGCTGTCCAGAAATGCTGGGAGTTGTTGTTTTGCAACAGCTGGAGGCTCCATTTTGGAAACACTGCCGTACAATATGTTTTTAATTTTTATTGGGGGGGGGCAATGTAAGGGGGTGTTTATGTAGTGTTTTACCCTTTATTTTGTGTTAGTGTAGTGTAGTGTTTTTAGGGTACATTTGCACTGGCGTGTTACGGTGAGTTTCCCGCTAGGAGTTTGCGCTGAGGCGAAAAATTTGCCGCAGCCCAAACTTGAAGAAGGAAACTTACTGCAAACCTGCCTATGTGAATGTACACTGTACATTCACATGGGGGGGGGGGGGGGGCAAACCCCCAGCTGTTTCAAAACTACAACTCCCAGCATGTACTGACAGACCGTGCATGCTGGAGGCACGCTGGTTGGAAAACCTTCAGTTAACTTAGGTAACAGAACCTAACTGAAGGTTTTCCAACCAATGTGCCTCCAGCTGTTGCAAAAGTACAACTCCCAGCATGTACTGACAGACCGTGCATGCTGTGAGTTGTACTTTTGCAACAGCTGGAAGCACACTGGTTGGAAAACCTTCAGTTAAGTTCTGTTACCTAACTGAGTATTTTCCAATCAGTGTGCCTCCAGCTGTTGCAAAACTACAACTCGAAGCATGTACTGATGCCCGAAGGGCATGCTGGGAGATGTAGTTATGCAATAGCTGGAGGTACGCAACTACAACTTCCAGCAGGAGGTTTGCTGTTTGGGCATGCTGGGATTTTCAGTTTTGCAACATCTGGAGGGCTACAGTTTATAGACCACTGCACAGTGATCTCCAAACTGTGACCCTCCAGATGTTGCAAAACTACAAATTCCAGCATGCCCAGACAGAAAACAGCTGTTTGGGCATGCTAGGAGTTGTAGTTTTGCAAGATCTGGAGGGATACAGTTTAGAGACCACTGTATAGTGGTCTCAAACTGTAGCCCTCCAGCTGTTGCAAAACTACATATTCCAGCATGCCCAAACAGCTGTCTGGGCATGCTGGGAGCTGTAGTTTTGCAACATCTGGAGGGCTACAGGTTAGAGACCACTGTATAGTGGTCTCCAAACTGTGGACCTCCAGATGTTGCAAAACTACAACTCCCAGCATGCCCAGACAGCAAACTGCACTGTATAGTGGTCTCAGACAGTAGCCCTCCAGATGTTGCTAGGCAACTTATCGGCTTCCGTAGGATCCAGGGAGCCGTCCTTTTCTTCCGCACGACATCGCCGCCCGCTGATATCCGTCACCCGCTGCCTCCGGATGGGTAAGTGGACCTTCGGCGCCCGGTCCTCTGTCGTTTCCCCGTTCTGACCCGCCTATTGTGGGTGGACAGGACCGTGAAAACGGAAGTTAACCCCCCCCCCCCCGCCCCCGATCTGCTATTGGTCGTCGCTTCTGGCGACCAATAGCAGGGATAGGAGGGGTGGCACCCCTGCCACCTCACTCCTATCCCTTTAGGGGGATCGTGGGTGTCTCAGACAACCGCAATCCGCCTTATATTCCGGGTCATCATAGACCCGTAATAACCCGGAATCGGCGCAAATCGCAAGTGTGAATTCACTTGCGATTTGAGCCGGTCGCCGACATGGGGTGGGGGGTCTGATGAGGGGGGGGGGGGGTCTGATGAGGGGTGGGGGGGTCTTTAAAAATCTTGAAATTCTACAACATATATGATTACAGAGTGCACTTTACAAAAAGTGAACTATGCTGGTTTATACAATGCTGGATTAGCGGAAGATTTCACTATATAAGCGGATTTTAATAATTTTATTGTTGTATATTATCTCATATCACCTCCCCACAAGGGCCCTGTGTAAGGAGGTAATAATTCATATTTTGTATTTATGATTTATATTAATGCCTTATATATATATATAATTATTTTATAATAAATTCTTTTTCATCATTTAAAGTGAAGCACAGTCCGACTATTTTTCTGTAATTTAACTATCATGTACCATTTATGGTATTAGTCTAGAGGCTTTTTGGTACCTTTTTCTTTCTACAAATTATTTTATATTTGTACTTTTTTGGTGTAAGTACATTCCATATAGCCTCGATTTATTTTGTGAGCTGCACATACCCCAATTTTTCTATTTTGATAAAAATTTTGGGTTAGTTTGCTGAGTACCACCTTTTTTCTAATTTACAAATCTCTTTACCTTTTGGCACCAGTTGATTAAAAAAATAAAAATAAATAAGTTTTCCACCGGAGTACCCCTTTAACGACGCCGGACGTAAATGTACATCCTGGTGAGCTGGTACTTAACGCACCAGGACGTACATTTGCATCCTATGCATAACCACGAGCATCGGAGCGATGCCCGGGTCATGCGAGGCAGGTCCCAGCCTCTGATAGCAGCCAGGGACCTGCCGGTAATGGCGATCACGCGGATGTCCGCCATTAACCCCTCAGATGCCGTGATCAATACAGATCATGGCATCTGCAGCATCACAGTCACTAAAATGGATGATCGGATCGCCCGCAGCACTGACGCGGCGATCCGGTCATCCAGAACGGCAGACGGAAGTCCCCTCAACTGCCTCTGCTGCCTTCCACGGGTCTTCTGCTCTGGTCTGCGATCGAGCAGACCAGAGCAGAAGATGACCGATTATACTGATCAGTGCTATGTCCTATGTATAGCACTGAACAGTATTAGCAATCGAATTATTGCTATAAATAGTCCCCTATGGACAATTAAAGTGTAAAAATTTAAGTAAAAAAAAAAAAAAAGTTTAAAAAATTTGAAAAACCCCTGACACTGGTTGCCTGACACTGGTTGCTACAGTTAACTCAAATTCACTGTCAACTTAAATTCCCATGTTTATTTCCATATAAGCTTTACCCAGTGTTAACCTATTTTGTAGGTGGTCTTGGCATGGATTTTCCAATCTCATGTCTGCATTATCTTACATGCATCATTGTATATCCTCATTTCCCACTTCTCTGCCTAGGTCTCAAACTTATCCAGACCCATTTGAGGGTGCAATCACACCATGATTCATTAATACGGTCACTCGATCCTGGCCCGCAGCTCATTCAATTGAATGAGCCGACCGGAGTCAGATAGTGACTCCGGTCAGCTCGTTTTTGCCCGTATTCAGTTTTGTGAGCGGACTGAAAACCATGGTAATACTACGGTTTTCAGTCCGGTCAATAAACCAGATATGAGGCAAAAGTGAGCTGACCGGAGGCACTGACTCCGGTAGAGCTCAGAGATAGGATTGTGTGGAGGCACAGATCTGGAGAAGGGTAAAAAAAAAACTTATGAAAGAATTAAAAAATACAAGTCAGCTCACCATCAGTCTGAATGGGTAGTAATCTGTAACATCGGAGAATTCAAGGAGCACGGATGACCGTGAGCCTTATCCCACGCTGATAGCATGTACCATAAGAAAAATAGAAAACCCAGCTTCCAAAAAGTGAAAAAAGTAAAAATAAAAAACGACAAAATTTATAAAGTATGCATTAACCCCTTAAGGACGCAGGACGTTTGAGTACGTCCTGTTAAATCACGGCCCCCGCCGCTAGCCGGAGGGGAGCCGGTGCCCGCTGAAATCGTTCAGCAGGCATCGCGGCATATCTCCCAGGGGGGTCATGATGACCCCCCCATGACGACAAATCAGTCCAGCGATCTGCGGCAGATTCCGGGTCAATCGGGTCTCCAGTGACCCGGAATTACAGGCTGTTCGGGGCCGTCACTGACGCCCCCGAACAACCATAGCCAGCAGGGGTGAGGTGGCACTGGTGCCACCTCATGATCGCCCTGATTCGTCGGCCGGTTTACCGGCCGACCAATCAGGGCACCTGCTGCGGGTGTCACTCCCGCAACCCGCTCCACCCCTCTTCCGGAGCACGTGAGCAGGTGCGGGACGTGGACCCCGGGAGCTGGGGACCTGATCCCCGGCATCAATGTTGGGATCAGGGCCCCAGGAGTGGTGGCGGCGGGACTGACCTGTGCCCGGAGCAGCAGCAGGAGGTGAGCGACAGCCTCCTGCTGTTGCTTAGCAACAGCTCCCAGCATGCAAAAAGGCATGCTGGGAGCTGTAGTTATGCAACAGCAGGAGGCAGACCACCACAACTCCCAGCATTCCCTTATGGGCATGCTGGGACTTATAGTTTTGCAACAGCTAGAGGCACATTTTTTCTATGGAAAAGTGTACCTTCAGCTGTTGTATAACTACAACTCCCAGCTTGCACAATCAGCTAAAGTGCATGCTGGGAGTTGTAGTGGTGCATCTGCTGGTTGCATAACTACAACTCCCAGCATGTCCGTTGGCTGTCGGTGACTGCTGAGAGTTGTAGTTTTGCAACAGCTGAAGGCACACTGGTTGTGAAACACTGAGACAAGTAGCAAACCAGTGTGTCTCCAGCTGTTGCATAACTACAATCCCCAGCATCCCCAGCCAAAGTAGTATGCCTCCAGCTGTTGCATAACTACAAGACCCAGCATGCCCTTTCGCTGTCCGTACATGCTGGGGGTTGTAGCTTTTGCAACAGCTGAAGGCACACTGGTTGCAAAACACTGAGTTTGTTACCAAACTCTGTGTTTCACAACCAGTGTGCCTCCAGCTGTTGCAAAACTACAACTCCCAGCATGCACTGATAGACCGCACATGCTGGGAGTTGTAGTTTTGCAACAGGGTACACTCACATGGGCGGAGGTTTACAGTAAGTATCCGGCTGCATGTTTGAGCTGCGGCAAATTTTCTGCCGCAGCTCAAACTGCCAGCGAGAAACTACTGTGAACCCCCGCCCGTGTGACTGTACCCTAAAAACACTACACTAACACAAAATAAAATAAAAAGTAAAAAACACTACATATACGCATACCCCTACACAGCCCCCCTCCCCTCCGCAATTAAAATGAAAAACGTCTGGTACGCCACGGTTTCCAAAACGGAGCCTCCAGCTGTTGCAAAACAACTACTCCCAGTATTACCAGACAGCCACTGACTGTCCAGGCATGCTGGGAGTTATCCAACAGCTGGAGGCACCCTGTTTGGGAATCACTGGCGTAGAATACCCCTATGTCCACCCCTATGCAATCCCTAATTTAGGCCTCAAATGCGCATGGCGCTCTCACTTTGGAGCCCTGTCGTATTTCAAGGCAACAGTTTAGGGTCACATATGGGGTATCGCCGTAATCGGGAGAAATTGTGTTACAAATTTTGGGGGGTATTTTCTGCTTTTACCCTTTTTAAAAATTTAACATTTTTGGGAAAAGAAGCATTTTAGGTAAAAAAAAATTTTTTTTTACATATGCAAAAGTCGTGTAACCCCTGTGGGGTATTAAGGTTCACTTTACCCCTTGTTATGTTCCCCGAGGGGTCTAGTTTCCAAAATAGTATGCCATGTGTTTTTTTTTTTTTTTTTGCTGTTCTGGTACCATAGGGGCTTCCTAAATGCGGCATGCCCCCAGAGCAAAATTTGCTTTTAAAAAGCCAAATGTGACTCTTATCTTCTGAGACCTGTAGTGCGCCAGCAGAGCACTTTTCACCCCCATATGGGGTGTTTTCTGAATCGGGAGAAATTGGGCTTCAAATTTTGGGGGGTATTTTCTGCTATTACCCTTTTTAAAAATGTAAAACTTTTGGGAAACCAAGCATTTTAGGAATTAATTTTTTATTTTTTTTACATATGCAAAAGTCGTGAATCACCTGTGGGGTATTAAGGTTCACTTTACCCCTTGTTATGTTCCCCGAGGGGTCTAGTTTCCAAAATGGTATGCCATGTGTTTTTTTTTGCTGTTCTGGCACCATGCGAGTTTTCATTTGCACAGCCCACTGCTCCAAAGATCTGTCATATGCCAGTGGGGTTTAAATGCTCGCTGCACCCCTTATTAAAATCTGTGAGGGGTGTAGTTTCCAAAATGTGGGGGGGGGGTCCACTGTTCTGGCACCACGGGGGGGGGCTTTGTAAATGCACATGGCCCCCGACTTCTATTCCAATCAAATTCTAGTTGTAGTTGTATTTCCATACTCAGAAGAAATGGGGTTACAAATTTTGGGAGTCTTTTTACCTATTACCCCTTGTGAAAATGAAAAAGTTGGGGTAACACCAGCATTTTTGTGAAAAAAAATCTAATTTATCATTTTCATGTCCAACTTTAGCGGAAATTTGTCAAACACCTGTGGGGTGTTAAGGCTCACTGTACCGCTTGTTACGTTCCTTGAGGGGTGTAGTTTCCAAAATATAATGCCATGTGGGTTTTTTTTTTGGGCTGTTCTAGCACCATAGGGGCTTCTTAAATGTGACATGCCCCCCAAAAACCATTTCAGAAAAACTCACTTTCCAAAATCCTCCTTCCCTTCTGAGCCCTTTACTGCGCCCGCCGAACAATTAACATAGAAATATGACGTATGTGCTTACTCGAGATAAATTGGGTTTAAAATACAAGTAAAAATTTTCTCCTTTTTACCCCTTGCAAAAATTCAAAAATTGGGTCTACAAGAACATGCGAGTGTAAAAAATGAAGATTGTGAATTTTCTCCTTCACTTTGCTGCTATTCCTGTGAAACACCTAAAGGGTTAAAACGCTGACTGAATGTCATTTTGAATATTTTGGGGGGTGCAGTTTTTATAATGGGGTAATTTGTGGAGTATTTCTAATATGAAGACCCTTCAAATCTACTTCAAACCTGAACTGGTCCCTGAAAAAAAGCGAGTTTCAAAATTTTGTGAAAAATTGGAAAATTGCTGCTGAACTTTGAAGCCCTCTGGTGTCTTCCAAAAGTAAAAACTCATACATTTTATGATGGAAACATAAAGTAGACATATTGGAAATGTGAATAAAAAAAATTATTTGGAATATCCATTTTCCTTACAAGCAGAGCGCTTCAAAGTTAGAAAAATGCAAAATTTTCACATTTTTCATAAAATTTGTGGATTTTTCACCAAGAAAGGATGCAAGTTAGCATCAAATTTTACCACTATGTTAAAGTAGAATATGTCACGAAAAAACAATCTCGGAATCAGAATGATAACTAAAAGCATTCCAGAGTTATTAATGTTTAAAGGGACAGTGGTCAGAATTGCAAAAAATGGCCGAGTCCTTAATGTGAAAAAGGGCTCAGTCCTTAAGGGGTTAAAAACAATAAAAAAAAAAAAAAAATCGCAACATGTCAATAAAAACAGGAAACGCTGGCGTCATCCACCATAAATTTTATTAGCTATGTTACATTGCCATAATTAAGGGCTAATATCTAGCACGAAATGCCCAATGCGTTTTACGTCTTTTACGTGACATGTTGCGAATTTTTTTCATAGTTTTCAATGCATACCTAATAAATTTTGTCGTTTTTATTTTTACTTTTTTGGAGCTGGATTTTCAGTTTTTCCTATGGTACAAAAACTGTTATGCTGCACTGAAAGTCCCCTAGACCATAGTAGCCTCCTATAATTCTTACACAGATGAAGTTTGGAACAACCAGGACTCTTTCTAATGATGGCCGCTCCACTGAACTAAGTTATCGTGGGGAAAAATGCCTTGGTAAGGGACGTGATCAAGAGCTCAATGGTCACTCTGGCGGTTCTCTAAATATCCTTACAGAGGATAAGGAGAAACTTCCAGAAGGTAAATAATCACTGCAGCACTTCACCAATCTGGGCTTTATGGCAAAGTGGCCCGAAATCTACTACTAAGTAACACATAAAAGCCTACCTACAGTTAAATTACTTATGTCGGTAAGGGGTTAAAATAGACTTAAAGCGTACCTGTTGTTTCAGGTGACTTTTCAGGATAAGCTGTTCTGTTTGTGTATATGAGAGGCAGCACTATTTCTGGCCATTATATAACTTGTGAATGGCATTCTAGCAGATTTCTGTCTTGAAGGCTTTATCTATAATTTTCAATTCTTCCAGAGTTGGTGGGCGGTGGCTAATGTCTATGGTGTCTGCCATAAGCCATGTTCACACGCCAGAATTTTGGAGCGAAATCTGGCAGAAAAAAATTCGCTCGGAAATTCTGTTGCAGCAAAGTCATGTTATTTTCAATGGGATTATGCTACATTGTGCACACTGCAGAATTTCCGTGGCAGATGTTTCTACCATGGAAATTCCGATTCCGGTATCCGGCCAAAGAATCAGCAGAATCCGCTCAGAAATGCATTGCTAAGGAGGTGGATAATTTCCGAGTGGTCCTAGCGCCGGCAGAAAATGGGATCTCTGTCGCGACACCCCAGTCATTCGGTGCATGGAGCGAACTCCATGCAATGCCTGATGACTCGCAAACACAGCCAGCACGCCCCCTCCATTCATGTCTATGGGAGGAGGCGTGATGAATGTGTACTGGCCGTCCTCCCATACACATGAACAGAGGGGCTGTGGCGTCATGTCACAATGACAGGCTTCCCTGACCGTAACGCGCAGCGCCGACCCCCCCCCCATCCCCCCCGCGATCAGACATGTTATCCCCTATCCTTTGGATAGGGGATAACATGTATAGGGGCGGAGTACTCCTTTAAAACTGTAGGAGAGACAAAAAGTTTAAACACAATAGTTTAATTTTTAAGCCATAATTTCCCTTAAGTCATTGATTTTTTCTGCTTACAACAAGTTGATTTGTATAGGCTTTGTGAATAACCTTTTAAATCATACTGCAACATAGAGCACTTTACTATACATAGATTTTACATAGACTTTCTGTATGTCCAATTGTGACATTCTGCCAATCTTTTCACATCTGTAAGAGCAAGGCTTTAATGTATTTTGCAGTCTCCTGTCCCATTAAAATAATGATCAGAATGGAAGATTGTCTTGTGTATCTGACACCAGTAACATTTGAGCAATTACACTTCAGAAAGTGAGCAATTCCATCACCCACTGCCCCCTTTCACCAACCCAAACACTACGGTAGTCCTTTGAACCACATATAATAGTTATCTCTCTTTTATAAGTAACACTCTCTAGTCAAAGATCTTTCTCCAAAGGGATCTTAATGCAAAACCACTCAGACGATGGAGAGACATACACTTTTGGAGGCAGACTGTGAAGGTGTTTGGGAATCAATGTAACACCATTACCGCCGGTGTCAGCTTAACAGCTGTCATAAACACTTCATAATCACTCAGGCATTCCAGCAGGGTTCAGATTAGTGCATTATTTCATTAACTGCTGTGTAAATATCAGAAACAGAGGTGTACATTCACATTTCACAACTATTGCAAAACACTGGGGCCTCCAAGATAAATGAGACCAGCATTTCTGAATGTCTGACTAACAATAGCCAGGACCTCAAACAGATATTCTCTGTGCCACACTTCTTTTATTCAAATGCAAAAGATTATGCTATGATTTACTTAATAAAGAGAACATTTCTCTAAACCAGTTAAGTTTCACTGGTAAACAGTTTAACCAAGCAAGATTCAGCAACAAAGTGAGGAGCTCTGTCTTTTCAAGACAGGAAGATGAAGAGCTTATAGGTTTAGCAAGGTCAATGGAAGGCACAACTAAACTTCACACTGGTAGTCCAAGTGCTGGTCAGGAGGCAGATGACAGGTTAAAAAAATGGTATCAGCAGGTTTGCTTTAACACATTGAGGACATGGCCTTCTTCAGGCCTTAACAGAGTTATCAAGTGAATAAAATGTATCCGCTATCTACAAGATAGGAAATAAGTGCATGATTGCAGAGGTCCCCCGGGATCTCCTGAACAGGGCCCGACTTTTACCTCAGAGCCCTCCAGACACCCCCTTTTGAGACAAATTGGTCTTGGAGTGATGGTGCTCTACCATTTACCGGATGAGATGGGACATCGCTGCAGTGGTTGCACAAGGTAAATGGTGTAGAAAAGAAAACCACTAAATTTGCTAAATTATCTTTTACTATTTTAATTTCACTTCACCAATATTTTTAGTTTTTTTTTTTTTTCCGGAGAATATGTTATGGAAAAACGAGAGAGTAAAAGCGAAAATTGTCAAGGAAAAGTGGATCGTCATGAGGGACAAGTAGATTTTGCTCTGTTTTAGTTCTGTGGACAAGTAGTTTTTTTTATTACATTTCCACACCCCTGTGTGAACATTGAGCAATAAACAGATTAACTTGCCGATTGACATAGAGGGGAAGAGGGCCCTGCCCGCAAGGGCTTACAATCTTGACTAAATGACAACATGACTTTTTTTTATATATACAGTTATTTAAAAAAAAGAAGTCCATTTCACATTTTAAAAAAATCTTAAAAATGAGTGGTCATCTATCTTCCTCCACACCAATGACTTTATATTTTACAGTACTTTGTGCACCCGCCGTAAGGCACGCTGGTACACTGTATAGGAGATCTGTGCTCTGTAGGCTCCTCCCTAGGCTCGCTCCTGACAGACTGCTCTTCAGTGTGTAATTGTCCCTGATTGGCTAAGGCTGCACACACCTACCACATCTACGGTATATCCACTGCTTCCTTAACCATGTGACCTGCTCAGCTCCAGCAGCTCAGAACAGCAGCTAAAAGGAGCAAAAAGGCACATAATATGTGTGATACTGCATGTAGCCTAGTATGAGTGATCCTGACTTTACTACAGTGTATTTTATGTATTATACTGCCTGCAGCCTATTTTGTGTAATACTGCAAGCTCTTAGCTGTGTTTGTAAAACACTGTTAGAACAGCTGCTCTGCAATTCAGGAGTCTGAGAAAGCTGGTTGGCACACATGGTTTGAAAATGTAAAAAAAAACTACTGTACTTTTATCAATGAAGAGCAGCCAGCAGTTATTGGCTCACTCCCCAGTGACACAGAGAAAGAGGAGCCACATAGAGTAAGGGAAGAGACTGACACACCCCCTCTATAGGTAAAAATGAAAACCAAGTGAGCAACAGAAAAAGGGTATTTGCAAGAGAAATAAAGTTGTTAGACACATAAAAATTATGAGTACATGATCAGGATTAGGTACTGAGTAACATAACTTTTTTGTGAGACATAACAAGTACTCTTTAAATCAAGTTTTAATGTAAAAATGTTGGTAATGATTCTTCAATTTTTTTTACATTTTACTACTTATATTTTAAAATAATCCTGAAGTTTTCAGGAGAATCTTGCAGTTTTTAATTTCACCACTAAGTCTAAAGCTAAGCTAAGACTTCCTTTTCTGTTTGTGATAAGAAGGAAGCTGCTGGAAAGTGATCTGTATAGCTTTACGATAAAAAATGATGCCAGTATATATATAGGGAAGACAATAGAAACCTCTCTCCTGTAGAATAACGTCATAGAAAGAATAGTGTCTGAAGATGTTCATTGTGCCTATGTCCATGGGGCTTGCCGTAAATATGTCTTAAATGCTGTTGAAACAGCTCAGACAAGATGTCTCATAATATACTAAAAAATAGAATCAGAAACTATAAAAAGTTTTGGGAAAAAAAATTTGAGTACCTGGACCAGAAAAAAAAAAAATCTAAGCGTCACCTTCATTTTTAATGTCCAGTGTTAGAAAGCTAAAAACTGTGTTTCTGGCAATGCAGGGAGAACATGTGTATTGAAGAATTAGTTTTAATGGTACCATTTCTGGGTACTTTAACCGCTTAAAGACACAGCCCATTTTGACCTTAAGGACCCATCCAATTTTATTTTTGCATTTTCGTTTTTAACTCCTCCTTCTAAAATCCATAACTCTTTTACATTTACATTCCCCGACCCATACAAGGCTTGTTTTTTGCATGACCAGTTGAACTTTGTAATGACATCACTCATTTTACCCTAAAATGTATGGTAACACCCCCCCCCCCCCACCCAAAAAATAAATTTGTGTAAAGAAATTTAAACGAAAATCATAATTTAGCTTTTGACGCATTATTTTGTTTTCACGCTGTACACTTTATGGTAAAAATGACATGTTTTCTTTATTCTCTGAGTCAATATGATTAAAATGATAACCATGGTTACATACATTTCTAGTATTGTACTGCTTTTAAAAAATCTCAAACTTTTTTTTACAAAATCAGTACGTTTAAAATTGCCCTACGTTGGCCACCTCTAACTTTCTTATTTTTCCATATTCAGGAATGTGTGAGGGCTATTTTGTTTTGTGCCATGATATGTAATTTGTTTTAGTACCACATTTGCGCATATGTCACTTTGTGAATGCTTTTTATTTAAAAAATTTGCTGTTTAATGTGGCAAAAAAGCTGAAATTTTGGACATTTATTTATTAATTTTTTTATGTTTATGCCGTTCGCCATAGGGGATCATTAACATTATATTTTTATAGTTCAGGCATTTACGCACATGACGATACCAAAAATGTTCACTATTTACTGTTTTTCTTTACGCTTTTGTGTATTAATATGGGGAAAAGGAGTGATTTATTGGGGGAGGGTGTTTTTTTCACTTTTTTTTTTACATTTATCTTACACTTATGGTCCCCATAGGAGATTATTTATAGCAATCATTAGATTGCCAATACTGTTCAGTGCTATGCATATAGCACAAATCAGTATTATTGGCAATCTTCTGCTCTGGTATGCTGAAAGGGAGATCAGTGCAGAAGACCCCGGGAGACGGACAGAGGCAGGTGAGGGGACCTCCGTCAGCCATCTTGGCTGATCTGATCTGCGGGCGATCAGCTCAGCCATTTTAAGTGCTGCACTGCAGCAGATGCCGTGATCTGTATTGATCATGGCATCTGAGGGGTTAATGGCAGACATAAGGGCGATCGCTGATGTCTGCTATTACAGGCGGATCCGCGGCTGCTGACAGCCGCTGGGACAAGTTGGGAATGCAGCTCCTGCGCTCGCGTCACAGCCGTGCCATAAATGTAAGATGCTGTGCGAGAAGTGACGCAAGGCAGCGCCGTACATTTCAGAGGGGAAAAAAAGGGGTATTTCAGAGGGGAAAAAAAAAATTTCATATCAACTGGCTCCAGAAAGTTAAACAGATGTGTAAATTACTTCTATAAAAAATCTTAATCCTTCCAGTACTTATCAGCTGCTGAAGTTGTTCTTTTCTATCTGACAACAGTGCTCTCTGCCAACACCTCTGTCTGTCTCAGGAACTGTCCAGAGCAGGATAGGTTTGCTATGGGCATTTACTCCTACTGTGGACACTTACTGAGACAGACAGAGGTGTCAGCAGAGAGCACCGTTGTCAGACAGAAAAGAACAACTCAACTTCAGCAGCTGAGAAGTACTGGAAGCATTAAGATTTTTTAATAGAAGTCATTTACAAATCTGTTTAACTCTCTGGAGCCAGTTGAAAAAGTTTTTCACTGGAATACCCCTTTAATATGAGGGGGTGTAATTCTTCCAATTACCGGCTGAGGCAGGACATCGTTGGAGCCGGATCGTAGGCAAGCGTGTTGGGTGGGGGCAGGGGGTTGAGTTCTAGTGGCAAGGTAAATTGCCCCCGGTAGGTAGGCAGATAGTGTCCCCTAGTAGGTAGATAGTGAAGGTAGGTAAGTAGGTATGCAGGCAAGTAAGTAGTGAAGGTAAGGAGGCAAGCAGGTAGGTGTGCAGATAGGGTGAAGTGTAGTTTGGTAGGAAGGTGTGCAGGAAGGTAGGCAGGAGTGCACTTTGGTAGGTAGGTAGGCAAGCAGGTAGGCAATCACACCGTTTCTCAAATAAAAATCCTACTCCCCTTCCCTCCTCTCCTGTGCTTACACCAGGGACTCCTCTTTCTCCTAGAGCGTGGCAGTACTTCACTGCTAACCTTGCATACTGCGCTTGATGATCTCATCTCATTGCTCGCAGCATGCTGGCTAAAAAGAGCGCCGCCAGGGTACAGTACTGGAGCAGGGATTCATGTTCCCTGCTCCTGTATAGTACTAAATGGGGATGTGTACATGGCAAGCTCTCCAGAGTGCTGCACCTCCCTACATATCCTCCATCTCTGTCTACCATCCTATGCATGCTCTCCACTCTGCTAATGATCTAAAACTAACATCTTTTATAATCCTCACCTCTCACTCCCATCTCCAAGACTGTGTTAGTGCTGGACCACAATACTCCAAATTCTCAGATTTTACTCAACATTCACAGTTTTAAACATGCCATAAAGACACATCTCTTTAAGCAGGCCTATAACATTACCTAATGGTCTCCCCTACTATCACTTTGCACCCTTCTGAGACTTCTGGATCTTGGAGACATCAAAAGTGCCATATTTGGCAGTCTTTCCCAATGCTCCATGAACTTTAGACCTTCATAATTTATTTTAATAACTGGTCTAACCACCAATATATAACCCCCTATTTACAAAACACGGCTGGACCATTGCATCAATTCCTCAGTCTGTAACCCCATTCCTCAGTCTGTAAGCTCTCACAAAACACAATATTTAGTGTGTAATATTTGTAATGTCTGATACTTGTCTTTATTTGTACCCTCAAAATGGTAAAGTGTTCTGAAATCCGATGGTGCTATATAAATAAATAATAATAATATTTATAGGTGAACAATGCAAAATGGGAGGAAATGTTCTACAACTACTGTAAGCGTTTTAACAGTCTCCATTGTAAATGTACTAGTGACACCTAGTGTTTATTCTATATAATGCAGATATTGCATAATAAAAAAGTATGCCAACTATTTATTTCACCATAAATAATTATACTAATTTCTTTATATAGTGTCCACATATTCTGCAGTACTGTACTGAGATTGTGATCGCTTTTATTGCAATAAAGTACATTTATAGAATTAATGTAAATAAAAAGGTGAGTAGCTTTGTGGCATTTTTGTAGGTTTTACATTTCTGACAAACATAAACATGTGACCATGTATCGTTGCAGTATCCACAGTGGTACCAGTAAAGTGGAAAACCCTCCCAAAGTGATCCCATTTTGGAAACTACACCCCTCAGATAACTCCATGAGGGGGATAGTGAGCATTTGGACATCACAGGTGTTTGAGGAAAGTGGTAAGCATTCGCATGAGAAAATGAAATTTGACATTTTTATGCATAAACTTTTAGCACCAACTTTCTAATTTTCACAAGGAACACAAATATAATAGCACCCCAAACTTTGTTACGCAAATTCCCCAGGGCACAGCAGTACCCTATATATGGCATGTTATCAGCTGATTGGGCAAAAGGCAAAACACAGGAGAGACATAGAACAACTAACCCATGTTTTAGGCCTACTTTGGTGACATTTAATGCATTATGTTTCTATTACAGAGGCTTAAAGGGGTACTCCGGTGAAAAACTTTTTTTTTTAAATCAACTGCTGCTGAATACTACAGTGGAAATTCTTTTCCGTTTGAAACACAGAGCTCTCTGCTGAATCACGAGCACAGTGCTCTCTGCTGACATCTCTGTCCATTTTTAGGAACTGTCCAGGGTAAAAGGAAATCCCCATAGCAAACATATGCTGTTCTGGACAGTTCATAAAATGGACAGAGATGTCAGCAGAGAGCACTGTGCTTGTGATGTCAGCAGACAGTTCTGTGTTTCTAAAAGAAAATAATTTCCGCTGTAGTATTCAGCAGCTAATAAGTACAGGAAGGATTAAGATTTTTTTAATAGAAGTAATTTACAAATCTGTTTAACTTTCTGGCACCAGTTGATTTAAAAAAAAAAAAAAAAAAAAAGTTTTTCACCGGAGTACCCCTTTAACCAAGGACCTAGCCCATTTTGGCCTTAAAAGGGGTATTCCAGGAATCAAAAAACAGGCATTTTTCCTTTCAAAGACAGTGCCCTTCTTGTCTCCACTTTGGGTGTGGTATTACAACTTGGCTCCATTCACTTCAATGGAACTGAGCTGAAGATCCACTACCAACATGGAGACAAACAGAAAGAGGTCTTTGAAAGAAAAAAAGGCCTGTTTTTTTATTCCTGAAATACCCCTTTACGGACCAGGCCAATTTTATCCTTTGACTGTCCAGGCATGCTTGGAGTTGTAGTTTTGCAACAGCTGGAGGCACATGTTTGGTAAAACTCTGTATTACAGCAGTGTGTTCCTCCTGCAGCCTTGTCAATCAGCCATCTCGTGTCCATGACCCTTGGACAAGCTAATGCTGCTGTGGGACTCATCGGTGTACCAGCAGGTACACCCCTAGTGGTGGGATTTTCAAAGGCAGTTTTCTTTAATAAAATGTGAAATTTTAGAAGTATATTAGAAAAACTATTGTTTTGCCAAGATGTACAACGTCTAAAAAGTTTTTATATCAGATAGTGCCCATTTAACCTTTCATCATAGTCTGAGACTTTGTTCTGTAGAGTTCACTTACAACAGTCTCCTCCTAAACACAGGCAGGATTACATTGACACCATTATATGGATTAGACAGAATCAGGTCAGGATGAGAAAAATGAGAATGGTATGATATTTTTGGAAGCTCAGGGTATATTCACAAGTACAGTACCCTGCGCATATTTGATGCACATGTTGCATTCTGTAGAATTCAATGTAAACTAAATGAATGAACACAGCTTCAAATCTGTAGCTTCAAATACAGTATGTGTGATTAGAGCATTAAAAACTGTTTTGAAAGGGACCAGTTGAAGCAGCAAAGACTGAAATGGACATAGTCCTGTCATCTCGCTCCCTTCTGATGTAACTTGCTGTCCTTATTGGAATAAAGAAACTGGCTATTTTAACTGCAGACCATGAATGCTGTGGTTTAATGCTTTAATACTTTAATGCTCTGATTGGCCAAACGTGAGTATAAGCCAATAGGGAAAGAGGAGGAAGTACATCTGACACCTCTGGTTATACTTATCTCACTGGGGAGCAAAGGACTCTGTATATCTCATTCTTTGAATTCAGGCTACCCCCACTTCCCTAACACAAACTGCTGGTGGTTACACCAAAAAACATGAAGATCTGAAAACATTTATGTAATGTTTAAGATGCGCTTTACACTAAAATTCCATCAAGGAAGCAAAAAAGAGAACATGAGTGACTAGAAACTGACTAATATCAAACTATTTTTATAGAAAGATCCTGAATCTACAAATAATGTCTAAATACGATAAATCTTTCTTTGTGCCTTACTGCATTGACCTATACTATTTTTAAAGGGGTACTCCGGTGGAAAACATTTTTTTGTAAATCAACTGGTATCAGAAAAATAAACAGATTTGTAATTTACTTCTATAAAAAAAAAAAATGTAAATTGCTTCTATTAAAAAAATGTAATCCTTCCAGTACTTCTCAGCTGCTATATGTTCCACAGCTGCTGTATTCTTTTCTATTTGAATTTCTTTTCTGTCTGACCACAGTGCTCACTGCTGACACCTTTGTCCATGTCAGGAACTGTCCAGCAGGATAGGTTTGCTATGGGGATTTTCTCCTGCTCTGGACAGTTCTTGACACGGACAGAGGTGTCAACAGAGAGCACTGTGAACAGACCGAAAATAAATTCAAAAAGAAAAGAACTTCCTGTGGAGCATATAGCAGCTGATAAGTACTGGAAGGATTAAGAATTTTAAATAGAAGTAATTAACAAATCTGTTTAACTTTCAGGCACCAGTAGATTTGAAAAAGAATTTGCTTACCACTGGAGTACCCCTTTATGGGAATGATTCAGCATTTGGGTCTTGGACATAAAAAATGAAAAAAGAAACAATTCAAGGCAACAGAGAATTTAGCTGTTTGTCTTTTTTACATAAATCTGTCACAAAAGAGAACCTTTGGGGCGAGTTCTAAAATGTAGTACACTGTAAAATAAAAGCAGCAAGCTGACTGATCTATGTGAGTAACTTATCCACTTTTTTGCCCTTGTTCTGGAAAGTCTGCTCCAATGTCTTCAGAAAACATCACACTTACCGGTATACTCCAAATCTGCAGGCCGTCTGTGTATCCAATCATCAAAAGCAAAGGGGGTTCGTTGCCCGTATTGTGCATTTCATGAAACTCCATATTCCTGTATGTATCTAGAATCGACAAAGAGACAACCATTGTCTCAAAAATATTTAGCTAGAGAAAGTTTATGATCACAGGGGTCTTGTTTTTTTTTCTTCCAATTCTGATGCCTAATACATGCTAATCTGCAGCCATGAGAATTCACCACTTGTGTATCCTACAAAAACTCTCAAAATGGGCAGACTTTAGGAATATTTATTTCTAGTTACTTCTTGATTCACCTAATGGATGTCTTTCAATAAAGAAAAAAAGGAACTGTGCCCTAAAGAGAACTGATTTTAAGCAGAGTACTCCTTATTCAACATGTTCAGCAAATAGTTCCCTATGCTACAAAGAATTGCAAGTTTAAGCAAAACAGCTTATTTACATCATATAACACTTTGATGTGGCCATCAGTGTCAATATCAATATCGGCTGTGTGCAAATGTAGTGTTGAAAACCCCATACTCCTGTACTTTGTACCCGCTTTACACAAATGTGTTTCTGCATGTGGCCTGTAGGATCACAGGAACAAAACCTGAATTACTGGTGGCATTTTACTATTTGTTATAATTATCTGGTCTATTATTATTTAAAAATACAATAATAAACATAACCTTTATTTTGTTATCACTGCTAAAATATCAATAGCCTTACCATTCAAATCTGAATTTTCAAACCGCACCCAAACTATTTTCTCTTTTTCTTCTGTAGTAGGTGATCCACTGTAAGCCTAACAAGCAATACAAGCAAAAATAAGCATGAGTGCCCTCATAAATGTAATGTAACTTTTTGACAATAACAAAATCTTTAGGCTACCTGCCGTCTGACTCTGCTATTCGGAGCTCCGTCAGCAACTCCATCATAATGACGAGAGTTTAGTGGAGAAAAAAATAGTGCATGCACTATTTTTTTTCTCCGCTAAATTCAGCTAAAATATGGGATCCTTCTCACTTCTTGGGAAAGATTGTTCTGATGCTCCCCAATTGAACGATATTGAAAGTGCCGTCCCAATCAGGGTTACGTGCAATGGATCCCACGGGTCCTGTATCATGGCTGGAACATGCTCAGTTGGTGGATTTCTTCCGCTCCGTCTTCCTGGACCGTCCCTTGGATTCTCAGCTCTCTGCATTTGATGATCTGTTTTGCTCCACTCATGCTATGTCGGAGCCTCTCCACTGTGTATGGTTTGTCTTGGATCTCAGTAATGCGGGGAGGGCTTCCTTTTTTGATAAATGGGAAGGGGGCTTAGATGTCACCCTTGATGCTTTTGCATGGCATCTCGGCTGCTTCTGCTGCTAAAGAGAAGAACTATAAAATCCTCTCCAGGTGGTACTACTGCCCGGTGGACGTTCATCGGATGTATCCTGGCTCGTCGAGTCTTTGCTGGAGATGTCAGCGGGCTGAGGGCACTCTTCTTCACGTGTGGGGGAGTTGTCCACTTATCAAGGCATTTTGTGCTGATATCTTTTGCTTGTATGAAGCCTTCTCAGGAAAATCTGTCTCCAGATAATAACTCTCCACAGGTAGCACTGCTCTCTTTGATTCCAGGTTATTTTGTGCAGATCAAAAAGGGCTTCTTGAGGCAGCTGGCTCTCTGTGGGGAAGGTTTGATTTGGTACCTGCTGCTGTGGGGTAATTCGTGCACACATTCTTAGTTCTGTGCCATTACTGTTGAGTTTTTCTATGTTAAATACGAAAAAATATGATACACTTTTGCAACTGTATATGTGTTCAAGCATGTCTTATTTTACTCATCACGAAGCATTTGTTTTCTAATTGTGGACATGTTTACTATTCTGTTGGTGTCAATAAAAACTGATTATACTTAAAATACCGGATCCCTGGCGGACCCCATTCAAGTGAATGGGGTCTGTAGGGACCCGGCAGTTTCCGTTGTGCTCCATCCCGCTTCAGTGCAAGAAAAAAAAATAATGAATAGAATGGACACCAACAACAGTGTGAAAGCACCTGTAACACTGAGTGCTCCGGTCCCTGCTCCTGGACCGGAGAGCTCGCAGCGTCTGTCCCAGCGGGGTGCCTCGGTCGGACTCTCTGACCGGGGACACTCCGTCTCTGCCCCTGTCGGGGACGCGGTCCGTGCTGCGGGATGTCCCCGCACGCGTCCCAGCTCCACTTACCCGTGCCCGCACACGTGACTCCCAGCGTGCGCGTCCCTGCACTATAGGGCGCGCGCGCGCCGGCAGTGTAAGATCTAAAGGGCCAGTGCACCATTGATTGGTGCCTGGTCCAATCCGTAATTGGTCACTCCTATAAATGTATCCTGCCCCTTCCTGCCCTTGCCGGATCTTTGTTGTCTCAGTGCCCTAGAGAAAGCGTTATTTGTGTATATCCTTGCCTGTTGCCGATCCCGTTGCTAACGACTACCGCCTGAGAACCCGTGCTGCCTGCCCTGACCTTTGCTACGTCTGACTATGCCTCTGCCTGCCCCTTCTGTACTTTGCCTGTCTCAGCTGCCAGAGAGGTTGAGCCGCTATCAGAGGATACGACCTGGTAGTTACCGCCGTTGCGGTGGGCTCTGGTGAAAACCAGTAACTGTTTAGAACCGATCCTCCGGTACGGTCCACGCCAATCCCTCTCTGGCACAGAGGATCCACCACCTCTACCGCTTCCTGCTACTAGTCCGGATCCTGACAGCACCCTTACTTGCAGACATAGAACTGGACATGCTAAACCACTGGGTCAAAAAAATAATACCTTGTTGACTTACAAGCACCTAGATTTTTCTTCTGAGAACCTCCACGCAAAGAGAATATTCACAGCAAATGGAAAAAATAAATTCCAAAATGTCCTACTAAGGTTGCTTTCCCACTACTATTTGGGCAAACAACCAGCCACTGCCATATCCGTGCCGCATCCCATTCCTTTGAATGAGCCGAAAGGAGTCAGATAGTGACTCCACTGTGCTAATTTTTGAACAGTATCAGTTTTATTGCCGGACTAAAAACCATGACAGACCATGGTTCTCAGTCTGGCAACAAAACCATATAGGGTCCAAAAACTAACCGAATGGAGTCTAACAATGCCAGGACAGATGTTGCCAACATGGTCTGTAGTGTATTCAGACTTGTCTCCCATGGAGCACACATAGGACATTCTTCTTTCCTTCTTTTTTCCCTTCTTTGTTGTTGGCGTATAGTACAGAAGAGGTTAATGGGCACACCCCTGGTAGATTAATGTTAGCTAAAGATCTCATGCCTGCAGTGCATACATAGCCTACGAGTAGAATGATATTATAACAGTTTTTCTGATCAGCACAGAACACATACAATTATGTCATTAGGAATGTGTATATAGGTTGTCCTGAGCTATGGATTTTCCATCTACATATGAATACACTAAACAGTGTAAAATCTGTATCTATACTCTACTTAAATATAAATCCAATACTAGATGCAAGCACTAACCTGTGGAACAACATCTTGAAGAAATGTAACAACACTTTCCATATATGACTGCTCCCTGTAAAACAAGCAGAATGAAACATTATAAATGAGAAAAAAGTAATAGAGCAGCCTCGGCTCATACTTTGTCCCAACATATATGTCATACAATTTAGGATTACAGTAATATAGGCATATCAGGGGTGTGGAAATTTAATAAAAAAACAACTTGTCCACAGAACTAAAATGGAGCAAAATTTACTTGTCCCTCATGGCGATCCACTTGTCCCGGCCAATTTTCGCTTTTACACTCATTTTTTCCTCCTCGTTCTATAATAGCCATAACTACCTACTATAATGATACCTTTTAATTTTTCAATAACATACTCTCCGAACCAAAAAATAAATAATTATATATCTGTCGGTGAAGTGAAATTGAAATAGTAATACAGGGTGGGCCATTTCTATGGATACACCTTAATAAAATGGGAACGGTTGGTGATATTAACTTCCTGTTTGTGGCACATTAGTATATGTGAGGGGAGAAACTTTTCAAGATGGGTGGTGACCATGGCGGACATTTTGAATCCAACTTTCGTTTTTTCAATAGGAAGAGGGTCATATGACACATCAAACTTATTGGGAATTTCACAATAAAAACAATGATATGCTTGGTTTTAACGTAACTTTATGCTTTCATTAGTTATTTACAAGTTTCTGACCACTCATAAAATGTGCTCAATGTGCTACCCATTGTATTGGATTGTCAATGCAACCCTCTTCTCCCACTCTTCACACACTGATAGCAACACCGCAGGAGAAATGCTAGCACAGGCTTCCAGTATCCATAGTTTCAGGTGCTGCAGAATGGGCAAAACAAAAATTGGAACAGGACCCTCAGTTTACGCAGAAGATTTTGTTCAGTGATGAGGCGAACTTTTATGTGAATGGTGAAGTTAACAAAACCACTGCTATTGGTCTGACACTAACCCACATTGGATAGATCCCTCCAAGACTGTTGGAACACAAAAATTGATGGTATGGTGTGGTAGATGAGGTACAAAGATAGTGGGGCCATTCTTCATCAATGGAAACCTCAAGGCCACTGGATATGCAAAATTGCTACATGATGATGTGTTTCCCTCTTTATGCACTGAAGCTGGCACGTTCCCTGAGTTTTTCCAGCAAGATGGTACACCACCACATTATGGGTGTCAGGTCCAAGCATTCCTAGATTAACAGTTTCCTGGAAAGTGGATTGGTCGTCGTGGGCCAGTTGAATGGCCCCCAAGGTCTCCCGATCTGACCCTCTTAGACTTTTATCTTTGGGGTCATCTTAAGGCAATTGTCTAGGCTGTGAAGATACGAGATGTGCAGCACCTGAAACTACGGATACTGGAAGCCTGTGCTAGCATTTCTCCTGCGGTGTTGCCATCAATGTGTGAAGAGTGGGAGAAGAGGGTTGCATTGACAATCCAACACAATGGGCAGCACATTGAACACATTTTATAAGTGGTCAGAAACTTGTAAATAACTCATGAAAGAATAAAGTTACGTTAAAACCAAGCACATAATTGTTTTTCTTGCGAAATTCCCAATAAGTTTGCACATGACCCTCTTCCTATTGAAAAAACGAAAAAGTTGGATTCAAAATGTCCGCCTTAAAAATGGCCGCCATGGTCACCAACCATCTTGAAAAGTTTCCCCCCCTCACATATACTAATGTGAAACAAACAGGAAGTTAATATCACCAACCATTCCCATTTTATTAAGGTGTATCCATATAGATGGCCCACCCTGTAGATAATTTTGCAAATTTGGTGGCTTTCTTTTCTACACCATTTACCTTGTGGTTGAGCTAACATGTTGTTTTGGTACTTTAGACCGGCCTGATTACAGCAATATCAGATTTGTATAGTTTCCGTCATGATCTATCCCATGATCTATTTATACCCAGGACTGTATCTATAACATGGGGGCATCCTCTAAGTTTAGAAGAAAGAAGGTTTCTACACCAGCACAGATGGGGGTTCTTTACTGAAAGAGCAGTGAGACTGTGGAATTCTCTGCCTGAGGAGGTGGTCATGGTGAACTCTGTAAAAGAGTTCAAAAGGGGTCTGGATGCATTTTTGGAGAGTAATAACATTACAGGTTAGGGATTCTAGATTTATAGGGACAGAAGGTTGATCCAGGGATCTATTCTGACTGCCATATTTGGAGTCGGGAAGGAATTTTTACCTCTAGTATTAGGGTTTTTTGTTTTCCTCTGGATCAACTCAGTAGGGACTCATTAGGGGTATAGGTTGAACTTGATGGACTTTGGTCTTTTTTCAACCTTATGAACTATGTAACTATGTTTTACTAATTAAAAAAATAAATTATGAACTTTATCAAAAAAATTTAATTGCCATTTTTTAACCCCTGTAGCTTTTTTTTTTCTTTCGCATGGCAGGCTGTATGAGGGCTAATTTTTTGCGCCATAATCTGTTTTTCCTATCTGTACCATTTTGATATTGATCTGACTTTTTAATCGTTTTATAACTTTTTTCTTGGATATTATAAAAATTGCAATTCTGTGTTTTTTTTTTTTTTTTTTACATTTACGTCATAAACTGTATGGGATACATAATGTTCTATTTTAATAGTTCGTACAATTACGCATGCAGCGATACTGCGATTTTATTATGTTTATAAGTTTTTAAATAGGAAAAGGGGGTGATTTGAACTTTTAACATGTGTGTCTTTTAAACTTTTATTAAAACTTTTTTTTTTTTTTTTTTTTTTTTTTTTTTTTTTTTACACTTTATAAGACTTTTAGGAGGAATCATTAGGATTCCTCATACAGATCAATAGAGCTCTATCGAACTCCATTGATCTGTGTGTTATGTGATCCATTGATAGAGCCTAGTCCAGCCAGGCTCTATCAATGACAGAGCCACAGACACCAGGGAACAGAGGAAAGACCACCGGCTACCTCTATAGTGGATCAACCCACCTCCCCTTCCCCGCGATCACGCTGCGGTGGGGGGCGATCCACCCCACTAGCCCACCAGGGAGCATTCACATGTCCCTTTTAGACGCCGCTGTCAGCTTTGACAGCGGCAATCTAAAGGGTTAATAGCCAGCCACGGCGATCGCCACATGCTAGCTATTAGCGGCACCCCCCGGCTACTGAAATCAGCTGGGGGCTGCAGAGTATTTAGCGGGCATGAGTCCGGAGCCCTCTCCATATAGACTGCCGAGTTTGTCAGGTCCAGCCCTGCTTGCCCGAAGCAGGGCTAAGGGCCATTAAAATTCACCTGCCCGTCGCCTGGAACTGCATATCCCGGGCGTCGGGCGATAGGAATTCCACATCCCTGTGTATAATAATGCATATCTCCACGTTTCCCCCCAAATTTTCTCATAACAAGACTCCACCCCTCCCTCTGCAGCAAAGTTTCATTACTTACAGAATGACACACATTTTTCTATCTCTTTAGTAAAGTCACTTGGCAAAGGGTTTCTTCACATACATCAATGAAATATTTCCCTTCTCCACTTCAGAATCTCCTATCAAACATTCCTATATGTCTGGTAGGGGTCCACCTAAACCCATGTAGTAAATTATTTGATCCTGAGCAGCCAAAGCCTTTGTCTTTGTATCTTACAAATTTGATACCTCAAAACTGCCAACAGAATCCCTTTCACCATTGTAAATAGATTTTTCGTTTCTGTCTACTATGTTATACTTTACTTGACCCCCTCCATGCTGCAATCAATAGAGATTGCAGTATTTAAAGAGCATGTGCTGTTCCTGTCGGGTGTCCGACCTGCACCCCCGCAATGTGGTAGCGGGTTGCCAATCACTTAGGGCCCTATTACACGGGGTAATTACCAGCTGAACAAGTTGACATTGTCCTGCGTAATAGTGCAAGCGGTAAGCAAACACTCGTTCGTTGGCTGATCGGATTATTTTGACAGGTTAAAATAAAAAAATCATTGGCTCTCAGCTTCACATCTTCCCATGTGATAGGGAAGATACAGCTGATGTCTGATTACAACAAAGGGCCGTACAAACGACCCAGCACTTGTTGATGCAACCCATTCTGCACAATTACTTATGGTAGCTTCACAACTATACCACACACATCCATTCGTGGTATATCATAAACAAATGTACCAAAACAAAACCAATTTGACTCAATGTTGCATAAATTTTTGTGGTATAAAGTTTTTGTTTGTGGTATACGTTGGCATCCAATTGCATGCGTTTTAACTGTGTACTTTTTTTTGCTAGAAACTAGCTCAGGGATAGGAAGCAGAGGGTCGGGATCAATGGTCCACTTCTTTTCAATATGTTTATAAATAACCTTGTAGAGGGATTACAGAGTAGAATTTCTATATCTGCAGATGACACTAAACTGAGTAGGGTGATCACCACAGAGGAAGATAATATAATATTACTGAGGGATCTGGGGAAGCTGGAGGCTTGGACACAGACATGGCAAATTAAGTTTAATGTGGAAAAATTTAAGGTTATGCACTTGGGCCATAAAAACATCTACAATCATGTGATAAATAATAAGACATAAAGGTAAAAATACTACCAAATAAGATTTGGGGATACAGGTTGACAGCAAGCTCAACTTTAGTGACCAGTGCCAGGCAGCAGCTGCCAAGGCTAATAAATAGGATAGCATAGGATGTATCAAGAGAGGCATGGAGGCTCAGGACAGGAACATAGTTTTTCCTCTGTATAAATAATTAGTGAGACCACACTTGGAGTATTATGTCCAGTATTGGGAACCTGTATATAAGAAAGACATGGCTGAACTGGATGCACATGGGTGCAGAGAAGGGTGACAAAGATAATTAAGGGTATGGGAGGATTACAGGACCAAGACAGGTTATCAAGCTTGGGGTTATTTACTTTGGAGAAAAGACGTCTTAGGGGCGATTTGATCACAATTTGATCACCCCTGAAATTTTTTAGAAAATGAAGTATTTCTCACAGAAAAAAAGATTGCAGTAACACATTTTTTGCTATACATATGTTTATTCCCTTTGTGTGTATTGGAACTAAACCAAAAAAGGGATGAAAAAAAGCAAATTGGACATAATGTCACACCGAACTCCAAAAATGGGCTGGACAAAATTATTGGCACCCTTAACTTTATATTTGGCTGCACACCCAGTGGAAAAAATAACTGATATCAGTCGCTTCCTATAACCATCAATAAGCTTCTTACACCTCTCAGCTGGAATGTTGGACCACTCTTCCTTTGCAAACAGCTCCAGGCCTCTTTTATTGGAAGGACGCTTTTTCCCAACAGCAATTTTAAGATCTCTCCACAGGTGTTCAATGGGATTTAGATCTGTACTCATTGATGGCCACTTCAGAACTCTCCAGCGCTTTGTTGCCATCCATTTCTGGGTGCTTTTTGATGTATGTTTGGGGTCATTGTCCTACTGGAAGACCCAAGATCTCGGACGCAAATCCAGCTTTCTGACACTGGGCTGTACAGTACGACCCAAAATCCATTGGTAATTCTCAGATTTCGTGATGCCTTGCACAAATTCAAGGCACCCAGTGCCAGAGGCAGTAAAACAACCTCAAAACATCATTGAACCTCCACCATATTTCATGTAGGTACTGTGTTCTTTTCATTGTAGGCCTCATTCTGTTTTCGGTAAACAGTAGAATGATGTGCTTTACCAAAAAGCTCTATCTTGGTCTCATCTGTCCTCAAGACGTTTTCCCAGAAAGATTTTGGCTTACTCAAGTTCATTTTGGCAAAATGTATTCTTGCTTTTTTATGTCTCTATGTCAGCAGTGGGGTCCTCCTGGGTCTCCTGCCATAGCGTTTCATTTCATTTAAATGTCGATGGATAGTTTGCACTGACACTGGTGCTCCCTGAGCCTGCAGGACAGCTTGAATTTCTTTGGAACTTGTTTAAGGCTGCCCATTTTTGGAGTTTGGTTTAACATTATGTCCAATTTGATTTTTTTCCTCCTTTTTGGTTTAGTTCCAATACACACAAAGGTAATACACATGTGTATAGCAAAATAGGTGTTACTGCAATCCTTTTCTGTGAGAAATACATTTTCTTGTAAATTTTCAGGGTTGCCAACATTTACGGCCATGACTGTACATGAATGGACAGTACAGGGATCTTTCTAGTGATCATTTTATACCGATAACCATGACAAGGGGGCACCCTCTACATCTAGAGAAAAGAAGGTTTCATCACAGACAGGAATTCTTTAGTTAGGAAGGAATTTTTCCTCTGTCGTGGGGCAATAAGCATCAGCCTCATGGGGGGTTGCCTTTCTCTGGATCAACACAGTAGGGCTTTAGGTTGAACTTGATGGACTTTTGTCTTTTTTCAACCTTACAAACTATGCAACTATGTTAACCTGTAAAAAAAAAAAAAAAAAGTATACCATACCATGCGTCAATAATATAATTCTATGGGGAAAAAAAGTCGTATACCACAGTATGCAATTTTTTTGTGATACAGAAAACTAGTGCATCCAGAACTTTTCTATCCAATGAAAAAAAAATGTACACAAAAGTACAGGGGCCAAAAAACAGGTCCAAACTGACATACTTTAGAAAACCTTTACACATATACCACAGCAAACTTTTATTTACCGTTTAAATGTATCTCGCAGTGTACTGCTGTGGAATACATGTGAACGAGCCCTTAGTCATCTAATAGGCTCTGTAAACCAGTATCAATCAACGAGAACAGCGCTTATTTATAATGCGGCTCAGCCACCTAATATGGCTCTTTCTATGGCAGCTAGAGCTCTTTACTAGGTCCCCATGCCTGCCACAGTAGATCTGCTAATACAGCATGCCTCAGAAGGAGGTAGAAACAGAAATTTAAAAAAATTTCAAAAAAAGGAGAGTGCTTACCTCTATAATGTAAAAAAAAATATCTCTAGTAGGATTCACCATAAGAATGTGAAGCACTTTTATGCAGCTTCAGAAGCTTCACACTCAGGACACATACATTTAAAACATGTACAACAAAACTGTTATTCTTACGTAACAGCCTGAGGCCGAACCATGACTCCTCCTGTACAGCGACTTGGACGTCGTGGCGATTCTGTCGTCATGTTGAATAGTGACTTTTTTTTAGCTGTGAAAAAAAAGAAAATAAATTAGTCTGACTGGTGTTTTTCAAAAAACTACTCACCTAACAAATATGGACAGTTTAACTTAAGATAAGTAACCTGCGGTAAGAAACACATGGAATTATTGAAAAAGGTACTCTAGTAGCAGACACATGACCCCCACTCTTCAACCAAAATCACAATATAAAAAGTGTTTTTTTTTTTTATTTCCCACCAGGGCAACTTTCCCTTGCTTTTTATAAAATAAAAATCCAGCTTCTGCTATCCTTTACCATCTTTATTGTAGAAATCCCTACAGCCAGGTCATCACTTACATTGGGCTGTGGCCAGTTTACATTTAATTATATGTTTTTAGGATATTCTAAATAATGGGTAAGATGCTAGAGCCACAGATAGACTTATATAGCTGGCAACCTACATCAGATAAATGTGAACCAAATCATTCAATTTCAGAGTGACTGGCCAATTGTCTACACTGGCCAACGGCTGATGACGGGATAGATAAGGATGTGGCAGTTGGATTCCAACTCAAAAGAAAAGTTTCTATTCACTAGCAGCAAACAAAGAACATCTTGTTGCATGAATGAATACAATGATTAAACGGAAAGTATCACCTAGATTTATTTCCCTGATTTAACACAGATACTGAAACATGTGTTTTTTCTAATCTGTTTCTATTTACTGATTTTATAAAATAATGTTATTTAATTTTGTGTGCAGTGTTATGGGTCTGCCATCTTGCCTAAGCATTTTCTTTTAACAGCATCTAGTTATTGGTTTACAGCAGGACCCATGGACATTCTAATGGACTTTTCCATTGACACAAATTGCAGACAGCACTGAGCAGTGACCCTTTCAGATATCATTCTACAGGGAAGGAGGATGCTGATCTCTGCTGTGAATGGTGGAGGATCAAGTGTTATCTATATTCTGGTGTAACCTTTCACTGTATTTAGAAAGTCTCAGTTTAGTTTTAACCCTGTTGGCCAGAATAGAGACTGTAGAATTTTAGGATTATTACAAAATATAGATTATAGAAAAACAACAAAACAAACAAAAAAACTAAACAATTCTTAAAACAATATGGTTACCATAAAAATCAGATTAAAAAGAGATTAGAAAAAAGGTCTGCTTTTTACCAATAAAACTGCAACTCTTGGCTGTATGTTTTGCTGCTGCATATTTATTGCTGCTGCATATTTTTCTACTCACTGAAGTGAACGTTAGCAAAATATGCAGCTGATTTTGCTACTCATTGTCTTCAAAGGGTAGGAAAATACCTAGCAGCAAATACGCAGCACAACATAGAACCTGTGACCATACCGTAAAACTGGTATAGAAAGCACTGTAAAAAAAATATATTGTGTTATATAAAGCAGGAAGCTTTGAAAAACAGAGGTAAAATTTTGTTAGGTATGGCTGCTGCTGTGTATGTAGTGAGAAGCTTCGGTTATCCCTTTACAAGCAGTTTTGCCCTCTTCCTTTACCAGATTAACACTTTACAAGCAGCTATGTCCTCCCTTTAGCAGATTAACCTTTTAGACTAGGTTCACACTGCCGAATCTCCCGGCAGAAAATTTCCGCCAGGGGGTTCCGAGTGTGGCCAGCGCAGACTGAACCGCGCGGACACTGCAGTCTCCAATAGACTGCAATGTGTTCCGCAAGTATTTCCACCTGAAGAATGAGCACCGTCATTCTTCAGGCGGAAATTTTCAAGTGGTTTTTCCCATCACAAATTCCGCTTCACAAATTAGTGTAAATTTTTGAACCAAAACCCATTCACTATACAGTACATTTTAGTAAGTGGAATTTCTGCCTGCAATTTCAAAGCGAAATTGCAGGCGGAAATTCCGTAGTGTGAGCCTAGCCTTAAAAGCAGCTTTATCCTTTTCTAGCAGATTAAGCCGTGAGAAGCAGCTGTGTCCTCCTCCTTAAATTGGGCTGTATAATACACAGAGAAATCTTTTTATTTTTTTTCGTTTTTTTATTCGTTTTATTGAAAAGTCAAAGAGAGTTAAGGCACTCGAGGTTCGGAACAGGAAAACAATACAAAAACTACAAAATAACCGAACATGTCATTCTAAGACAGTAGTCTATACAATAGAGACTTGGAGTAATATAAACAACCCCAAACTACGTTTCATAGCAACCACTGGCAAGTATCAGCTTAGAATATAAAAACAGAGAAAGAATCGGTGACAAGATCCAAAATAAAGAGGTAGTATCAGAACAACTGACGTAGGTACAGCTGAAAGGGAACCCATACACCCAAAGTTGTAGTTTTGCAACAGCTGGAGGTCTGCCCCCCCCCCCCCAATGTGAATGTACAGGGTACATTCACACGGGCTGGTTTACAGCGAGTTTTCTGCTGCAAGTTTGAGATGCGGCAAATTTTCCGCCGCAGCACAAACTCCCAGTGAGAAACTCACTGTAAACCCGCCTGTGTGAATGTACACTAAAAACACTACACTACACAAAATAAAAAGTAAAACACTACATATACATATACCCCAACACAGCCCCCCCCCCCCCACCCCCCGCAAAATAAAAATAAAACAAACTTCTTGTACGGTACGGTTTCCAAAACGGAACCTCCAGCTGTTGAAAAACAACTCCCAGTATTGCCAGACAGCCACTGACTGTCAAGGCATGCTGGGAGTTTTGCAACAGCTGTAGACACCTGTTTGGGAAAAACTGCCGTAGGGTATTTTGGTGGCGGATGCAAATCCCCAAAATAGGCCTCAAATGCGCATGGCGCTCTCGAGCCCTGTCGTATTTCAAGGAAATAGCTTAGGGCCACATATGGGGTATTTCCGAACTCGGGAGAAATTGCGTAACACATTTTGGGGGTCTTTTTCTCCTTTTACCCCTTATGAAAAGGTAAAGTTGGGGTCGACACCAGCATGTTAGTGTAAAAAAAAAAATATTTTTTACACTAACATGCTGGTGTTACTTTTTCACAAGCGGTAAAAGGAAGATAAGACCCCCAAAATTTTAACGCAATTTCTCCTGAGTATGGAAATATCCCATATGTGGGTGTAAAGCGATCTTCGGGCGCACAACAAGGCTCAGGAGAGAGAGCGCACTATGTACATTAGAGGCCTAAATTGGCGATTTGCATAGGGGTGGCTGATTTTACAGCGGTTTTGACAAACGCAAAACAATACAGTGGGGGATCAAAATTTTGGGCACCCCAGGTAAAAATTTGTATTAATGTGCATAAAGAAGCCAAGGAAAGATGGAATAAAATTTTTTATATAAACCCAGTGAGATCAATGTTAAAAATGGGATGTCAGGTAGGTTAGTGTTTGTACGATCTGAGCATCATTGCTCCACTATAAGGGGTTCTGCAGTAGCCCAATACGCCTACTCTGACATCAACTAAAAACGCTAGATTGCCGCCTCTACATGTTTCGCCGTCCCCACGGTTGTTGCCACTAGTTTGCCTCTTGAAAACGCCGTGGGGACGGCGAAACATGTAGAGGCGGCAATCTAGCGTTTTTAGTTGATGTCAGAGTAGGCGTATTGGGCTACTGCAGAACCCCTTATAGTGGAGCAATGATGCTCAGATCGTGCAAACACTAACCTACCTGACATCCCATTTTTAACATTGATCTCACTGGGTTTATATAAAAATTTTTATTTTATTTGGATATACAATAAAAGTTATGTTTTAGGGGGTACTACTTAGAGGTGTATTGCACCCCAGGCTACGGCCTTGGGGTTAGGTAATTAGCTGTGTCTCTTGGCCTCTTTAGTCCCCTTTTTGTCTAATTTGATTTTTAAGGAAAGATGGAAAAATCTCTAAAAGGCATAAAATTACAGATTAGACATTCTTATAATATGTCAACAAAAGTTAGATTATATTTCCATCATTTACACTTTCAAAATAACAGAAAACAAAAAATGGCATCTGCTAAAGTTTGGGCACCCTGCAGAGTTAATATCTTGTACTGCCCCCTTTGGAAAGTATCACAGCTTGTAAACGCTTTGTGTAGCCAGCCAGGAGTCTTTCAATTCTTGTTTGAGGTATCTTTGCCCATTCTTCCTTACAAAAGTCTTCCAGCTCTTTGAGATTTCTGGGCTGTCTGTCACGCACTGCTCTTTTAAAGTCTATCCATAGATTTTTTTTATTTTTTTATGTTGAGGTCAGGAAATTGTAAAGGCCATGGCAAAACCTTCAGTTTACGCCTCTTGATGTAATCCCCTGTGGATTTCGAGGTGTGTTTAGCATCACTATCCATTTGTAGAAGCCATCCTCTCTTTAACTTCAGCTTTTTCACGGATGGCATCAAGTTAGCATCCAAAATTTGCGGAAATTTTATTGAATCCATTTTTCCTACTCGTGAGATGTCCCCTGTGCCACTGGCTGTAATACCTTCCCGAAAGCACGATTGATCCACCCCCCATGCTTAACAGTTGGACTGAGGTTCTTTTCATTAAATTCTGTTCCGCTTCTTCTCCTAACGTACTTTTGCTCATTCCTGCCAACAAGTTAAATTTTAACCTCATCGGTCCACAGAACTTGTTTCCAAAATGGCTTGTCTATATGTTCATTTGCAAAGTTCAAACGCTGATATTTGTGGTGAGGACGTAGAAGAGGTTTTCTTCTGATGACTCTTCCATTAAGACCATATTTGTACAATTATCTCTTTATAGTGGAATAGTGTACCACAACTCCAGTGTCTGCCAGATCTTACTGGAGGGATTGTGCAGTCAAACGTGGGGTTTGAACTGTTTTTCTCACAATCCTGCGAGCTGTTCTGTCTGATATTTTTCTTGGTCTTCCAGATCTTGCTTTAACTTCCACTGTTCCTGATGACTGCCATTTCTTAATTACATTCCGAACAGAGGATATTGACATCTGAAAACGTTTTGCTATCTTCTTATAGCCTTTTCCAGCTTTGTGAGTGTCAACCATTTTCAGTTTCAGATTTCTAGACAATTGCTTAGAAGAACCCATTGTGCTGATTGTTGGGGCAAGGTCAGAGGAGTCTGGGAATTTAAAACCTTTGAGATTGATATCACCTGGTCTTCCCAGATGATGATTGAGAACAATCCATGACACTGGCAGGTCTGAGCTTTGCAAAGGGGGCAGTGCATGCTATAAATTATGCAGGGTGCCCAAACTTTTGCAGACGCCATTTTTTTGTTTTCTGTTATTTTGAAAGTGTAAATGATGGAAATAAAATCTAACTTTTGTTGACATATTATAAGAATGTCTAATCTGTAATTTGATGCCTTTTGGAGATTTTTCCATCTTTTCTTGGCTTCTTTATGCACATTAATACAAATTTTTACCTGGGGTGCCCAAACTTTTGATCCCCACTGTAAATACCCACATGTGACCCCATTTTGGAATCTACACCCCTCACGGAACGTAACAAGGGGTATAGTGAGCCCTAACACCCCACAGGTGTTTGACGAATTTTCGTTAAAGTTGGATGTGAAAATGAAAAGAATAAAAAATTTCACAAAAATGCTGGTGTTACCCTAAATTTTTCATTTTTACAAGGGAGAATAGGAAAAAAAAGCCCCCATAATGTGTAACCCAATTTCTTCTGAGTAAGAACATACTCCATATGTGGATGTAAAGTGCTCTGCGGGTGCAATGCTCAGAAGAGAAGGCGCGCCATTTGGATTTTGGAGAGAGAATGTGTCCGAAATTGCTGCTATGTGTGTTTACAAAGCCCCCATAGTGCCAGAACAGTGCCCCCCCCCCCCCATATGTGACCCCATTTTGGAAACTACACCCCTCACAGAATTTAATAAGTGGTTCAGTGAGCCTTTACACCCCACAGTTGTCTGACAGATATTTGGAACAGTGGTCCTGGAAAATGAAAAATAACATTTTTCATTTGCACAGCCCACTGCTCCAAAGATCTGTCATATGCCAGTGGGGTTTAAATGCTCACTGCACCCCTTATTAAATTCTGTGAGGGGTGTAGTTTCCAAAGTGTGGGGGGGGGGTCCACTGTACTGGCACCACGGGGGGCTTTGTAAATGCACATGGCCCCCGACTTCTATTCCAATCAAATTCTAGTTGTAGTTGTATTTCCATGGGGTTACAAATTTTGGGAATCTTTTTACCTATTACCCCTTGTGAAAATGAAAAAGTTGGGGTAACACCAGCATTTTAGTGAAAAAAATCTAATTTATCATTTTCATGTCCAACTTTAGCGGAAATTTGTCAAACACCTGTGGGGTGTTAAGGCTCACTGTACCGCTTGTTACGTTCCTTGAGGGGTGTAGATTCCAAAATATAATGCCTTTTTTTTTTTTGCTGTTCTGGCACCATTTGGGCTTCCTAAATGTGACATGCACCCCAAAAACCATTTCGGAAAAACTCACTTTCCAAAATCCCACTGTCGCTCCTTCCCTTCTGAGCCCTCTACTGCGCCCGCCGAACACTTGACATACACATATGAGGCATTTCCTTACTCGAGAGAAATTGGGTTATAAATTATAGGAAGATTTCTCTCCTTTTACCCCTTGTAAAAAACTGGGTCTACAAGAACATGCCAGTGTAAAAAATTAAGATTTAGAATTTTCTCCTTCAACTTGCTGCTATTCCTGTGAAACACCTAAAGGGTTAACAAACTACTTTTTGAATGTCATTTTGAATACTTTGAGGGGTTCAGTTTTTATAATGGGGTAATTTATGGGGTATTTCTAATAAGAAGGCCCTTCAAATCCACTTCAAAACTGAACTGGTCTCTGAAAGATTTTGAAAATTTTGTGAAAAATTTGAAAATTGCTGCTGAACTTTGAAGCCCTCTGAAGTATTCCAAAAGTAAAAACATCTCAACTTTATGATGCCAACATAAAGCATACATATTGGGGGAGATTTATCAAAACCTGTGCAGAGTCAAAGTTGCCCAGTTGCCCATAGCAACCAATCAGCTTGCTTCTTACATTCCTAACAAGGACTGTGAAAAATTAAAGAAGCAAGCTGATTGGTTGCTATGGGCATACATCATTCATTTGGAATATCCATTTTCCTTAAAAGCAGAGAGCTTCAAAGTAAAAAAAAAAATGCTAAATTTAAAATCTTTTCATAACATTTGGGAATTTTTCACAAAAGAAATGATGCAAGTATCGATGAAATTTTACCACTAACATAAAGTAGAATATGTCATGAAAAAACAATCTCGGAATCAGAATGAAAGGTAAAAGCATCCCAGAGTTATTAAAGGAGTTCTCTGGTGCTTAGACATCTTATCCCCTATCCAAAGGATAGGGGATAAGATGCCTGATTGCTGGAGTCCCGCCGCTGGGGACCCCCATGATCTTGCACGCAGCACCCTGTTTATAATCAGTCCCCGGAGCGTGTTCGCTCCGGGTCTGATTACTGGCGACCACAGGGCCGACGACATGTGACGTCACGCCTCCGCCCCCGTGTGACGTCACGCTCCGCTCCTCAATGCAAGCCTACGGGAGGGGGCGTGACAGCTATCACGCCCCCTCCCATAGGCTTGCATTGAGGGGCGGAGCATGACGTCACACGGGGGCGGAGGCGTGACGTCACACGCCGTCGGCCTTGTGGTCGCCGGTAATAAGACCCGGAGTGAACACACTTTGGGGACTGATTATAAATGGGGTGCCGCATGCACGATCACGTGGGTCCCCAGCGGCGAGACTCCCGCGATCAGGCATCTTATATCCTTTGGATAGGGGATAAGATGTCTAAGCACCGGAGTACCCCTTTAATGCTCAACGTGACAGTGGTCCGATGTGCAAAAATGGCCGTGTCCTTAAGGTGAAAATGGGCTGGGTCCTTAAGGGGTTAAGTTGCAATGGTCAAGAAAAGACCATAGTGATCCACTTTTGGTAAACTAATGCAAAAAATAGGTTATTAGATTCTCCCACTGTATTCTATAGACCAGCAACTCAATAAAATGCACAGGTGAACTGATTTTTTTTTTTAAATGAGAGATTCTTTGATAAGTCCTTTTTAATTGAGAAATGAAGCAATTCTAAAACTGATCCAGCGAGGAAAGAGGAAGCACAAGAATGGTTACTAAACTTTTCACAAATTTCATTTATAAGCATAAGCAAATAATACCTAATAATTAATAGCAAATAATTAATCTATGTCTATATATATAAAACTCAACGTGTGTATGTATGTATGTGTGTGTGTATGTTCCAGCATCACGTCCAAACGACTTAAGATATTAACATGAAACTTGGCACACATGTTACTTATATGTCAACAACAAACATAGGATAGGGGTTTTAACCCTTACTCACCCCCATTTGCCAGGGGCGGGGTTTATGTTTAAAGTCCTATACAAGTCAATGGGAAATATATATTACTGCATAACTTCCAAATTTAACCCTTAACTACCCCCATTTGTGAGGGTTGGGGGTTTTGTTTAAAGTCCCATGCAAATCAATGGGAAATGTATGTTCTCACATAACTTCTGTATGGCTGGAGATATTTCAATACCTGGTCACATATTACAGGTCGGAATATGAGGACGGAATGAGAGGTCAAGATAGGAGGTCAAGATAGGAGGACGGGATGGTCGGGATAGGAGGTCGAGTTAGGAGGACCAGGATAGGAGGACCGGGATAGGAGGACCGGGATAGGAGGACCGGGATAGGAGGACCGGGATAGGAGGACCGGGATAGGAGGACGGGATAGGAGGACGGGATAGGAGGACAGGATAGGAGGACAGGATAGGAGGACGGGATAGGAGGACGGGATAGGAGGTCGAGATAGGAGGACGGAATAGGAGGTCGAGATAGGAGGACTGGATAGGAGGTCGAGATAGGAGGACTGGATAGGAGGTCGAGATAGGAGGACTGGATAGGAGGTCGAGATAGGAGGACTGGATAGGAGGTCGAGATAGGAGGACAGGATAGGAGGTCGTGATAGGAGGTTGTGATATGAGGACGGGAAAGGAGGACGGGAAAGGAGGACGGGAAAGGAGGACGGGAAAGGAGGACGGGAAAGGAGGACGGGAAAGGAGGACGGGAAAGGAGGTCGAGATAGGAGGTCAAGATAGGAGATCAGGGAAAGGAGGTCAAGATAGGAGGACGGGATATGATGACGGGATAGGAGGTCGGGATAGGAGGTCGGGATAGGAGGTCGGGATATGAAGTCAAAAGCTTCCTCATTTGTTTATTTTCCTCCCCAACAAAGATTAGGAAGGAAAAACCGGGCAACGCCGGGTACTCAGCTAGTCTATATATATAACACTCAATGTGTGTGTGTATGTATGTATGTATGTGTGTATGTTCCACAAAAACTTTCAAACAGCTAAAGATATTAACATGAAACTTGGCACACATGTTACTTATATGTCAACAACAAACATAGGATAGGTGATTTAACCCTTACTCACCCCCATTTGCCAGGGGCGGGGCTTATGTTTAAAGTCCCATACAAGTCAATGGGAAATATATGTTACTGCATAACTTCCAAACGCTGGAGATATTTCGATAATACTTGGTCACATGTTACTGATATGTCCACTTCAAATATAGGATAGTTAATTTAACCCTTAACTACCCCCATTTGTGAGGGTTGGAGGTTTTGTTTAAAGTCCCATGCAAATCAATGGGAAATGTATGTTCCCACATAACTTCTGTACGGCTGGAGATATTTCAATACCTGGTCACATATTACAGGTCGTAATATGAGGACGGGATGAGAGGTCAAGATAGGAGGTCAAGATAGGATGACGGGATGGTCGGGATAGGAGGTCGAGTTAGGAGGTCGGAATAGGAGGTCGGGATAGGAGGACGGGATAGGAGGACCGGGATAGGAGGACCGGAATACAAGGACGGGATAGGAGGACCGCGATAGGAGGACCGCGATAGGAGGACCGCGATAGGAGGACCGCGATAGGAGGACTGGATAGGAGGACTGGATAGGAGGTCTGGATAGGAGGACGGGATAGGAGGACGGGATAGGAGGACGGGATAGGAGGTCGAGATAGGAGGACGGGATAGGAGGACGGGATAGGAGGACGGGATAGGAGGTCGAGATAGGAGGACGGGAAAGGAGGTCGGGATAGGAGGACGGGATAGGAGGACGGGATAGGAGGACGGGATAGGAGGACGGGAAAGGAGGTCGGGATAGGAGGTCGGGATAGGAGGTCGGGATAGGAGGTCGGGGAAAGGAGGTCGAGATAGGAGGACGGGATAGGAGGACGGGAAAGGAGGTCGGGATAGGAGGTCGGGGAAAGGAGGTCGAGTGTGTATATGTGTGTGTGTGTGTGTGTGTGTGTATGTGTGTATGTATGTGTGTATGTTCCAGCATCACGTCCAAACAACTAAAAATATTAACATGAAACTTGGCACACATGTTACTTATATGTCAACAACAAACATAGGTTAGGTAATTTAACCCTTACTCACCCCCATGTGCAAGGGTCGAGGTTTTTGTCCCATACAAGTCTATGGGAAATATATGTTACTGCAGGGGTGTGGAAATTTTATTTAAAAAACTACTTGTCCATGGGACTAAAATGGAGCAAAATCTACTTGTCCCTCATGACGATCCACTTGTCCCGGCCAATTTTCGCTTTTACGCTCTCATTTTTTCCTCCTCGCCCTATAATAGCCATATCTACCTACTATAAAGATACCTCTTAATTTTTCAATAACATATGCTCCGAACCAAAAAAATATATATTAGGTGAAGTGAAATTGAAATAGTAAAAGATAATTTTGTGGTTTTATTTTCTACGCCATTTACGGGATAGGAGGACGGGATAGGAGGACGGGATAGGAGGACAGGATAGGAGGACGGGATAGGAGGTCGAGATAGGAGGACGGAATAGGAGGTCGAGATAGGAGGACGGAATAGGAGGTCGAGATAGGAGGACTGGATAGGAGGTCGAGATAGGAGGACTGGATAGGAGGTCGAGATAGGAGGACTGGATAGGAGGTCGAGATAGGAGGACTGGATAGGAGGTCGAGATAGGAGGACAGGATAGGAGGTCGTGATAGGAGGTTGTGATATGAGGACGGGAAAGGAGGACGGGAAAGGAGGACGGGAAAGGAGGACGGGAAAGGAGGACGGGAAAGGAGGACGGGAAAGGAGGTCGAGATAGGAGGTCAAGATAGGAGATCAGGGAAAGGAGGTCAAGATAGGAGGACGGGATATGATGACGGGATAGGAGGTCGGGATAGGAGGTCGGGATAGGAGGTCGGGATATGAAGTCAAAAGCTTCCTCATTTGTTTATTTTCCTCCCCAACAAAGATTAGGAAGGAAAAACCGGGCAACGTCGGGTACTCAGCTAGTCTATATATATAACACTCAATGTGTGTGTGTATGTATGTATGTATGTATGTATGTATGTGTGTATGTTCCACAAAAACTTTCAAACGGCTAAAGATATTAACATGAAACTTGGCACACATGTTACTTATATGTCAACAACAAACATAGGATAGGTGATTTAACCCTTACTCACCCCCATTTGCCAGGGGCGGGGCTTATGTTTAAAGTCCCATACAAGTCAATGGGAAATATATGTTACTGCATAACTTCCAAACGGCTGGAGATATTTCGATAATACTTGGTCACATGTTACTGATATGTCCACTTCAAATATAGGATAGTTAATTTAACCCTTAACTACCCCCATTTGTGAGGGTTGGAGGTTTTGTTTAAAGTCCCATGCAAATCAATGGGAAATGTATGTTCCCACATAACTTCTGTACGGCTGGAGATATTTCAATACCTGGTCACATATTACAGGTCGTAATATGAGGACGGGATGAGAGGTCAAGATAGGAGGTCAAGATAGGACGACGGGATGGTCGGGATAGGAGGTCGAGTTAGGAGGTCGGAATAGGAGGTCGGGATAGGAGGACGGGATAGGAGGACCGGGATAGGAGGACCGGAATACAAGGACGGGATAGGAGGACCGCGATAGGAGGACCGCGATAGGAGGTCTGGATAGGAGGTCTGGATAGGAGGACGGGATAGGAGGACGGGATAGGAGGACGGGATAGGAGGACGGGATAGGAGGTCGAGATAGGAGGACGGGATAGGAGGACGGGATAGGAGGACGGGATAGGAGGTCGAGATAGGAGGACGGGATAGGAGGACGGGATAGGAGGACGGGATAGGAGGACGGGATAGGAGGACGGGATAGGAGGACGGGATAGGAGGATGGGAAAGGAGGTCGGAATAGGAGGTCGGAATAGGAGGTCGGGATAGGAGGTCGGGGAAAGGAGGTCGAGATAGGAGGACGGGATAGGAGGACGGGAAAGGAGGTCGGGATAGGAGGTCGGGGAAAGGAGGTCGAGTGTGTATATGTGTGTGTGTGTGTGTGTATGTGTGTATGTATGTGTGTATGTTCCAGCATCACGTCCAAACAACTAAAAATATTAACATGAAACTTGGCACACATGTTACTTATATGTCAACAACAAACATAGGTTAGGTAATTTAACCCTTACTCACCCCCATGTGCAAGGGTCGAGGTTTTTGTCCCATACAAGTCTATGGGAAATATATGTTACTGCAGGGGTGTGGAAATTTTATTTAAAAAACTACTTGTCCATGGGACTAAAATGGAGCAAAATCTACTTGTCCCTCATGACGATCCACTTGTCCCGGCCAATTTTCGCTTTTACGCTCTCATTTTTTCCTCCTCGCCCTATAATAGCCATATCTACCTACTATAAAGATACCTCTTAATTTTTCAATAACATATGCTCCGAACCAAAAAAATATATATTAGGTGAAGTGAAATTGAAATAGTAAAAGATAATTTTGTGGTTTTATTTTCTACGCCATTTACGGGATAGGAGGACGGGATAGGAGGACGGGATAGGAGGACAGGATAGGAGGACGGGATAGGAGGTCGAGATAGGAGGACGGAATAGGAGGTCGAGATAGGAGGACGGAATAGGAGGTCGAGATAGGAGGACTGGATAGGAGGTCGAGATAGGAGGACTGGATAGGAGGTCGAGATAGGAGGACTGGATAGGAGGTCGAGATAGGAGGACTGGATAGGAGGTCGAGATAGGAGGACTGGATAGGAGGTCGAGATAGGAGGACAGGATAGGAGGTCGTGATAGGAGGTTGTGATATGAGGACGGGAAAGGAGGACGGGAAAGGAGGACGGGAAAGGAGGACGGGAAAGGAGGACGGGAAAGGAGGACGGGAAAGGAGGACGGGAAAGGAGGTCGAGATAGGAGGTCGAGATAGGAGATCAGGGAAAGGAGGTCAAGATAGGAGGACGGGATATGATGACGGGATAGGAGGTCGGGATAGGAGGTCGGGATAGGAGGTCGGGATATGAAGTCAAAAGCTTCCTCATTTGTTTATTTTCCTCCCCAACAAAGATTAGGAAGGAAAAACCGGGCAACGTCGGGTACTCAGCTAGTCTATATATATAACACTCAATGTGTGTGTGTATGTATGTATGTATGTATGTATGTGTGTATGTTCCACAAAAACTTTCAAACGGCTAAAGATATTAACATGAAACTTGGCACACATGTTACTTATATGTCAACAACAAACATAGGATAGGTGATTTAACCCTTACTCACCCCCATTTGCCAGGGGCGGGGTATTTTGTTTAAAGTCCCATACAAGTCAATGGGAAATATATGTTACTGCATAACTTCCAAACGGCTGGAGATATTTCGATAATACTTGGTCACATGTTACTGATATGTCCACTTCAAATATAGGATAGTTAATTTAACCCTTAACTACCCCCATTTGTGAGGGTTGGAGGTTTTGTTTAAAGTCCCATGCAAATCAATGGGAAATGTATGTTCCCACATAACTTCTGTACGGCTGGAGATATTTCAATACCTGGTCACATATTACAGGTCGTAATATGAGGACGGGATGAGAGGTCAAGATAGGAGGTCAAGATAGGACGACGGGATGGTCGGGATAGGAGGTCGAGTTAGGAGGTCGGAATAGGAGGTCGGGATAGGAGGACGGGATAGGAGGACCGGGATAGGAGGACCGGAATACAAGGACGGGATAGGAGGACCGCGATAGGAGGACCGCGATAGGAGGACCGCGATAGGAGGTCTGGATAGGAGGTCTGGATAGGAGGTCGGGATAGGAGGACGGGATAGGAGGACGGGATAGGAGGTCGAGATAGGAGGACGGGATAGGAGGACGGGATAGGAGGTCGAGATAGGAGGACGGGATAGGAGGACGGGATAGGAGGACGGGATAGGAGGACGGGATAGGAGGACGGGAAAGGAGGTCGGAATAGGAGGTCGGAATAGGAGGTCGGAATAGGAGGTCGGGATAGGAGGTCGGGGAAAGGAGGTCGAGATAGGAGGACGGGATAGGAGGACGGGAAAGGAGGTCGGGATAGGAGGTCGGGGAAAGGAGGTCGAGTGTGTATATGTGTGTGTGTGTGTGTGTATGTGTGTATGTATGTGTGTATGTTCCAGCATCACGTCCAAACAACTAAAAATATTAACATGAAACTTGGCACACATGTTACTTATATGTCAACAACAAACATAGGTTAGGTAATTTAACCCTTACTCACCCCCATGTGCAAGGGTCGAGGTTTTTGTCCCATACAAGTCTATGGGAAATATATGTTACTGCAGGGGTGTGGAAATTTTATTTAAAAAACTACTTGTCCATGGGACTAAAATGGAGCAAAATCTACTTGTCCCTCATGACGATCCACTTGTCCCGGCCAATTTTCGCTTTTACGCTCTCATTTTTTCCTCCTCGCCCTATAATAGCCATATCTACCTACTATAAAGATACCTCTTAATTTTTCAATAACATATGCTCCGAACCAAAAAAATATATATTAGGTGAAGTGAAATTGAAATAGTAAAAGATAATTTTGTGGTTTTATTTTCTACGCCATTTACCTTGTGGTCAGATAACAGGTTAGTTTCATACTTTAGGCCACCTGATTACAGCAATACCAGATTTGTATAGTTTACGTCATGTTTTACAAATTAAAAAAAGAAATTCAGAACTTTTTAGAATTTTTTTTAATTGCCATTTTTTACCCCTGTAGCTTTATTTTTTTTCCACATAACAGGCTGTATGAGGGCTCATTTTTAGCGTCATAATCTGTTTTTTGTATTGGTACCATTTTGGTATTGATCTGACTTTTTAATCACTTTTTAACTTGTTTTTTTTCTGGGATATTATAAAAATTGCAATTCTGTGGTTTGGTATTTTTTTTACATTTACTGTACAGGATACATAATGTTATATTTTAATAGGTCGTACATTTACACACGAATCGATACCAAATATGTTTATTTTTTATGTTTGCATGTTTTTATATAGGAAAAGGGGGTGATTTGAACTTTTAACATGGAAGGGTTAATGTGTGTTTTTTTTTTTTACTTTTATTTTTTTTAAATTATGTTTTTTACACTTTATTAGACTTTTAGGAGGAATCATTAGATTCCTCATACAGATGAATAGAGTTCTATTGAACTCATTGATCTGTGTGCTCTGTGATCCATTGATAGAGCCTGGACCAGTTGTGACAGAGCCATGGGACAGCAGGGAACAGAGGTAAGCCCTCCGAATACCTCTATAGTTGATCGCCCCCCTGCGATCACGCTGCGGGGGGGGGGGGGGCGATCCACCCCACTAGCCCACCAGGGAGCATACACATGTCCCTTTAGACGCCGCTGTCAGCTTTGACAGCGGCGATCTAAAGGGTTAATAGCCACCCGCGGCGATCGCCGCATGCTGCCAATTAGTGGCGGCCCCCAGCTACTGAGAACAGCCGGGGGCTGCAGAGTATGGAGCGGGCACGAGTGGAGCCCACTCCATACACCCCTCTGGGCGCCGCATTCTGGCTATTATCGGCAGAGTGAAACTTGCGCCACGTGCAGACGTGCGACCGCTCCTCCCCTCAGCTCTCCGAAGCTAGAGCTGGAGGGAGCGAAGGCAGAGGACGCAGGTCTGCATGGGGAGCAAGAAGCCACGCCACCTCATCTTCCCCTCGCACGTCTGCATGGCAGAAAGAAGGCAGAGCAGGGGAGAGACAGCTCCATACAGACTGCAGAGCGCCGCATCGCTTGTCAGGTCTGGTCCTGCTTGCCCAAAGCCGGGCTAAGGGCCAGAAATATTCACCTGCCCAGCGCCCGAAACTGCATGTCCCGGGCGTCGGGCAATTGGAAGTTATGCAGTACAGGGATGTGGAATTCCTATCGCCCGACGCCCGGGACATGCAGTTTCGAGTGTTTCCAAGTATTATCGAAATATCTCCAGCCGTTTGGAAGTTATGCAGTACAGGGATGTGGAATTCCTAACAGCTGGAGATATTTCGATAATACTTGGTCATATGTTACTTATATATCCACTTAAAATATAGGATAGTTAATTTAACCCTTAACTAACCCCATTTGTGAAGTCCCATGCAAATCAATGGGAAATGTATGTTCCCACATAACTTCCGTATGGCTGGAGATATTTCAATACCTCGTACACATATTACAGGACGGGATGGGAGGTCAGGATAGGAGGTCGGGATAGGAGGTCGAGATAGGAGGTCTGGATAGGAGGTCGGGATGGTCGAGATAGGAGGTCGGGATAGGAGGTCGGGATGAGGACGGGATATGAGGACGGAATAAGGGGTTGGGATATGACAACAATATAGGAGGACGGGATATGAGGTAGAGATATGATGACGGGATATGAGGTTGGGATACGACAACAATATATGAGGGCGGGATATGAAGTCAAAAGCTTCCTCTGTTTATTTTCCTCCACAACAAGGATTAGGAAGGATAAACCTGGCAACGCCGGGCACTCAGCTAGTTCATAATAAATCACAACCTGGTTGCAAAAAACTTAAGTCAGTTTCTGGATTCCATCTGTGAGATATATTGGTCATTACAGTTCACCAATGAAACAACTAATAGCAGGTGAATCTATGTAGCCAGGCCAGAAAAGTCAGCTGAATAACAGTACACGAATACAACAGACACACCAGGAATGACACATTCCACCAATGTAAGCTATGAACCAAAAACAGTCCATCCCCAGGGGTGTGGAAATTAAAAAAATAAAAAAAAACGACATGCCCAAGGGACTAAAGTGAACACAATCTACTTGTCCCTCATGATGATCCACTTGTCCTGGTAGGTAAAATAAATTCAACCAAAATAGTACGAAAATAGGGTCTTTATTAGTTTCTGAACTTTAGTTTTTTCCTCCTCGCACTATAATAGCCATAACTCTTATTTTTCCATCTACAGACCCATATGAGGCTTGTTTTTTTTTGAGGGGAAGTATACTTTGTAATGACACCTTTCATTTTTCCATAACTTATGCTCTGAAACAAAAAAAAAAAATATTTGTTAGATGAAATTGAAAAAAATGCTAATTTTGGGGTTTCAGTTTTTTTTTGCCATTCACCTTGTGGTCAAACTTACATATTATTTTGATACTTTAGGTCGGCCTGATTACACCAATACCAAATTTGTTTCGTTTCGGTCATGTTGAAATAATATTTTTTTTTTTACTTTTTAATTTAAAAAATAAAATATATATATATATATTTTTTTCTGTAAACTGGGCTGTATAAGGGCTAATTTTTTGGGCCATAATATGCTGTTTGCATCGGTACCATTTTGGCATTGATCAGACTTTTTGAGCACTTTTTTACCTAATTTTTTCTGGGATATGATGTTAATAAACATAGAAAACACAATTCTGTGATTTGGTATTTTTTTTTACATTAACGCCATTTACCGTATGGGATATAAAATGTTATTTTTTAATAGTTCAGTCAATTATGCACGCGCCAATACCAAATATGTTTCTTTTTATTATGTTTACATATTTTTATATGGAAAAGGGGGGTGATATGAACTTTTAGGGTACATTAACACAGGCGGATTTGCGGGTTTCCTTCTACGTATTTGAAAGGGGGCGGGCTCTTTTCATCTGTCCGCAGCAGATTTTCCGAGGTGGAATTTACGCTGCGGAAAATCCGCTGCAAGCCCCATTGAAGTCAGAAGGGTCTGCGGCATAATTTTCGCCATGGAAATTCGGCCGCGGACAGCTGAGAAAAGCCCGTCCCCTTTCAAATACGCAGCAGGAAACCCGCAAATAAATCCACCCGTGTGAACGTACCTCTAATATGGAAGGGGTTAATGGGTGTTTTGAAACTTTTATTAAACTTATAGTTTTTTTTTATATACACTTTTTTTTTAGGAGGAATCATTTAGATTCCTCATACAGATCAGTTCTATTGAACTCCATTTGATCTGTGTTCATTTGATTGAACCTGCTCAAGGCCAGCTCAATCAAATGCAGATCTATGATGGCAGCCACGGATGCAGAGGTAAGCCCTCCGGCTACCTCTACAGGGGATCGCCCCCTCGTGATTGCGCTGCGGGGGGGGGGGGGGCGATCCACCCCACTAGTCCACCAGGGATGGTTAAAAGATCTTCTTAAACACCCCTGTCAACTTTGACAGCGGTGATCTAAAGAGTTAATAGCCGGCTCGCCGCATGCCGAGCTATTAACGGCGGCCCCCGGCTACTGAAATCAGCCGGGGGGCGCCGAGTATGTAGAAGGCAGGAGTCAGGAGCCCGCTCCGTACACCCCGAGCGCCGGTGTGAGGTGCAGACTTGCGTCCTATGCAAGTCTGCATTCTCTCCCGCACCTCACATCGCCGCTATGAAAAAAAAAAAAAAAAAAAAAAAAAAAAAAAGGGGGGGAAGTCGGTCCGGCCCTGCTAGCCCGATACAGGGCTAAAGCTATGAAAAATTCACCTGCCCGGCGCCCGGAACTGCATGTCCCGGGTGTCGGGTGATAGGATTTCCACATCCCTGATCTCTTAGATCAATGGTTCCTAATCTTTTTTTTGCCTGAGTACCTCTTGGCAGCCCATGACAGCTGCATGACCTTGAATGTAACATATATAAGCATTATATTACTTCCTGTGATATGACAGATACACTCTTAAAACATGTCACCTATCCACAAGGTATGAAAAAGACATAAGCAGATTCATCAGGAGCCCTAATTCAGTTATATAGGTGAATACACATAGGTAACATACTCCTATGCTCCATAAGACTCCTATACTCAATAATGAACTATGTATTAAACATTGTTTGTCTAACTTAATCATTGCAGACACCTGACTTGCCTAAAGACAATAAACTAATAGTTTACAGGAATATCATGCCTTGTAACAATAGAAAAATCAATGGCTCTCACTACATAAAAGAGAAAATTGTATCCCATCTGGGTACTAATAACCTGCATGCATCGTATGTCTTAAGGGGGGATAAAACTGGCAGAGTCACTGGTAGAGAAGGATCTGGGTGTACTTGTAGATCACAGACTACAGAATAGCATGCAATGTCAGGCTGCTGCTTCCAAAGCCAGCAGGATATTGTCATGTATAAAAAGAGGCATGGACTCAAGGGACACGGACATAATACTCCCCCTTTATAAAGCATTGGTACGGCCTCAACTGGAATATGCTGTTCAGTTTTGGGCACCAGTCCATAAAAGGGACACTGTGGAGCTGGAGAGGGTGCAGAGACGCGCAACTAAACTAATATGGGGCATGGAACATCTTAGCTATGAGGAGCGATTAAAGGAGTTACAATTGTTTAGTCTTGAGAAGAGACGTTTAAGGGGGGATATGATAAATGTATATAAGTATATTAATGGCCCATACAAAAATATGGAGAAAAACTGTTTCCAGGTTAACCCCCCCCCCCCCCCAAAGGACGAGGGGGCACTCCCTCCGTCTGGAGAAGAAAAAGTTTAGTCTCAAGGGGCGACACGCCTTCTTTACCATGAGAACTGTGAGCTTATGGAACAGTCTACCTCAGGAACTGGTCACAGCAGGAAAAATTAACAGCTTTAAAACAGGATTAGATACATTCCTGGAACAAAATAACATTAATGCTTATGAAGAAATATAAAATCCCATCCCTTCCCCAATATCGCGCCACACCCCTACCCTTCAATTCCCTGGTTGAACTTGATGGACGTATGTCTTTTTTCAACCGTACTAACTATGTAACTACTATGTAACTATGTGACTACTTTTTAGCTCTGCCTTTTTACAATTTAGCTATGTTCAATGACTCCCGCTCAACTGCATTGTCTACAAGGAATTTCAGGTAGCATGAGTGCTGCTTCTATTTTTCCCCCCCCATGCTTTGCACTGCAGCTATGCTTGCTGAAAACTGTTGCTGCGCTTAAATGGGCACTGTCATTTGCAAAAACATTTTATATAATGTAAATAATAACATTTTATGTATATTTGTAAAATACCTTAAATTATAAAAAATAATTATATTTTTGGGTGAAAAGGACAAGCAGGGATCTGTGCACTAAGAACAAGCAGGGCTCTGTGCACGGAGGACAAGCAGGGCTCTGCGCACGGAGGACAAGCAGGGCTCTGCGCACTGAGGACAAGCAGGGCTCTGCGCACTGAGGACAAGCAGGGCTCTGCGCACTGAGGACAAGCAGGGCTCTGAGCACTGAGGACAAGCAGGGCACTGCGCACTGAGGACAAGCAGGGCACTGCGCACTGAGGACAAGCAGGGCTCTGCGCACTGAGGACAAGCAGGGCTCTGCGCACTGAGGACAAGCAGGGCTCTGCGCACTGAGGACAAGCAGGGCTCTGCGCACTGAGGACAAGCAGGGCTCTGCACTGAGGACAAGCAGAGCTCTATACACTGAGGACAAGCAGGCTCTATGACAACAACCCCCCCCCCCCCCCATTCTTTTTTCGACTCACACATCCAAGCATAGAGACACATGGGCATTAGCTGCAGGGACAAGACAACATTTTCTCCTGCAAGACCAAAAAAGCCCAGACCATAATATGCTTAGAAATGGAACGAAAGTTCACTTTTAGACTGTTTAGACTATGCTCTGCGACAACAACCCCCCCCCCCCCCCCCCATTAGAATCAATGGATCTGCCTTGGGTACGCTGCGATATATACATCGGCATCCTATTCGGCCTGTTTTCTAACGTATACTACAAAAATAGCTTCAGTACAGATGTGAAAACAGCTTTACTATCTTCATGAAGCATGTGACTATGTGCATTTTACAGTCCATGAGAACTCCTCCAACACTTTCCATAGAGTGTCAGTCATTATACACTGCTCAAAAAAATAAAGGGAACACTAAGATAAAACATACTAGTTCTGAATGAATGAAGTAATGGTATGAAATACTTTCATCTTTACATTGTTGAATGTGCTGACAACAAAATCACACAAATTATCAATGGAAATCAAATTTATCAACCCATGGAGGTCTGGATATGGAGTCACACTCAAAATCAAAGTGGAAAACCACACTACAGGCTGATCCAACTTTGAAGTAATGTCCTTAAAACAAGTCAAAATGAGGCTCAGTAGTTTTGGTCTCCTGAGGGATGTCCTCCCATACCTGGACTAAAGCATCCGCCAACTCCTGGACAGTCTATGGTGGATGGAGTGAGACATGATGTCCCAGATGTGCTCAATCGGATTCAGGTCTGGGGAACGGCTGGGCCAGTCCATAGCATCAATGCTTTCCTCTTGCTGGAACTGCTGACACACTCCAGCCACATGAGGTCTAGCATTGTCTTCCATTAGGAGGAACCCAGGGCCAACTGCACCAGCATATGGTCTCACAAGGGGTCTGAGGATCTCCTCTCGGTACCTAATGGCAGTCAGGCTACCTCTGGAAAACACATGGAGGGCTGTGTTGCCCCCCAAAGAAATGCCCCCCTTACACCATTACTGACCCACCGACAAACCAGTCATGCTGGAGGATGTTGCCGGCAGCAGAACATTCTCCACTGCGTCTCCAGACTCTGTCACATCTGTCACATGTGCTTAGTGTGAACCTGCTTTTATCTGTGAAGAGCACAGGGTGCCAGTGGTGAATTAGCCAATCTTAGTGTTCTCTGGCAAATGCCAAACATCCTGCATGGTGTTGGGCTGTAAGCACAACCCCCACCTGTGGACGTCAAGCCCTCATACCAGCCTCATGGAGTCTGTTTCTGACCGTTTGAGTGGACACATGCACATTTGTAGCCTGCTGAAGGTAATTTTTCAGGGCTCTGGCAGTGCTTCTCCTGCTCCTCCTTGCACGAAGGAGGAGGTATCGGTCCTGCTGCTGGTTGTTACCCTCCTACTGCCTCCTCCACGTCTCCTGATGTACTGGCCTGTCTACTGGTAGCACCTCCATGCTGTGGACATTACGCTGATAGACACAGCAAACCTTCTTACCACAGCTCACATTGATGTGCCATCCTGGATGAGCTGCACTACCTGAGCCACTTGTGTGGGTTGTAGACTCAGTCTCATGGTACCACTAGAGTGAAAGCACTGCCAGCATTCAAAAGTGACCAAAACGTCAGCCAGGAAGCATAGCAACTGAGAAGTGATCTGTGGTCACCACCTGCAGAACCACTCTTATTCGGGTTGTCTTGTTAATTGCCTATAATTTCCACCTGTTGTCTGTTCCATTTGCACAACAGCATGTGAAATTGATTGTCAATCAGTGTTGCTTCCTGAGTGGACAGTGTGATTTCACAGAAGTGCGATTGACTTGGAGTTACATTGTGTTGTTTAAGTGTTCCCTTTATTTTTCTGAGCAGTGTAGTAATGGATAATATAAGTAATAATAAAAAATTATAACGATGTGGTCATAGGAAACACAACTGTGTCAAAATGATAGATATATGGCCATGAGGGCTGCAAGGGTATCCAGTCCAGAACTGTGAAAACAGGTAATCGATAGGCAGGCCAAAAATTCTACAAGATATTTATAAAGTGTTTGGCGGTCCAGAGCATTTGCGCAGCCAAAGGCTGATAGGTAATGGCTTAAACTTAGTTTCGCTGAAATATAGCTTGGGAAAATATCAAATGAACATTCCTTTTCTCTAATGTCTTTAACAATGTTTGCAGTAAAAGCAGTAAATCAAGACAAAATGAGAACATAAAGAAGGGGCTGTATGGTTGGATTTAGATGCTCATGGCCACAAGGTACATTTAGATCAGGCAAAACATACATGTTACTGTCATTTAAAAAAAAAAAAGTTTTGATCTGTTGGAGGTGTGGAGACTCCTAACAATGGCTAGAATAAATGGAGAGAATCACTCACAAAGCTAAACGCTTTGTGGGACATTTATCAAAACCTGAGCAGAGGAAAAGTTGCCCATAGCAACCAATCAGATCACTTCTTTCACTTTTGAAAAGGCCTCTGAAAAATGAAAGCAATCTGATTGTTATGGGCAACTCAGCAACTTTTCCTCTGGGTTTGATAAATCTTCCCCTTTGTTTCCCAACCTACCACTAGGCACCAATTGCAGAGAGTGCGCTGCCCAATAATAGCCACGTGAAGACAAGTGGCCTCTATAGGAGCTATAGATAGTACTGTACAACTAAAATATTTCCAAAGTTGCTTCATTTTCATTATAGATGCACTATACAGTGATCCCTCAACATACGACGGTAATCTGTTCCAAATGGACCATCATTTCTTGAAACCGTCGTATGTTGAGGGATCCGTGCAATGTAAAGCATAGGACAGTGGTCTACAACCTGCAGACTTCCAGATGTTGCAAAACTACAACACCCAGCATGCCCGGACAGCCAACGGCTGGGAGTTGTAGTTTTGCAACATCTGGAGGTCCACAGGTTGAAGACCACTGGTATAGGAAGTTGCACTCACCTGTCCCCGCCGCTCCGCACCATCACCGCTCGTCACCGCTGCCCTGGATGTCGCCCTCCATCGCTATCGCCGCGTCCCAGGGGTGTCCTCGATGCTCCGGCAAGGCCTCTGCTTCCCCGGCATCCTTGCTCTCCCATCACGTCTCTACGCACGCCGCTCCCATTGGATGACGGGACGGCGTGCGCGGCGACGTGATGACGATGATGGAGAGCGCCAACGATGGAGGGGATCCCGAAGAGGAGCTCCGGAGCCCCAGGACAGGTAAGAGACCATCACCGTAGCACACGGGGCACCGTAAACGGCTATCCGGTGGCAGCTGAAGCAGTCAGTGCTGCTTGATAGGCTCTGAGAGGCCATCGCATGTTGAAATTATCGTATGTCGGGGCCATCGTAAGTCGGGGGGTTACTGAAGATTAATTACTAGCCGAGTACCCGGCGTTGCCAGGTTTTTCCTTCCTAATCCTGGTTGGGAAGGAAAAGCATCAAAGGAGGAAGCTTTTGACCTCATATCCCGACCTCATATCTCATCCTCATATGCCATCCTCAGGTGAGGCTGAGTTGTGATGAGGATATTGTATGCTGTGAATAGAAGGGGACGTAGCTTTGTGGGAGTGGGCGTGATTTGCAAGCTAGACCTATGCACAAAAAGGATAGAAAATAAAAAAGGAGTGTGGCTTAAAGGGGTACTCCGGCCCTGAGACATCTTATCCCCTATCCAAAGGATAAGGGATAAGATGTCTCACCGCGGGGGTCCCGCCGCTGGGCACCCCCGCAATCTTGTATTCGCCACCCACCTGTTTAAGCTGCACGCTGCGGTGCCAGCTCACAAACAGCTGGGTGGCGACCATGGGGCCAGAGAATCGTGATGTCACGACTCCGCCCCTGTGTGACATCACCCCCCGCCCCCACTATGCAAGTCTATGGGAGGGGGCGTGATGGTCGTCATAAGGGTGTAGGTTAGGTTTCATTTCAATATCATACATTTTTATTTGACATATAAGTAATATGTGTACCAAGTTTTATTGAAGTATCTCCAGCTGTTTGGAAGTTATATAGTAACATATATCTCAAAAACTTGTATAGGACTTTAAACAAAAACCCCAATCCTCGCAAGTGGGGGTGGGTAATGGTTAATTTGTAGTTGACATATTAGTAACATGAGTACAAAGTTTCATGTTAATATCTTTAGCCGTTACATCCTGCACCTATTCCAAATCTTTAGGTGGGAGACTGATATTAGCATTACATATGTATATGAATAGTAACAATCTCTGTACTTCATTGCTGATTATGTCAGCGCTATGTAAGGCTGGGTTCACACTACGTTTTCTCCCATACGGGAGCGCATACGGCAGGGGGGAGCTAAAAGCTCGCCCTCCCGTATGTCACCGTATGCGCTCCCGTATGTCATTCATTTCAATGAGCCAACCGGAGTGAAACGTTCGGTCCGGTCGGCTCATTTTTGCGCCGTATGCGCTTTTACAACCGGACCTCAAACCGTGGTTGACCACAGTTTTAGGTCCGGTTGTAAAAGCGCATACGGCGCAAAAATGAGCCGACCGGACCGAACGTTTCACTCCGGTCGGCTCATTGAAATGAATGACATACGGGAGCGCATACGGTGACATACGGGAGAGCGAGGTTTTAGCTCCCCCCTGCCGTATGCGCTCCCGTATGGGAGAAAACGTAGTGTGAACCCAGCCTAACTAACGGAAATAATCGTTATAGAGCTGGATCCTGCAGTCACACTCTTTTCTATCTGCCCCACCTCTTGCTAACAAGCACTGCTCAAAAAAAATTAAGGGAACACTTAAACACCACAATGTAACTCCAAGTCAATCACACTTGTGTGAAATCACACTGTCCACTCAGGAAGCAACACTGATGGACTATCAATTTCACATGCTGTTGTGCAAATGGAACAGACAACAGGTGGAAATTATAGGCAATTAGCAAGACACCCCCAATAAAGGAGTGGTTCTTCAGGTGGTGACCAAAGACCACTTCTCAGTTCCTATGCTTCCTGGCTGATGTTTTTGTCACTTTTGAATGCTGGCGGTGCTTTCACTCTAGTGGTAGCATGAGACGGAGTCTACAACCCACGCAAGTGGCTCAGGTAGTGCAGCTCATCTAGGATGGCACATCAATGCAAGCTGTGGCAAGAAGGTTTGCCGTGTCTTTCAGCGTAGTGTCCAGAGCAGGGAGGCGCTACCAGGAGACAGGTCAGTATATCAGGAGACATGGAGGAGGCCGTAGGAGGGCAACAACCCAGCAGCAGGAGCGCTACCTTTGTGGAAGGAGGAGCACTGCCAGAGCCCTGAAAAATGACCTCCAGCAGGCCACAAATGTGCATGTGTCCACTCAAATGGTCATAAACAGACTCCATGAGGGTGGAATGAGAGCCTGACGTCCACAGGTGGGGGCTGTGCTTACAGCCCAACACCATGCAGGATGTGCCTGGGCCTCATTTTGACTTGTTTTAAGGACATTACATCAAAGTTGGATCAGCCTGTAGTGTGGTTTTCCACTTTGATTTTGAGTGTGACTCTATATCCAGACCTCCATGGGTTGATAAATTTGATTCCCATTGATAATTTTTGTGTGATTTTGTTGTCGTCACATTAAGCTATGTAAAGACAAAAACTCATTCAGATCTAGGGTGTGTTCTTAGTGCTCCCTTTATTTTTTTGGAGCAGCATACATTTAGTACATTGCAGTTCATTGTAAAAATATGTTCAATCATTGTGGATTTGCTACAGATTTTGACTTTCCTTAAAGTTTCCTTAAGTTTTTTGTGAAAATTTGCAACAAATCCACATTGTGATAACATACTCTTTAGATTAAAACAGGGCCTGACAAATTGTGGACACCAGGTTGCTATGGCTACTAAGAATTTTATGGTAACACCCAGGTTTTTGTCAGCCCTTTCCAATAAGGATTGTCCATCTTTAAAAAAAAAATTGTTCTACTGACCTCTGCCACTGTTTCTGCACTGATCCCACATTCTGCCTGTAGTCAACACTCTAGCGTTACATGAGCAGTGGAGGTCAAGTTACTGCCGCAGCCAATCAGCAGCCTTGGCAGTGATGCTCTGTACTCAGGAGTACAGAGAAGGGATGTCCCACAAATGATACTAGAGTACACATGGGGCAAAAAATGTGTAAAAAATAAGAAACATTAAAAAAAATCCCAATTCATAATACCCCCCCCCTTTCCTATTTTTCATATAAAACTTTGTTTAAAAAACAAACAAAAAAAAACAAACATATTTGGTACTGCTGCCTGCGTAATCTTCCAAACTTTTAAATCGTGATGTTACTGATCCTGCACGGTGTAAAGCAAAACATTGCGTCCCAGAAAAAATGTAATAAAAAGTGATCGAAAAGTCACATATATGCCAATGTACTACCGTTTAAAATACAGCTCATGGCGCAAAAAAAAAAAGACAACAGTGGCATGTGGGGACTTTTTTTTTTATGTATAAAAGCTCTTGCCTCTTTTTCCATAAGAAAAAAAAATTCACATGACATTTTTAAAAAGTATCGGGCCCGGATTGTCCGACATTGTATGTTCTTATACTAGCTTGTCAACTGTTTTTATTTCCAGGTGGGGGGCAATCCGGCTAGCTATACCTTGCCTTGTTTTATTGTTCCCACACAATCTGTTGGTAATGTATGTGTTCACCACATGAGGACTTCTGCCTATCTGCCTCATTGTACCCAAGTTTATCGGTTTGATTGCGGCCTTACTGACCACTGATATTGTACTATTCATTTGATTCTGCTACAATAAAGCTTCATGGTTTGATTGTTAAAAACAGTATCGGTAATTGGTATCGGGGAGTACTTTAAAAAAAGTATCGATACTCATACTCGGTCTTGGAAAATGCTATCAGGACATCCCTAGTAAAGAGCGTCACTGCCGAGGCTGCTGAGTGGCTGTGGGAGTCACTTGACACTGGAGCGCCGACCAAAGACATCAGCTGCTGAACGCTGGTGCACCGACCAAAGACTTCCGATGCTGAACACCAGAGGCAGAACTGGGATCAGCATGGGAACGGAGGCAGAGGTAAGTAAAACTGTTTGTTTGTTTGTTTGTTTTTAAAAGATAAGAGGACACTTGGGGGAGATGAGGGGACAGTCAAAACTGATACACAGGGGGGAGATGAGGGGACAGTAATAGTGTGACACAGGGGGGAGATGAGGGGACAGTCAAAACTGATACACAGGGGGGAGATGAGGGGACAGTAATAGTGTGACACAGGGGGGAGATGAGGGGACAGTCAAAACTGACACACAGGGGGGAGATGAGGGGACAGTAATAGTGTGACACAGGGGGGAGATGAGGGGACAGTCAAAACAAGTTCAAGCCCCATTGAGTTCTATAGGATTCCGCCCGTAATTCCACAAAATGTAAAGACAGGTCTTTAAATTTTGCGTCATGCGGAAGTGGGAATTACCGCCGGGATTCCATCAAAGTAAATTGGCAGTATATTTCGGCAGAATTCCGCATGGAAATTCCGCTGTCTGAACATGGCCTTACAGTCTCCCTCTTTGTACTGGTTATACCTATAGCTATGCAGTAAAGCCAACCTATTAGCTTTCCCTACTATCTGGCCTTACTATGAAGCTGTCAGAAATCACTCCCCCTACACCCTTCTCTACTGAAGTCTTCACTGACACAGAGCTGTCAATACATCGCCCTTAGGCTGGGTTCACACTACGTTTTTGCCATACTGTTTTCAATCCGTTTTTCTAAAGAAAACCGCATGGCAAAAAAAAAACGGATGGAACAGTATGGAAAAAAGTAAACCGTATGCGTTTTTAAACAGTATACTGTTTTTTAAAAGTGCATACAGTTCTGTCAGTTTTTATAGAAAAAAAAAACATACGTTTTTGAACATTTTGTCCATTTTTAATGGGAGGGGTCTTGGGTGGGGACTTTAGGATTCAAATGCGCATGTGCAAAGTAAAAACGTATACATTTTTCCCGTATGGAACCGTATACATGTGCGTTTCCCATTGACGTCCATGTTAAAAAAAATGTATGCGGTTGCAGTACGGTTTTTAAACCGGAGTCAAAACCGTGGTTGACCACAATTTTGTCTCCGGTTTAAAAACCGTACTGCAACCGCATACGTTTTTTTTAACATGGACGTCAATGGGAAACGCACTGTATACGGTTCCATACGGGAAAAACGTATACGTTTTTACTTTGCACATGCGCATTTGAATCCTAAAGTCCCCACCCAAGACCCCTCCCATTACAAATGGACAAAACAAAACACAGCAGTCTCAGTTTGGCTATCACAGGGAGAGGATCTCCTCTCCCTGTGATAGCTGAAGCTGCACGGAGCTCTCATGGCCTCTGTGGCCCGACAGAAGCTCAAACATTTACACAGCTCATACGGCTGCCTCATATACACTTACTCTATTATTACATGTACTGTTGATCCACAGCGCTATCGGGATCCCTATGCCCGATGGCGCTGTCATCAGTGTGCGTCCCCGCGAGAGCGCCACGCCCGCAGCTCTACTCCCCGTCCCCCGTTAACGCTCAGGGAGCGGGGAACAGAAAGTAGAGCATCGGGCGCAGGTAAAGTAGTACTGCGCATGCGCATCACTACGCAAATAGCGTAGTGCTAAAGTTAGTACTGCGCAGGCGCAGCACTACGCAAGTAGCGTAGGGCTAAAGTTAGTATTGCGCATGCTCAGTTGTCCTTCCCTACGCAATTTGCGTAGTGCTGTGCCTGCGCAGTACTAACTTTAGCCCTACACTATTTGCTTAGTGCTGCGCATGCGCAGTACTACTTTACCTGCGCCCGGTGCTCTACTTTCCGTTACCCGCTCCCTGAGCGTTAACGGGGGACGGGGAGTAGAGCTGCAAGGGACAGGTAGTAGAGCTACGGGGGACGGGGAGTAGAGCTGCGGGGGACGGGGAGTGGAGCTGCGGGGGACGGGGAGTAGAGCTGCAAGGGACAGGTAGTAGAGCTACAGGGGACGGGGAGTAGAGCTGCGGGGGACGGGGAGTAGAGCTGCGGGCGTGGGGCTCTCGCGGGGACGCACACTGATGACAGCGCCATCGGGCATAGGGATCCCATTAGCGCTGTGGATCAACAGTACATGTAATAATAGAGTAAATGTATATGAGCCAGCCGTATGAGCTGCGTACGTGTGTTAACTTCTGTCGGGCCACAGAGGCCATGAGCGCTCCGTGCAGCTTCAGCTATCAAATGGAGAGGAGATCCTCTCCCTGTGATAACCAAACTGACACTGCTGTGCGCATCGATGCGTGACGTTTAAATATGTCACATGACAAGAGTGAGCCAATAGGATGTGATGGAGGCGGACCATCTCATTCTATGGCAATGCACTGGGCATGCTGGGAGTTGTATTTTTGCAACAGCTGAAGGCACCCTGGTTGGGAAACACTGACTAAGGCTGCATTCACACCTCGTTTTAAGCCTACGGTTGCAGGAGGGTAAAAACGTGCGCTCCCGTACCCCAGCCAGACTGGCGCTGAAATCCATTTACTTTAATGAGCCGACCGGAGTCAAACGGTGACTCCGGTCGGCTCATTTCTGCCCCGTATCCGGTTTTGTGACCGGACCTAAAACCGTAGTATACGGACAAAAACTGTGGGAACCCACCCAAGATTTCCACTCCAGGTCCTGCAGGACTCCAGCTAATAGGAACTGTGTCCCTACGGTAGAAAAAGTGCAGGAACTCAGTTCCCATACGTTCCTGCAGGACTTGAGCCCTGGGCACAGCCATGGGCATCACCCAAGGTATAGCACTCTCACATATGCCCAGCTCCAGAGGTGATAATGCATGCACGAGCCATAGGGCGCTCAGTATGAAGACTTTACTGGACCTTTAATTGACACTCATGGACAGGACACAGGTGGGCACGATGCCTGTCTGCAGTGACTGTGTACTGGTGGTGCCAGGTCGGTAGAGTAACCCATGCACACAGCATATGACCCACATGCGGCACTACACCTCAGTGTCACACACAAGCCACATGATGCCCCTGACTGCAGTGTTTACCTCACCCTCCTGTCAGCTGGCACCAGGAGCAGCTTCTCCTGTTCTCCACACAGTCAGACCGGGCTCCAACAGCAGCACACACACAAATACAGCAACAAGGAAAGCGGAACAGCAGCAGTCGACCAATCACTGAACAGCTAGCCTTCTAACGCAGGTGTCAATCACAAAGTGCGAGCCAATAAGAGGGCGAGGGGCGTGTACACGGCGCTGATGACGTCAGGTGATTTGTCAGGGGTCCCCACGCTGCAGCCACACTACTCGGGTCGGCTGGGACCGAAGCGGCGGAAGGACTCGGAAGTGCCGTGTGTCGTAATTCGGCCTCGTCACATCTCGGAGGACTTCAGCCTGGTCAGCCTCTCCGCGGTCTTTTGTTTACATCTCGTCCTCTCGCGAGAAGATATCTGCGGCACAGTGCACGTGTTCTGTACACATAACGCTGTTTGGTGTGACCCTACACCTTCTTGTACGACTCTGCGCTAGTTCTTCATGTTGTCTGAAGGCTTTTGTAATGTCAGTTATAGCTGGGTAGGTGTAGTTCACATCAGTAAATAGGGGGGGATGTATTAATGGCTTTTGGGTATGTTTGTGAAATAATGTCGCAAAATGTAGAGCAAACACTTATTAGTGCTTTTTTACATTTACACCTACAGGATCTGCTGCATCATTTCTGCAGCTCAGTTTGCTACCCAGTAAAGTTAATGGGTAGCAAAATCAGCTGCACAAAGTATGCTGCAAAAATATGCAGCAGATTCTGTGAGGCCCCTTTAACACTATAAAGTTGTTCTGTTAAAAGATCCGTTATAAACTTTTGTTAAAACGGATGTTAAACGTCTAACAAAATCCCATTCAAGTCTATGAGATTTTTTGATTATCCGCTATGACCCGTTATAGACCGTCATGAATAACGGATGTTAATTGTGATGGAAGAAGAAACGGCACAGGCACTCATTTGTCCATCACAAACGGGTGAATTAACGGCCGTTATTTTTAACATTGAAGTCTATGGCAAACGGATGAGCCTTTATGTCGTCCGTTTGCACCTGGTTTATTATTTCTGTTATTGCTTCTGAGCATGCTCAGAAGAGGTGACATCAGCAGACTCCTGCAGTGCTGAGGGACTACTGCTACTCCCATCATGGAACAGACTTGTTTCCATGATGGGAGTAGTAATTCCCTGGCTGTGGGAGTCTGCAGGCAGCTGGGGAGGCTACAGTAGTGTTTGTACTACTACCCCGATCATGGAACAGTCTGTTCCATGATGGTGGTTGTAGTACAGGGGCTGAGGGATTGATCGCACCGGGTCTCGCTTCTGAGACTCGATGCGATCAGAAGTTCTTAATATTGTGTATATTAGTATCGTGTGTTAACTTTAGTTTTTAACCCCTTAAGGACCCAGCCAATTTTCAGTGTAGGACCTGGGCATTTTTTGCACATCTGACCACTTTCACTTTAAATGGGCACTGTCATGAAAACAAAAAATTGATATGTCGCAGTACTTAAGTACTACAACATATCTCTAGTATAGTTTAATTAATAAAAGTTTAAAATCACTTTTAAATTCGGCCACTAGGGGTCGCCCTCCTAGTGTCAGAATGCATTCTGCAGTGACGTCACTACAGAATTTCGACTCATTTCAGCCTGGCAAATGAGTCGAAATTCATTCACTGCGCGCTGGCTTCCTGTCTGTCAATCAAACAGGCAGGAAGCCAGCGCAGTAAAGTCCAGGAGCAGCCGCCCTGGCCGCAGCAGGCACGCAGTCTGTACCTCAGCCCAGTTGGAGTCTGCACTCTCTCTGCAGACTCCGGTAACTGAATTGGATTCTCCGTTTCTCTGCAGCTTGCCGCGCAGCGCAGAGTTCGCGGCAAAAAATGGCAATAAATATAGTTTTATTAGTCAATAAATATAAAAAATAAAGGCAGGGAGGGGGTTAGGGATAGAAGGGCAATAGGCAGGGACAGAAAAAAAAAAGAGGGTTGGTGGGAGCTACCCTTTAAGCATTAATAACTCTGGGATGCTTTTACCTTTCATTCTGATTCCGAGAAAGTTTTTTCGTTACATATTCTACTTTTAGTGGTAAATTTTCATCGATACTTGAATCATTTCTTGGTGAAAAATTCCCAAATTTGATGAAAAAATTGATAATTTTGCATTTTTCTAACTTTGAAGCTCTCTGCTTGTAAGGAAAATAGACATTCCAAATAAATTATATACTGATTCACATATACAATATGTCTACTTTATATGTTCATCATAAAGTTGAAAAGTTTTTACTTTTGGAAGACATCAAAGGGCTTCAAAGTTCAGCAGCAATTTTTCAAAAAATGTTCACAATCGGAATTTTTTAGGGACCAGTTCAGTTTTGAAGTGGATTTGAAGGGCTTTATTATAAAAAAAAAAAAAAAAAAAACATAAATGACGCTATTATAAAAACTGCACCCCTCAAAGTATTCAAAATGACATTCTGAAAGTTTGTTAACCCTTTAGGTGTTTCACTGGAATAGCAGCAAAGTGAAGGAGAAAATTCAAAATCTTCATTTTTTTACACTCGCATGTTCTTGTACACCTAGGTTTTGAATTTTTACAAGGGGTAATAGGAGAAAAGCCCCCCAAAATTTGTAATCCAATTTCTCTCGAGTAAGGAAATACCTCATATGTGTATGTCAAGTGTTCGGCGGGCGCAGTAGAGGGCTCAGAAGGGAAGGAGGGACAATGGGATTTTGGAGAGGGAATTTAGCTGAAATGGTTTTTGGGGGCATGTCACATTTAGGAAGCCCCTATGGTGCCAGAACAGCAGAAAACCCCCACATGGCATACCATTTTGGAAACTATACCCCTCAAGGCACGTAACAAGGGGTCCAGTGAGCCTTAACACCACAAGGGTGTTTGACGACTTTTCATTAAAGTCGGAAGTGTAAATGAAAGACAATTTTTTTCCCCCAAATTTACCATTTTTATAAAGGGTAATGGGAGAAAATGCCCCCCAAAATTTGTAACCCCATCTCTTCTGAGTATGGAAATGCCCCATGTTAGGACGTAAAATGCACTGCGGGCGAACTACAATGCTGAGAAGAGAAGGAGTCACATTTAGCTTTTGGAAAGCAAATTTTGCTGAAATGGTTTTTGGGGGGCATGTCGCATTTAGGAAGTGCCTATGGTGCCAGAACAGCAAAAAAAACACATGGCATACTATTTTGGAAACTACACTCCTCAAGAAACGTAACTAGGGGTACAGTGAGCCTTAACACCTCACAGGTGTTTCACGACTTTTTGTTAAAGTTGGATATGTGAATGAAGAAAAAAAAATTCACTAAAATGCAGGTTTTTTTCCCCCAATTTTTTTTTTTTTTACAAGGGGTAATAGGAGAAAATGACCCCAAAATTTGTAACCCATTTTCTACCCCATTTGTGGACATCGAGTGCTCTACTGGCGCACTATAATGCTCAGAAGGGAAGGAGTGCCATTGAGCTTTTTGAAAGAATTTGTTTGGAATGAAAGTCGGGAAGCGTTTACAAAGCCCCCCATGATGCCAGGACAGTGGACCCCCCACATGTGACCCCATTTTGGAAACTACACCCTTCATGGAATGCAATAAGGGGTGCAGTGAGTATTTACACCCCACTGGTGTTTGACAGATCTTTCGAACAGTGGGCTGTGCAAATGAAAAATTACATTTTTCATTTTCACGGATCACTGTTCCAGAAATCTGTCAGACACCTGTGGGGCGTAAATGCTCACTGCACCCCTTATTACATTCCGTGAAGGGTGTAGTTTCCAAAATGGGGTCACGTGTGGGGGGGTCCACTGTTCTGGCACCACGGATTTTCCTTCAAAAAGCTCAATGGCACTCCTTCCCTTCTTAGCATTATAGTGCGCCAGCAGAGCACTTGACATCCACACATGGGGTATTTCCATACTCAGAAAAAATGGGGTTACAAATTTTGGGGGTATATGAATTAGTATATAGATGCGCTGGGGGGGGCAGACATATAGCGTTATCTGCCCCCCATAGCGCGTCTATATACATATGCCATCGCAGCCCTATGTATGAAAAGTATTTCTATCAGCATCATCGGGCCAGCCGGCTGCTGGCACTATGCGCTGGCGGGGGTCTCTTCATGAATTTTGAAGGACTTTATTCAGCCGTTAGCACCCGTTATTTCATCTGTTATTATAAATCCGTTTTTAGACAGAAAATGGATGTTTACTAACGGATGAATGCTCAAAGTGTGAACGTACCCTAAGGGTAGGGTCAAACATGCTTTGTTTTGCTGCTGCATATTTTCCTATCCATTTAAGTCAATGAGAAGGAAAATACGCAGCAAAATATGGCATGTGTGCCCCAACCCTAAGGGTCTATTCATATAAATGGACATTTATCAATGCGTTTAGTAAGGTTTTCTTTACTATAATTGCCACAAAATTGTCGCAACTGCGACTACGCGATTTTTCGTGCGACATTTTGACTGGAAAGCGAGAAAAGCAAGTTTTCCAAAAATGAACTACGTAGTAATAATTTTAAAATGGACTACGGGTAGTCAGGTATTTATTAACTGCAACAGTCGCAACTGCGCAAAAAAAGGGTTAAAAATTGACTAAATTTACTCCAGCTCAAACATGGGGCAGAAAAAGCTACTACCAAAGTAAAAAAGGAAAAATTGCTTACGTGAAAGAAAATTATCAACAGGCTGAAAGCAGTTGATAAATAAGTCACACATAAGCAAAAAAAAGTAAGAAAAAAAATTACTAAAAAAAAAATACATAAGCAAACATTGATAAATGTCCCTCATAGTGTCCTGCGCATATTTGTGCAGGATGTGAAGCTGCAGACTTGAAGTCATTTAGTTTACGTTGAATTCTGCTGGCGTATTTAATTGCCATATAGTAGCGTGATCCACAGCAGGACCCATTGAAGTCAATGTAATCTTCTGTGGTAAACCTGCACTCTTGCAATTAAATCCGCCCTGTGAACGGACCCTTACTGTGTTATGCGAGAAAGTTTATTCACTTGTTTTCTGGTAAAAGTATTGAAAAATTCCCCCGTGTGTCCAAAGCCTGCACCACTTTATCTGACAAAGGAAAGTTGTGCTTAACCTTATGTATGTATATTTTTCGTCTCTCTCTCAGCAATCCTATTTATGCTAAGGTGTAGGGTGAAGTGTAATGTCACATTAACAGCCATCCTATGTATAGTGAGATGTAGAAAGCAGTGTGATGTCACAATGGCAGCAGTTCTATGTATACTGAGGTGTAAGGGAGCAGTGTTAGGTCACAATGGCAGCAGTTCTATGTATACTGAGGTGTAGGGGAGCAGTGTTAGGTCACAATGGCAGCAGTTCTATGTATACTGAGGTGTAGGGGAGCAGTGTGATGTCACAATGGCAGCAGTTCTATGTATACTGAGGTGTAGGGGAGCAGTGTTAGGTCACAATGGCAGCAGTTCTATGTATACTGAGGTGTAGGGGAGCAGTGTTGGGTCACAATGGCAGCAGTTCTATGTATACTGAGGTGTAGGGGAGCAGTGTGATGTCACAATGGCAGCAGTTCTATGTATACTGAGGTGTAGGGGAGCAGTGTTAGGTCACAATGGCAGCAGTTCTATGTATACTGAGGTGTAGGGGAGCAGTGTTAGGTCACAATGGCAGCAGTTCTATGTATACTGAGGTGTAGGGGAGCAGTGTTAGGTCACAATGGCAGCAGTTCTATGTATACTGAGGTGTAGGGGAGCAGTGTGATGTCACAATGGCAGCAGTTCTATGTATACTGAGGTGTAGGGGAGCAGTGTTAGGTCACAATGGCAGCAGTTCTATGTATACTGAGGTGTAGGGGAGCAGTGTTAGGTCACAATGGCAGCAGTTCTATGTATACTGAGGTGTAGGGGAGCAGTGTTGGGTCACAATGGCAGCAGTTCTATGTATACTGAGGTGCAGGGGAGCAGTGTGATGTCACAATGGCAGCAGTTCTATGTATACTGAGGTGTAGGGGAGCAGTGTGATGTCACAATGGCAGCAGTTCTATGTATACTGAGGTGTAGGGGAGCAGTGTGATGTCACAATGGCAGCAGTTCTATGTATACTGAGGTGTAGGGGAGCAGTGTTAGGTCACAATGGCAGCAGTTCTATGTATACTGAGGTGTAGGGGAGCAGTGTTGGGTCACAATGGCAGCAGTTCTATGTATACTGAGGTGTAGGGGAGCAGTGTGATGTCACAATGGCAGCAGTTCTATGTATACTGAGGTGTAGGGGAGCAGTGTGATGTCACAATGGCAGCAGTTCTATGTATACTGAGGTGTAGGGGAGCAGTGTGATGTCACAATGGCAGCAGTTCTATGTATACTGAGGTGTAGGGGAGCAGTGTTGGGTCACAATGGCAGCAGTTCTATGTATACTGAGGTGTAGGGGAGCAGTGATAGGTCACAATGGCAGCAGTTCTATGTATACTGAGGTGTAGGGGAGCAGTGTTGGGTCACAATGGCAGCAGTTCTATGTATACTGAGGTGTAGGGGAGCAGTGTTGGGTCACAATGGCAGCAGTTCTATGTATACTGAGGTGTAGGGGAGCAGTGTTAGGTCACAATGGCAGCAGTTCTATGTATACTGAGGTGTAGGGGAGCAGTGTTAGGTCACAATGGCAGCAGTTATATGTATACTGAGGTGTAGGGGAGCAGTGTTAGGTCACAATGGCAGCAGTTCTATGTATACTGAGGAGTAGGGGAGCAGTGTTAGGTCACAATGGCAGCAGTTCTATGTATACTGAGGTGTAGGGGAGCAGTGTTAGGTCACAATGGCAGCAGTTCTATGTATACTGAGGTGTAGGGGAGCAGTGTTGGGTCACAATGGCAGCAGTTATATGTATACTGAAGTGTAGGGGAGCAGTGTTAGGTCACAATGGCAGCAGTTCTATGTATACTGAGGTGTAGGGGAGCAGTGTTAGGTCACAATGGCAGCAGTTCTATGTATACTGAGGTGTAGGGGAGCAGTGTTAGGTCACAATGGCAGCAGTTCTATGTATACTGAGGTGTAGGGGAGCAGTGTTAGGTCACAATGGCAGCAGTTATATGTATACTGAGGTGTAGGGGAGCAGTGTTAGGTCACAATGGCAGCAGTTCTATGTATACTGAGGTGTAGGGGAGCAGTGTTAGGTCACAATGGCAGCAGTTCTATGTATACTGAGGTGTAGGGGAGCAGTGTTAGGTCACAATGGCAGCAGTTCTATGTATACTGAGGTGTAGGGGAGCAGTGTTAGGTCACAATGGCAGCAGTTCTATGTATACTGAGGAGTAGGGGAGCAGTGTTAGGTCACAATGGCAGCAGTTCTATGTATACTGAGGTGTAGGGTTCATCTGCTCCAATAAGAAAGTGAAGACATACCAAACAGTGTCTAGAATACAGGTTGGACAGTCACTTTTTTGCAGAAGAGCCCCTAAACAGTATGCCGAATACAGGGTGTGCAGGTTTCCCAGACTGTAATGTGTAAGGGTGGGTTCACGCTACATTTTGAAGATACAGTCACCAGATCCATCTGAGGGGAGTGAAAACCGGGTACTCCTGTATCCCAGCTGAACCCCACCCGTATCTCATTGAAAACTGTGGTATGCTGTGGTTTTAGGTCCGGTCACAAAACCGTATATGGGGCAAACATGTGCCGACCGGAGTCACTATTTGACTCCGGTCTGCTCAATCAAGTCAATGAGATACGGGCCAGGACTGGCTGGGATACAGGAGTGCCCGATTTTCACTTCCCACCCCAGCCGGTTTCAGTGACCATATCTTCAAAACGTAGTGTGAACCCACCCTGAGGGAATGGCTGTCCAGGCATTCTGGGAGTTGTAGTTTTGCAACACCTGGAGGCACCCTGGTTGGGAAACACTGATGTATGGTGTGATGACAGTTGATTGGTGTAGCCTTAATAGATGTACCTGTACCTAAAGCCCCCTGTAGAGTCATAACGTCAAAATAAGTTGCTATTTCTTGTGGCTTAATGTGAGTTTAACCCCTTAAGGACCGGGGGGTTTTCCGTTTTTGCATTTTCGTTTTTTGCTCCTTGCCTTTAAAAAATCATAACTCTTTCAATTTTGCACCTAAAAATCCATATGATGGCTTATTTTTTGCGCCACCAATTCTACTTTGTAATGACGTCAGTCATTCTGCCCAAAAATCTACGGTGGAACGGAAAAGAAAATCATTGTGAGACAAAATTGAAAAAAATGCCATTTTGTAACTTTTGGGGGCTTCTGTTTCTACGTAGTACATTTTTTGGTAAAAATGACACCTGGTATTTATTCTGTAGGTCCATACGGTTAAAATGATACCCTACTTGTATAGGTTTGATTTTGTCGTACTTCTGGAAAAAATCATAACTTCATGCAGGAAAATGTATACGTTTAAAATTGTCATCTTCTGACCCCTATAACTTTTTTTATTTTTCCGTGTATAGGGTAGTATGAGGGCTCATTTTTTGCGCCGTGATCTGAAGTTTTTAACGGTACCATTTTTGCATTTATAGGACTTAATGACTTTTTATTTATTTTTTCATGATATAAAGTGACCAAAAATGCACTATTTTGGACTTTGGAATTTATTTGCGCGCACGCCATTGACCGTGCGGTTTAATTAACTATATATTTTTATAATTCGGACATTTCTGCACGCGGCGATACCGTATGTTTATTTTTATTTACACTGTTTTTTTTTTGTTTTTTTTTATGGGAAAAGGGGGGTGATTCAAACTTTAGGGAAGGGGTTAAATGATGTTTGTTCACTTTTTTTTTGCAGTGTTATAGCTCCCATAGGGACCTATAACACTGCACACACTGATCTTTATCATTGATCACTGGTTTCTCATAAGAAACCAGTGATCGATGATTCTGCCACTTGACTGCTCATGCCTGGATCTCAGGCACTGAGCAGTCATTCGGCGATCGGACAGCGAGGAGGCAGGTAGGGGCCCTCCCGCTGTCCTGTAAGCTGTTCGGGATGTCGCAATTTCGCCGCGGCTATCCCGAACAGCCCACTGAGCTATCCGGCATGCTTTCGGTTTCACTTTAGACGCGGCATGCTTTCGGTTTCACTTCAGCCCACTTTGAACGCCGTGTCTAAAGGGTTAATAGCGCGCGGCACAGCGATCAATGCCGCGCGCTATTAGCCACGGGTCCCGGCCATTGTTAGAGGCCGGGCCCGACCCGCTATGACGCGGGGCCACGCCGTGGCCCCGCGTTATAGATCGGGAGTGGACACATGATGTTCCAGTACGTCATGTGTCTTTAACCCCTTAAGGACCAAGGGCGTACAGGTACGCCTTTGCTCCCTGGTACTTAAGGACCAAGGGCGTACCTGTACACCCGTGGGAATTTCGGTCCCCACCGGGCGGGGATCGGGCCGGGGTGACTGCTGATATCTATCAGCAGGCAACCCGCGCAAATGCCCAGGGGGGTCATTAGACCCCCCCCATGTCGGCGATCGGCGCAAATCGCAAGTGAATTCACACTTGCGATTTGCGCCGATTCCGGGTCATACGGGTCTATGGTGACCCAGAATAGAAGGGGGATCGCGGGTGTCCTAGACACCCACGATCCCCCTGTAGTGATAGGAGTGAGGTGGCAGGGTTGCCACCCCTCCTATCTCTGCTATAGATGGGCTAGACGCGACCACCAATAGCAGATCGGGGGCGGAGGGGTTTACTTTCGGGAAACCGACAGGGACCGGCGCCGAAGATCCACTTACCCATCGGCGACGGCAGCGGACGACGATCAGCGGCGGCAGCGGGCGACGATCGGCGTAAGAAGAGGACCGCGACGCAGCTCCCTGGATCCAACGGAAGCCGGTGAGTTACTTAGCAACATCTGGAGGGCTACAGTCTGAGACCACTATAGTGGTCTCTAAACTGTAACCCTCCAGATGTTGCAAAACTACAACTCCCAGCATGCCCAGAGAGCTGTTTAGGCTTGCTGGGAGTTGCAGTTTTGCAACAGCTGGAGGTCTACAGTTTGAGACCACTTCAAAGTGATCTCTGTACTGTGCACCTCCAGATCTTGCAAAACTACAACTCCTAGCATGCCCAGACAGCAGTTTGCTGTCTGGGCATGCTGGGAGTTGTAGTTTTGCAACATCTGGAGGTCCACAGTTTGGAGACCACTGTGCAGTGGTCTCTAAACTATAGCTCTCCAGATGTTGCAAAACTGCAACTCCCAGCATGCCTAAACAGCAAACAGCTGTCTCTGCATGCTGGGAGTTGTAGTTGCGATCCCTCCAGCTGTTGCATAACTACATCTCCCAGCATGCCTTTTGGCGATCAGTACATGCTGGGAGTTGAAGTTTTGCAACAGCTGGAGCACACTGGTTGGAAAATACTGAGTTAGGTAACAGAACCTAACTGAAGGTTTTCCAACCAGTGTGCCTCCAGCTGTTGCAAAAGTACAACTCCCAGCATGCACGGTCTGTCAGTACATGCTGGGAGTTGTAGTTTTGAAACAGCTGGAGGTTTGCCCCCCCCCATGTGAACGTAAAGGGTACATTCACACTGGCGGGTTTACAGTAAGTTTTCTGCTTCAAGTATGAGCTGTGGCAAATTTTTCACCGCAGCGCAAACTCCTAGCAGTAAATTCACTGTAAACCCGCCAGTGTGAACGTACCCTAAAAACACTACACTTACACATAATAAAGAGTAAAACACTACATTTACACCCCCTTACACTGTCCCCCTAATAAAAAATAAAAAACGTATTGTACGGCAGTGTTTCCAAAACCGAGTCTCCAGCTGTTGCAAAACAACAACTCCCAGCATTTCCGGATAGCCACTAACTGTCCAGGCATGCTGGGAGTTTAGCAACAGCTGGAGGCACCCTGTTTGGGAATCACTGGCGTAGAATACCCCTATGTCCACCCCTGTGCAATCCCTAATTTAGTCCTCAAATGCGCATGGCGCTCTCTCACTTCAGAGCCCTGTCGTATTTCAAGGAAACAGTTTAGGGCCACATATGGGTATCTCCGTACTCAGGAGAAATTGCACTACAAATTTTGGGGGCTTTTTTTTCCTTTTACCCCTTATGAAAAAGAAAAGTTGGGGTCTACACCAGCCTGTTAGTGTAAAAAAAAAAATTTTTTTTACACTAACATGCTGGTGTTGTCCTTTACTTTTTATTTTCACGGTAGGTAAAAGGAAAAAAGACCCCCAAAATTTGTAACGCAATTTCTCCTGAGTACGGAGATACCCCATATGTGGGCGTAAAATGCTCTGCGGACGCACAACAAGGCTCAGGAGTGAGAGCGCACCATGTACATTTGAGGCCTAAATTGGTGATTTGCACAGGGGTGGCTAATTTTACAGCGGTTCTGACATAAACCCCAAAAAATAAATACCCATATGTGACCCCATTTTGGAAACGACACCCCTCACGGAACGTAACAAGGGGTATAGTGAGCCTGAACACTCCACAGGTGTTTGACAATTTTTCATTAAAGGTGGATGGGAAAATGAGGAAAAAAATAATTTTTTTCACTAAAATGCTGGTGTCACCCTAAATTTTTCATTTTCACAAGGGAAAATAAAAAAAAGCCCCCCAAAATTTGTAACCCAATTTCTTCTGAGTAAGGGCATACCCCATATGTGGATGTAAAGTGCTCTATGGGTGCACTACAATGCTCAGAAGAGAAGGAGCGCCATTGGGATTTTGAAGAGAAAATTTGTCCGGAATTGAAGGCCATTTGTGTTTACAAAGCCCCCATGGTACCAGAACAATGCCCCCCCCCCCCCCATATGTGACCTCATTTTGGAAACTACACCCCTCATGTAATGTAATAAGGGGTACAGTGAGCATTTACGCCCCACAGGTGTCTGACAGATTTTTGGAACAGTGATCCGTGAAAATGAAAATTTTTATTTTCCATTTGCACAGCCCACTGTTCCAAAGATCTGTCAAACGCCAGTGGGGTGTAAATGCTCACTGCACCACTTATTAAATTCTGTGAGGGGTGTAGTTTCCAAAATGGGGTCACGTGGGGGGGGTTCACTGTTCTGGCACCACGGGGGGCTTTATAAATGCACATGGCCCCTGACCACCATTCCAAACGAATTCTCTTTCCAAAAGCTCAATGGTGCTCCTCCTCTTCTGAGCATTGTAGTTCGCCCGTAGTGCACTTCAGGTCCACTTATGGGGTACCTCCATACTCAGAAGAGATGGGGTTACAAATTTTGGGGGGGTATTTTCTGCTATTAACCCTTGCAAAAATTTGGGGGGAAACACACATTTTAGTGAAAATTTTTTTAATTTTTTTTTACATATGCAAAAGTCGTGAAACCCCTGTGGGGTATTAAGGCTCACTTTATTCCTTGTTACGTTCCCCAAGGGGTCTAGTTTCCAAAATGGTATGCCATGTGGGTTATTTTTGCTGTTCTGGCACCATAGGGGCTTCCTAAATGCAACATGCCCCCCAAAAACCATTTCTGAAAAACGTACTCTCCAAAATCCCCTTGTCGCTCCTTCGCTTCTGAGCCCTCTACTGCGCCCGCCGAACACTTTACATAGACATATGAGGTATGTGCTTACTCGAGAGAAATTGGGCTACAAATAGAAGTATACATTTTCTCCTTTTACCCCTTGTAAAAATTCAAAAATTGGGTTTACAAGAACATGCGAGTGTAAAAAATAGATTGTGAATTTTCTACTTCACTTTGCTGCTATTCCTGTGAAACACCTAAAGGGTTAAAACACTTACTGATTGTCATTTTGAATACTTTGGGGTGTGTAGTTTTTATAATGGGGTCATTTGTGGGGTATTTCTAATATGAAGACCCTTCAAATCCACTTCAAACCTGAACTGGTCTCTGAAAAAAAGCGAGGTTCAAAATTTTGTGAAAAATTGGAAAAGTGCTGCTGAACTTTGAAGCCCTCTGGTGTCTTCCAAAAGTAAAAACATGTCAATTTTATGATGCAAACATAAAGTAGACATATTGGAAATGTGAATAAAAAAAAAAAATATTTTGAATATCCATTTTCCTTACAAGCAGAAAGCTTCAAAGTTAGAAAAATGCAAAATTTTCAAATTTTTCATCAAATTTTGGGATTTTTCACCAAGAAAGGATGCAAGTTACCACAAAATTTTACCACTATGTTAAAGTAGAATATGTCACGAAAAAACAATCTCGAAATCAGATTGATAACTAAAAGCATTCCAGAGTTATTAATGTTTAAAGTGACAGTGGTCAGATGTGCAAAAAACGCTCTGGTCCTAAGGTGTAAAATGGCCTGGTCCTTAAGGGGTTAAGGGGTTAAAGGGGTACTCCACCGGAAAACATTTTCTTTCAAATCAACTGGTGCCAGAAAGTTAAACAGATTTGTAAATTATTTGTTAAAAAATCCCAATCCTTCTAGTACTTATCAGCTGCTGTATAATGAGGAAGTTCTTTTCTTTTTTTGAATTTCCTTTCTGTCTGACCACAAATGCTCTCTGCTGACACCTCTGTCCATTTTAGGAACTGTCCAGAGTAGGCAAATCCCCATTAGATATCCTCTCTTGCTCTGGACAGTTCCTGACCTAGACAGAGGTATCAGCAGAGAGCACTTGTGGTCAGGCAGAAAGGAAATTCAAAAAGAAAAGAACTACCTGTGTATTATACAGCAGCTGATAAGTACTGGAAGGATTGGGATTATTTAATAGAAGTAATTTACAAATCTGTTTAACTTTCTGGCATCAATTGATTTAAAAGAAAATGTTTTCCAGTGGAGTACCCCTTTAAGGGGCTCTTCACTTGTTTGACAATATATTTGGGGTATATTTTGAAAAAGGGAGGTAGATGTACAATGTGGCATACTTTTAGTGGGTCCACTGAGTTAAATAGTAAATGTAGTCAACCAGTCACTATGGTAAATGTGGTATTTTTTTTTTTTTTTTTTTTTTTTTTTAAAGAACAGAAAATTAGCTTAGATGTTATAAACGTTCAAAGTGAGTTCTGTGCTAATGTGAGAGTGGGAAAAAAGGTGTTTGCACAAAAAAGGTGTGACTTTTCACCCATTGCCCAAAAAATTTACACAAAAAGGGTAAAACCAATTAGCAGGTATAAGTTATATAGTCTGTAAAAGCCAGATATAGCTGCTGGTCTCAATGGGGTGCTGACATGCTGATCAGAAGACCTTTAACAATGCTAATATGAAGAAAAGCCACGTAGCACTCTCTATTATAAAAATGTCGGCTTTGTCACTTGTTTTTGTAGAAAAATCACATCAGTACAGCAGATGCCAAACCATGTGGCTAAGGTTTTGGGAGGGTGAACCACTGCAGTGTTTACCCACCCAGCACCATAGCTGCATAGTTAGACATCCGCTGTACTACTGTACTGATTCTTCAATAAATAAAGAAGTGACAAAGCCTACATTATTATAATGGATACTCAGTTGTAGCAGAGGGTCATTTCTTCAGTGTTGTCGCATAAAAAGATATAATAAAATATTTGCAACAATGTAAGGGAAGTACTCAATGGGAGATACTGTACATATTTTTTTTAAGTATTTATGAAATTTTGCATAAAGTAAACAACCAACACAATAAAATGCAACACACAACCAGTGCCTCTGTAGGTCCACAAGTCAACTCCATCACAGTGACAGGGATAAGATAACATAGTGACAATCAAACACATAGGGAAGGAGCATCCCCAGCACCATCCAGAGAGGCCCCACACCAACAGACAAGCATACATTCACACTACCACATATCCCAATGACATCGACACATTCAGTAAAAGCCAAGAAGTCCACACCTTATCAAACTTCTTAGGGCACCTACGACTCTAATACAAAGCCTGGTATAATGGGACATATTTATTTACAATATTCACCAAGCGAGACAAAGGGGGAGGAGACACATCCTTCCACGTCATCACAACCACCTTACGGGCACAGAATAACAAGAAACAGATCAATATATGTCTATAGGAACCAGATACCACCTCATTGAGGACTCCCAACAAGCATACCACCGGGGTAAGCAGGAAGGGGAATTCTAGATTATCTGCCAAAAACCCCATCACCTCCCTCCAAAAAGAGACTATAACAGGACACTCCCAAACTGCATGTAGAAAGGTACCAACCAAGAACAGCGAAAACACAAATCCGATGAAGACACCCCTATACGCTTCAGCCTATCAGGCATATAATATAACCTCAAAACATACCTTGACTGAATCAGCATGTCCCTACTACTCCCCACCGTGGAGTAATATGTGCCCTCAACTTCCTTCCACTGGCCCTCAGACAGATCAGGAATATCAGCCACCCCTTTATGATCAGCGTTCAAAACCGGGCTAGGCCCCAGTGTCTGGAGAAGAGCATAGGACTAGGTAAGAGGTTTAGTGATATCCACAGTGCCCAGGAGAATCTCCACATCAGAAAACACAGGAGTAAACGTCTGGGAGCCAAATTGCGCATGGATTGCATGCCTAAGCTGAAGATACCTATAAAAGGCACTGCCTGGGATATCATATCTTTCCTTCATTTCCGCAAAGGAGAGGAAAACCTGATCCTCCCGGAACAAGTGAATCACAATTTGACTCCATGAGAACCCCAGAAGCTGGCCTCCTGTAACCCATGTAGGCGAGGTTAATGTACATTCCCCACAAGGGTGCCCTGGGAGATACCAACGGCTGCGGAAACCTGCCTGACACCACGGACCACACTTTGCAAGAGGATAAGAGGAGTGAGGATGAAACCTGTATGGTGAGTTAGGGAGAGCTTCATACGAACCCATAAGCGCTCCAGCCAAGACAGTCGCCGAGTTCAACAGATCCAGGTCAAGCCACCACGCTGCATAGACCAACTGATTTAGTTAAGTTAAGATAGGCAAGAAAATAGTTATAGACATCGGGAGCATCTAGACCACCATGCCTTTTAGGAGCTTGAAGGAGAGCCCAACCAAGTCTGGGAGACTTTCCCTGCCAATAGAAGGATCCCAGAGCACCACACAGTTTATTAAAATATTTCCTAGGGGGGGCCACAGGAGGCAGATGGAAGAGATAAAGGAATTTAGGCAGATAAATCATTTAAAAAATATTAATCCTTGCAGAGAGGGAGGGAGGGAGGACCAGGCATGCAACCTATATATCGTGGAAACCAAAAGCGGGTGTAAATTCAGGGACATATCTGCCAGAGATACAGTAACCTCCACCCCAAGATATCTAAATCGGGAAACCACTTGCACCCCCGCGGGGAGAGAAGAGGGAAATTAAATATCAGGTGAGAATGCCATGAGAGAGGATTTACCCCAATTAACCCGCAAACCCGAGAGAGCTAAACCTACCTAGTAGGTCTATCAGAGAAACTAGTGAACCCCCTGCATCTGCCAAACATACTAGTGTATCATTTGCATAGAGAGAAACCTCCACAATGGATCCCCTGGGGATGCCACAGATAGTGGGATCTCTACGTATAGCCACTGCTAAGGGCTCAATTGCCAGCGCAAAGGGGATAGGGGGCATCCTTGTCTTGTCCCCCGGCCAAAGAGAAAGGGGGCAGAAACATCTCAGTTGGTACGAATACGGGCCCTTTGGGCAATCATACAACAAGCGGACCCAGGCACAAAACAGAGGGCCAAACCCAAATACTCCCAAGACTTCCCATAGATACGGCCACAGTGCCGAATCAAAAGCTTTATAGACATCAAGACTAACCACCCTAAGGAAAGCCTTCCCTCACTGCTGTGATATTAAGCTGTATGCGCTTTATGTTAACATCAGTAGCCCTACCTGGCATGAACGATGGAGCCAATAACCCCATACAGGCGAGGAGCCAGTATTTTAGCAAAGATCTTAATATCAACATTTAATAGGCAGATAGGCCTGTAAGAATCGGGTAGCAACGGATCCTTCCCAGGCTTAGGGAGCACCACAATCAGTGCCTCCCTCATAGAGTCCGGAAGAGAGTCAGCCTCAGCCACCGATTTAAACAATTTAAGGAGTATAGGGGCCAAACGCTCCTCGTTCATCCCATACCAATCTCCAACTAACCCATCTAAACCTGGGGTCTTCCCATGTGGAAGATCCTTAATAGCCTGCAACCACCTCCTCCAATGTAAAAGGAGTATCTAACGCCTCTGCTTGGGCACGGATAAGCCTTGGGAGGGACAGGTCCTGTAGAAAAAACTAAATTTCCCCCTGACAGTGTATAGAAGGGGCCGTATAAAGGGAAGAGTAGAAGTCTCTAAAGATAGAGTTAATCAGCTGAGGATCCGACAATATGGAACCATCCCCCCCCCCCTTAATACATGGAATAGAAGCGGCAGGGATTCTGCTAGATACAACAAAAGCATCCCATTGTTATCACCAAAAGCAAAAATCGCTGCTTCTCTATCTGCTTACCTCAATTGAACCCTATCCTTCTGGACAACCAGCAGAGCCCTCTGCACCATAGCCCACACCTGTTCACCATCAGGTGTAGGATCTCTAATATAAGCCACTTCGGAAATACCAACTTCTTGCAATAACTTATGCTCCTTGGCCGTCCTGAGCTTCCGCTGACCCGTTACCCCCGCTATAACAGAGCTCCTAATCGTAGCCTTGTAAGCATTCCACTGAATTAGGGGATTAGGATACGAAGAATTTTGCTCCCAGTACACAATATGAGCAGCCCCCAGGGCCTCCACTACTGCTTCCCCCTGTAGCCAACCAGGGTGCATGCACCAAATACGGGAAGGAGGACTAGGACTGAGACTAAGAACTACCAATATAGCAGAGTGGTCTGAGATCCCCCTAATGGTGTAGGAAACATCTCTTACCGCCTGGAGGAGATTCTCGGACGCCAGAGCAAGATCAATGCGGGAGAAGGATCGATGGGCAGCAGAGTAAAAGGAGAAAGCAGAAGCCGTAGGATATTTCCATCTCCAGAGGTCAGTCAGGTGCAACGCCGTGCGCCAGGTAGTAAAATGGAGCCAGGGTCAACAGCAGTGGTGTGATTGAGCTGAGGATTAGGAACAACATTGAAGTCTCCTACAAACAAAACAGGATCAGGGGAAAAAGACAGAGGCTTGTTAGTAATAGACTCCAACACAGAGACCTGAAATGGAGGAGGTACATACACAGAGACAAGAACAAACGAGAAACAACTCATAGAGCAGTGCAGTATCACAAACCTCCCAAAGTGATCACAAGCTACCTGGGAAACCACCAATGGTAGGGACTTAGTAACTAAGACCGATACACTGCTGACATAACTAGAATAGGAAGCATGGTATCCTTGTGCTATCCATGCCCTCTTCAGGGCAAGCACCGTCTGGCCCGTAATGTGAGTCTCCTGCAAGCAGATAATGTGGGGCAACTGTCATTTTACAAAGTCTAAACATAAGGCCCTCTTGAACTTGGAGTTAAGCCCTCGGACATTCCTGCTAATAACTTTCAAAGTTCCCATCACTAGTACCAACCAAATATAGGAACAGTAGGAAGCAAAAAAAGGCCAGGAGGAGGAAGGATGGAGCACCAGGACCATACACACCACACACATATCACAAAAAGACAAACTGGGCTCAAACACGTAACAGAAAAACAAAGGCAACAAGGCATAAACAAAACCATCCCAATAATTCCCTGTCTAACACTAAACGAGACATAGTTACTACTATCCCCTAACACAGTGCAGACCTATACCCAAAAACTACAACTATTGCGGGGTGTCCACAAAACCCCAAACAAACTGGAATACTACTGAAACAGAGCACTCCCGCTACCCCACCCACAGTAAATCGGCCGATAGCTTAGAATTACTTTAGTACACCTTAGGGACAACAAGAACCTGTGGGGTCCCTATTATCTTAGCTCCCTTCCTCTAACTAAACCCAAGAACATGATGGAAGGAGCGCTGAACAGGACTGTCCATGGCAATGCAGTCCGGAGGTCTGACAGGAGGAGCTGCATCCACCCAGTGAAGTGTGTCCATCGGGGAGGTGAAGAACTTAGTCAAAGTGCCATCTACCACTCGCAGGCGAGCAGGAAAGAGCATGGAATAGCGAAAACCTTTGGCACAAAATTTTGACCGGACCTCTGTAAACTTCACCCTTTGCTTGCGGAGCTCCACAGAGAAATCTGGATAAAAGGATACTCTGCTCCCCTCAAAAATGACTTCACCTTTAAGTCGGACTGCACGCAGAATATGAAATGGAGAAGCTTGGCCAGAAAAGGACAGGAGGGTAAGTAAAATCAGGGTAATGGTACCGAGGTAGCGGGAGCTCCTGCGGGATGTGATATTCAGGCCACGCCCACATACTGTACATATATCTAAACTCCAGTTTGTGGTATATATGCTTTTCATCTGCTGAAATTAGCTGTGTTCTAGGTAAAATGCAGTTTGTATTTTACAGTATTTAATCCATAAGACAAACTGCATTGTATCCAGAGCACCCAAAGCCAATTATAGCAAGTGAAAAGCCAGAGTACCATATACACTTCTGTGTGGGTTATACATAGGCAGTAGGGGAAGTGAGGGTAGGATGGATAACCGTAAGCAGTGCTGGCAGATAAGGTCACACCCTCTATAAAACAGAGACCTGCTCAGACAGATGGCACTAAACTGTAGGGTGGCAGAGGGGGCAGCTGAGAAAATAACTGTGCAAATCTGTGGTTCTTGGGAAACAAAACATTCTAGTAAAACAAAGGCATTTTTTTTCAATCTGCTTAAAACTTGGGTATGTTTTAACCCCTTAAGGACGCAGCCTATTTTGGCCTTGAAGACACAGCCAATTTTATCTCTGGATTTAAATTATTTCCTCCTTGCCTTTTTAAGAGCCATGAGGGATATGTATCATTGTGTGTCTTTAGAAAGTGTTTTTTTACTTTGGCTTTGCTGACGTGCGACATTTATCATATCGCATGGGTGTTGATAGATTTGGCACATGTAAGCAAAACACAATAAATCACTTCAGAACTTAATTTTATAAGGTTCCTGCTCTACAAAAAAAAGTGCAATTGTATTTTTTTATGTGGTCCACAGCCAGTTTTTTAGGCCAGGTGTGGGCAACAAATTTGAGACTTTTTAAAGAAAAGTCGCATTTCATAAATCTGCGCTCATTACAAAGCAAAAAATCAAGAGTGTGTATCAAAGTCATTAGTCAAAATCATTAGACAAATTGTGTGCAACAGACATTACTATGACTTTTCTGCACAAGAAAAGAGGCTCTAAACATGTTCATAAATCCTCCCTTAGCAGACTTGATGGGGAACCTTTATAAAAACTTGCTTATGTATGTTGTTGTTTTTTTTTTTTAGTTGGTTTCCTTTCCATAATGTTTTTCTTACATGCAACAAATTTATTAACAAGTCACACGGCCTTTATAAATATGTCAAACGTAAGCAAATCAGCTTTTTTCCTCCATTCTCTTTTCTATTTTGAGATTTTGCTCATGTAAGCAAAATCTGTAAACCAGGGTTGGTTGAGCTGGAGTAAATGTATGGCATTTTTTCATGGTGTGCGACTTTTTTTGCTACAGTCGCACGTTATAAATCTCTGACCACTGCAATTCAATTTTCAAAACTTGCTTACATAAGCTAAACAGAGAACTTGCTCTTCTTGCTTGACAGGCAAAAAGTCGCACAGAAAAATGCGTAGTGTTTGTGACATTTGAGAGACAAATATAAGCAAGAAAAAGGTAGTAAATGCTTTTATAAATGTCCACAGTTATCTTTATTTTGTGGGTCAATAAGATTACAATGATACCTATGTTTACATTTTACATAGTTTTGTTTTTTTTACTATTTTGCTACTTTAAAAAAAATAAAAAATAAAAATAAATTAAAGTGTACCTGTCGTCAACAATTTTTTTACATAATGTAGATAATACCATTATATGTACACTGCTGAACAAAATTAAGGGAACACTAAGATAATACATCCTAGATCTAAATGAATTAATTAATCGTATGAAATACTTTAGTCTTTACATAGCTTAATGTGTAATGTATGGGGCTGTGCGGCCCCCCCAAAGAAATGCCACCCCACACCATTACTGACCCACCGTGAAACCGGTCATGCTGCAGAATGTTGCAGGCAGCAGATTGTTGCCCACGGTGTCTCCAGACTGTCACGGCTGTCACATGTGCTTAGTGTGAACCTGCTTTCATCTGTGAAGAGCATAGGGTGCCAGTGGCGAATTTGCCAATCTTCATGTTCTCTGGCAAATGCCAAACGTCCTGCACGGTGTTGGGTTGCAAGCACATCCCCCACCAAGGTTTGTTTCTGACAGTTTGAGAGGACACATGCACATTTGTGGTCTGCTGGAGGTCATTTTGTCGGGCTCTGGCAGTGCTCCTCCTTGCACGAAGGCGGAGGTAGTGGTCCTGCTGCTGGATTGTTGGCCTCCTCCACGTCTCCTGATGTAGTGGTCTGTGGTCACCACCTGCAGAACCACTCCTTTATTGGGGGTATCTTGCTAATTGCCTATAATTTCCACCTGTTGTCTGTTCCATTTGTACAACAGCATGTGAAATTGATTGTCAATAAGTGTTGCTTCCTGAGTGGGCAGTGTGATTTCACATAAGTGTGACTGACTTGGAGTTATATTGTGTTGTTTTAAGCAGCGTATGTTTGTAATATACATTGGATAAAAATTGTGTATAATTTTGGGTGAAAAAATGCTGTCCCTGCAGATATTGTCTGTGTGTCTCTATGAGGAGTCCAAAAACAGGAAATTAGCAGGGATGGGGAAATCCTATCGCCTGACGCCAGGGACAAGTAGTTCTGGGCGCCGAGCAGGTGAGTTTTTTGTAGATTTAGCCCTGTATCGGGTAAGCAGGGACAGACCGACTTCCCCCTTATGTTTCTTTCTTTAATGCCGATGTGAGGCGCAGGAGCCGATGCAAGTCTGCACCTCACACCGGCGCCCAGGGTGTATGGAGGGGGCGGCGGCCCCCAGCTGATTTCAGTAGCCAGGGGCCGCTGCTCAGAGCCCCCCCGGCCGGCGTTTCTGCCTGTCTTCGTGATTGTAGCTGGGAGCAGATTTGCAGACGTGCGCTGCACACGCACAAGTCTGCTCTTAGCCCGTGAGGTGCCGGTGTGAGATTTCCGAACCAGCTCGTGCAGTGCAGTCTGTCCTCCTTCACACACAGAAATCCTCCCCAGCCCCGTGCAGTGCAATCTGTCCTCCTTCACACACAGAAATCCTCCCCGTGCAGTGCAGTCTATCCTCCTTCACACACACAAATCTTCCCCAGCCCCGTGCAGTGCAGTCTATCCTCCTTCACACACACAAATCCTCCCCAGCCCCGTGCAGTGCAGTCTATCCTCCTTCACACACACAAATCCCTTCACACACACAAATCTTCCCCAGCCCCGTGCAGTGCAGTCTATCCTCCTTCACACACACAAATCCTCCCCAGCCCCGTGCAGTGCAGTCTATCCTCCTTCACACACACAAATCTTCCCCAGCCCCGTGCAGTGCAGTCTATCCTCCTTCACACACACAAATCCTCCCCAGCCCCGTGCAGTGCAGTCTATCCTCCTTCACACACACAAATCCCTTCACACACACAAATCTTCCCCAGCCCCGTGCAACGCAGTCTATCCTCCTTCACACACAGAAATCCTCCCCAGCCCGTGCAGTGCAGTCTGTCCTCCTTCACACACACAAATCCCTTCACACACACAAATCCTCCCCAGCCCCGTGCAGTGCAGTCTGTCCTCCTTCACACACACAAATCCTCCCCAGCCCCGTGCAGTGCAGTCTATCCTCCTTCACACACAGAAATCCTCCCGAGCCCGTGCAGTGCAGTCTGTCCTCCTTCACACACACAAATCCTCCCCAGCCCGTGCAGTGCAGTCTGTCCTCCTTCACACACACGAATCCTCCCCAGCCCCGTGCAGTGCGTCCTCTCCTCTCTCCCCCACCTGCTCTGTGTTTTCCCCGTGAAAACTTGCAGCCTCTCCGTGGTAGATTAGGTCTTGTAGAGACAGAGCAAAGGGAGGGGGAGGCGATGGAGCTGTGTGCGGGGGAGGGGATGGAGCTGTGTATCGAGCTATGTATGTAATGTATAATTAGGGGGGGTGTATCAGCGGCGGGTGTATGTATGATGTGTGCATATGTATGGTGTATATGTATGGTTTGAGTGTATGTTTGTTGTGTGTATGATGTCTGTATGGTGTATGTGTGATGTGTGTATGTAATGTTTGATGGGGGGCAGCGGCAGGTGTATGTATGATGTGTGCATATGTATGGTTTGTGTATGTGTGATGTGTGTATGATGTCTGCATGTGTATGATGTCTGTGTGTATGTAATGTATGATGGGGGGGCAGCGGCGGGTGTATGTATGATGTGTGCATATGTATGCTGTATATGTATGGTTTGAGTGTATGTGTGATGTGTGTATGTGTATGATGTGTGTGTATGTAATGTATGATGGGGGCAGCGGCGGGTGTATGTATGATGTGTCTGTATGTATGATGTATGTAATGTATAATATAGGGGCAGGGGCTGGTGTATGTATGATATGTGTATCCATGTATGTTTTGTACAGGGGCGGACTGACAAGTGCTGCTGCCAGTTGTGCTAATTTTTATTTATTTTTAGTGGCTTCTGGCCACCCGCACTAAATTGTACCATCAGAATCCCACCCCCTTCATACTCGCCCGCCGACCAAGAGCCCCACGGATGTACGCAAACACGCCCGAACCAAAACTACAACTCCCAGCATGTTGCACCATAACCTAAACTGTAGAACTATAAAGTGCAACATGCTGGGAGTTGTAGTTTTTGTAGTTTCGGGTCAGCTGCAGAGCCATAGGCTATCAGGGCATGCTGGGTGTTGTAGTAACTAACAAAAATTCCCAGTATTCCTTGACACAGCCTATGGCTCTGTAGCTGACACAAACCAAAACTACAACTCCCAGCATGTTACACAATAACCTTAACTGTACTACTATACAGTGCAACATGCTGCAACACCCACGGAACCATAGACTGTATCAGGGCATGCTGGGAGTTGTAGTTATCTAGTAACTAAATGCAATGTCCAGCATTTTCTGACACATAAATTAGAGTAAATAAATGCACAACATAAACTGGAGAAGCAGAACCCCCCCCCCCCCCCCCCCTCCCTCCCAGTAACACAGCGGCGTTCAATGTTTTCCAACCAAAAGACTCCATATATAAGTCCCTATGAATACTGAAAAATAGTGATTAAAATATTTTCAAAAGTGCATATATATGTGAATAAGCCCCTTTCCTAATAAAAGTTCTGATAAATGGTTCCAATAAAAACTACAGATCACGGCACATAAGATTACCCTCATACATCCCTGTATATGGAAAAATTGGCGTTATAGGGGTCAGATGGGAGGGGGCTTGCCTCGGGTGTAAAAAGAGCTAGCTACAGCTCTCCCGCCTCTAATAGCCCGGCATGCTGCGATCGCCGGGGCCGGCTATTAAACCATTAAATCGCCGCTGTCTAAGTTGACAGCAGTGTCTAAAGGGATCTTATATCCATCCCTGGTGGTCTAGTGGGGGGGGGATCGTACTATTTTGGTTGAAATTATTTCATCGACCAGGACAAGTGGATTTTCTTGAGGGACAAGTAGATTGTGTTCCGCTTTAGTCCCTTGGACAAGTAGTTTTTTTTTTTTTTTTATTTCCACACCCCTGATGAGGTTAGGAAAAGGAGGGATCTGTGCAGACTCCTGGCTTGTCAATCATCCTGATAAGCATGTTATAGAGCCTCAGTGCTCACTGTCCTGCTTTTTTCTTACTGCACAGAGCCCTGCTTGTCCACCCTCACTTCCTGTATTTGGACTCCTCATAGAGACTCACATGCAATAGCTGCAGGGACAAAAATATACACATTTTTTAACTCCTTGGGCCCATTATAACAGGAGCATTTTTGGCACATCTGACCACTGTCACTTTAAGCATTAATAACTTTGGGATGCTTTTACTTTTCATTCTGATTCTGAGATTTTTTCGTGACATATTCTACTTTGTTAGTGGTACATTTTTGTCGATACTTGCATCATTTCTTGGTGAAAAATTCCAAAATTTGATGAAAAAATTTAAAATTTTGCATTTTTCTAACTTTGAAGCTCTTGGCTTGTAAGGAAAATAGACATTCCAAATAAATTATATATTGATTCTCATATACAATATGTCTACTTTGTTTGCATCATAAAGTTGACATGTTTTTTACTTTTGGAAGACATCAGAGGGCTTCAAAGTTCAGCAGCAATTTTCTAATTTTTCACAAAATTTTCTTAATCAAAATTTTTCAGGGACCCAGTTCAGTTTAGAAATGGATTTGAAGGGCCTTCATATTAAAAATACCCCATAAATGACCCCATTATAAAAACTGCACCCCTCAAAGTATTCAAAATGACATTCAGAAAGGTTGTTAACCCTTTAGGTGTTTCACAGGAATAGCAGCAAAGTGAAGGAGAAAATTCTAAATCTTCATTTTTTTACACTCGCATGTTCTTGTAGACCCAGGTTTAGAATATTTACAAGGGGTAATAGGAGACAAAGCCCCCCAAAATTCCCCACAGGTGTTTGACGACTTTTCATTAGTCGGATGTGTAAATGAAAAAAAAAAAAATATTTTCACTAAAGTGCAGTTTTTTGCCCAAATTTACAATTTTTACAAAGGGTAATGGGAGATAATGCCCCCCAAAATTTGTAACCCCATCTCTTCTGAGTATGGAAATACCCGATGTTAGGATGTAAAATGCTCTGCGGGCGAACTTCAATGCTCTGAAGAGAAGGAGTCACATTTGGCTTTTGGAAAGCAAATTTTGCTGAAATGGTTTTTGGGGGGCATGTCGCATTTAGGAAGCCCCTATGGTGACAGAACAGCAAAAAAAAAACACATGGCATACTATTTTGGAAACTACACCCCTCAAGGAATGTAACAAATGGGTACAGTGAGCCTTAACACCTTAACGTTCGTTAAAGTGGGACATGAAAATGAAAAATTTAGATTTTTAACACTAAAATGCTGGTGTTACCCCAAACTTTTCATTTTCACAAGGAGTAATAGGAGAAAATGCCCCACAAAATTTGTAACCCCATTTCTCTTGAATATGGAAATATGTCATATGTGGATGTAAAGTGATCTGCGGGTGCACTAAAGGGCTCAGAAGGGAAGGAGCGACATTGGGCTTTTGGAGAGTGAATTTTGCTGAAATGGTTTTTGGGGGCATGACGCATTTAGGAAGCCCCCATGATGCCAGAACAGTAAAAAAAAACAACACATGGCATACTATTTTGGAAACTACACCCCTTACAGAATTTAATAAGGGGTTGAGTGAGCATTTACACCCCACTGGCATTTGACAGATCTTTGGAACAGTGGGCTGTGCAAATGAAAAATTTACATTTTTCAATTTTACGAACAACTGTTCAAAAAATCTGTCAGACACCTGTGGGGTGTAAATGCTCACTGCACCCTTTGTTACATTCTGTGAGGGGTGTAGTTTCCTAAATGGGGTCACATGTGGAGGGGGTCCACTGTTCTGGCACCATGGGGGCTTTGTAAACATACACAGCCTTCAATTCAAGCCTAATTCTCTCTCAAAAAGCCCAATGGTGCCCCTTCGCTTCTGAGCATTGTAGATCGCCCGCAGAGCACTTTACATCCACATATGGGGTATTTATATACTCAGAAGAAATGGGGTTACAAATTTTGGGGGGCATTTTTCCTATTACCCCTTGTGAAAATGAAAAATTTGGGGTAACACCAGCATTTCAGGGGAACATTTTTTTATTTTATTTTCATGTCCACCTTTAACGAAAAATTGTCAAAGACCTGTGGGTTGTTAAGGCTCACTATACCCCTTGTTACATTCCCTGAGGGGTGTAGTTTCCAAAATGGGGTCACATGTGGGTGCATACTTTTTATTTTTTGCGTTCATGTCAGAACTGCTGTGACAATCAGCCACCCCTGTGCAAATCACCAATTTAGGCCTCAAATGTACATGGCGCTCTCTCACTCCTGAGCCATGTAGTTCATCCGCAGAGCATTTTACGTACACATATGGGGTATTTACGTACTTTTGGGGTCTTTTTCTCCCTTTACCTCTTGTGAAAATGAAAGGTATGGGGCAACACCAGAATGTTAGAGTAAAAGCCTTTGGCTGTGTGGGCGTGCTGGGAGTTGTAGTTTTTCAGCTTTTATAAGGCCACAGTGAAGATCACTTACCGCGATCTTCCCTGCGGCCTTCTCCACGCCGCACTTTCCGGCTGCACTCCTCCTGCTGCCGTTGATGTAGCCGCTGCTCCAGGATGCTGTCTCTGTCGGTCCGGTAAGCCGGCCATGCTCCCCACCTCGCCACCCGTGTTACCCGATTGGCCCGGATCCCCGCAAATTCAGACCAGCGATTTGCGGCGATCGACGACATGGGGGTGGCGGGGCGACTGTCTCAGGACTCCCCCTAGGCATTGCCACGGGATGCCTGCTGATAGATATTGCAATTTTCAACCTATGCTCTGCATCATCTTTCTGGGAACAACTAACATGTGACTCCGAATTGTTGTCTGGAAATACGACAGAGCTCATCACAGAGAACTCTTCGCATTTGAGGCCGATGTTTCTTATGGACCTAACAGTTACATACATTCAGAGGAAAATACAAGAAAGGAACACCCACATGTGAGCCTATTACAAACAGTACACCCCCTAGGGAAGGTGTATAAAGGTGAAGCGGAGATTTGGAACAGACAGGTGTTCCCTAAATTTATTTTCCAGGAATGGATGAAATGTACTATGGGGGGGGGGGGGGGGGGGATGAAAATTGCAATTTTAATATTGATATGCCAATTCCCAGAATGATGACCAAGAGTATAGCCCTGAAAGTAAAAAATGATGCCCGCCCCAAACCCTATGCTCTGAATCATCATTCTGGTAATGTGATGTGTGTGGCCGTCCCTTACCTGTTACTTCAAACTGGTGTGCTGCGCATTTGAGGCAACTGCAAACCCCCAATGCTGTTGACTCTGTGTTTTTTTTTTTGGGGGGGGGGGGTTGGTTTTATAATTTGGAGACTGGTACATTGGTGTATAATTCTGGGGAATTAAAATCAGGGAAAAGGATTCAAAAAGTAGCGCTCCATGGAAGTGTGATACTCCCTGAAGCAGTTTTTAATGCAGAGGCCCAAGTGTCACACTGGGTGGTGGTGTCCTTCCGAATCCCCCTCCTGTGACACACACTCTGCATTTTTTCTGGGATCGTCTCTTTCCAGTGTTGGGGGACCTCACCTGGAAAGTGTTGGCCGGGGCACTGAAGTTCCAGAGGTGCTCTCACCCGCTCCTTGGCGGTCACCAAAGATGAGGGCCTTTAGAACTACTTCTTGAAACTGCAGGAATGTCCCTGTGTTGCCAGCGTACTGGGACAGTTCCAAAAGAGTTATACATGGCAACCTGTACCATGTAGACTGCAACTTTTTTGTACCATACCATATAGCTTGAGGACTTTATCAGAGATATCAACTCCCCCAATATACTGATTGTAGTCCAGAATACAATCAGGCTTCGCACCTTCAGGTACCTCGCACAGGGACAAGGGTGCTGCCGTTCCCATGAATTGTGGTGAGCATAAGGACATCCCTCTTGTCCTTATACCTGACCAGCAACAGGTTTTCATGGGAAAAGGATAGGAGCGTGTAGGGGATGGGGCGGAAGGCCTCTTTGATTCTTCCGGACTGTCCCACAAGAGAACATGGATCTGGCGGCGAGGGATGTGAAGAGAGGTATACTAGGCTAAAAGTTATCCACGTAAATGTGGTAACTTTTATCTAGCAATGGGTGCAAAAGGCCCCAAACTATTTTCCCGCTAACACACGGAGTGGGGGGACATTCTGGGGGTTCAATACAGGAATCTCATACACCATAAACTTGCAAGTGTACCCTGAGGTACTCTTGCAAAGTTTATATATCTTCACAGCATACCGCGCTCGCTTGGTTGGAATGTATTGCCGGAAGCTGAGTCTCCCCTTTAACCCTTTAAGGACCCAGCCATTTTACACCTTAGTGGTCGCCCCCCAAGGGACGCCCCAACATCTAAGGAATCAGTCACCAGAATGATAGGAACTTATGATGCCTACACTCCTCAGATCAACCAAATATTACAAAGACACTGGCATATCCCACTATCTGATCCTGATTTGAAGGGAAAAATTGGACCCAGACCTAATATCACATACAGAAGGGGGGCCAATTTACGTGAACTTTTGGTTCACAGTCACTTTGATGAGAAAATAGACACCCCACAGACATGGTTACCCAACCCGCCAGCAGGTTCGTACCCCTGCGGCCACTGCACAATTTGCAGTTCCTTCCCTAAAACTAAGGAATTTATCAATCCATATGATAATAGATCCTACAAGATCTTTGACTTCATAAATTGCAGCAGTAAAAACGTATTATACATAGCTTGCTGCACATGTCCCAAAATATATGTGGGCAAAACAACCCAAGAAGTCAGACGTAGGATTGGTAAACATCTCAGCACTATTAGAACCAATGCTGATACACCACTGGCCAAACACATTAGGACCTTGCATAACAATAGGACTGATCAGATTAAGTTTTGGGGATTACGACAAATTAAGATGGGGACAAGAAAAGGAGATGTAAATAGGGTATTACTCAGAGAAGAGGCCAAGTGGATATACAGGTTGAGAACAAGAAGTCCAGATGGACTGAATGAAGGCTTCTCTTTCACAGCGTTCTTGGAGAATTAATAATATTATGATTTATCACTCTTCAAAAATAAAATAGCTTTAGAAAATTGAGCACTGGATAATTAACCCTCTCCCTTATACTCTGTGTTGTCAAACAGAATGATTATACGATTTTAACCTGTATCATAATTTGACTCTTCCCCCAAGCACATTCTGGATTTAGGAATCAAAAAAGCTTAACAATGATGTGAACACATCCTATATATACTCATCAATGGGAACATTATGAACAGACAGAGACCCCTTGGCACCATATACTATCATGGACATTGGGTATATGATACAGTTCAATTGAGCTATACCCACCTGGAGCCATGGATTATGGGTTGGTAGCTAATGGGCTAATCTGGATCCTGGGCCCCATTTTTGGAGATTAGCTAGTATCTAGATATAATATAGATAGATAGAATATAGTCCACAGCACTCCTCCAAATAACCACCATACTATGACGCCCACAGTCATAGGAATAATAATATTAGCATTTCCACCTTATATATATGGCATCCTCTAACATTATCAATATCCACCGTACATGGACGCATTAGATGACATCCAGTAACATCAACACCTACCATCTATATCTATATACTTTAATTCTGAATTTATCACCAATACCCTTCACCACGATGACCCCTGTCACTACCAAGTTCACACATATAGAATAATATTCATTAGAACAATAAAAGTTCACAAACATTAAAATAATGAACTCTACAAACATATGTTGTACTTACTGAATTCACTATTTGCGGTGATATAATGGGTCTGTATTTATATATATTCAGTACACGTAAGTTACTAGTAGAATAAAGAGTACAACTAATATGTAGTTTACAATTACCATCATGGTTGTGTCATAATTGAGTCTGCAGACATGTACATAATCCACCATAGGAACATCTTGAGTTGGACGCAGGCGCAGTCTCTAATAATATCTAACATTGAATCTAAGTCCACTGACATGCGTGAACGCCGGATCGCCGTGGAATGGACATGCGCAGTTGCTTACAATTGCGATTGATCATCTCTAAGTGCGGAGACATGCGCGAACGGCAGATCATCGCAGAACGGACATGCGCAGTTATCCTTAACTGTTATAGATTATTACTAAGTGCGGAGACATGCGCCGCGCATCATATATACGCAATGCGAGTGACAGGGCATGAAGAGTATTGATTGGTTGGGATGAGATCAACACATAATGACGTGACATGACCGGATTGGTCAGTCACGTCACTTGAGCTCAGATAGGTCGAATAATCGGCGCATAATGATGCAACGATTTTGACATCACCAACAGAGGGTATAAAAGGGAGAGCAGACCAAACGAACGGCCATTAGCCTCTGTACCTTGATAAAGTTGGTTCATCCAACGAAACGTCGGGCAGCGGAGGGCTATTCATATTTTAACTAGCAGCTTACAGTGCTTCTCTATCTATACAGTGGCATCCGCAGATTAGTGCTATAAAAGCACAATACCATTACCCAAGAAGTTACAGGGTGCCAACATACGATTCAAGCAACTACTAGCTGTGCTTTTAGATCACTATACCGGAGCTCATATATTTTAAATGACTTAATAAAATTTAGTTTTAAGGGGGGTTTCTAGTTTAGGGTTAACCCCTTGGGGGGCGACCCCTAAAGGTTGTTGTCACATATAATTTGCCCTGGAATCCCTGGGGAATTTTGTTGTTGTGTATTTTACACCTTAGGACCCGGCCATTTTTTGCACATCTGACCACTGTCACTTTAAACATTAATAACTCTGGAATGCTTTTAGTTATCATTCTGATTCCGAGATTGTTTTTTCTTGACATATTCTACTTTAACTAAGTGGTAAAAATTTTTGGTAACTTGCATCCTTTCTTGGTGAAAAATCCCAAAATTTTATGAAAAATTTGAAAATTTAGCATTTTTCTAACTTTGAAGCTCTCTGCTTGTAAGGAAAATGGATATTCCAAAAAAATATATTTTTATTCACATTTCCAATATGTCTACTTTATGATTGCATCATAAAATTGACGAGTTTTTACTTTTCGAAGACACCAGAGGGCTTCAAAGTTCAGCAGCAATTTTCCAATTTTTCACAAAATTTCCAAACTCACTATTTTTCAGGGACCAGTTCAGGTTTGAAGTGGATTTGAAGGGTCTTCATCTTAGAAATACCCCACAAATGACCCCATTATAAAAACTGCACCCCCCAAAGTATTCAAAATGACATTCAGTCAGCGTTTTAACCCTTTAGGTGTTTCACAGGAATAGCAGCAAAGTGAAGGAGAAAATTCACAATCTTAATTTTTTACACTCGTATTTTCTTGTAGACCCAATTTTTGAATTTTTACAAGGGGTAAAAGGAGAAAATTTATCCTTGTATTTGTAGCCCAATTTCTCTCGAGTAAGCACATACCTCATATGTCTATGTAAAGTGTTCGGCGGGCGCAGTAGAGGGCTCAGAAGTGAAGGAGCAACAAGGGGATTTTGGAGAGTACGTTTTTCTGAAATGGTTTTTGGGGGGCATATTGCATTTAGGAAGCCCCTATGGTGCCAGAACAGCAAAAAAAAACAACACATGGCATACCATTTTGGAAACTAGACCCCTTGAGGAACGTAACAAGGAATTAAGTGAGCCTTAATACCCCACAGGGGTTTCACGACTTTTCCATATGTACATTTTTTTTAATTAATTTTTTAACTAAAATGTGTGTTTCCCCCCAAATTTCACATTTTTGCAAGGGTTAATAGCAGTAAATACCCCACCAAATTTGTAACCCCATCTCTTCTGAGTATGGAGGTACCCCATAAGTTCACCTGAAGTGCACTACGGGCGAACTACAATGCTCAGAAGAGAAGGAGTAATATTTGGCTTTTTGAGAGCAAATTTTGCTAGGGGGGCATGTCGCATTTAGGAAGCCTCTATGGTGCCAGAACAGCAAAATAACCCCACATGGCATACCATTTTGGAAACTAGACCCCTTGCGGAACGTAACAAGGAATTAAGTGAGCCTTAATACCCCACAGGGGTTTCACGACTTTTCCATATGTAAACTTTTTTTTTCACTAAAATGTGTGTTTCCCCAAATTTCACATTTTTGCAAGGGTTAATAGCAGAAAATACCCGCCGAAATTTGTAACCCCATCTCTTCTGAGTATGGAGGTACCCCATAAGTGGACGTCAAGTGCACTGCAGGAGCGCCACAATGCTCAGAAGAGAAGGAGTCACATTTGCAAACTTTGCTGAAATGGGGGGGACATGTCACATTTGGGAAGCCCCTATGGTGCCAGGACAGCAAAAAAAAAACCACATGGCATCACATTTTGGAAAATAGACCCCTTTAGGAACGTAACAAGGGGTAAAGTAAGCCTTAATACCCCACAGGGTTTTCACGACTTTTGCATATGTAAAATAAAAATATAAAAATGTCACTAAAATGTGGGTTTTCCCAAAAATTTTACATTTTTACAAGGGTTAATAGCAGAAAAGACACTCCAAAATTTGTAAATACATTTCTTTGGAATAAGGACATACCCTAATTTTTTATGATTTTCGCTCCGCGGGTGCACACCAGGTCTTGGAGTGGGAAGTCAGTCAGGGGCCTTGAGCTTATTATAGCAGCCAGGATGTGGGATCCCCCCTCAAGGAGCATTAATGGGGGAGCACTGAGCCCTAAAATAGGGGAACACTATGGGGGACAACGGGCCGTAACTGGGGTAGACAGGTGGGGTACAGAGGCCCGTAATATGGGGTACAGTGGGCCAGAAAACTATAAATCATAAAATAATAAAACAGGATATGTTCCCAGAATGATGACCCAGAGCATAGCCAAAACAAAAAAAAAAATATGCCCGACCCAAACCCTATGCTCTGAGTCCTCATTCTGGGAATGTGATGTGTGTGGCCGTCCCTAACCTGTTGCCTTAAATGCGCACCCGCTCAGGTGGCGAGAGAGCACTGCGCATTTGAGGCAACATAAAAAGTCCCCGATGATAGTGACTCAGTGACCTATGACCCATTTTTGAAAAAACAACCCCAGAGGTCTTATCAGGTTTTTTTTTTTCCAGTTTTTTTGGGGCAGTTTAGTGATTTATGGCGGTTATATTTTGGAATGTACTCTGGACTTGGTACATTGGTCAAATTATGGAAAATTCTAATGAAAAGGGAAAATTTAGGGCTCCATGGAAGTGTGATACTCCCTGAAGCAGCCTATGCAGAGGCCCGGATTATCTGGGCAAGTGTCACATTGGTACCTGGTGTCCCTCCGAATCCCCCTCCTGTAACACACTCTGCATTTTTTCTGGGATCGCCCCTTCTTTCCACTGTGGGGGATCTCACCTGGAAAGTGTTGGCCTGGGACGATCCTGGCGCCTATAACTCCAGACCCTTGGGAAGTTAGATCAGGAACCTTAGGACTTCTTCTTGGTACTGGAGGAATGTCCCTGTGTTGCCAGCGTACTGGGATAGTACAAAAGCGTTGTACATGGCAACCTGTACCAAGTAGACCGCAACTTTTTTGTACCATGCCAGTGTTTTCCGCATGGCGTTATATGGCTTGAGGACTTGATCAGAGAGATCAACTCCCCCCATATACCGATTGTAGTCCAGAATACAATCGGGCTTGAGGACCGGTTCCACGGTACCTCGCACAGGGACAGGGGTGCTGCCATTCCCATGAATAGTGGTGAGTATAAGGACATCCCTCTTATCCTTATACCTGACCAACAACAGGTTATTATGGGTCAGGGCACGGGACTCGCCCTTGGGGATAGGCGTCTTAACAAAATTTAGAGGGAGGCCTCTCTGATTCTTCTGCACAGTCCCACAAGCGGACGTGGATCTGGCGGAAAGGGATTTGTACAGAGGGATGCTGGTATAAAAGTTCTCCACGTATACGTGGAAACCCTTATCCAGCAATGGGTACATAAGGTCCCAAACGATTTTGCCGCTAACACTCAGAGTGGGGGAACCGGAAAACGCCAGGACGTACGGGGATGTCCCCGCACCCTGGGCTTTAGGGACCCAGGACGTCCCCATACGTCCTGGCGTTTTCCGGTTCCCCCACTCTGGGTTCCCCCACTCTGGGTGTCCCCGTACGTCCTGGGTCCTTAAGAGGTTAAAGCTGATGAGAGACTCCTCAATAGCGACCTCCCGCCTAGGGATATAGGCCTCCCAAAATTTGACCCCGAAGTGATTGATGACCGGGACATGCCACATCAGCGTATCAGCATAATGCAAACATTTCCGAATGGCCTCGAACTGGGGACGTGTCATGGCCATACCGTAGAGCGGGGTCTGGTAGAGGATGTCCCCACTCCAGTATTGCCTGACACTGGGTTTTTTAACTAGACCCATATGCAGCACGAGGCCCCCAAAAGGTCCTCATTTCGGCCGCATTGACTGCGTACCATCCATTGGGTCTAGCTAATAATGAGTTCGGGTTTGCAGCGATGAACTGTTGGGGGGCGTACAGGTTCGTCTGGTCAACCATCAGATTTACAAAGTCGTCACTGAAATAGTCCATTTCAGTGAACCCGACGATGTCAATCTTGATTCCTGTGTCGCCAACAAACAGGAATCACCGTCTCGTGGTCCGCTGGCTGAGTCCAGACAAGTTTGCCGATACGGGGCACCAGTGAACTTGGCCAGGGGGCTAGACTATTATGAGTGCCAGGGGGACTCATGCTAGCATGGGGCACAGGGGCAGGAGCAGAGGAGGTTTGCGGCCTCGCTTGACAGAGTCTCTGCCGTCTTGGTGGCTCATCATCAGAAGACTATGAGGAGAACGAGGAAATAAGGAAGGTGGGGTCTTCCTCATCCTCTTTGGCGCTTTCAGAGTCAGAGGCAAATAAGGCATATGCCTCCTCCACTGAAAACGCCTTGCGGGCCATTTACCTACTCTAATGGGGGGTGAAGTGTATATATGTGTATGTGCTGCGTGTGGTGTGGTGCGAGACTACTGCCCTAACCTAACTAACTAACCTGCCCTAAGAACAAAAATATTAAATAAAACTAAACAAAAAAAAAACTTAAAAAAAAAAACTTCTAGCACAAAAAACCCTGCGCCAAAAAAAAGCATTTACCTAAACAGTGGTGTGCGTACGGATTAGTGCTTGGTGGCAGCAGGGGGGCGCACAAGTCAGTGGGGGGGGGGGGGGGGTTGGTCTGGCCACTCAACACACAAAAAAAAAAAAAAAGCCCCTAAAAAAGGCTGGGGGCAGACCGCAGCGACCCTGTAGGGCCGGGGTCACGCAGCTAAAGGGGCTACGGACCCGTGAACACCTACAGATGGTACGCCAAAAAGAAAGGGGGCACTTTTTTAAACTTTGTTTCTTCTGAGGGGGGAGATGGCAGCACAGGGCTCCGTCCCGCACACCAGATCTCTGTGAAATGGAGCGGCGTGCTCCTGCACCCAACCTCCCCCTTCCCCATACTGCAGTAATTGGTGCGGTCACTGTGGCCGCCCAATCACTGCCGTACTGGGGGGTGGAAACAGTGCCGCCCCCCAGTACTGTATGAATGATGATTGGTGGTGTATATTACACCACCAATCATCATCATTATCCATCATGCGCCCTGCATCCTTAAGGGGTTAAAATCCTGGACAGATGATGTTACCTTCAAAAACAAATTGGCCTCCCTTCCGTTCCATGGACAATTTGTTTTTGGAACTGATTTGGATAATATCCTGGCAAAGGCCTCTGACAACTAAAAAGGTTTTCCCAAATAGAAAGCTCGGCCAAAAAAGACCCATTTTCGTCTCTTTTCTCAAACTAATCAGTCCTTTAAAGGGGGAAAGGGTAAGACAGGCCGTTGGTCTTATAGCAAAGGTGGTAGAGGCTTTTGTTTAAATCTAACCAGTCCAGCACTGTTGGAGGTAAACAATGATGCCATTCCAGTAGGGTCGAGACTCTCATCCTTCGCCCCCATTTGGGAATCAATGATTCCCAACCCTTGGATAGTCAACGTTATTCAAGAGGGTTTCCAGATAGAATTTTCCTCTCCATCCTGAACCTAGACAAATTCTACTTACTACCAAATTGCAGGAAATCCTTTTTAGGAATCCTTTATGATTGAGTAGCTCAACAGTCCTTCCTTCCTTCCCAGGGAAAAGATCCAAAAACTACAGGATCAAGTTTGTCAACTTCTTGCCCTCAGGAGTTGTACACAAAGATTTGCCATGTTGGTCCTAGGACTGTTAACATCTCCCATCCCGGCTGTGGCTTGGGCTCAGTTCCACTCCAGACCCCTCAAGAAATGGATTCTAGTTGTATGGGACAAAAAACAGAGGTCCTTAGACAAGAAATCTCTTCTTCCATCTCAGTTAAAGAACCAGCTAACCAGCTTTCTCTCCAGACATTTGTAAAGGGTGTACATTGGCATCAAACAGACCCCAGGATCATTACCACGGATGACAGTGCACTGGGTTGGGGAGCCCACTCAGAAAATCTTTCTGTTCAGGGAAGATGGAGTCCTCTGGCAAACAGATCAGGAAACCTAAAAGATGGCTCCCCAAGACATGGAACTTTATTGCAAAGACAGACATGTTCTCTTCTACTCAGAACACACAACGGCAGTGGCGTTCATTCGTCATCAGGGGGGCCTCGCCACTCAGCCCTTTAGTCAGTCTCACGTCAAATATTCTGTTGGGCAGAACATAATATGCTTTACATCTCAGGGGGATATGGAACATCAGAGCATATTTTCTAAGATGGCACTTCATAGATCCGTGGGAATGGACTCTAAGATGGCACTTCATAGATCCGTGGGAATGGCATTTTCGGCAATAGTCAGCACCTGGGGCCTACTCCAGATAGGTTTGTTCGCTTCCAAGAAAAATCACAAGGTGAAAAGTTTCTTCTCTCTGAATCCTAGAGACTCTCCACTGGCAGTGGATGCTTTAGTTCAAGACTGGTCTTTCAGCCTGGGATAGTCCAATAGTCCTAATCCCCAGAGTACTACACAAGCTGATGATCCACTCTTGTACGTTAATCCTGATAGCCTTTTGGCCCAAAAGGAGTTAGTTACCTCTACTAAAATCAATGAGTCTGGAAGATCCAATACTGTTCCCTCCTTGTCCAGATTACTTACCCAGGGTCCGATCCAGCACAGTCAGGGTTATACCCTCAGTTTAGGGGCTTGGAAACTGAGAAGCTCATGCTAGAGAGGAAGGGATTCTCTGAAAAATTAACACCCTGCTAGCCAGTCACAAACCTTCCACCTGTAAGATCTATTCTAAGGTTTGGAAAAAAAATTCCTGATATACTTAATTTTCTGTACGATGGCTTTGATTTAGGTACTTTAAAAGGTTCAGGTTTCAGCTCTGTGATCTTTTCCAAATTAAATTAGATGATTGTTGGGTTTCTAGGTTTATTAAAGCCTTTGAAAAACTTAGGCCTAGGATTACTAACCTCTATTCTTCTTGGAACCTTAATGCAGTCTTTGCAGCCGTCACTGAGCCTCCCTTTGAGCCATTAGAGTCCATCTCTGTTATATTTCTTACCTTGAAAACTGTATTTTTGGTAGCAAAAACATCTGCACGTAGTCAGTGAGATTCAGGCCCTCTCTACCTTATAGCCTTTCTTTACTGCCAGGGATGATAGAATTATCCTCAAATTAGACCCTAACTTTTTGCCTAAAGTTTCTTCATCATTTCATAGGTCCCGGGATATTGTTATACCTCCCTTTTTCTCGGCTCCTAAAAGTGATCAGGAAAGATCATTCAACTGTTTAGATGTAAGGAGAGCCATTTTACTGTATGCTGAATCCTCTCATTCCTGGAGGAAAGACAAAAAAAAACTTTTTCTCCAATTTGCAGGACCCAACAAGGGGAAGAAAAGACTTCCAAAAGTTCTATTGCAAGATGGATCTGCATGGCCATCTCAGAAGCCTATTCAGCAAGAGGAAAAGATCCCCCTCTTAAATTAAAGGCTTATTCTACCCATGCAGTTTCTGTGGAGCAGATTTGTCGTCCAGCCACATGGAAAAACGTAAATACGTTTTCCAAGTATTAATTAGATGTTCTTTCTAATCAGGACATGGCTTTTGGACGCAAGGTCTTGAGTGCTGTGGTCCCTCACTAGAATACTATTCTTTGGTATTTATCTCAGGGTGCTGTCATGGAGACTACTTGGGAAATGGTGAATTATCCTCACAGATAATTGTAGTTCCTGGAAGTCTCCATGACAGCACTCATAATACCCACCCTTTTGATTTTCTTTTCTTTCTGGTTTGGTCCTTTCAGTGATCTTTTTCATTTCTACTCGGTGCTCTCTGTAATACCCTGGGAATGGAGAGGAAGGGGTGGGGTTTTAAACTGGGTTTTTCCTGTCCCAATTAGGTGGAGGCAATCTCAGGGTACTGTCATGGAAACTTCCATGAAATACAATTATCTGTGAGTTTAATTCACCATTTCTTATTTTTCTTATTTCAGATACGTGAATGTGGAGGACTGTCAGAGGACTCACCAGCATTTTTTTTATGTCAAAGGGGTTAACAAGGGCTGTGGGAGAGTTTTAAAATATTTTTCCAATGTGTCGTGATTTTAATAATTGAAATTTTCAGGCTTAGTAGTGGAAGTAGTCTTAGACAGAATAAATTATTAAGCCAGGGTTTAGCGTTAGACCCAAAAACAGCAACGTTAACCTCCGATTATTACCCTGGTACCCACCGCCACAGGGGTGCTGGGAAGAGCCGATACTAACAGGCTCGGAGCATCACATATGCTGCTCCTGGGCCTAGACGGTAACAGGCTGGCATTATTTAGGCTGGGAAGGGCCAGTAACAATGGTCCTCACTCACCCTGGTAACATCAGGCTGTTATCTGGCTGATACACAAAATAGGGGGAAATCTATGCATTTATTTTTTTTTTTAAATAAGTGTATGGTTCCCCATATTTTCAGTATCAGCCAGTGTCACTGCCCCTGTGGCAGTGGGTACCGGGGTAATAATTGGAGGTTAGCGCTAGCTGTTTTAGGGGCTAACGCTAAGCCCCGGCTTAGTAATGGATTCTGTCTACAAGATAGCTTCCACTACTAAGCCTGAAAATTCAATTATAAAAAAAACCGACACATTAAAAAAAAAAAATTCCCCCACAGCCCTCAACCCTTTTATTGGAGAGAAAAAAAAAAAAAAAAACTGGTCTTCGTCGCAATCCACTGAATCTGATGTAGTCCTCCGCATTCACATACCTGAAATGAGAAGGAGAAAACAAAAGGTTAGTGCATTTTTGGCACGCTACTCTGGGGAGTGCACCCATACTGCAGTGTGTTCCTAAACAGGGTGCCTCAAGTTGTTGACGTGTGCCTACTGTATCCTGTTTATACAGTCATCTATAAACAGCTGTATATACAGGATAGCGCACAAAGACAACCCAGAACTGCTCAGTAGCAGTGTAGGTTAACTTTTTCCTTTCTGGGCTCCTGTATAGTATACATAGGTACACTATGCACCCCTATATACTATAGGGCTGGAGGAGTTTAGTAGTGATGCTATACATCACTCCTCACCTCCTTACACCCTGGCTGGGACCCCCTGCATCTGACCCACAGAGTGGTATCTGACGGCAATGAAAAGAAAAAAAAATAGCCACAGGGTACAAAAAGAACTTTCCACACAAAAATCTGTGAGTGTTTTTCTAGTGTTTTTTGCTGGTGGACAAACACTCAATGGAATCCTGGCCTCAAAACAATATAACAAAATTCCAGTGTCCATGACATCACTGAGGTGCAGCTTAGGTGTACAAATAAATTTTGTGCAAAGTTCTAAATCTCCACCTAGTTCTATCATGGGCCTTGCAAAAGTATGGCAAATTTGGTACAATTGCACTAAATTTAGACCAACCAAAATGATCTACAAAAAACTTCTACCTACACCAATCTTGATACATGTCCCCCCCCCCCCCAAGGGTATTTCCAAACAACAAATTTTTTGTGATATGTCTGCCCTGAAGTGGGCATTGGCAGAACATAATGGCATTAGGACTGCTTGGCATTGCGCTATGTAATTTTGCGCAATTTTTGACTGTGCTGACTTAATTTTTCTTTATGCGTTTGCAGCTGCTCTGGTTTGTATGCTGAATATATCATGTGTACAGAGGTGCTTTTTGAAAAGCTTGCATTCAGCCACTCACTAGTTTGTTATGCTATCCAGGGGCTGTCATTCCTGTTTGTCAGGTCTAGTGACACATGATGAATTTTGCACAACTAGGAAAACATGCTTCCACAGCAGGTTTTGCATTATACAATAATCTCCGCTCATAATTTCCCTCCTCCCTAAATTTGTAGGCTTTTTTACTAGACAACACATCAGTGAGTGCACTCATACAGGTGTTTAGTGAAATGCCAAATAATCCAGTCATTCACAGTGTATGTTTTAATATGGGTATAGGTTATTGATCTAGAAAATAATTTTACGTTGACTTTACATTAACCTGAGGCCATTGTAGATTAAAACCCAGACTGGTGGATTTTCAGGGAGAGACATAACCACACGTTGCAGTGAAATTGAAGGCGGCACTATGCCATCATATGGTTAAAAGGTGTGTTAGAGCGCTCCTGTAGAATAGCTTGACTGGGATCGTGGCAGTATAGAAGTAGCCGGACACGGTTGAGTTTAAGAGATAACCAGATTTGATTAGGGTAGATCACAGAGAACGCATCTCAAGGGGTGGGACCCCCTCTTCGTCAGATCCAATGACGATCCATTGGATCTGACGGAGAGGGTCCCACCCCTCGAAACGTGTTCTCTGTGATCTACCCTAATAAAATCCGGTTATTAGCTCTTAAACTCAACCGTGTCCGGCTACTTCTATACTGCCACGATCCCAGTCAAGCTATTCTACAGGAGTGAGCGCTCTAACACACCTTTTTACCACGTGAACTGGATGCCCCGGGGATCTTCATCTCTTGCATCCTCCAGACGTCCAGGAATCTCAGGACGCCATGGTATGAGCTGCACCCCCTGATCTCACTATTCCCTTAGAAACGGGATACAAGCGCGATATGGTGTTGTGCTCACTGCACAACACCAGAAGGTGAGCAAGTTTTTTTCACCTCTTCCTTTTTATCTGAATACTTTTACGGCACATTGTTGCGCTTCCCCTTTGTGTTTCCAATTTTTTTGCATATCAAGCATCTCACTATGCCATCATACACACTTATCTGGGCAGATTTAAAACTTGGTCAGGAGGTTGTAAGAAGAATTACAATAATAGGTACATAAAGCATTTATCCAGAATAAATATACCCCGTCTCTTAAGGCAGCATTTAAGGAACTAACTCATTGCCATAAAGCATACATTACCAGTTTTTGGGAAATTCAAAGTTTTGAATCATACATAAAAAATAAAATTGTCCCACGTGGATTGCGGATATCCATCCTACCCGCAGCCAGATTACGTACATCAGACGTACTTAAAAGGTGGGAGGAGGAGGCTACTACCTGCTCAGTTAGGTTCCTTCAAATTTTATTGGAGGAGAAAAAACAAAACTTTGAGGTCTCAGGAAGGAAATTAAAAGAACAACAAGAGGTAACAGCAAAGTTTAAGGGGGACCCGGAATTCGGGACAAAGGAAACCCAACTGCAGAGTACTATAGAAAGATTTTGCTATCACCTCAAAGAACGGAAACACACACAGTTCGTAAGAGACCTCCAAGATTTTCGTGATAATAAGGCGTATTCCCTCTGACAAAGGATATCCTCCTAAGGATACCGAAACTGAGCCCTCCTCCTCGGAGACTGATTACTCAGATCGGGAGAGAGGTAGAGGAGAAAGGGGCAGAGGAAGAGGACAAAAATATAGGGGAAGGGGTCGATCTAGAGCAACCACCCGGAACCCACCACAGACATGCGGAAATACCCCCATGACATCAGGCCCTGCATACTCGGCCTCAGCCTCCTCGTCTACTACTTTTTTAGATGGGGAGAATCTGTACCTCCTCCACCCCACTGTGGGCAAAGGCAAACAGTAGTTCCATCTGGCAAAAATACCCCACAGGTTCTAAACCTTTCAGACATCCCTTTAACTGAAATTCAGATTAATGCTCTCAATAGGGGCCTATCATTTGTTCCCACAGTCCAATTTGATCCATTTTTATGGACTAAGGATATACATCTATTTACAAGGAAGCTAAGCTGGCACAAATTCTTTAAAAATATTGAACGAAAGAAGTGCTTGGACCTGGGAATTACACTAAATGACTTGGCCACTTTGGGAGACTTAACTGAATTACTTGATGTTGGCGAAAGAAATAGGGGTGAAGGCCCCTTTACGGATCTGAAACTTAGATCCAAGACCCAACCACTCATGAACGATATCTCATGTATTGAGATTTTTCGAGAATTGGTCACCAGGGATCTCAGTAATCTCTCACTCCGGGACCACTTCCTCCGTAACAACTTGTCCTATGCAGAAAGACAAGCTATAAAAGAGCTGGAAAATGATCATAGGCTCATCATAAAACCTTCGGATAAAGGAGGCAATATAGAGGTCCTGGAGAGGGAGCAATAAGAAAATGTGCTATAGGATTCTCAATGACAGGGAGTCCTATGAGATACTTACACAGGATCCTACAGCAAGATACAAAGAGATACTTGCTGGCATACTCCTGGAGGCAAGAAATAAACTTATCAGTGACAAGGAGTATGAATTTTTATATCCTACTGCTCCCATTACCCCCACGTTTTATGCCCTTACAAAAATTCACAAGGGCATGGTCCCCTTAAAAGGACGCCCAATAGTCTCGGGCATTGGAAGTATATCACAAAACGTGGGGGTATATGTTGATAAGGTTCTAAGACATTTTGTCACCTCCCTCCCCTCCTTTACAAGAGATACGATGGATCTCTTGTCTAAGTTGGATGGAATAGAGATAGACACTAATACACTCTTAGGAGGGATTGATGTAGAAGCACTTTATTCATCAATCCCACACCAGAAAGGCCTTATAGCAGTTAACTATTATCTTTCCACACGTCCCACCTATATGTTAAATCACAATAGGTTCATACTTATCCTGATGGAATTCATCCTCAGCCACAATTACTTTCTCTTTGACGGACGCTATTACCACCAGCTATGCGGCGTGTCACTAGTTTCATTGAGACACAGTGACGGGGAAGAGGCAGGGGGATATTTTGGAGAGGTAGCTAGTGGGGGTTGTAGTCAACCCATGATGCAGTATGCCTTTTCTATATCAGGGACTACTAGGGTTTGATAGACTAGGTTCCGGTGCAGGACCGCCCTTTTTAGGGTGGCCACCCCGCCTAGGATTAGGGAATAGTACAGACTGCATCTAAGCTTCACACTAGGTCCCCTAGGCCCCTGCCATACCCCCTTCCTCTATATCTGATAGGAGGTGACCCTTCTCTTTTCCCACTTGTCACTGTGTCTTGATGACTCCTCTCGCCTGATCTCCCCATACGTGTCTCAGTGCCTGTGCCCATCCGTCATAAAATACAGTCCTTACATTACATCATATGGATAATCATATAAGCCCCTCCCATTTTCTTCACACATGTCCTAAACAATTTTTGATTTATTCCTCACTTTTGACCAATAGTCATACTTTGACAAGTAAGGCTACATTGTTGCAGTATTAGCTAGTCTAAAAACCCATGGTTCTACTCATTTCTGTAAACCATGTCCTTTTGTCCGGGCACAGTGGAGTTAATCGGGTTGCCTAGTTACCGCTCTCTAACACAGAGCGGCTACGCATCTCCGGATCGGCGGCGTAAACCGGAAGTTGCGTCACCCGGGCCCTGCCTCCCTTCTGCCCGGCGATCGGATATTACACAGAACACCGCGGCGTCTCTCCATGTGCACTGTAGAAGCCGACAGGACTGTACGGCTCCCCGCAACCAAGCGGGTATGCACATGGAGACTATCGCTAGACGCCTAACTGTAAGTAACGCGGCTGTTTTCTCTTTCAGGTTAATAATGATTTATGCGACGTGACCTGACAGCAGCTTGTGTCTATATGTGCTTTTTTTCAGGGATTGACCATATCCAAGGTGCTCCAGGGTCTGCTATCTGTTTATTTATGACTCTGGATATCAATTTTAAGTAATATCAAGAGGCGGTACTGTATCACTGCCTGCTTGTGATGAGTGTTTTGTTCCCTGCTATATGTAGATGTGGCTTATGACTACCACTTATAAGCAGGGCTCATCTGGTATATTAAATAGCACCCTACCTGTCCCTGAGGTGGTCATGGATGGTGACCGAAACGCGTCGGACATTAAGGGAAATAACTGATGATGCTAAAATTACAATACTAAACACTCGTGGTCATTTAACAGTGTGTAATTATTGCGTCCTTATGGTGGGGAGATATTATCAGATCTACCCCACACTGTACATTCACATATATTTGTATTCTTTTAAGATTACTTGATTAAAAGTTAAGTCTTAGTCACTCCTCTCCCCCCCCCCCCTCTCTTTGATTGCATAATTGACTGGGAATATTGTCATTACTCGGTTGGGAGATACCCAAAATGCTCTATACTATTATACAATAATAGGTACAGCAAGAAAAAGCAAAAATGGTTCAGTGATTTTATTTAAGAGATTTTGTACAAATATTTGTTGTATGAATTAACTGCCCAACAGTCTCTACACTGCAGTGTAAAATAACTTAACAGCATGGATGTCTACAAGTATATACAAAATCAGTTTTGCAGGTGATTAAAAACTCAAAATAATTACATTTAAAAACACCAAATACAGGTTTCACATGTTACCCATAACTGACAAACCAGTGGCAATACACACATGGAACAAAGAACCAGTCATATTGCTGCATAAATGATTAGTTAAGATATGGAAAACATAAAGAAAAAAGAAAACATTTCCTTGGTTTCACATTAGGAAGTTTAAGTACTTTCTATATAATGAAATATTATATGAAAATATAGGATTTTTCAGGTGTAATCTGTTACATGTACCAAAAGGTCTATGCCAGAATGGCTGGGGAAAATATTTTATAGCAGATCATATGTTCCTGTACAATACAAACCATTAAAATATGAACAATATCTATATATTCTTTACTAAATTAAAGCTATCCAGATTTACAAAGCTGTGGAACTGACTGATCTTACTTAGGGTACAGACGGTCGGTCACACATCCCATTTCTGCAGAGGATTTCATGATATTAAATTAATACAAATCAATAGTTTAAGCACAGCAGTGAATACTGTCTGTGTGAATGTACCCTTAAAGGGAATGCAGATACTGAAAAAATATTTTCTATTTTTTCTTTATAATTGTTTCCACTTTTGTACTTTATCATGGGGGCAGCTTTATTGCCAGAGCTTCTGCTCTCCTAACAGCATTTAGGAATATGCTTTACAGCAGCCACATGGACTGAAGAAACCTTTACCTGGAGAGGATGCCTTGGCCCAAGTTGTCTAAGCATGATTTGTAACTTAAGCTGAGGTTACTGTGAATGGAGGGAGATAATGAGAACAGTGACCATAACCTCTTGTGAGTGTTGCCCGATTCGGTCTTCACGTGCACATGTAGGTGTTAACTTTCAGACTAATTTTCACACAACAGAATTTCCGTGTGGAATTCGGCAAAGAGATTCCGCAGCAGCAGTGTCTCATTGATTTCAATGGGATTCTGATGCACTATTCACATAGCAGAATTTCCGCTCAAAAAACTTCTGATGCGGAAAATTATATTCTGGTGTCTGCATAGAAATGCATTGCCATCTACGAGATGGCGTATTTTCAAGCGGTCTTAGCGCCGGTATGTTATGCCGACACTCCACTGTCAGTGGATTGTCCACACTAACATTCCCCCTTGTGAACATAACCTCATCATTATCTTGCCTGTAATTAGACTGCTGAAAAAGTTCTCTAAAAAAAAAACTGGAAATATCATCTTATTCTTAAACTAAAAACTGCATGATTTCTGGATTATAGGTAGGAAATTTGAAAAAACTTTTGGTTAAAAAGAAAAATGTAAATAGTAATATTCGCTTTAGACTGCGTTTACACAAAAATACTGCAGTGAAACACAAAAAGCAGCAGGATTTTTTTGTAATCTGCGTTCCATTTAAGTCCTTGAAGAAGCGGCTGGACACAATGTATGAGAAGTGCATGAATTCCTGCAGTTTTCTCTCTTTTTAAGCAATGGGGGAAATCAAACCTTGTACAGAGGAAAAGCAGTTGTCCATAGTAACCCGATTCCAGCTTTTTTTTTTTGCCTTATGATGCCTTATGGTATGTTAAGACAAGCGGATCCACAACGTATCTTATGCTGCAGATCTGCTGCTAAAGGAGCCCTACAGGGTGCCTTTAGCTGTGCCTGCTCAGAGCAGCACTACGCCGCTAAGAGCAGACACACTGCTGCAATGTGCAAGTCGCCGCGCATGTGTACTTGCACACATCGTGGCTGCTCCCTGACCTAGGCCAAGAGCAGCTGCAGTGTGAGTATACGTGCGGCGACTCGCACATCACAGTGTGTCTCCTCGTAGCAGCGTACTACAGTTCCAAGCAGGCATATCTAAAAGGCACCCTGTAGCGGTCCTTTGGTGGCAGATCTGCAGCGTAAAATACGCTGTGGATCCGCTCATCTGAACATACCCTTAATATGTGCTGACTTGCCCAATGCCCCACTGTTTTGGTAGTACTCAGATCCCTGCTGTCTCCTTGGCATGAGAGAAGTGGGCTTCTCCTGTTTGCCATAAGAGACGGTAGAGAATTTGGGCAGACAAGTAAACATTTTCACATGATATTTATGTTTTGTGTACATACTAGGAAAGTCAGATACTCTGGATGTAAAGCCCAACCATAGACTTTTCTGCAAAACACATTTCTGTACCACATGCCTTTGTACCAGAAGTGCTCTGTAAGCATCCCCATGTACATATGGCAAACATGAGTGTGAACAGAGCCTTAAAGTCTTTTTGATTGTGTAAACAGCTGCCTGCGTAACAGAAGTGGGAGGTTTAGCATGCTAACACTGGCACATCCTGTACAACATAGACATGCATGTACACAGAATATGGATCCAAGAAGAATTTACAAGTGGTCAAGCCATCTAAAGTTTCTTGTTAAAATAATCACTTCTTAAAGCTGACTGCCTGAATGTAAGATACAGTAACTACTTGCTACATTCAACTACTCGCTCAAAATGAATGGCAAATTGGTTAATAAAAAATAAAGTTTATAAATAGTAAGTCCAGTAAGCTGATCTATGTCCCTGTTATTGTTGAGTAATGAATTTGCAGACATGTCTGATAAAAAGCAATTAAATTTCAAAGATTAATATTTAAATATTCTATGATAAGTTGACTTTAAAATTGATATAACATTAATTTCTAGAATAAACATAAAATGTTCATGTACATACATCTTAACTGTATGCTACCACATTAGGTAAGTGATCCTAAAATGGAATATTTAAATATATAAAAAAATATTTAAAATAGGAGAAACAGCTAAAGCATAGCACCTATCTACAGGTTTGGAGGTCCACAAGCCTGCAGCTGGAAGTAGACAGTATGTCAAGTTGTGCAGAATTAGTTCATTGAATTAGTCTTGAATGTGAAGTGCTGGCTAACAGAACTGGAGGACAACAATGTGTGTTGCATAAGAAAAAAAAAAAAAAAAAAAACTCAGCTCCTTAAAAATTAAGTTGGAGTCAATAATCATAAAAACCAGACAGGAAAGCAGTTAACACACACATATACTTTTACGGGGCTGATGTAATAAAGGATGTCCAAGTTTCTTCTGGCCCCTTAGACTGCGTCTTATTATTACCCTGTCTGCACTCCTCCTCCTTGGGGTAGTAGAAGTACTTTCTGTCACACCCCCACTTCTAGTAAAGGTCCTCCTTGGCTTTTTGACAGCAGGCCCACTGTTGGACTCCTCCAGTGTCCGTTTTAATGCCAATTTTTCCATGTTGGGTTTTGGATTATTACTCCCTGGTGTTTTAGAACCCTTTGCACCAGCACGTGATGAGGTCCCAGGAAAAAGACACATGGGGGAGATGCTTGAAGAACCACTGGCCCATTGAGAAGTGCTGCTATCTTCTTCAGGGTTTTCTGAATTCCCTAGAGAATTGGTGGAGGGTGCAAGTAGAGCTTTTGATTTCCCAGACTCAGAGCCCCACTTACTACAACTATCAGAGAAGGCATTTCGACGAATAAGAGATGGAAGAGTCTCAGAAAGAGAGAGTCTCCACCAAGGATCATCCTCCAGTATCTAAAATAAATAAATAAAAACATATTAGATCAATTTACTTCTACATAAATGGACCCAATAACACATGTAGATTAATGCAGAATGCACATGTACAAAGAAGTTATATATAAAAAAAAAAAAAAAAAATAGGATATCCAATACAAATAGTAAAAAAAGAAAAAAATAACCTACATGGGTTGTAAAAAGAAAAACTTTTATTACAAAAAAAATAAAATCACAGCAGTATCTTGACAGAGCAATGTTATGGTTTATGACTGAACTAGAACAACTGGGTGTTACTACAAGAGGAAAGGATAAAACAATAGAAATCCCAGACTTTGGTTGTTCTGAAATGTGGTTTGCTGGGGTCTGTTTACTATTTGTGCTTTTTTTAATCCTAGTGATATCACCAGGAGAAAAAGAAGTGGCTGAAAATTTTTATTTTTTAAATCCTATACAAAATGTAGATTTCACCTACACAATCATTCAGTGCAATTACACATTTAAGTGAAAGTACGTCCACTATGCTCAGATTTTACCTTTAAAACAAAGTAATTATAAATCAATTGCAGACATTTTCAACGTATATTTCATACATTTTGTCATTGTTGCTGTATGTGCATTTCTCTTAAAACCATTACACAAATCAGTTACTCTGCCCCTAGACATCTTATCCCCTATCCAAAGCATAAGGGATAAGATGTCTGGTTGTAGGTGGTCTGGCAGCTGGGACACCCTGTGATCTCCGGGCCGACACCGTGGAGTTCAAAACAAGGAAGCTTGGAGTTTCTGTGTTCGTGACATCACGCCAAGCCCCCTCCATGTCTATGGGAGGGGGCGTGGTGACTCGTCCATAGCAGTCACGCCTCCTCCCATAGACATGAATGGAAGGGTTGTGACAGCTGTGGTCACCCGTCATCCGGCACGGAGCGGACATTTCGTGGGGGATCGCAGCAGCTGGTCCCCCCATAATCAGACATCTTATCCCCTATTATTTGGATAGGGGATAGGATGTTTAGATGTGAAGTACCCCCTTTAATCCTTCCAAACGTAGAATTTTTTTTTATTGCACAACCATTTTATAGTGTTGTCCAGGACTTAAAGTTAAAAAAAAAAAAAAAATGAATATTCATTATTGCGGTATAACAGATTTTACAAAAATACAGATGCATCCTAAGGGTAGGTCACACGTGCCGTATTTTCCTGCTCCATATTTTCCTGCCCATTGAAGTCAATAGGTAGCAAAATCAGCAGATAAATATGGCACGTGTGACCTTACCCTTAAAGTATACCCAGATGTTTGTCTGAGCACACAAAGACAACAGGAATGGTAAGGGACTAGAGCAAAACCAGTAAGGGTGCATGCACACCATGTTTTTGCAATACAGTTCCCGTATCAGGTTTTTGATTAAAAACGGATTCCTCAAAACCTGACTAAACTGTATCAATACGTGTGTACAAATTTTAACTCATATACGGTTGAAAACCGTATAAGATTTGAAAAATGATGTCCAGTTGCATCTGTTTTTGAAGGGGAAAAAAAGTATAGATTTTTAACTTTTCAATCCATTTTAAATAAAGTTTCACTTGTTTGATTGCAAAGTCAAAAACCGTATGGTGAAAACAGTATGGAACCGTACGCACACACAGTTCTGTACGGTTCCCATTGACTACCATGTAAAAAAATAAAAATAAAAAACGTATACGGTTTAATACACAGTTTTTCACCCGGACCAAAAAACGTGGTAGACCAAGGTTTTGGGTACGGGTAAAAAATAAATATATAAATAAAAAAAATAAAAAAAAAGACAAAACCGTATAAGATGCAAAACGGACTGAACTGGATGATGTGTTTGACATACGGTTTACAATGTTAAGTCAATGCATACAGTTTTCTATACAGTTCCATACAGTTTTTAACTTGAAGCGGGAACTGTATAGCAAAAACGTGGTGTGCATGCACCCTAAGACGAGTAAACAAAGCTTGTCAATTTTACAGATCTTCCTAGAAAACCCATGGAAGACCAGTAAATAGCTAATACAAATTGTACTTACCATTTATACATGCACAGCATGATTTCAAAAGGGATCAACTTACCTTAATTCTGCAAATTGCTTCACAAGACATCTTAACATATGTTATGTTTGCAATAAAGCAGAATACTAAAGGCAAGGCCATCTAAAAATATTTAAAAATTATCTATAGCTTTCCTACATTTAAAAAACCCCAAAATACTGTAAACATTAGCTGTATAAGTATAATAAAACAAAAAGGATAAAAACACAAGAAAAATATTTCAAGTCTTTAAAAATGAAGTAGATGTTTTCTTCTTTCAGGTTGAACAATTCTGTAGTGCAAGAGCGCCGAGAAGCTTATGCTTTTACCTTGATTGGTGGAGTGGAACATGGCGATGTGGACATTAGGTGCATGTCTTGGCTGCTGTAGTGTGTACTGTCTGACAAGTTAATAAATAGTTCCTCATTTGCACAACATCTCTGCTTTTCTGACTGAGGGAAGATACTAATGACAATGGCACTCGTGTTGTCCGCGCGTAGCATACGCTGTCTCCATTGAGAGAGTGCACGACTCACAAGGATTTTTGCAAAAGACTGGCCACTCTCTCCCTGAAATCCAAAAGTAGTAATAGATTAGTAAAAACATTAAAGAAAGCATCGTTTTAACCCCTTAAAGGGGTATTCCGGCCCTAGACCTCTTATCTCCTATCCAAAGGATTGTGGATAAGATGTTTGATCGTGGGTCTCCCTCACCCACTTATCAGCCTCACAGAGCGAAGATCACAGTGTCTGATGACTTATGATACAGGGGCAGGAGTATAGTGATGTCACGGCTGCACCCCCTCGTGCGTTTTTGTTTTTTTATAGTAACATAAAACCTATATCAATTGTGTATTGTTGTAATTGTATAGATCTACGGAAGCCCCCCAAAAGTTGCAAAATTTAGTGATATAATTACAAAGTACTATTGGTGGCGCAATAAACAAGCAATCTTATGGGTTTGTTAGGTGGAAAATTGAAAGCATGACTATTAGAAGGTGATTACAAAAAAAACTAAAGTGGAAAAATGACTGCGTCCTTAAGAGGTTAAAGGGGTACTCCGCCCCTAGACGTCTTATCCCCTATCCAAGGATAGGGGTTAAGACGTCTGATCGCAGGGGTCCCACTGCTGGTGACCCCCACGATCTCTCCTGCAGCCATTTACTCCGTAGCTGATGACTCATGATACAGGGACCGGAGGTTTGTTACATCATGGCCCCGCCCCCTTAAGACGTCACACCTTGTCCCCTTAATGCAAGCCTATGAGAGGGGGCGTGACTTGCCACGCCCCTCCCATAGACTTGCATTAAGGGGGTGGGGCACAACATTATGAGGGGCGGAGCCATGACGTCACGAACCGCCGGCGCCTGTCAGCAGCCACGGAGCAAATGTAGCTCTGGAGAGCTGATGACTCGGGTGGGCTGCAGGAGAGATCGCGGGGGTCAACAGTAGTAGGACCCCTGCGATCAGACATCTTATCCCCTATCCTTGGATAGGGGATAAGATGTCTAGGGGCGGAGTACCCCTTTAAGCAACTGTCTTACATTGGTAACTTAAATTAGTCAAACTTACTTTAAGAAAACCTGCTATCAAAATGAATTTTCCTCAGAATTACAATTCTTTTATGCAAATAATAACTTGACAACTAATTCAAAGAATGTGAATGTTGGTTTTTACATTACATGAACATTGGTCAAATCTTTAGTCATTTGCTCACATTACTACATGACTTCTCTTGCTCCTGGCACAATGAAACCGCATCCTGTCCCGATACCATGTTCCAAAGACCATCACTGCCAATAATGATAAACTTCAGTGTCTGTGGATCAATCGTGTGCACACTCGTGTCTGGCTCAGGAGATACAACAAACTCTCCACTGTAGAAATCATAACTCCATAGGTCACCTGAAAAAACAATATTCATTATACAAAGAATGAAGCTATAAAGCATTTAATAAACTGAAAGCATCTGGTTGAACTTCTTGTTTAAATGCCTTACTTGCAGAACACATACCACAAGAACTCTTAGAAGGTAGTGATGTTCTTTAAAAGTAATCCTTTTCTTAGAGTCTTTAGGGCAGTGCTCCCTGGGAAAAGTATCCCAAATAGCTTTCCTCCTGATGAAGAAAAGTAATCTGGTAGCTAGGGATATATTATATTTATATTAGATATTAATTGATATTTGGGGCTAAAAGTGTAACAAGTAGAAAATCAGTCACACAATACCTCTATAGAAGTATAAGATGTGCAAAAATAAGTGAACACCACTTTCAGGGTCAGAACATGGAATTGCCTTCTGTTTGTGCAACAGTATCCTGCCTCACCCACTGATGTGTGGGCAGGCATTTCCATGTGCTGACCCAATTCCTGCTTAGCAGTAACCACAGTAAACTGCTTCTGGCCCTGTTTACAGCGTAAATCTAGCCACACCAGCCTTAGGGTGCATTCACACCACGAGTAAAATGTCCCTTGGCAGACACCTCCCAATAGGGAACACCTGCCAATAGCAGACAGTTTTTTATTCCCCGGCATAAGACTTAATTTACACCCTCCCAATAGCTTAAGAAAAAAAATTTGAAGTGATCCCTTCACTTTATCTTTGCCAGCATTAATTACTTTATAATACACTGCCGAATACTGATCTCATAAACCAAAGCTTTAGGGGTATTCCAGGAATTTTTAATTGACTATGCTACAGGGGCTGTAAAGTAATGTAGTTCACAATATAGTATAACAAAGAGTCCAAAGAGAGATTGCACTCACCATCCACAGGCTTTATTCAACAAGATACAGGCATAGATGAGCGGTTCATAATATAGTGTCTGTACCTGTGTGTGACGGTGGTCTCGCAATACTTATGCGATTTTTGCCCCAATGTTTATTTTTAACCCGGTATTCCGAGGTTGCAGCACAAATAGCAGCAAAATTGCAGTCAGACAGGGACAAAAGTAGTGACATCTAAACAGTGCTTCTCCTGTCTTTAGTTTTCAGTAACAAAACATTTTTAGCCTTGTTGTCTCAGATTTTCCCAGGTTGCTGTGCGTCCCGAGACATTACATTACTAGACAGGTGATGATAGGGAGCCTGTCTTTGCTTCATTGGGTGGGGCGACCACTAGGTGGGAAGGGGATCATTCTGCAAGGAATTGTAGTTTTGCAACTGCTGGAGGTACCAAGGTTAGAAAACACTGGTCTATTGCATGGAAGGCAGCCCAGGTGTGTTTCATTGGGTAGGGTGGCTGATGTGTGGGAGAGAGAAAAGTTTTTTTTGTTTTTTTTTCACACTTACAAACAAGAAATCATTGGACTTGTAGTTGGAGGGAACTCCAACAGTAAATAGCCACAGTGTTAGGGTAATCTCACAACATAGCCATTTAGCCCCAAGACAAGTGCAGATCCTTCCTAAGCATGTCCATTACTGTCTGGCAAGTAAGTACTAAAATTACCTAACGGTGAATAACCCCTTTGAGTATGCACCACATCGACTTACTGGTGGGATCAGTTTATCAGCCTGCATTATTTGTACAGGTTAAAACAAAGAATTGTGGGGGGGGGGGGGGGGGAACTACCACAAATCAAATACAAGAACCATGCAAGTTGAACACTTACCAAGTGCCCGAGCAACAGCAAGGAAAGGTATCTGATCTATTACTGTACTTCTCCTCACAGGACCATTGTGTGTCAAACGTGGTCTTTTCCACACAACTCTGTTAACGCCAGATTTGTTTATTACACTGAATAGAATGAGAAGTATAGATCAGTTTAAAAAAAAAAAATATGATAATTAACAAATGATCTATATATTATACATACAACTTCAACCAAAATATAAGAATGTTTACGGTACTTCTTTACAATGTAATACAGTCCTTTTTGCTTGTAAAAAAAAGTTAAAGCCTCAAAATATACTGTGAAAGCTTTCCTTAGAAATCACTCTAGCCTCTGTCACCCAACTGCTCTGCTTGCACATATAGCCTGCTCTAAGATACAGCTATAATGAATTTAATACACTTTTCAATGACTTTTTATTTCAGCCTTATCTGTTGACCACCGACAGACTGGTTTCATTAAGTTCTGCTATATTTGTGTTGTGCGATTACAGAACAATTTCTAGAAAATGCATAATCTCCAGTCATTGTTAGGAAACCTGCATATCTAACTGTAAGAAGGCGAGACACTTGAGCATGTACAGACTAGTCTATACAAAATACAAAATAAATAAAGTTATAAAACTGATACTGATAAAATGATCCAGCTTTCCAGGTGGTCTGATGGGAAAAACTATGCAATCCCATGTTTTACGTAACTGAAGCTCATGCATGTATATTTACAAAGAACCCAAATGTTCATCAAATGACCAAGACATGTTTCTGTCAATAACAGAGTACATTAGAAAACTTTATAACTTCTCATTACACAAAAGTAACATTTACTGAAACTGAAGTAGCTCTTCAAGGCTACAATAATATATATTGGGAGACTGGCCCAGTAGTCAGACAGGCAGAGTAGTAACAATTCAACTTCTCCTGTCTTTAGTTTTCCTTAAAGTAAGTAAAGCCTTTAGCATCAGGAACAAACAAATACTAAATAATTGCTTGTCCAGTGCTAAATATACAAAATCTTATACAGGTGGGTTAATTTCCAGCCCTAGAAATTTGTTACTCGCACAAGGTAAAGGCTGCCCACCTCAGGACTCCATCTCTCTCAGAGGTTCCTTACAGCCTCTCAGCGCAGACTTTATTACACCTTATGTAAGCCCAGTATTAACTGGCCTCAAAACCTGTACTGACTTGGGCCAACCTGAGAATCTGGACTGACCAAGGAAGGGGATCAAAAGACCCCACTACCAAACCCACCTTTTATCCCAGAAAAGCCCGGGCCTGATAATGATACTTATCAAATTCCCATGAAAACTAAGTCTCACCAGGGATTTTAAATATTTCCCAGATGGATTCCCATCTAAACCAGTTTTTCCTGGATGACATGTGTGTTTCCTAAAACCAAGTTTCCACAAACAAAAGGAAATATATAGCGATCCCCAAAGATCATTCCTGCCACTGTCTCACACTACCTCCATAGGCATTATGGAATTGGTTCCCATTGGCAGTTATAGCAACTTTTATAGGAGAAATTTCTACAAGATTTTGGTGTGTGTCTGTAGGAAATGTTGCCCATTCCACATCAAACTCCCCGAAACATGTGTCTATGGACTGTGTGCTGGAATCAAAGAGGACATCCCCTACAATGTGAGAAGCTACTATTGTCCAAAATAGCTAGCATTATGCAGTGTACCCACGTGCATGCAACTAAGACTGTCATCATGAAAGGGATTTATCATTCTTTTATATGACAATTTTTTTTAACTTATTTTTGCTTACATGCAACCTATTTATCGCACGACCTTGATAAATAAAATCGCACACAAGCAAAACCCGGGAAACCCGCTTACAAAAGCATTTTAATAAAGCAAAAAAGTTTTCCCTTATGTTAATAGCCGAAGTTCTTTATCTACCCTTTATTACCAGTAGCGTTGCTAGAGAGTGACGGGGAGGGGTGGGGCGTACCGCATCGTGTGACACCCTGACTGGCCTGCCTGGCACTAAATAGCTGCACTCCAACTATCCCGCAACAACCCATCCACCCTCCTCAGAAATTATAAAATATTAAAAACATATTATGCCGCACCATGAATATCCATACTCTGGAGGCTTTTTTGTTTAATTTTGAGCCCGCATAACGCTGGTGGGCGGAGTCTTGGGTAGCTGCGCTGAGGCTGAAGTTTACGTCAGGAAGGAAGACAGCGCAGCACCAACAGGCACATAAACAATAGTGAAGCCACAAAAAAAAAAAAAAAAAAAAAAAAAAAAAAAATACGGCTCGGTACGTTACCCACCCCAAAATGTGCATGAAGCTGTATTACTATGGGTTTTTTTTTTTTTTTTTTTTTTTTTTTTATGAAAAATTTTTGTGGCACATATGGGTTATTTACGTAGTCTGTAAAAATTCTTACACAATTATTTTGTGCCTTATTCTATTTTAACACAACAAATTTAGTGGGTACGCCAGGATGTACGTGTCCAGTGTGTATTCTCAACCTTAAAATTAATAGTGTTATTAGTTCTATAGTTATTTTTTCTATAATTAATATTAATGTGGTAGCTTTGTTTCATGCAGAAAAAGAACAGTTGTTAAAGTGGGTGTTAATGTCCTTTTCTACAGACGTATGCACTTTCTGTAAGCCAGGTTGGACCTGAAACACAAATGCAACTTTTAAAAGGGAGATGTGACTTTAATTCATGTATTTATCAAATACAATAGTCACTATTTATGACCATTGCAAAGTAAAAAAAAAAAAATTACATGAGCAGATTTTAGAAATGTGCTTTGGAATAAACAAAAATCAAAAAAAGTCGAAGCATGTATAGAAAAGTCACACGTGCTCAAGTACGTGCGATTTTTTTATTTTTTTTCCACAAAAAAAAGCTACAACGGAGCTTGATAAATCTGCTCCCATGAGTTCATCAATGGGAGTTTTTTGATGTTGCCAATAATCCAGGCAACATCACGTGATCAATGAGGGGTTCAGCAGTTTGCATTCACAGTTGTGTGGTAATGCAGCCTTAAAAGTCCTCTAAATAATACACCTATATTGTCCATATAAATTGTAAAAATAGCAACCATTTAACAAATGAATGTTCATATAATTTTTAGTTTCAGCCACTAGGGGCCTCCCTTCCACTGAATTTTCTGTTCAATGTCTGGTGTACGAACCAGTGTCTTTAGTACCAATAGGGACTACAAGTGTGAGCAGGGCTCACTGCAGTGTACACAGCAGCCTACCTCTGCTATCAGCCATAGAATTTCTGCTCATATAAAGTTACTCAACTCTACCTCCTCTCTATTATACTATAATTTCTGTCCGCTAGCCAGTTTTGGCCTTGGTAGTAATTACTATCTGCGTATTTCTATGTACTGGATTGATCTAGCAGACCTCACTGCACTACCAATGAGTCTTGTTCATTATGCATCACTGCTTCTTTTGGTATACTTAATAAAATAATACTTAAATGGGCACTGTCAGATTCAACACTTTATATGTTGTACATCTTGGCAAAACATTAACCTTTCTAATATACCTCATAAGAAAATGTTATTCCTTTTTATAGAAATCATGGCTCTTTCCAAGCTGAAGGCACAGACAAAGTCCAGTAAGAGAGTCCCATCAGACAGAGGAGAGAGAGCACAGAAGAGTGTCCTACCAGACAGAGGAGAGAGAAAGAGCACAGAGGAGTGTCCTACCAGACAGAGGAGAGAGAGAGCACAGAGGAGTGTCCTACCAGACAGAGGAGAGAGAGAGCACAGAGGAGTGTCCTACCAGACAGAGGAGAGAGAGAGCACAGATGAGTGTCCTACCAGACAGAGGAGAGAGAGAGCACAGATGAGTGTCCTATCAAACAGACAGAGGAGAGAGAGAGCACAGAGGAGTATCCTATCAAACAGACAGAGGAGAGAGAGAGCACAGAGGAGTATCCTATCAGACAGACAGAGGAGAGAGAGAGCACAGAGGAGTGTCCTATCAGACAGACAGAGGAGAGAGAGAGCACAGAGGAGTGTCCTATCAAACAGACAGAGGAGAGAGAGAGCACAGAGGAGTATCCTATCAGACAGACAGAGGAGAGAGAGAGCACAGAGGAGTATCCTATCAGACAGACAGAGGAGAGAGAGAGCACAGAGGAGTATCCTATCAGACAGACAGAGGAGAGAGAGAGCACAGAGGAGTATCCTATCAGACAGGAGAGAGAGAGCACAGAGGAGTATCCTATCAGACAGGAGAGAGCACAGAGGAGTATCCTATCAGACAGGAGAGAGCACAGAGGAGTAGGAAGCGACAGATATCGTTTTTTAGGGCAGATACCGATAATCGGTGGAGGTTAGGGCCGATAGCCGATAACTTATACCGATATTCCGGTATAAAAGTTATCGGCTATTTATCCCCCCGCGACACTGCTGCAGATCATTGACAGTGCTCTATCAGACAGGAGAGAGCACAGAGAAGTTCTAGCCCACCCTCACTTACTGGACTTTGCCCATGCCTGTGCTTCAGCTTGGACATAGCCATGATTTTATAAACCATGATTTGACTGGGGTAAAGCAGAGATTTTAGTGGCTTGTCAACTAAAAGCAAAGAGACTAAATCAAACCTTGTGCAAAGGAAAAATGGAGCAGATGCTCATTTGCTTTCATTTTTAAAAATGCCTCTGAAAAATGAAAACTGGAATCAGATTAGTTGCCATGGACAACTCCACAGTCCCTTTGCACAAGGTTTAATAAATGTCCTCTTAAGCTTTTACTAAGCACTAGGGTATGTGCTGTTAGTCTGATAAATGCCTGTATCTTCTATTGTCCCAGGCAGCATGTACACACGGAGAGGCAGACATTCAGACCGTGACTGGAAGCCTACTGGTCTATAGTACACTCAGTCAGTATACTCTAACAGAGAAACATATGGTACACTTTCCTGCTATGGAGAGAAATGCAAAAAACTCAGAAGCGGAAAAGTGTATGAAATGTAAAATAAAATTAAAGGGGTACTCCGGCAAAAACATCTTATCCCCTATCCAAAGGATAGAGGATAAGATGTCTGACTGCAGGGCTCCCGCCACTGGGGACCCCCCGCTCTCCAGCACGACACCCTGGTCATCCTTGCACGGAGCGAACTCCGTTCCAGATGACTGGGGACTACAGCTGCCCCCACTCCTCCATTCATGTCTATGGGAGGAGGTGTGACGGCTATGTACAAGCCATCACGCCCCCTCCCATAAACATGAATGGAGGGGGCATGGCATCATGAACACAAGCTTCCGTGTTCCGGACGAAGATGCTGCCAGCCCAGAGATCTAGTCCCCAGCGGCGTGACCCCCCACTATCAGACATCTTCTCCCCTATCCTTTGGATAGGGGATAAGATGTTTTTCACCAGAGTACCCCTTTAAAAAGTTTAGATGTAACAAAGACACAATCACAGCAAACAAAAAATATTTTACCTTCCACCAAGCCCTTCAATTCTCTCCCTTTCTCTGGGTAGTTCAGGTTTGTGATCTTGTGTTACTTCTATGGCCTTTACCATATCTTTAGGATTGTTTTGTGAACCAAATACAACGCCAGAATCTCCAACATGGGCTACATACAGCTTATTCCCACGAATAATAACGACACTAGCGGTAGTTCCTGAGGTGCTGGGGAGACCAGTCATAGTTTTTGGCCATTCAGCTAAAGATAGAAGAGTCACTGGTTAATAAATATAATTATGTATACATAAACACAATATTATTAATACTGGGCAAAATAAATTCCTGCCTCTTGACAAATAAGCAACTGCAGGGTTACACTCTCAACTGCAGGGTTACATTTTACTCTCAATTGCAATCAACATAAATAACACATTGCACTCGCGGGGGGGTCCCAGTGGCCAAAACAGTACTGATTAGACATTGTATCCCCTATCCTTTGGATAGGGGATAACATGTATAGGGGCAGAATACCCCTTTAATAAATTATGCAACAGACTTCTTAGCCTTAGAAGTATGCCCCCATAAAAAAGAAAATAGAGTCCGAGCAGACCTGTATAAGCTAGACATTAGAATTTCTACAAATGTCTAGAAAGGGCATATTAGGGAACTAGTCATGGCCGTAAATGTTGACAACCCTGAAATTGGACATAATGTCACACCAAACTCCAAAAATGGGCACCCTTTCAAAATTGTGGATAAATAAGATTGTGTCAAGCATGTGATGCTCCTTTAAACTCACCTGGGGAAATTAACAGGTATGGGCAATATAAAAATCACACTGAAAGCAGATAAAAAGGAGAGAAGTTCACTTAGTCTGTGCATTGTGTGTTAGTGCCTCAGTGCCTTGACCGTGTGCAAGGCATCATGAAATGTACAGCCCAGTGTCAGAAAGCTGGGTTTGCGTCCGAGATCTTGGGTCTTTCAGCAGGACAATGACCCCAAATAAAAAGCACCCAGAAATGGATGGCAACAAAGCGCTGGAGAGTTCTGAAGTGTTCAGCAATGAGTCCAGATCTAAATCCCATTGAACACCTGTGGAGAGATCTTAAAATTGCTGTTGGGAAAAGGCGCCTTCCAATAAGAGAGACCTGGAGCAGTTTGCAAAGGAAGAGTGGTCCAACAATCCGGCTGAGAGGTGTAAGAAGCTTATTGATGGTTATAGGAAGCAACTGATTTCAGTTATTTTTTCCAAAGGGTGTGCAACCAAATATTTAAGTTAAGGGTGCCAATAATCTTGTTCAGCCCATTTTTGGAGTTTGGTGGGACATTATGTCCAATTGCTTTTTTTTTCCTCCTTTTTTGGTTTAGTTCCAATACACACAAAGGGAATAAACATGTGTAAAGTAAAACATGTGTTACTGCAATCTTTTCCGGGAGAAATACTTAAGGGGTGCCAACATTTACGGCCATGACTGTATAGGTCCAGCACATCACCAGCAAGTAGCGGGGGCTGAAGGAAACATCTCAAAAAACACTTAGGCAGCTAGGTCACCATGAGACCACTATAAAGGTCATAACAGTTTTTGTCAACACATTTTATTATTTTATCAGTGTCGGTGTAAAAGGGCTTGTTTATCAGGGATTATATGCAGTTTTTATTGGCACCACTTTAGGGACATATAACCTACTTATCTTTGCTGGGGGAGGTGGGACAGAGTGAGAAATTTGGTCTGGCATTATGAAGTAAAAAAGTAAATACAAATTAGTCATTACAGTTCATAGTTCTTTTAGGCTTGTGTATGGACAAGATAAAAATGGGTTAAAAGGAGTACTGCAGCTTTAGATACATATCCCCTATCTGCAGGCCCCCCCCCACAATCTCCCGTACGGGGAGACACGGCATTGCCGCGGCTAATGCATGTATTGTCGACCTCACGACCTCCAACCAGCTCCATGGGAGAAGCAGGAATGCATGAATGCTGCATCTCTGCCACTCCCATAGAAATACATGGTGGGGGCAGGTCAGCCGCGGCCGACATGCCTCCTGCACGGGAGAGCCGCAGCACAGCCAATACAGGAGATCGCGGGTGGTCCCAGCGTTCGGACCCCCAGCGATCCGACACTTATCCTGCAGTTAGGCAATAAGAGTCTATGGCTGCAGATCTCCTTTAATATCTGGATACATTTTTTTTTTACAGGGCCTTTGGTTAAATTAAATTTTAAAAGAAAGTCTAGTAGCAGAATTATAATGCCCACGCCACTGACATCAAGGAATCCCAACAGGCTTCTTCATCAGCATCAAAAAAAAGATTTACTCTGAAGTGCAGCAGGGTTTCGGGGAAAAACTTTTAGGCGGAATACATTACATATCACGGAAGCATACTTGCATCCATATTACAGCCTTAAAGAGTACCTGTCATTAAAAAAGGTTTTAATACGTTCCACATTAACGCTTACCTAACAAGTTCCTAAACATATTATTAATCCTTAAGGATGGACCCATTTTTTACCTCAATGACCAGGCTTTTTTTTTCTTTTTTTTGTATCATGTATCTCTTTAAACGGTAATAACTTTAGAACGCTTTTTCTGAGCAGAGCGATTCTGAGATTGTTTTTTCGTGACATATTGTACTTTATATAACTGGTGCATTCTTGTTGACACATGCAGGATTTTTTGTGAAAAACTTCAAAATATTGTTAAAAACTGACAAATTTGTGGCGGTTTTTAAAATTATTTTTATGGTTTACACTGAGCGGTAAAAGTGATGTTATATTTATCCTGTGGGTCAGTACGATTATGGCGATACCCATTTTATATAGCTTTCTATGTTCTTTTTCCTTTTCTGAGCAAAATTATTTTTCTGCCATTCACTTTCCAACAGCCGTAACTTTATATTTTCGTCCGACGAGCAGGGGCTTATTTTTTGCGGGATGAGCTGTACTTTTTATTGGTATAATTTTTGCAATACGTGCTACCTTTTGATCTTTTTTATTCCACTATTTGTACCAAAATTGGCGAATTTTGTGCTTTGATTTATTTTATTATAAATTTTTTTTTTTAATGGCGTTCACTATGTGGGATAATTTACATGATAGTTTTATAGTACACGTCATTACGGACGTGGCAATACCAATTATGCATATGATTTCTGTTTTTGATCTTTTTTGGTGATAATATAGGGCTTTTATTGGGAATTGGGCATTTTTTTTTTCTTTTTTACACTTCATACTTTATCTTATTTTTATTTACACTTTTTACAGGTTATACTATGCTGCAATACATTTGTACTGCAGCACAGTATGACCCAATCAGCTGCACACACTACAGCCTGTGGCTGGGGTGGGGTGGGGGGGGGGGGAGGGGGGGGAGGGGGGGGGAGAACATAGCACGAGTTAGTTTAGAAAAGTTTATTTATTGACAGGTACTATTTACCGTATCAGACGACCCCCAACTTTTACAGTTAAAATATAGAGTTTGGGATATACTCACCGTATAAGACTACCCCTCTACCACAATGTACAGTACCTTACCAGTGATTGGCTGGTTGTTGTATACAAAGATGGCTTGGATTGGTCAGCTCTCCCTGTCTGCCCAGACCTCCCTGTCTCCAAAGACTATCAAAGCGGTACATGCCTCTTTCACCCGTCTGGCCCGCCCTTGTATCCTATTACCGTAACTCCTTCTCTGCCTCTCAGATCTCGCACATGCGCCACCCTTGTATCCCATTAATGTACCTCCTTCTCCGCCTCTCTGATCTCGCAAATGCACACCAGCGCAGCCTGTCAGATTTTGCACATGCACACCTGCGCCACCTCTCAGATCTTGCATATTCATACCTGCGCCACCTCAGATCTCGCACATGTGCACCGCTTCACTGCAGTCCTCAGGAGCGAGATCCGAGAGGCAGAGAAAGAGGTACGGTAATAGGGTTAAATGATTTTTATAGAGGATTTTTAAGAAATTACAACATGAGGTACGGTAATAGGATACATACAAGGGTGGGCCGGACGGTTTAAAGATGCGCGTTTTTCTGGGTACAGCACCGCTCTCTCTCTATCCATAGCCCGGGCGTCCCTTCCGACTGCAGCACCCGCCCTATAAGACAACACCCGGAGTATAAGACGACCCCCGACTTTTGAGAACATTTTCCTGGGTTAAAAAGTAGTCTTATATGCCAGAAAATACAGTAACCTCGTAAGGACTAAGCCCATTTTAACCTTAAGGACTCAGACAATTTTATTTTTTCATTTTTGTTTTTTCCTCCTCGCCGTCAAAAAATCATAACTTTTATATTTTCATCCACAGACTAGTATGAGGGCTTGTTTTTTGCGCGACCAGTTGTCTGTTGTAATGCCACTCACTTTACCATAAAATGTATTGCGCAAAATAAAAAACTAATTGTGGGGAAATTAAAAAGAAAAATGCAATTTAGCAAATTTTGGAAGGTTTCATTTTCACGCCAATTTTCTCACGCCAATTTTTTGGGAATAATTTTTTTTTAAAAGCAGCAATTTTGGAATTGTCTTTTACGTTAACGCCGTTTACCGTACGGTATCATTAACATTATATTTTAATAGTTCGGTTTTTCACACGCGGCAATACCAAATAGGTTTATTACATTTTATTTATTTTTTGTACACTTTTTGGGTGTGAAATGGGAAAAATGGGACAGTTAAAAATTTGTGTGTGTGGGGGGGGGGGGGGGATTTTCTTTTTACTTCTATTTTTACACTTAAATAGTCCCAATAGGGGACTATTTATAGCAATCATTCGATTGCTAATACTGTTCAGTGCTATGCATAGGGCATAGCACTGTTTAGTGATATCGGTCATCATCTGCTCTGGTCTATTCTGCTCGATCTCAGACCAGAGCAGAAGACACGTGGAAGGCAGCGGAGGCAGGTGAGGGGCCCTCCATGGCAGCACTGCGGGCGATCAGATCATCCATTTTAGTGACCGCAGCGTTGCAGATGCCGTGATCTGTATTGATCATGGCATCTGAGGGGTTAATGGCGAACATCCACGTGATCGCGCATGTCGGCCATTACCGGCAGGTCCCTGGCTGCTATCAACAGCTGGGACCTGCCACACATGACCCAAGCATCGCTGCGATGCTCTCGGTAATGTATAGAAAGTAAAATGTACATCCTGGTGTGTTAAGTATCACTGCACATGGACGTACATTTAACCCCTTAATGACGCAGGACGTAAAGGAGATCTCCGGATTTACTTATGCCCTATGCCGAAATTTACTTATGCCCTATGCCGCAGTGCCAGCGGTCGGACCCCGTAATCTCCAGAACAGGAACCGGCGCTCAGTGAGGAGCACATGCTCAATTCATTTCTATGGGAGCGCCAAAAAGACCCAAGTAGAGCATCATTGGCGCTCTCATATAAATGAATGGAGCATGTGTAGTCTACCAGTGTTCGCAATATGCTTGACCTTCAACTTAGGCACGACACTGAGAAAGTGTCTGGGAGATGGTCCCCTGGCTCTTCATTCCCCAACCTGGCTTGGCCAGGTGAGACCTAAGCTGAGCAGGGAGAAGTCAGAAAGACTGCTCCCCTGTGCAGGAGTGTTTCAAAGTAAACCTTAGTTACAGTAATGAGGGAGAGCCATTCAGGAGGAATGGCTTACTGCATACATAAGACTTTGGGGTTCTTAGTACTTCAAAGCAGTATTGCCTGTCCGTGTGTTTGGATAGGCCGTGCGTTTAGATAGGATAGGTAGATAACCTATGATAAACCTGAGGCCAGCCACTACCACTGTAGCTGAATAGGTTAAATACAGAAAAACCCCTTTCCTCAGTCAAAGTTCAGATGCGCACAGTTTTTCAGGTGTTAAACATTGGGAGTCAGTCTATCCTGTGGGTTCAGGTGGGTATGAACCCACAAGACATATTACAAATAGGATGTTACAGTGCAGCAATTTAATAAAGACAACCTTCTGTCTTAAGCCCCTTTCACACTATAAAGTTGTTCCGTTAAAAGATCTGTTATAAATGTCCGTTAGAAAAGCCACGTTAAACGGCTGTTACAAAATGACCAGTTATAGCCCGTCATGAATAATGGATGTAAGTTGTCACGGAAGAAAAGGCAGCACATGCACAAATTTTTCTTCCCTCACAAGAAATGGGTAAATTAACAGCAGTTATTTTTAACATTGAAGTCTATGGCAAACAGATGAGCCTTTATGTCGTCGTCCCCCCCATGTCGGCAATCGGTGCAAATCGCAAGTGAATTCACACTTGAGATTTGCGCCGATTCCGGGTCATACGGGTCTATGGTGACCCGCAATATAACGGGGATTGCGGTTGTCTAAGACACCCACGATCCCCCTGAAGCGATAGGAGTGAGGTTGTTATCCCTGCTATTGGTGTTCTAGACGCGACCACCAATAGCATATCGGGGGGGGGGGGGGGGGGTCTTTACTTTCGTTTTCCCCGTCCTGCCCACCCACAATAGGCGGGGCAGAACAGGGAAAACGAAGAGGAGCGAACACCGACGTCCACTTACCCGTCCGGAGGCAGCGGAGCGACGGCTCCCTGGATGCGAAGGAAGCCGGTAAGTTGCCTAGCAACATCTAGGAGGGTTACAGTCTGAGACCACATGTTGCAAAACTACAACTCCCAGAATGCCCAGACAGCTGCTTGCTGTGTGGGCATGCTAGGATTTGTAGTTTTGCAACAGCTGGAGGTCTACAGTTTCGAGACCACTGCACAGTGATCTCTATACTGCCCTCTAGATCTTGCAAAACTACAACTCCTAGCATGCCCACACAGCTTTTTGCTGTCTGGGCATGCTGGGATTTGTAGTTTCGCAACATGTGGAGGTCCACAGTTTGGAGATCACTGTTCAGTGGTCTATAAATTGTAGTACTCCAGATGTTGCAAAACTGCAAATCCTAGCATGCCCAAACAGCTGTCTCGGCAAGCTGGGAGTTGTAGTTGCGGACCTCCAGCTGTTGCATAACTACATCTCCCAGCATGCCCTTCTGTGATCAGTACATGCTGGGAATTGTATTTCAACAGCTGGAGGCACACAGGTTCTGTTACCTAACTCAGTATTTTCCAACCAGTGTGCCTCCAGCTGTTAAAATACAATTCCCAGCATGTACTGATCACAGAAGGGCATGCTGGGAGATGTAGTTATGCAACAGCTGGAGGTCCGCAACTACAACTCCCAGCTTGCTGAGACAGCTGTTTGGGCATGCTGGGATTTGCAGTTTTGCAACATCTGGAGTACTACAATTTATAGACCACTGAACAGTGATCTCCAAACTGTGGACCTCCACATGTTGCGAAACTACAAATCCCAGCATGCCCAGACAGCAAAAAGCTGTGTGGGCATGCTAGGAGTTGTAGTTTTGCAACAGCTGGAGGCACACTGGTTGGAAAACCTTCAGTTAGGTTCTGTTACCTAACTCAGTATTTTCCAACCAAACAAGGTTTTCCAACCAGTGTGCCTCCAGCTGTTGCAAAACTACAACTCCCAGCATGCACGGTCTGTCAGTACATGCTGGGAGTTGTAGCTTTGAAACAGCTGGAGGTTTGCCCCCCCATGTGAGCGTACAGGGTATATTCACACAGGCAGGTTTACAGTAAGTTTCCTGCTTCAAGTATGAGCAAATTTTTCACCGCAGCGCAAATTCCTAGTGGGAAACTGACCATAACCCGCCAGTGTGAATGTACCCTAAAAACACTACACTACACGAACACCTAATAAAAAGAGTAAAACACTACATATACACACCCTTACACTGTCCCCCCCCCCCCCCCCCCCCCCCCAATAAAAATGAAAAACGTATTGTACGGAAGGGTTTCCAAAACGGAGCCTCCAGCTGTTGCAAAACAACAACTCCCAGTATTTCCGGACAGCCACTGACTGTCCAGGCATGCTGAGAGTTTAGCAACAGCTGGAGGCACCCTGTTTGGGAATCACTGGCGTAGAATACCCCTATGTAATCCCTCATCCAGTCCTCAAATGAGCATGGCACTCTCACTTCAGAGACCTGTCGTATTTCATGGAAACAGTTTAGGGCCACATATGGGGTATTTCCGTACTCGTGAGAAATTGCACTACACATTTTGGGGGGGGGGGGGGCTTTTTATCCTTTTACCCCTTATGAAAAGGAAAAGTTGGGGTCTGCACCATCCTGTTAGTGTAAAAAAAAATTTTTTTTACACTAACATGCTTGTGTTGCCCCATACTTTTTATTTTCACAAGAGGTAAAAGGGGGAAAAAAAAAAAAAAAAGAAAAGAGCCCCAAAATTTGTAACGCAATTTCTCCTGAGTACGGAAATACCCCATATGTGGGCGTAAAATGCTCTGCGGGCGCACAAGGCTCAGGAGTGAGAGCGCACCATGTACATTTGAGGTCTAAATTGGTGATTCGCACAGGAGTGGCTGATTTTACAGCGGTTCTGACATAAATGCAATAAAATACCCACATGTGACCCCATTTTGGAAACTACACCCCTCACGGAATGTAACAAGGGGTACAGTGAGCATTTACGCCCCACAAGTGTCTGACAGATTTTTGGAACAGTGGTCAGTGAAAATGAAAAATGTAATTTTTTTGTTTGCACAGCCCACTGTTCCAAAGATCTGTCAAATGCCAGTAGGGTGTAAATGCTCACTGTACCCCTTATTACATTCCGTGAGGTGTGTAGTTTCCAAAATGGAGTCACATGTGGGGGGGGGGGGTCCACTGTTCTGGCACCACGGGGGGGGGGGCTTTGTAAATGCACATGGCCCCTGACTTCCATTCCAAACAAATTATCTCTCTAAAAGCTCAATGGCGCTCCTACTTTTCTGAGCATTGTAGTTCGCTCGCAGTGCACTTGACGTCCAAACATGGGGTATTTCCATACTCAGAAGAAATGGGGTTACAAATTTTGGGGGGCATTTTCTCCTATTACCCCTTGTAAAAAAGTTAAATCTGGGGAAAAACCAGCATTTTAGTGAATTTTTTTTTTCCCCATTTACACATCCAACTTTAACAAAAAGTTGTCAAACACCTGTGGGGTGTTAAGGTTCACTGTACCCCTTGTTACGTTCCTTGAGGGGTGTAGTTTCCATAATAGTGTGCGATGTGGGGGGGGGGGGGGGGGGGGTTTGCTGTCCTGGCACCATAGGGGGTTCCTAAATGCGACATGCCCCCCCCCAAAAACCATTTCAGAAAAACTCACTCTCCAAAATCCCATTGTTGCTCCTTCCCTTCAGAGCCCTCTACTGCGCCCGCCGAACACTTGACATACACATATGAGGTATTTTCTTACTCGAGAGAAATTGGGTTACACATTTTGAGAGGATTTTTCTCCTTTTACCCCTTGTAAACATTCAAAAACTGGGTCTACAAGAACATGCGAGTGTAAAAAAATGAAGATTTAGAATTTTCTCCTTCACTTTGCTGCTATTCCTGTGAAACACCTAAAGGGTTAACACACTTACTGAATGTCATTTTGAATACTTTGAGGGGTGCAGTTTTTATAATAGGGTCATTTATGGGGTATTTCTAATATGAAGACCCTTCAAATCCACTTCAAACCTGAACTAGTCCCTGAAAAATTCCGATTTTGATAATTTTGCCAAAAATTGGAAAATTGATGCTGAACTTTAAAGCCCTCTGATGTCTTCCAAAAGTAAAAACTTGTCAATTTTATGATGCAAATATAAAGTAGACATATTGTATATGTGAATCAATATGTAATTTATTTGGTATGTCTATTTTCCTTACAAGCAGAGAGCTTCAAAGTTAGACAAATGTTAGAATTTTTCACCAATTATTCACCAAGAAATGATGCAAGTATTGATGAAAATTTACCACTAACATAAAGTAGAATATGTCACGAAAAAACTGTCTCAGAATCAAATTTATAAGTAAAAGCATCCCAGAGTTATTAATGCTTAAAGTGACAGTGGTCAGATTTGCAAAAAATGCTCTAGTCCTTAGGGTCATAATGGGCTCCGTCCCCAAGGGGTTAAAATTGCTGTTGGGAAAAGGCACCCTTCCAACATTGCGGCTGAGAGGTGTAAGAAGCTTATTGATGGTTATAGGAAGCGACTGATTTCAGTTATTTTTTCCAAAGGATGTGCAATATTAAAAGGACATCTGCAGGGTCACAAACACTTATCCCCTATCCTCAAGATAGGGGATAAGTGTTTGATCGCGTGGGGTCCAAACGCTGGGATCCCCGGTGATCTCCTGTACGGGGCCGCGGCTCTCCAGTGCAGTGGGCGTGCCAGCCACAGCATGACGTTGCAGCCGGCACGTCTCCTCCATACATCTCTATGGGAGATGAGGGGAAGCAGCATTCGTGCCTCCCCACATCCCCCATAGAACTGTATGGGGACGGGGAGGAGACAGGGCATCACCATCGACCTCTAGGTCGACGCTACGCGCCTTAGCGCTCACCATGTGCGCTTATGGCGGCGCCCCATTAGGGAGTGGATAGGGGATAAGTGTAATGCAACTGCAGTTGTCCTTTAAGTTAAGAGTGCCAATAATTTTGTCCAGCCCATTTTTGGAGTTTGGTGTGACATTATGTCCAATTTGCTTTTTTCCCCCTCCCTTTTTTTTTTTGTTTAGTTCAAATTCACACAAATGGAATAAACATGTGTATAGCAAAACATGTGTTACTGCAAACCTTTTCTGCAAGAAATACTTCGTTTTTCTTGAAAAACTTCAGGGGTGCCAACATTTACGGCCAGGACTGTGTATATATGCCCCCGCAATGCTATGTATGAAAAGTATATCAGCAGCGCATAGGGCCAGCAGCCAGCCGGCCCGATGATGCCTATATAATACTTTTCATACATAGAGCTGCAGGGGCATATGTATATAGATGCGCGGGGGGCGGGGACTGTTCATATCTTTATTAATGCGCTGCGGGGGGCATATTATAAATGTGCTGGGGGGGCTCTAGATATATAGGCTATATGTCTGCCCCCAACAGTGCTTTTAATATACATATGGCCCCGCTGCCACTAACAATGGTCATTTTAAAAACCCCACTGGGAGCCCTGAATGGCTCCTCGATACCAGCCATTCAGGGCTCCCCGCGTGGATTTAAAAATGAAAGTAAAAACACACCATACATCTCAGGGTTGCGGAGCATGCCGCCAGCTCCCCTGCTTAATAAATTCTGATCGCATGGGGTCTCAGAAGTGAAACCTAGTGCGATAAATCCCTCAGTCCCTGTACTACATCCCCCATCATGGAACAGACTGTTCCATGATGGGGGTAGTAGTACAAACACTTATGTAACCTCCCGCAGGTGGGGAATTACTACTGCCATCATGGAAACGCGTCTGTTTCATGATGGGAGTAGTAGTAGTCCTGGCTGTGGGAGTCTGTAGGCAGAGGTGTTAAAACGGCCATACATGAGGGATGTTATAATGGGTCATAACGGATGAATATGCCCGATATTTTGAAGGACTTTATTCAGCCTTAGCACCCGTTATTTCATCCGTTATAATCCATCTGTTTTTACACAGATAACGGATGTTTAATAACGGATGAATACTCAGTGTGAAAGGAGCCTTAGAGAATACATTTTGTATTGATTAGAACAAGAAATCAATTTCGATGTTTGCTCTAATAAATGTTTTACAGCTGAAGCCCAGTGACAGCCAGGCAGAAGTAATATCAGCTGTTTCCTATGATGCAAGAGTCTGACTTCAGTAAACTCTCATATGGACATGTCCTGGCAAGAAACCCGACAGTCCAATGCTACAGCTGAGCACAGCGAGCAGCCTGTTCAACCAATGAGATCACCAGAGGAACAAGCTGTCTGCTTCTAGAGTAAAATAATGCAGATCTCAAATACAGGAATGTGCGGCCTCATGGTTTATCCCACATACAGAAGTAATCTTTATTTTCAGGGAGAAATATTCTTCATATAAAAAAAAATGTTTTAAAAAAAAAAGGGTTTGTTTAGTAACTATTGATACATTAAGATGATTAACTACATAGTGGAACCCTTTCTAACCCCTTCAGTGGTAAAACACAGACGTTGCTGAGTTCAATGTTCTGGCAGGAAATCCGCAGTGTGCACTATGCAGCAGAATCCTATTGCCAGCAATTAGACTCAGCGGCATCGGAATATCAGAACCGAATGCCGCTCTGAAATTCCGTAATTTGAAGACGTCCTTAATCCAGAATATTTTTTCTCCTTCTCTTCTAAATTTGAGTCTTATTTATAAAGTAATTGTGTTTTTTTTCTAGTTCTTGGGGTGATTATTGTATAGTGCCCCAGTGTGATCGCATATAATCATAAAACTTAGCAGCTTACATCTATTCCTTGCAAGCAGGTATGTCTGTCTATCTGTATTTGCCTGGACCTAAAAATAGGGTCAATTATTTCAACTGCTTTTGATATTTGCTATTATCTTTCTACTTTTCTTGGATAAGTTATATTTCGGATCTACATATAATCGATTCAAAATATTATACATTTTTGGGGAGAAAAAAATTGGGGAAAAGAAAAAAAAAATTTTGGTCTTATCAGGTTTCACTTTCACTACGTTCTTACTGGTCAGTAGTATTACTACAATTAGAGATGAGCGAACTTACAGTAAATTTGATTCGTCACAAACTTCTCGGCTCGGCAGTTGATGTCTTATCCTGCATAAATTAGTTCAGCTTTCAGGTGCTCCGTGGGCTGGAAAAGGTGGATACAGTCCTAGGAGACTCTTTCCTAGGACTGTATCCACCTTTTCCGGAGCACCGGAGCACCTGAAGGCTGAACTAATTTATGCAGGATAAGTCATCAACTGCCGAGCCGAGAAGTTCATGACGAATCGAATTTACTGTAAGTTCGCTCATCTCTAACTACAATACTAAAATATATATTACTACTTTTGCATATTAAAAACACCTATATAGCCATATTCTGAGAACATTAACTTTTTATTTAACCATAAAAATGGAGAAAGGTGATTTATCTTTATTTTTAAAGGATTAGTAGAAGTTTTTATTAATACCATTTGGTGATTACTGTTTATTTCTTTTTTTTTTATGATACAGGATGAATAAAAAAAGCAATTCTGACATTTTTATTTTATAGTTCAGATAGTTACAGATGTTGTATATTTTTTCACATGTTTTATTAGGAAAAAGGTCTTTTCATTCAGGTTTATTTTTCAACCCCCCTCTCTAAGGTTTAATATTGACCACACCATCTAAAGAGTTAATTCATGTTCACATCTGGAATTTCCGTGCAGAATTCTGAAAGAGATTCAGGAGCAGCAGAGTTTAATTCATCGGGATTCTGCTGTGCTGTGCACATGGCGGAATTTCTGATTTCTACGTCCGCAGAAAGAATGAACCTGTTCATTCTTTTTGGACACCGCACGGAATGTATAGCCGTATACGATACCTGTGCGGTCCAGTTTGCAGAATGACCGCACAAAGATTTTCTGTGTGAACATTCCGATGTATGAATATAGCCTTAAATGGCCAAGCCATAAGAGTAGGGTGGCACTAGATAATAATACAAGATGCTGTGCCGACGCTATCACCATGAGTCTTTAAGATGATCCCGAAAAGTAAGAGAAGGATGCTGAAGTTCTAACCGGAAGCAACGGGGGGGGGGGGGGGGGGGGGGGGGGAGATTTACAGATAAAAGACAATAGTAGAATAATAAAGTGGAAGAAGAACATGTTTAGAGGGGATTCACCTCTCTTCATCAGGTCTTAACACAAATCATTATACTTTTTGGTTTAAACTATTCGTGTCACAGGAATACAGGTGGGAAAGCCATTCACACCAAAAAGTCAGTGATTTAAACACACACACACATAAGATATATATATATATTTTTTTTTAATAAACTAAGTGAACAAAAACACACCTTACACTAAACATTTAAACTGTGCACATACTTTATGCACCTAAAAAGTAGTAGTGACTAGGATGACTGGTACTGATACTAATGCATGGGTTATAAGGACAAAGGGGGAGATTTATCTAAACCAGTGCAGAAGAAACATTGGCAAGTTGCCCATAGCAACCAATCAGATCGCTTCTTTCATTTTGCAGAGGCCTTGTCAAAAACGAAAGAAGTGATCCGATTGGTTGCTATGGGCAACTTTTCCTCTGCACAGGTTTTGAAAAATCTCCCCCAAAATTACTTAAATCGCCTGTAGGCCAACATGGGCTGTATGCAGCTTTGTTGAGTGATACGGTGAAGTCCCTGCTGCATAGCATTTTTTACTCAGTACGGCAGCTTTCACACTATGAATTTCTCCGTTTAGGAACTTCCGTCAGAAGTTCCGTCACTACAGCTGCGAAACCCGGCTGTTACAAAACCCCTGACGGCCGTGACTAAATTGCATTGCAGCCTATGGGGTTTTGTAACTGCCCGTTTGTACCCGTATATGCCCGTAATTCATTACGGGCGTTATACAGTGACGGGACATCGTGGCGGAAAAATTACTGCATGCATGTGTGTTGAGCGTACGCTGGTGGTGTTCCCCTAGCACAAATATACAAAGTGAGCACAATACCACTGTCGCTGCACCCGCTGCTTTTAGCTTTCCTCACCACCTCTGGTGGCTGCAAACAGGCAATTTGAGGAGGTGGAACAACCCCTTTAACTGCTAGTGCTATAGGTTTGGACTTGCAACAAGCTCTGGGTGCTACTAATGCACAAAGTAGTAACCGCAGTTGTCAAAAGCAGGGAATCATATTTCATAAACAAAATTACCAGTTTTCTAGACACCTTTCCCACAAAACTATAAAATCAACAATAAATTTAAGTTATGCAACTACATTGGGTATCACCACCTGTATAGCTAAGTTTTTTTACCGAGACACCCCTCTAGAAGTGTGAGTGAGAGTGCGAGTGTGTATGTTATAAGCAGAAGCAATTTTTCCTCCTGGTCTCTGATATGAAGCTACAAAATACATATTCTAATTTTCTAACTTGCTGTTTAGAAGCCAATAATCCAGCTTCTGCTATAGATGTATGATGAATGTTTGACCACTAAGACCCCCACCAGTCCTGAGAAAGCGGGGAGCTTGGAGACTACTCCACTTACCAGACACGTCACACCTCTTGTATGCGCCTTCTTTGTGGTATTACAGCCCATTCATTTAAATACCTGAATATAGGAATGAGGATTAAGCAATCCAATTTGTCAGATTCATTCCCTGACAGACTGATCGCAGGGACCACAACACTGGGGTCTTCAGGAATTGGCTGCAACCTGATGAGAATCCTGGCAGCAGAAAATGTTTACATGTCCCTACTGCCCCCCTTAAGAGAAAATTGGGAGCGCCTATTGAAATCAATGATATATTCATGTCTTGGAAATGAAGGGTCCTTCACATGAAGAGATGCTTATTAAAAACTACCATACTCTCTGCTGTAACAGATGAAGATCCTGAATGGAGGACCCTCTTCCCTATTTCAGTAGTCCGCTTGTTTATTTACCTGTCTCTAGTTTAAAAAAATAAAATAAAAATCAAGAGAGCTGCATGCATGCCCTGTCTGAATGCGGATAACAATCATTACCAGGCAGCATGGGGTTCGGGGTAGATAAAAGTCTCCCCTAGGATGAGCCCATTAATTCCCTCATCTCAAGGGTGTTTTTATTTTTTACATGCAGAGGTTATCTGTGGTTGTTGAATAAAAGTATGCAGGAGGCTACAAAAGGGTATTTATTTGCTCTAAAAAGGGAAGAGCTTGGTCAGCAGAAAGACATTTTGACTTAGGCTACTCTATTTTGGTCGGTTACAATGAGAACTGTATTTCATATGGAATGACCTACTTTAAGGACCTTAGAGGTCAAGAATGATGATCACAGTGCCGCCTGTTCATGTCTATCCTATCAGGCAGAAACTATAGATCAATGGCTATTTTTTGAGGCAGCTTAGGCTAAATCAATGTATCTATTTCTGTATATAGGATGAACTGGGCTCAGTTTTGTATTGTTTTTTTTTTATGCAAAAACTGACCACAACCGATGCAAAAATGCATTGGTCGTCATTCAGCTTTTTTACCCTTTTGTTTGATGAAAACTGCTGCAAGACGTGTTCTTCTATTTGGTGTCTGGACCAGTCCATCACTTCATCTGACATACCAGATGCCAGGAACGACCCACTGACAACTATGGGGTCAGCTTTGGCATCAGTTTTCCCTCCGATGGAAACTTTTCCAGATCGCCTAATATACGAGAACAACCCCTTCGTATTTATCACCAAACACAAGTTCTGTTAGTGCGTTCTTGGTGATAAAACCTAGTGTTCCTTTATTTCAGGGGTGGCCAAATTCCTGTGCACTACAAGTACGAGTAAGCCCACACGAAGAGACAGACACTAAACATTCTATATACATTAATAAAAGGAAAATAAATTTTATATTCATCTATATAAATGGTGTATATTTAGTGACGCGACTCGGGAAACCCCATTGCACCCAGCAGCTATATGCATCTGTCATCACTGGGGTGAACTCCATGGAACAATGGCTAGCATGATGGCACCTAACCCACGCGTACCCCTGACTGGTCTGGAAGCAGTTTAGGCACCTCTGTACTATACAAAGTCACTACTTCATATACCAAGAAGTGTTGCTGATGTTTACAAAACAAGTTGACATTGAGCTCGATACAAAATGTATCAAATCCCAAAACAAACATGGCTGGCTGTACCTTTACTTGCCATCATCTAGGGCACTGTTTCCCTAAACAGGATGCCTGCAGCTGTTGCAAACCTACAACATCCAGCCATAGGCTGTCCGAGCATGCTGGGAGTTGTAGTTTTGCAAAAGCTTAGGGCTCGCTCACACAGCCGCCTGCTCCCATAAAAAAAAAAAAAAAATGCCTGTTATGCAAACTGTTTGCTAATTTTGCAAACGGGTTGTAAAGGGCTGTAAACGGATCCCACTGATCTCAATGGGATTTTTTTTAAAGTCCTTTATCACCCGTTATTTTTGACGGCCAAAAGACTTCCATGCACAATTTTTTGGCCCGTCCAAAATAACGGGTGAAAAACGGGTCTTTTAAATTTTTTTACATTGAAGTTCATGGGAAACACGTTACAAACTGGTTGCCCTTTAATGTACCCATTTGTTTCCGTTAATTTCAATCCGTTTTTCACCTCTATTTTCTTCCAAGCATGCTCAGAAGATGTGATGAACCAGGAATTAACGGATTAAAGGATTAACGGACTAAAACGGGTGCAAACGGATATAATATAGGAGTTTTCAACCTTTAAAAAAAAAAATACAAAAAACAGGTTACTAGACTGCACCCGTTGGTAACCCGTTTTTTCATGTTCCGTTATTGTACTTGAACGGGTGAATATCGGGACGGGAACCAGCAGATGTGTGAACCTAGCCTTATCTAAGGCAGTGGTCTCCAAACTGGACAGCCAGATGTTGCAAAACTACAAATCCCAGCATGCTCGGACAGCCGTAGGCTGTCCGAGCATGCTGGGATTTGTAGTTTTGCAACATCTGGAGAGTACAGACCTAAGACTTCCCTGTCTATCCATATTCATGCCTCTCAGTTCTGTCAATCCTGACTGGTGGACAACACTGGATAGAACCTGATCCAGAGCATCGATCTGCATATGAAAACAAAGACAATTACTAGAGAGCAGCCCCTGGGGGTGACCAACAATGACAGCCAGCTCGGGAATAATAACATATGGACCGGCTCACATCACACAATCCGATCATATATACAAATCCTATAGGTGACAGCCACAACAATGGGGGATCAGCACACAATAACACAGGCAGCCATAATAAAGTCATTGTTCTAGCTGCGCCCTCCCAGGCACAAGTTCGCAGTCGGCTCGTGTTTACACCAGGCGGTTTATACTCACGCAGTTTCTTCCACATGGCATGGTGACAGGCTATGAAGCCCTTGCGGATGGCAGCACACACTTCCTCGGAGTCCCGGGACATGAAGCCCCTCTGTTTCCTGATGAACCCCCATAAGTGGTCTCTGGCGAAGTGCGCGGCTTCCCGGCCCCCGTGCCCGTCAAAGACGGCGAAGAAGCCCACACACTGGCCGCTCTCCGGTACAGGCCGGCTCTGAGAACTAGTCCGGGGCGAACAGTCGGGGTCCTCGTCTTCCTCTTCTTCCCAAGACAACTCGCCTTCCCCGGGCTCCGGCTCTACTAGGATTTGGGTGACGTCCTCCATGTACTTCCTGCCGCCCTGGTCCGAGGACACGCTCACCCGAAGAGTAAAAGGAGTCTCCATGGCCTCGTCCCGCTCCGGAGTTCGGTACCGCGCTCGCCGGCTCCGCCGATAGTGCACAAACCTGTTCCTGCCGCCCTTCTTATTGTTTATGTTCAACACTTTTCCGACCTGTCCTACCGCCGCCGTGACGTCACGGTCCTCAGCTGTGCCGCACGCACTCTCCTCCTCCACCCGCCCTGGCGAGCTGCGCATGCGCACCAACGGAAAGGAAGGCCCCTCTCACCGAGAAGGAGGCGGGTAGAAGCTGGGAGGGGAGCGTTCTGAGCGGGGAGGCTCTCGAACTTTCTGAAAAGGCAGCACACGTCCATCTTTGAATGTGAGAAAATACACGGCAAGGCCTCAGTAGAGTCCAGTTCACCGCCGTGTATCTTCCCTTCTTCCTCTAATGTATGAGGTGACGGCAAAGGGAGCACGCGAACAACTACAACAACCTAGTATAGTCATTAAAGGGGATAAAAATGATAGTCATAACAATGTAGCAAGTTTCAGGCACAAAATATGCTACTAAAATAGGACGCATTTCCCAGCAATGATAACACATTAGCAACAAGAAGGAACCCCCAAAGGAAAGTTTAATACCCCATTTCCATACTAAGTGTGTCCTTTATCTAGTGTGGTGTCCAAACTGTGGACCCCAGATGTTGTAAAACTACTACTCCGTTCATTTCAATGGGCACTGTCAGATACAAAAACTTTTATATATTGTACATTTTGGCACAACATTAACCGTTAATATACTTCATAAGAAAATGTTATCTCCTTTTTATAGAAATCATGGCTTATAAAATCATGGCTTTGTCCAAGCTGAAGCACAGACATGGACAAAGTCCAGTAAGTGATGGTGGGCTATCACTCCTCCGTGCCCTCTCCTGTCTGATAGCACTCCTCTGTGTTCTCTCCTGTCTGATAGCACTCCTCTGTGCTCTCTCCTGTCTGATAGTACTCCTCTGTGCTCTCTCCTGTCTGATAGCACTCCTCTGTGCTCTCTCCTGTCTGATAGCACTCCTCTGTGTTCTCTCTTGTCTGATAGGACTCCTCTGTGTTCTCTCCTGTCTGATAGTACTCCTCTGTGCTCTCTCCTGTCTGATAGGACTCCTCTGTGTTCTCTCCTGTCTGATAGCACTCCTCTGTGTTCTCTCCTGTCTGATAGAACTCCTCTGTGCTCTCTCCTGTCTGATAGTACTCCTCTGTGTTCTCTCCTGTCTGATAGGACTCCTCTGTGTTCTCTCCTGTCTGATAGTACTCCTCTGTGCTCTCTCCTGTCTGATAGGACTCCTCTGTGTTCTCTCCTGTCTGATAGCACTCCTCTGTGCTCTCTCCTGTCTGATAGCACTCCTCTGTACTCTCTCCTATCTGATAGGACTCCCCTGTTCTCTCCTGTCTGATAGCACTCCTCTGTGCTCTCTCCTGTCTGATAGTACTCCTCTGTGCTCTCTCCTGTCTGATAGCACTCCTCTGTGTTCTCTCCTCTCTGATAGCACTCCTCTGTGCTCTCTCCTGTCTGATAGTACTCCTCTGTGCTCTCTCCTGTCTGATAGCACTCCTCTGTGTTCTCTCCTGTCTGATAGCACTCCTCTGTGCTCTCTCCTGTCTGATAGGACTCCTCTGTGTTCTCTCCTGTCTGATAGCACTCCTCTGTGCTCTTTCCTGTCTGATAGTACTCCTCTGTGCTCTCTCCTGTCTGATAGCACTCCTCTGTGTTCTCTCCTGTCTGATAGCACTCCTCTGTGCTCTCTCCTGTCTGATAGTACTCCTCTGTGCTCTCTCCTGTCTGATAGCACTCCTCTGTGTTCTCTCCTGTCTGATAGCACTCCTCTGTGCTCTCTCCTGTCTGATAGGACTCCTCTGTGTTCTCTCCTGTCTGATAGCACTCCTCTGTGCTCTCTCCTGTCTGATAGTACTCCTCTGTGCTCTCTCCTGTCTGATAGCACTCCTCTGTGTTCTCTCCTGTCTGATAGCACTCCTCTGTGCTCTCTCCTGTCTGATAGGACTCCTCTGTGTTCTCTCCTGTCTGATAGCACTCCTCTGTGCTCTCTCCTGTCTGATAGTACTCCTCTGTGCTCTCTCCTGTCTGATAGCACTCCTCTGTGTTCTCTCCTGTCTGATAGCAATCCTCTGTGCTCTCTCCTGTCTGATAGGACTCCTCTGTTCTCTCCCCTGTCTGATAGCGCTCCTCTGTGCTCTCTCCTGTCTGATAGTACTCCTCTGTGCTCTCTCCTGTCTGATAGTACTCCTCTGTGCTCTCTCCTGTCTGATAGTACTCCTCTGTTCTCTCTCCTGTCTGATAGTACTCCTCTGTGCTCTCTACTGTCTGATAGTACTCCTCTGTTCCCTCTCCTGTCTGATAGTACTCCTCTGTGCTCTATACTGTCTGATAGTACTCCTCTGTGCTCTCTCCTGTCTGATAGTACTCCTCTGTGCTCTCTCCTGTCTGATAGTACTCCTCTGTGCTCTCTCCTGTCTGATAGTACTCCTCTGTGCTCTCTCCTGTCTGATAGGACTCATCTGTGCTCTCTCCTGTCTGATAGTACTCCTCTGTGCTCTCTTCTGTCTGATAGTACTCCTCTGTGCCCTCTCCTGTCTGATAGTACTCCTCTGCGTTCTCTCCTGTCTGATAGTACTCCTCTGTGCTCTCTCCTGTCTGATAGTACTCCTCTGTGCTCTCTCCTGTCTGATAATACTTCTCTGTGCTCTCTCCTGTCTGATAGCACTCCTCTGTGCTCTCTCCTGTCTGATAGTACTCCTCTGTGTTCTCTCCTGTCTGATAGCACTCCTCTGTGCTCTCTCCTGTCTGATAGCACTCCTCTGTGTTCTCTCCTGTCTGATAGCAATCCTCTGTGCTCTCTCCTGTCTGATAGGACTCCTCTGTTCTCTCCCCTGTCTGATAGCGCTCCTCTGTGCTCTCTCCTGTCTGATAGTACTCCTCTGTGCTCTCTCCTGTCTGATAGTACTCCTCTGTGCTCTCTCCTGTCTGATAGTACTCCTCTGTTCTCTCTCCTGTCTGATAGTACTCCTCTGTGCTCTCTACTGTCTGATAGTACTCCTCTGTTCCCTCTCCTGTCTGATAGTACTCCTCTGTGCTCTATACTGTCTGATAGTACTCCTCTGTGCTCTCTCCTGTCTGATAGTACTCCTCTGTGCTCTCTCCTGTCTGATAGTACTCCTCTGTGCTCTCTCCTGTCTGATAGTACTCCTCTGTGCTCTCTCCTGTCTGATAGGACTCATCTGTGCTCTCTCCTGTCTGATAGTACTCCTCTGTGCTCTCTTCTGTCTGATAGTACTCCTCTGTGCCCTCTCCTGTCCGGTAGCACTTCTCTGTGTTCTCTCCTGTCCGGCAGCACTCCTCTGCGTTCTCTCCTGTCTGATAGTACTCCTCTGCGTTCTCTCCTGTCTGATAGTACTCCTCTGTGCTCTCTCCTGTCTGATAGTACTCCTCTGTGCTCTCTCCTGTCTGATAGTACTTCTCTGTGCTCTCTCCTGTCTGATAGCACTCCTCTGTGCTCTCTCCTGTCTGATAGTACTCCTCTGTGCTCTCTCCTGTCTGATAGCACTCCTCTGTGTTCTCTCCTGTCTGATAGGACTCTTCTGTGCTCTCTCCTTTCTGATAGCACTCCTCTGTGTTCTCTCCTGTCTGATAGTACTCCTCAGTGCTCTCTCCTGTCTGATAGTACTCCTCTGTGCTCTCTCCTGTCTGATAGTACTCCTCTGTGCTCTCTCCTGTCTGATAGTACTCCTCTGTGCTCTCTCCTGTCTGATAGTACTCCTCTGTACTCTCCCCTGTCTGATAGTACTCCTCTGTGCTCTCTCCTGTCTGATAGGACTCCTCTGTGTTCTCTCCTGTCTAATAGCACTCCTCTGTGCTCTCTCCTGTCTGATAGTACTCCTCTGTGCTCTCTCCTGTCTGATAGCACTCCTCTGTGTTCTCTCCTGTCTGATAGCACTCCTCTGTGCTCTCTCCTGTCTGATAGTACTCCTCTGTGCTCTCTACTGTCTGATAGTACTCCTCTGTTCCCTCTCCTGTCTGATAGTACTCCTCTGTGCTCTATACTGTCTGATAGTACTCCTCTGTGCTCTCTCCTGTCTGATAGTACTCCTCTGTGCTCTCTCCTGTCTGATAGTACTCCTCTGTGCTCTCTCCTGTCTGATAGTACTCCTCTGTGCTCTCTCCTGTCTGATAGGACTCATCTGTGCTCTCTCCTGTCTGATAGTACTCCTCTGTGCTCTCTTCTGTCTGATAGTACTCCTCTGTGCCCTCTCCTGTCCGGTAGCACTTCTCTGTGTTCTCTCCTGTCTGATAGCACTCCTCTGCGTTCTCACCTGTCTGATAGTACTCCTCTGCGTTCTCTCCTGTCTGATAGTACTCCTCTGTGCTCTCTCCTGTCTGATAGTACTCCTCTGTGCTCTCTCCTGTCTGATAGTACTTCTCTGTGCTCTCTCCTGTCTGATAGCACTCCTCTGTCCTCTCTCCTGTCTGATAGTACTCCTCTGTGCTCTCTCCTGTCTGATAGCACTCCTCTGTGTTCTCTCCTGTCTGATAGGACTCTTCTGTGCTCTCTCCTTTCTGATAGCACTCCTCTGTGTTCTCTCCTGTCTGATAGTACTCCTCAGTGCTCTCTCCTGTCTGATAGTACTCCTCTGTGCTCTCTCCTGTCTGATAGTACTCCTCTGTGCTCTCTCCTGTCTGATAGTACTCCTCTGTGCTCTCTCCTGTCTGATAGTACTCCTCTGTACTCTCCCCTGTCTGATAGTACTCCTCTGTGCTCTCTCCTGTCTGATAGGACTCCTCTGTGTTCTCTCCTGTCTAATAGCACTCCTCTGTGCTCTCTCCTGTCTGATAGTACTCCTCTGTGCTCTCTCCTGTCTGATAGCACTCCTCTGTGTTCTCTCCTGTCTGATAGCACTCCTCTGTGCTCTCTCCTGTCTGATAGTACTCCTCTGTGCTCTCTACTGTCTGATAGTACTCCTCTGTTCCCTCTCCTGTCTGATAGTACTCCTCTGTGCTCTATACTGTCTGATAGTACTCCTCTGTGCTCTCTCCTGTCTGATAGTACTCCTCTGTGCTCTCTCCTGTCTGATAGTACTCCTCTGTGCTCTCTCCTGTCTGATAGTACTCCTCTGTGCTCTCTCCTGTCTGATAGGACTCATCTGTGCTCTCTCCTGTCTGATAGTACTCCTCTGTGCTCTCTTCTGTCTGATAGTACTCCTCTGTGCCCTCTCCTGTCCGGTAGCACTTCTCTGTGTTCTCTCCTGTCTGATAGCACTCCTCTGCGTTCTCACCTGTCTGATAGTACTCCTCTGCGTTCTCTCCTGTCTGATAGTACTCCTCTGTGCTCTCTCCTGTCTGATAGTACTCCTCTGTGCTCTCTCCTGTCTGATAGTACTTCTCTGTGCTCTCTCCTGTCTGATAGCACTCCTCTGTGCTCTCTCCTGTCTGATAGTACTCCTCTGTGCTCTCTCCTGTCTGATAGCACTCCTCTGTGTTCTCTCCTGTCTGATAGGACTCTTCTGTGCTCTCTCCTGTCTGATAGCACTCCTCTGTGTTCTCTCCTGTCTGATAGTACTCCTCAGTGCTCTCTCCTGTCTGATAGTACTCCTCTGTGCTCTCTCCTGTCTGATAGTACTCCTCTGTGCTCTCTCCTGTCTGATAGTACTCCTCTGTGCTCTCTCCTGTCTGATAGTACTCCTCTGTACTCTCCCCTGTCTGATAGTACTCCTCTGTGCTCTCTCCTGTCTGATAGGACTCCTCTGTGTTCTCTCCTGTCTGATAGCACTCCTCTGTGCTCTCTCCTGTCTGATAGTACTCCTCTGTGCTCTCTCCTGTCTGATAGCACTCCTCTGTGTTCTCTCCTGTCTGATAGCACTCCTCTGTGCTCTCTCCTGTCTGATAGTACTCCTCTGTGCTCTCTCCTGTCTGATAGCACTCCTCTGTGTTCTCTCCTGTCTGATAGCACTCCTCTGTGCTCTCTCCTGTCTGATAGGACTCCTCTGTGTTCTCTCCTGTCTGATAGCACTCCTCTGTGCTCTCTCCTGTCTGATAGTACTCCTCTGTGCTCTCTCCTGTCTGATAGCACTCCTCTGTGTTCTCTCCTGTCTGATAGCACTCCTCTGTGCTCTCTCCTGTCTGATAGGACTCCTCTGTGTTCTCTCCTGTCTGATAGCACTCCTCTGTGCTCTCTCCTGTCTGATAGTACTCCTCTGTGCTCTCTCCTGTCTGATAGCACTCCTCTGTGTTCTCTCCTGTCTGATAGCAATCCTCTGTGCTCTCTCCTGTCTGATAGGACTCCTCTGTTCTCTCCCCTGTCTGATAGCGCTCCTCTGTGCTCTCTCCTGTCTGATAGTACTCCTCTGTGCTCTCTCCTGTCTGATAGTACTCCTCTGTGCTCTCTCCTGTCTGATAGTACTCCTCTGTTCTCTCTCCTGTCTGATAGTACTTCTCTGTGCTCTCTACTGTCTGATAGTACTCCTCTGTTCCCTCTCCTGTCTGATAGTACTCCTCTGTGCTCTATACTGTCTGATAGTACTCCTCTGTGCTCTCTCCTGTCTGATAGTACTCCTCTGTGCTCTCTCCTGTCTGATAGGACTCATCTGTGCTCTCTCCTATCTGATAGTACTCCTCTGTGCTCTCTTCTGTCTGATAGTACTCCTCTGTGCCCTCTCCTGTCCGGTAGCACTTCTCTGTGTTCTCTCCTGTCTGATAGCACTCCTCTGCGTTCTCTCCTGTCTGATAGTACTCCTCTGCGTTCTCTCCTGTCTGATAGTACTCCTCTGTGATCTCTCCTGTCTGATAGTACTCCTCTGTGCTCTCTCCTGTCTGATAGTACTTCTCTGTGCTCTCTCCTGTCTGATAGCACTCCTCTGTGCTCTCTCCTGTCTGATAGTACTCCTCTGTGCTCTCTCCTGTCTGATAGCACTCCTCTGTGTTCTCTCCTGTCTGATAGGACTCTTCTGTGCTCTCTCCTGTCTGATAGCACTCCTCTGTGTTCTCTCCTGTCTGATAGTACTCCTCAGTGCTCTCTCCTGTCTGATAGTACTCCTCTGTGCTCTCTCCTGTCTGATAGTACTCCTCTGTGCTCTCTCCTGTCTGATAGTACTCCTCTGTGCTCTCTCCTGTCTGATAGTACTCCTCTGTGCTCTCTCCTGTCTGATAGGACTCATCTGTGCTCTCTCCTATCTGATAGTACTCCTCTGTGCTCTCTTCTGTCTGATAGTACTCCTCTGTGCCCTCTCCTGTCCGGTAGCACTTCTCTGTGTTCTCTCCTGTCTGATAGCACTCCTCTGCGTTCTCTCCTGTCTGATAGTACTCCTCTGCGTTCTCTCCTGTCTGATAGTACTCCTCTGTGATCTCTCCTGTCTGATGGTACTCCTCTGTGCTCTCTCCTGTCTGATAGTACTTCTCTGTGCTCTCTCCTGTCTGATAGTACTCCTCTGTGCTCTCTCCTGTCTGATAGTACTCCTCTGTGCTCTCTCCTGTCTGATAGCACTCCTCTGTGTTCTCTCCTGTCTGATAGGACTCTTCTGTGCTCTCTCCTGTCTGATAGCACTCCTCTGTGTTCTCTCCTGTCTGATAGTACTCCTCAGTGCTCTCTCCTGTCTGATAGTACTCCTCTGTGCTCTCTCCTGTCTGATAGTACTCCTCTGTGCTCTCTCCTGTCTGATAGTACTCCTCTGTGCTCTCTCCTGTCTGATAGTACTCCTCTGTACTCTCCCCTGTCTGATAGTACTCCTCTGTGCTCTCTCCTGTCTGATAGGACTCCTCTGTGTTCTCTCCTGTCTGATAGCACTCCTCTGTGCTCTCTCCTGTCTGATAGTACTCCTCTGTGCTCTCTCCTGTCTGATAGCACTCCTCTGTGCTCTCTCCTGTCTGATAGTACTCCTCTGTGCTCTCTCCTGTCTGATAGCACTCCTCTGTGTTCTCTCCTGTCTGATAGCACTCCTCTGTGCTCTCTCCTGTCTGATAGGACTCCTCTGTGTTCTCTCCTGTCTGATAGCACTCCTCTGTGCTCTCTCCTGTCTGATAGTACTCCTCTGTCCTCTCTCCTGTCTGATAGCACTCCTCTGTGTTCTCTCCTGTCTGATAGCACTCCTCTGTGCTCTCTCCTGTCTGATAGGACTCCTCTGTGTTCTCTCCTGTCTGATAGCACTCCTCTGTGCTCTCTCCTGTCTGATAGTACTCCTCTGTGCTCTCTCCTGTCTGATAGCACTCCTCTGTGTTCTCTCCTGTCTGATAGCAATCCTCTGTGCTCTCTCCTGTCTGATAGGACTCCTCTGTTCTCTCCCCTGTCTGATAGCGCTCCTCTGTGCTCTCTCCTGTCTGATAGTACTCCTCTGTGCTCTCTCCTGTCTGATAGTACTCCTCTGTGCTCTCTCCTGTCTGATAGTACTCCTCTGTTCTCTCTCCTGTCTGATAGTACTTCTCTGTGCTCTCTACTGTCTGATAGTACTCCTCTGTTCCCTCTCCTGTCTGATAGTACTCCTCTGTGCTCTATACTGTCTGATAGTACTCCTCTGTGCTCTCTCCTGTCTGATAGTACTCCTCTGTGCTCTCTCCTGTCTGATAGGACTCATCTGTGCTCTCTCCTATCTGATAGTACTCCTCTGTGCTCTCTTCTGTCTGATAGTACTCCTCTGTGCCCTCTCCTGTCCGGTAGCACTTCTCTGTGTTCTCTCCTGTCTGATAGCACTCCTCTGCGTTCTCTCCTGTCTGATAGTACTCCTCTGCGTTCTCTCCTGTCTGATAGTACTCCTCTGTGATCTCTCCTGTCTGATAGTACTCCTCTGTGCTCTCTCCTGTCTGATAGTAGTTCTCTGTGCTCTCTCCTGTCTGATAGCACTCCTCTGTGCTCTCTCCTGTCTGATAGTACTCCTCTGTGCTCTCTCCTGTCTGATAGCACTCCTCTGTGTTCTCTCCTGTCTGATAGGACTCTTCTGTGCTCTCTCCTGTCTGATAGCACTCCTCTGTGTTCTCTCCTGTCTGATAGTACTCCTCAGTGCTCTCTCCTGTCTGATAGTACTCCTCTGTGCTCTCTCCTGTCTGATAGTACTCCTCTGTGCTCTCTCCTGTCTGATAGTACTCCTCTGTGCTCTCTCCTGTCTGATAGTACTCCTCTGTGCTCTCTCCTGTCTGATAGGACTCATCTGTGCTCTCTCCTATCTGATAGTACTCCTCTGTGCTCTCTTCTGTCTGATAGTACTCCTCTGTGCCCTCTCCTGTCCGGTAGCACTTCTCTGTGTTCTCTCCTGTCTGATAGCACTCCTCTGCGTTCTCTCCTGTCTGATAGTACTCCTCTGCGTTCTCTCCTGTCTGATAGTACTCCTCTGTGATCTCTCCTGTCTGATAGTACTCCTCTGTGCTCTCTCCTGTCTGATAGTACTTCTCTGTGCTCTCTCCTGTCTGATAGCACTCCTCTGTGCTCTCTCCTGTCTGATAGTACTCCTCTGTGCTCTCTCCTGTCTGATAGCACTCCTCTGTGTTCTCTCCTGTCTGATAGGACTCTTCTGTGCTCTCTCCTGTCTGATAGCACTCCTCTGTGTTCTCTCCTGTCTGATAGTACTCCTCAGTGCTCTCTCCTGTCTGATAGTACTCCTCTGTGCTCTCTCCTGTCTGATAGTACTCCTCTGTGCTCTCTCCTGTCTGATAGTACTCCTCTGTGCTCTCTCCTGTCTGATAGTACTCCTCTGTACTCTCCCCTGTCTGATAGTACTCCTCTGTGCTCTCTCCTGTCTGATAGGACTCCTCTGTGTTCTCTCCTGTCTGATAGCACTCCTCTGTGCTCTCTCCTGTCTGATAGCACTCCTCTGTGCTCTCTCCTGTCTGATAGCACTCCTCTGTGTTCTCTCCTGTCTGATAGCACTCCTCTGTGCTCTCTCCTGTCTGATAGTACTCCTCTGTGCTCTCTCCTGTCTGATAGCACTCCTCTGTGTTCTCTCCTGTCTGATAGCACTCCTCTGTGCTCTCTCCTGTCTGATAGGACTCCTCTGTGTTCTCTTCTGTCTGATAGCACTCCTCTGTGCTCTCTCCTGTCTGATAGTACTCCTCTGTGTTCTCTCCTGTCTGATAGCACTCCTCTGTGTTCTCTCCTGTCTGATAGCAATCCTCTGTGCTCTCTCCTGTCTGATAGGACTCCTCTGTTCTCTCCCCTGTCTGATAGCGCTCCTCTGTGCTCTCTCCTGTCTGATAGTACTCCTCTGTGCTCTCTCCTGTCTGATAGTACTCCTCTGTGCTCTCTCCTGTCTGATAGTACTCCTCTGTTCTCTCTCCTGTCTGATAGTACTCCTCTGTGCTCTCTACTGTCTGATAGTACTCCTCTGTTCCCTCTCCTGTCTGATAGTACTCCTCTGTGCTCTATACTGTCTGATAGTACTCCTCTGTGCTCTCTCCTGTCTGATAGTACTCCTCTGTGCTCTCTCCTGTCTGATAGTACTCCTCTGTGCTCTCTCCTGTCTGATAGTACTCCTCTGTGCTCTCTCCTGTCTGATAGGACTCATCTGTGCTCTCTCCTGTCTGATAGTACTCCTCTGTGCTCTCTTCTGTCTGATAGTACTCCTCTGTGCCCTCTCCTGTCCGGTAGCACTTCTCTGTGTTCTCTCCTGTCTGATAGCACTCCTCTGCGTTCTCTCCTGTCTGATAGTACTCCTCTGCGTTCTCTCCTGTCTGATAGTACTCCTCTGTGCTCTCTCCTGTCTGATAGTACTCCTCTGTGCTCTCTCCTGTCTGATAGTACTTCTCTGTGCTATCTCCTGTCTGATAGCACTCCTCTGTGCTCTCTCCTGTCTGATAGTACTCCTCTGTGCTCTCTCCTGTCTGATAGCACTCCTCTGTGTTCTCTCCTGTCTGATAGGACTCTTCTGTGCTCTCTCCTGTCTGATAGCACTCCTCTGTGTTCTCTCCTGTCTGATAGTACTCCTCAGTGCTCTCTCCTGTCTGATAGTACTCCTCTGTGCTCTCTCCTGTCTGATAGTACTCCTCTGTGCTCTCTCCTGTCTGATAGTACTCCTCTGTGCTCTCTCCTGTCTGATAGTACTCCTCTGTGCTCTCTCCTGTCTGATAGTACTCCTCTGTACTCTCCCCTGTCTGATAGTACTCCTCTGTGCTCTCTACTGTCTGATAGGACTCCTCTGTGTTCTCTCCTGTCTGATAGCACTCCTCTGTGCTCTCTCCTGTCTGATAGTACTCCTCTGTGCTCTCTCCTGTCTGATAGCACTCCTCTGTGTTCTCTCCTGTCTGATAGCACTCCTCTGTGCTCTCTCCTGTCTGATAGTACTCCTCTGTGCTCTCTCCTGTCTGATAGCACTCCTCTGTGTTCTCTCCTGTCTGATAGCACTCCTCTGTGCTCTCTCCTGTCTGATAGGACTCCTCTGTGTTCTCTCCTGTCTGATTGCACTCCTCTGTGCTCTCTCCTGTCTGATAGTACTCCTCTGTGCTCTCTCCTGTCTGATAGCACTCCTCTGTGTTCTCTCCTGTCTGATAGCACTCCTCTGTGCTCTCTCCTGTCTGATAGGACTCCTCTGTGTTCTCTCCTGTCTGATAGCACTCCTCTGTGCTCTCTCCTGTCTGATAGTACTCCTCTGTGCTCTCTCCTGTCTGATAGCACTCCTCTGTGTTCTCTCCTGTCTGATAGCAATCCTCTGTGCTCTCTCCTGTCTGATAGGACTCCTCTGTTCTCTCCCCTGTCTGATAGCGCTCCTCTGTGCTCTCTCCTGTCTGATAGTACTCCTCTGTGCTCTCTCCTGTCTGATAGTACTCCTCTGTGCTCTCTCCTGTCTGATAGTACTCCTCTGTTCTCTCTCCTGTCTGATAGTACTCCTCTGTGCTCTCTACTGTCTGATAGTACTCCTCTGTTCCCTCTCCTGTCTGATAGTACTCCTCTGTGCTCTATACTGTCTGATAGTACTCCTCTGTGCTCTCTCCTGTCTGATAGTACTCCTCTGTGCTCTCTCCTGTCTGATCGGTCTCATCTGTGCTCTCTCCTATCTGATAGTACTCCTCTGTGCTCTCTTCTGTCTGATAGTACTCCTCTGTGCCCTCTCCTGTCCGGTAGCACTTCTCTGTGTTCTCTCCTGTCTGATAGCACTCCTCTGCGTTCTCTCCTGTCTGATAGTACTCCTCTGCGTTCTCTCCTGTCTGATAGTACTCCTCTGTGATCTCTCCTGTCTGATAGTACTCCTCTGTGCTCTCTCCTGTCTGATAGTACTTCTCTGTGCTCTCTCCTGTCTGATAGCACTCCTCTGTGCTCTCTCCTGTCTGATAGTACTCCTCTGTGCTCTCTCCTGTCTGATAGCACTCCTCTGTGTTCTCTCCTGTCTGATAGGACTCTTCTGTGCTCTCTCCTGTCTGATAGCACTCCTCTGTGTTCTCTCCTGTCTGATAGTACTCCTCAGTGCTCTCTCCTGTCTGATAGTACTCCTCTGTGCTCTCTCCTGTCTGATAGTACTCCTCTGTGCTCTCTCCTGTCTGATAGTACTCCTCTGTGCTCTCTCCTGTCTGATAGTACTCCTCTGTACTCTCCCCTGTCTGATAGTACTCCTCTGTGCTCTCTCCTGTCTGATAGGACTCCTCTGTGTTCTCTCCTGTCTGATAACACTCCTCTGTGCTCTCTCCTGTCTGATAGTACTCCTCTGTGCTCTCTCCTGTCTGATAGCACTCCTCTGTGTTCTCTCCTGTCTGATAGCACTCCTCTGTGCTCTCTCCTGTCTGATAGGACTCCTCTGTGTTCTCTCCTGTCTGATAGCACTCCTCTGTGCTCTCTCCTGTCTGATAGTACTCCTCTGTGCTCTCTCCTGTCTGATAGCACTCCTCTGTGTTCTCTCCTCTCTGATAGCACTCCTCTGTGCTCTCTCCTGTCTGATAGGACTCCTCTGTGTTCTCTCCTGTCTGATAGCACTCCTCTGTGCTCTCTCCTGTCTGATAGTACTCCTCTGTGCTCTCTCCTGTCTGATAGCACTCCTCTGTGTTCTCTCCTGTCTGATAGCACTCCTCTGTGCTCTCTCCTGTCTGATAGGACTCCTCTGTGTTCTCTCCTGTCTGATAGTACTCCTCTGTGCTCTCTCCTGTCTGATAGTACTCCTCTGTTCTCTCTCCTGTCTGATAGTACTCCTCTGTGCTCTCTACTGTCTGATAGTACTCCTCTGTTCCCTCTCCTGTCTGATAGTACTCCTCTGTGCTCTATACTGTCTGATAGTACTCCTCTGTGCTCTCTCCTGTCTGATAGTACTCCTCTGTGCTCTCTCCTGTCTGATCGGTCTCATCTGTGCTCTCTCCTATCTGATAGTACTCCTCTGTGCTCTCTTCTGTCTGATAGTACTCCTCTGTGCCCTCTCCTGTCCGGTAGCACTTCTCTGTGTTCTCTCCTGTCTGATAGCACTCCTCTGCGTTCTCTCCTGTCTGATAGTACTCCTCTGCGTTCTCTCCTGTCTGATAGTACTCCTCTGTGATCTCTCCTGTCTGATAGTACTCCTCTGTGCTCTCTCCTGTCTGATAGTACTTCTCTGTGCTCTCTCCTGTCTGATAGCACTCCTCTGTGCTCTCTCCTGTCTGATAGTACTCCTCTGTGCTCTCTCCTGTCTGATAGCACTCCTCTGTGTTCTCTCCTGTCTGATAGGACTCTTCTGTGCTCTCTCCTGTCTGATAGCACTCCTCTGTGTTCTCTCCTGTCTGATAGTACTCCTCAGTGCTCTCTCCTGTCTGATAGTACTCCTCTGTGCTCTCTCCTGTCTGATAGTACTCCTCTGTGCTCTCTCCTGTCTGATAGTACTCCTCTGTGCTCTCTCCTGTCTGATAGTACTCCTCTGTACTCTCCCCTGTCTGATAGTACTCCTCTGTGCTCTCTCCTGTCTGATAGGACTCCTCTGTGTTCTCTCCTGTCTGATAACACTCCTCTGTGCTCTCTCCTGTCTGATAGTACTCCTCTGTGCTCTCTCCTGTCTGATAGCACTCCTCTGTGTTCTCTCCTGTCTGATAGCACTCCTCTGTGCTCTCTCCTGTCTGATAGTACTCCTCTGTGCTCTCTCCTGTCTGATAGCACTCCTCTGTGTTCTCTCCTGTCTGATAGCACTCCTCTGTGCTCTCTCCTGTCTGATAGGACTCCTCTGTGTTCTCTCCTGTCTGATAGCACTCCTCTGTGCTCTCTCCTGTCTGATAGTACTCCTCTGTGTTCTCTCCTGTCTGATAGCACTCCTCTGTGTTCTCCTCTGTCTGATAGCAATCCTCTGTGCTCTCTCCTGTCTGATAGGACTCCTCTGTTCTCTCCCCTGTCTGATAGCGCTCCTCTGTGCTCTCTCCTGTCTGATAGTACTCCTCTGTGCTCTCTCCTGTCTGATAGTACTCCTCTGTGCTCTCTCCTGTCTGATAGTACTCCTCTGTTCTCTCTCCTGTCTGATAGTACTCCTCTGTGCTCTCTACTGTCTGATAGTACTCCTCTGTTCCCTCTCCTGTCTGATAGTACTCCTCTGTGCTCTATACTGTCTGATAGTACTCCTCTGTGCTCTCTCCTGTCTGATAGTACTCCTCTGTGCTCTCTCCTGTCTGATAGTACTCCTCTGTGCTCTCTCCTGTCTGATAGTACTCCTCTGTGCTCTCTCCTGTCTGATAGTACTCCTCTGTGCTCTCTCCTGTCTGATAGTACTCCTCTGTACTCTCCCCTGTCTGATAGTACTCCTCTGTGCTCTCTCCTGTCTGATAGGACTCCTCTGTGTTCTCTCCTGTCTGATAGCACTCCTCTGTGCTCTCTCCTGTCTGATAGTACTCCTCTGTGCTCTCTCCTGTCTGATAGCACTCCTCTGTGCTCTCTCCTGTCTGATAGTACTCCTCTGTGCTCTCTCCTGTCTGATAGCACTCCTCTGTGTTCTCTCCTGTCTGATAGCACTCCTCTGTGCTCTCTCCTGTCTGATAGGACTCCTCTGTGTTCTCTCCTGTCTGATAGCACTCCTCTGTGCTCTCTCCTGTCTGATAGTACTCCTCTGTCCTCTCTCCTGTCTGATAGCACTCCTCTGTGTTCTCTCCTGTCTGATAGCACTCCTCTGTGCTCTCTCCTGTCTGATAGGACTCCTCTGTGTTCTCTCCTGTCTGATAGCACTCCTCTGTGCTCTCTCCTGTCTGATAGTACTCCTCTGTGCTCTCTCCTGTCTGATAGCACTCCTCTGTGTTCTCTCCTGTCTGATAGCAATCCTCTGTGCTCTCTCCTGTCTGATAGGACTCCTCTGTTCTCTCCCCTGTCTGATAGCGCTCCTCTGTGCTCTCTCCTGTCTGATAGTACTCCTCTGTGCTCTCTCCTGTCTGATAGTACTCCTCTTTGCTCTCTCCTGTCTGATAGTACTCCTCTGTTCTCTCTCCTGTCTGATAGTACTTCTCTGTGCTCTCTACTGTCTGATAGTACTCCTCTGTTCCCTCTCCTGTCTGATAGTACTCCTCTGTGCTCTATACTGTCTGATAGTACTCCTCTGTGCTCTCTCCTGTCTGATAGTACTCCTCTGTGCTCTCTCCTGTCTGATAGGACTCATCTGTGCTCTCTCCTATCTGATAGTACTCCTCTGTGCTCTCTTCTGTCTGATAGTACTCCTCTGTGCCCTCTCCTGTCCGGTAGCACTTCTCTGTGTTCTCTCCTGTCTGATAGCACTCCTCTGCGTTCTCTCCTGTCTGATAGTACTCCTCTGCGTTCTCTCCTGTCTGATAGTACTCCTCTGTGATCTCTCCTGTCTGATAGTACTCCTCTGTGCTCTCTCCTGTCTGATAGTAGTTCTCTGTGCTCTCTCCTGTCTGATAGCACTCCTCTGTGCTCTCTCCTGTCTGATAGTACTCCTCTGTGCTCTCTCCTGTCTGATAGCACTCCTCTGTGTTCTCTCCTGTCTGATAGGACTCTTCTGTGCTCTCTCCTGTCTGATAGCACTCCTCTGTGTTCTCTCCTGTCTGATAGTACTCCTCAGTGCTCTCTCCTGTCTGATAGTACTCCTCTGTGCTCTCTCCTGTCTGATAGTACTCCTCTGTGCTCTCTCCTGTCTGATAGTACTCCTCTGTGCTCTCTCCTGTCTGATAGTACTCCTCTGTGCTCTCTCCTGTCTGATAGGACTCATCTGTGCTCTCTCCTATCTGATAGTACTCCTCTGTGCTCTCTTCTGTCTGATAGTACTCCTCTGTGCCCTCTCCTGTCCGGTAGCACTTCTCTGTGTTCTCTCCTGTCTGATAGCACTCCTCTGCGTTCTCTCCTGTCTGATAGTACTCCTCTGCGTTCTCTCCTGTCTGATAGTACTCCTCTGTGATCTCTCCTGTCTGATAGTACTCCTCTGTGCTCTCTCCTGTCTGATAGTACTTCTCTGTGCTCTCTCCTGTCTGATAGCACTCCTCTGTGCTCTCTCCTGTCTGATAGTACTCCTCTGTGCTCTCTCCTGTCTGATAGCACTCCTCTGTGTTCTCTCCTGTCTGATAGGACTCTTCTGTGCTCTCTCCTGTCTGATAGCACTCCTCTGTGTTCTCTCCTGTCTGATAGTACTCCTCAGTGCTCTCTCCTGTCTGATAGTACTCCTCTGTGCTCTCTCCTGTCTGATAGTACTCCTCTGTGCTCTCTCCTGTCTGATAGTACTCCTCTGTGCTCTCTCCTGTCTGATAGTACTCCTCTGTACTCTCCCCTGTCTGATAGTACTCCTCTGTGCTCTCTCCTGTCTGATAGGACTCCTCTGTGTTCTCTCCTGTCTGATAGCACTCCTCTGTGCTCTCTCCTGTCTGATAGTACTCCTCTGTGCTCTCTCCTGTCTGATAGCACTCCTCTGTGTTCTCTCCTGTCTGATAGCACTCTTCTGTGCTCTCTCCTGTCTGATAGTACTCCTCTGTGCTCTCTCCTGTCTGATAGCACTCCTCTGTGTTCTCTCCTGTCTGATAGCACTCCTCTGTGCTCTCTCCTGTCTGATAGGACTCCTCTGTGTTCTCTTCTGTCTGATAGCACTCCTCTGTGCTCTCTCCTGTCTGATAGTACTCCTCTGTGTTCTCTCCTGTCTGATAGCACTCCTCTGTGTTCTCTCCTGTCTGATAGCAATCCTCTGTGCTCTCTCCTGTCTGATAGGACTCCTCTGTTCTCTCCCCTGTCTGATAGCGCTCCTCTGTGCTCTCTCCTGTCTGATAGTACTCCTCTGTGCTCTCTCCTGTCTGATAGTACTCCTCTGTGCTCTCTCCTGTCTGATAGTACTCCTCTGTTCTCTCTCCTGTCTGATAGTACTCCTCTGTGCTCTCTACTGTCTGATAGTACTCCTCTGTTCCCTCTCCTGTCTGATAGTACTCCTCTGTGCTCTATACTGTCTGATAGTACTCCTCTGTGCTCTCTCCTGTCTGATAGTACTCCTCTGTGCTCTCTCCTGTCTGATAGTACTCCTCTGTGCTCTCTCCTGTCTGATAGTACTCCTCTGTGCTCTCTCCTGTCTGATAGGACTCATCTGTGCTCTCTCCTGTCTGATAGTACTCCTCTGTGCTCTCTTCTGTCTGATAGTACTCCTCTGTGCCCTCTCCTGTCCGGTAGCACTTCTCTGTGTTCTCTCCTGTCTGATAGCACTCCTCTGCGTTCTCTCCTGTCTGATAGTACTCCTCTGCGTTCTCTCCTGTCTGATAGTACTCCTCTGTGCTCTCTCCTGTCTGATAGTACTCCTCTGTGCTCTCTCCTGTCTGATAGTACTTCTCTGTGCTATCTCCTGTCTGATAGCACTCCTCTGTGCTCTCTCCTGTCTGATAGTACTCCTCTGTGCTCTCTCCTGTCTGATAGCACTCCTCTGTGTTCTCTCCTGTCTGATAGGACTCTTCTGTGCTCTCTCCTGTCTGATAGCACTCCTCTGTGTTCTCTCCTGTCTGATAGTACTCCTCAGTGCTCTCTCCTGTCTGATAGTACTCCTCTGTGCTCTCTCCTGTCTGATAGTACTCCTCTGTGCTCTCTCCTGTCTGATAGTACTCCTCTGTGCTCTCTCCTGTCTGATAGTACTCCTCTGTACTCTCCCCTGTCTGATAGTACTCCTCTGTGCTCTCTACTGTCTGATAGGACTCCTCTGTGTTCTCTCCTGTCTGATAGCACTCCTCTGTGCTCTCTCCTGTCTGATAGTACTCCTCTGTGCTCTCTCCTGTCTGATAGCACTCCTCTGTGTTCTCTCCTGTCTGATAGCACTCCTCTGTGCTCTCTCCTGTCTGATAGTACTCCTCTGTGCTCTCTCCTGTCTGATAGCACTCCTCTGTGTTCTCTCCTGTCTGATAGCACTCCTCTGTGCTCTCTCCTGTCTGATAGGACTCCTCTGTGTTCTCTCCTGTCTGATAGCACTCCTCTGTGCTCTCTCCTGTCTGATAGTACTCCTCTGTGCTCTCTCCTGTCTGATAGCACTCCTCTGTGTTCTCTCCTGTCTGATAGCACTCCTCTGTGCTCTCTCCTGTCTGATAGGACTCCTCTGTGTTCTCTCCTGTCTGATAGCACTTCTCTGTGCTCTCTCCTGTCTGATAGTACTCCTCTGTGCTCTCTCCTGTCTGATAGCACTCCTCTGTGTTCTCTCCTGTCTGATAGCAATCCTCTGTGCTCTCTCCTGTCTGATAGGACTCCTCTGTTCTCTCCCCTGTCTGATAGCGCTCCTCTGTGCTCTCTCCTGTCTGATAGTACTCCTCTGTGCTCTCTCCTGTCTGATAGTACTCCTCTGTGCTCTCTCCTGTCTGATAGTACTCCTCTGTTCTCTCTCCTGTCTGATAGTACTCCTCTGTGCTCTCTACTGTCTGATAGTACTCCTCTGTTCCCTCTCCTGTCTGATAGTACTCCTCTGTGCTCTATACTGTCTGATAGTACTCCTCTGTGCTCTCTCCTGTCTGATAGTACTCCTCTGTGCTCTCTCCTGTCTGATCGGTCTCATCTGTGCTCTCTCCTATCTGATAGTACTCCTCTGTGCTCTCTTCTGTCTGATAGTACTCCTCTGTGCCCTCTCCTGTCCGGTAGCACTTCTCTGTGTTCTCTCCTGTCTGATAGCACTCCTCTGCGTTCTCTCCTGTCTGATAGTACTCCTCTGCGTTCTCTCCTGTCTGATAGTACTCCTCTGTGATCTCTCCTGTCTGATAGTACTCCTCTGTGCTCTCTCCTGTCTGATAGTACTTCTCTGTGCTCTCTCCTGTCTGATAGCACTCCTCTGTGCTCTCTCCTGTCTGATAGTACTCCTCTGTGCTCTCTCCTGTCTGATAGCACTCCTCTGTGTTCTCTCCTGTCTGATAGGACTCTTCTGTGCTCTCTCCTGTCTGATAGCACTCCTCTGTGTTCTCTCCTGTCTGATAGTACTCCTCAGTGCTCTCTCCTGTCTGATAGTACTCCTCTGTGCTCTCTCCTGTCTGATAGTACTCCTCTGTGCTCTCTCCTGTCTGATAGTACTCCTCTGTGCTCTCTCCTGTCTGATAGTACTCCTCTGTACTCTCCCCTGTCTGATAGTACTCCTCTGTGCTCTCTCCTGTCTGATAGGACTCCTCTGTGTTCTCTCCTGTCTGATAACACTCCTCTGTGCTCTCTCCTGTCTGATAGTACTCCTCTGTGCTCTCTCCTGTCTGATAGCACTCCTCTGTGTTCTCTCCTGTCTGATAGCACTCCTCTGTGCTCTCTCCTGTCTGATAGTACTCCTCTGTGCTCTCTCCTGTCTGATAGCACTCCTCTGTGTTCTCTCCTGTCTGATAGCACTCCTCTGTGCTCTCTCCTGTCTGATAGGACTCCTCTGTGTTCTCTCCTGTCTGATAGCACTCCTCTGTGCTCTCTCCTGTCTGATAGTACTCCTCTGTGCTCTCTCCTGTCTGATAGCACTCCTCTGTGTTCTCTCCTCTCTGATAGCACTCCTCTGTGCTCTCTCCTGTCTGATAGGACTCCTCTGTGTTCTCTCCTGTCTGATAGCACTCCTCTGTGCTCTCTCCTGTCTGATAGTACTCCTCTGTGCTCTCTCCTGTCTGATAGCACTCCTCTGTGTTCTCTCCTGTCTGATAGCACTCCTCTGTGCTCTCTCCTGTCTGATAGGACTCCTCTGTGTTCTCTCCTGTCTGATAGTACTCCTCTGTGCTCTCTCCTGTCTGATAGTACTCCTCTGTTCTCTCTCCTGTCTGATAGTACTCCTCTGTGCTCTCTACTGTCTGATAGTACTCCTCTGTTCCCTCTCCTGTCTGATAGTACTCCTCTGTGCTCTATACTGTCTGATAGTACTCCTCTGTGCTCTCTCCTGTCTGATAGTACTCCTCTGTGCTCTCTCCTGTCTGATCGGTCTCATCTGTGCTCTCTCCTATCTGATAGTACTCCTCTGTGCTCTCTTCTGTCTGATAGTACTCCTCTGTGCCCTCTCCTGTCCGGTAGCACTTCTCTGTGTTCTCTCCTGTCTGATAGCACTCCTCTGCGTTCTCTCCTGTCTGATAGTACTCCTCTGCGTTCTCTCCTGTCTGATAGTACTCCTCTGTGATCTCTCCTGTCTGATAGTACTCCTCTGTGCTCTCTCCTGTCTGATAGTACTTCTCTGTGCTCTCTCCTGTCTGATAGCACTCCTCTGTGCTCTCTCCTGTCTGATAGTACTCCTCTGTGCTCTCTCCTGTCTGATAGCACTCCTCTGTGTTCTCTCCTGTCTGATAGGACTCTTCTGTGCTCTCTCCTGTCTGATAGCACTCCTCTGTGTTCTCTCCTGTCTGATAGTACTCCTCAGTGCTCTCTCCTGTCTGATAGTACTCCTCTGTGCTCTCTCCTGTCTGATAGTACTCCTCTGTGCTCTCTCCTGTCTGATAGTACTCCTCTGTGCTCTCTCCTGTCTGATAGTACTCCTCTGTACTCTCCCCTGTCTGATAGTACTCCTCTGTGCTCTCTCCTGTCTGATAGGACTCCTCTGTGTTCTCTCCTGTCTGATAACACTCCTCTGTGCTCTCTCCTGTCTGATAGTACTCCTCTGTGCTCTCTCCTGTCTGATAGCACTCCTCTGTGTTCTCTCCTGTCTGATAGCACTCCTCTGTGCTCTCTCCTGTCTGATAGTACTCCTCTGTGCTCTCTCCTGTCTGATAGCACTCCTCTGTGTTCTCTCCTGTCTGATAGCACTCCTCTGTGCTCTCTCCTGTCTGATAGGACTCCTCTGTGTTCTCTCCTGTCTGATAGCACTCCTCTGTGCTCTCTCCTGTCTGATAGTACTCCTCTGTGTTCTCTCCTGTCTGATAGCACTCCTCTGTGTTCTCCTCTGTCTGATAGCAATCCTCTGTGCTCTCTCCTGTCTGATAGGACTCCTCTGTTCTCTCCCCTGTCTGATAGCGCTCCTCTGTGCTCTCTCCTGTCTGATAGTACTCCTCTGTGCTCTCTCCTGTCTGATAGTACTCCTCTGTGCTCTCTCCTGTCTGATAGTACTCCTCTGTTCTCTCTCCTGTCTGATAGTACTCCTCTGTGCTCTCTACTGTCTGATAGTACTCCTCTGTTCCCTCTCCTGTCTGATAGTACTCCTCTGTGCTCTATACTGTCTGATAGTACTCCTCTGTGCTCTCTCCTGTCTGATAGTACTCCTCTGTGCTCTCTCCTGTCTGATAGTACTCCTCTGTGCTCTCTCCTGTCTGATAGTACTCCTCTGTGCTCTCTCCTGTCTGATAGGACTCATCTGTGCTCTCTCCTGTCTGATAGTACTCCTCTGTGCTCTCTTCTGTCTGATAGTACTCCTCTGTGCCCTCTCCTGTCCGGTAGCACTTCTCTGTGTTCTCTCCTGTCTGATAGCACTCCTCTGCGTTCTCTCCTGTCTGATAGTACTCCTCTGCGTTCTCTCCTGTCTGATAGTACTCCTCTGTGCTCTCTCCTGTCTGATAGTACTCCTCTGTGCTCTCTCCTGTCTGATAGTACTTCTCTGTGCTCTCTCCTGTCTGATAGCACTCCTCTGTGCTCTCTCCTGTCTGATAGTACTCCTCTGTGCTCTCTCCTGTCTGATAGCACTCCTCTGTGTTCTCTCCTGTCTGATAGGACTCTTCTGTGCTCTCTCCTGTCTGATAGCACTCCTCTGTGTTCTCTCCTGTCTGATAGTACTCCTCAGTGCTCTCTCCTGTCTGATAGTACTCCTCTGTGCTCTCTCCTGTCTGATAGTACTCCTCTGTGCTCTCTCCTGTCTGATAGTACTCCTCTGTGCTCTCTCCTGTCTGATAGTACTCCTCTGTACTCTCCCCTGTCTGATAGTACTCCTCTGTTCTCTCTACTGTCTGATAGGACTCCTCTGTGTTCTCTCCTGTCTGATAGCACTCCTCTGTGCTCTCTCCTGTCTGATAGTACTCCTCTGTGCTCTCTCCTGTCTGATAGCACTCCTCTGTGTTCTCTCCTGTCTGATAGCACTCCTCTGTGCTCTCTCCTGTCTGATAGTACTCCTCTGTGCTCTCTCCTGTCTGATAGCACTCCTCTGTGTTCTCTCCTGTCTGATAGCACTCCTCTGTGCTCTCTCCTGTCTGATAGGACTCCTCTGTGTTCTCTCCTGTCTGATAGCACTCCTCTGTGCTCTCTCCTGTCTGATAGTACTCCCCTGTGCTCTCTCCTGTCTGATAGCACTCCTCTGTGTTCTCTCCTGTCTGATAGCACTCCTCTGTGCTCTCTCCTGTCTGATAGGACTCCTCTGTGTTCTCTCCTGTCTGATAGCACTCCTCTGTGCTCTCTCCTGTCTGATAGTACTCCTCTGTGCTCTCTCCTGTCTGATAGCACTCCTCTGTGTTCTCTCCTGTCTGATAGCAATCCTCTGTGCTCTCTCCTGTCTGATAGGACTCCTCTGTTCTCTCCCCTGTCTGATAGCGCTCCTCTGTGCTCTCTCCTATCTGATAGTACTCCTCTGTGCTCTCTCCTGTCTGATAGTACTCCTCTGTGCTCTCTCCTGTCTGATAGTACTCCTCTGTTCTCTCTCCTGTCTGATAGTACTCCTCTGTGCTCTCTACTGTCTGATAGTACTCCTCTGTTCCCTCTCCTGTCTGATAGTACTCCTCTGTGCTCTATACTGTCTGATAGTACTCCTCTGTGCTCTCTCCTGTCTGATAGTACTCCTCTGTGCTCTCTCCTGTCTGATCGGACTCATCTGTGCTCTCTCCTATCTGATAGTACTCCTCTGTGCTCTCTTCTGTCTGATAGTACTCCTCTGTGCCCTCTCCTGTCCGGTAGCACTTCTCTGTGTTCTCTCCTGTCTGATAGCACTCCTCTGCGTTCTCTCCTGTCTGATAGTACTCCTCTGCGTTCTCTCCTGTCTGATAGTACTCCTCTGTGCTCTCTCCTGTCTGATAGTACTTCTCTGTGCTCTCTCCTGTCTGATAGCACTCCTCTGTGCTCTCTCCTGTCTGATAGTACTCCTCTGTGCTCTCTCCTGTCTGATAGCACTCCTCTGTGTTCTCTCCTGTCTGATAGGACTCTTCTGTGCTCTCTCCTGTCTGATAGCACTCCTCTGTGTTCTCTCCTGTCTGATAGTACTCCTCAGTGCTCTCTCCTGTCTGATAGTACTCCTCTGTGCTCTCTCCTGTCTGATAGTACTCCTCTGTGCTCTCTCCTGTCTGATAGTACTCCTCTGTGCTCTCTCCTGTCTGATAGTACTCCTCTGTACTCTCCCCTGTCTGATAGTACTCCTCTGTGCTCTCTCCTGTCTGATAGGACTCCTCTGTGTTCTCTCCTGTCTGATAACACTCCTCTGTGCTCTCTCCTGTCTGATAGTACTCCTCTGTGCTCTCTCCTGTCTGATAGCACTCCTCTGTGTTCTCTCCTGTCTGATAGCACTCCTCTGTGCTCTCTCCTGTCTGATAGTACTCCTCTGTGCTCTCTCCTGTCTGATAGCACTCCTCTGTGTTCTCTCCTGTCTGATAGCACTCCTCTGTGCTCTCTCCTGTCTGATAGGACTCCTCTGTGTTCTCTCCTGTCTGATAGCACTCCTCTGTGCTCTCTCCTGTCTGATAGTACTCCTCTGTGCTCTCTCCTGTCTGATAGCACTCCTCTGTGTTCTCTCCTGTCTGATAGCACTCCTCTGTGCTCTCTCCTGTCTGATAGGACTCCTCTGTGTTCTCTCCTGTCTGATAGCACTCCTCTGTGCTCTCTCCTGTCTGATAGTACTCCTCTGTGCTCTCTCCTGTCTGAAAGCACTCCTCTGTGTTCTCTCCTGTCTGATAGCAATCCTCTGTGCTCTCTCCTGTATGATAGGACTCCTCTGTTCTCTCCCCTGTCTGATAGCGCTCCTCTGTGCTCTCTCCTGTCTGATAGTACTCCTCTGTGCTCTCTCCTGTCTGATAGTACTCCTCTGTGCTCTCTCCTGTCTGATAGTACTCCTCTGTTCTCTCTCCTGTCTGATAGTACTCCTCTGTGCTCTCTCCTGTCTGATAGTACTCCTCTGTGCTCTCTCCTGTCTGATAGTACTCCTCTGTGCTCTCTCCTGTCTGATAGTACTCCTCTGTGCTCTCTCCTGTCTGATAGGACTCATCTGTGCTCTCTCCTGTCTGATAGTACTCCTCTGTGCTCTCTTGTCTGATAGTACTCCTCTGTGCCCTCTCCTGTCCGGTAGCATTTCTCTGTGTTCTCTCCTGTCTGATAGCACTCCTCTGCGTTCTCTCCTGTCTGATAGTACTCCTCTGCGTTCTCTCCTGTCTGATAGTACTCCTCTGTGCTCTCTCCTGTCTGATAGTACTCCTCTGTGCTCTCTCCTGTCTGATAGTACTCCTCTGTTCTCTCTCCTGTCTGATAGTACTCCTCTGTGCTCTCTCCTGTCTGATAGTACTCCTCTGTGCTCTCTCCTGTCTGATAGTACTCCTCTGTGCTCTCTCCTGTCTGATAGCACTCCTCTGTGTTCTCTCCTGTCTGATAGGACTCTTCTGTGCTCTCTCCTGTCTGATAGTACTCCTCTGCGTTCTCTCCTGTCTGATAGTACTCCTCTGTGCTCTCTCCTGTCTGATAGTACTCCTCTGTGCTCTCTCCTGTCTGATAGTACTCCTCTGTGATCTCTCCTGTCTGATAGTACTCCTCTGTGCTCTCTCCTGTCTGATAGTACTTCTCTGTGCTCTCTCCTGTCTGATAGCACTCCTCTGTGCTCTCTCCTGTCTGATAGTACTCCTCTGTGCTCTCTCCTGTCTGATAGCACTCCTCTGTGTTCTCTCCTGTCTGATAGGACTCTTCTGTGCTCTCTCCTGTCTGATAGCACTCCTCTGTGTTCTCTCCTGTCTGATAGTACTCCTCAGTGCTCTCTCCTGTCTGATAGTACTCCTCTGTGCTCTCTCCTGTCTGATAGTACTCCTCTGTGCTCTCTCCTGTCTGATAGTACTCCTCTGTGCTCTCTCCTGTCTGATAGTACTCCTCTGTACTCTCCCCTATCTGATAGTACTCCTCTGTGCTCTCTCCTGTCTGATAGGACTCCTCTGTGTTCTCTCCTGTCTGATAGCACTCCTCTGTGCTCTCTCCTGTCTGATAGTACTCCTCTGTGCTCTCTCCTGTCTGATAGCACTGCTCTATGTTCTCTCCTGTCTGATAGCACTCCTCTGTGCTCTCTCCTGTCTGATAGTACTCCTCTGTGCTCTCTCCTGTCTGATAGCACTCCTCTGTGTTCTCTCCTGTCTGATAGCACTCCTCTGTGCTCTCTCCTGTCTGATAGGACTCCTCTGTGTTCTCTCCTGTCTGATAGCACTCCTCTGTGCTCTCTCCTGTCTGATAGTACTCCTCTGTGCTCTCTCCTGTCTGATAGCACTCCTCTGTGTTCTCTCCTGTCTGATAGCACTCCTCTGTGCTCTCTCCTGTCTGATAGGACTCCTCTGTGTTCTCTCCTGTCTGATAGCACTCCTCTGTGCTCTCTCCTGTCTGATAGTACTCCTCTGTGCTCTCTCCTGTCGGATAGGACTCCTCATTGCTCTCCCCTGTCTGATAGGGCTCCTCTGTGCTCTCTCCTGTCTGATAGGACTCCTCTGTGCTCTCTCCTGTCAGATAGGACTCTTCTGTGCTCTCTCCTGGCTGATAGCACTCCTCTGTGTTCTCTGCTGTCTGATAGTACTCCTCTGTGCTCTCTCCTGGCTGATAGCACTCCTCTGTTCTCTCTCTTGTTTGATAGGAGTCCTCTATGCTCTCTCCTGTCTGATGGTACTCCTCTGTGCTCTCTCCTTTCTGATAGTACTCCTCTGTGCTCTCTTCTGTCTGATAGCACTCCTCTGTGCTCTCTCCTGTCTGATAGGACTCCTCTATGCTCTCTCCTGTCTGATAGGACTCCTCTGTGCTCTCTCCTGTCTGATAGTACTCCTCTGTGCTCTCTCCTGTCTGATAGGACTCATCTGTGCTCTCTCCTGTCTGATAGTACTCCTCTGTGCTCTCTTCTGTCTGATAGTACTCCTCTGTGCCCTCTCCTGTCTGATAGCACTTCTCTGTGCTCTCTCCTGTCGGATAGGGCTCCTCTGTGCTCTCTCCTGTCTGATAGGACTCCTCTGTGCTCTCTCCTGTCAGATAGGACTCTTCTGTGCTCTCTCCTGGCTGATAGCACTCCTCTGTTCTCTCTCTTGTTTGATAGGAGTCCTCTTTGCTCTCTCCTGTCTGATGGTACTCCTCTGTGCTCTCTCCTTTCTGATAGTACTCCTCTGTGCTCTCTTCTGTCTGATAGCACTCCTCTGTGCTCTCTCCTGTCTGATAGGACTCCTCTATGCTCTCTCCTGTCTGATAGGACTCCTCTGTGCTCTCTCCTGTCTGATAGTACTCCTCTGTGCTCTCTCCTGTCTGATAGGACTCATCTGTGCTCTCTCCTGTCTGATAGCACTCCTCTGTGTTCTCTCCTGTCTGATAGGACTCTTCTGTGCTCTCTCCTGTCTGATAGCACTCCTCTGTGTTCTCTCCTGTCTGATAGTACTCCTCAGTGCTCTCTCCTGTCTGATAGTACTCCTCTGTGCTCTCTCCTGTCTGATAGTACTCCTCTGTGCTCTCTCCTGTCTGATAGTACTCCTCTGTGCTCTCTCCTGTCTGATAGTACTCCTCTGTACTCTCCCCTGTCTGATAGTACTCCTCTGTGCTCTCTCCTGTCTGATAGGACTCCTCTGTGTTCTCTCCTGTCTGATAACACTCCTCTGTGCTCTCTCCTGTCTGATAGTACTCCTCTGTGCTCTCTCCTGTCTGATAGCACTCCTCTGTGTTCTCTCCTGTCTGATAGCACTCCTCTGTGCTCTCTCCTGTCTGATAGTACTCCTCTGTGCTCTCTCCTGTCTGATAGCACTCCTCTGTGTTCTCTCCTGTCTGATAGCACTCCTCTGTGCTCTCTCCTGTCTGATAGGACTCCTCTGTGTTCTCTCCTGTCTGATAGCACTCCTCTGTGCTCTCTCCTGTCTGATAGTACTCCTCTGTGCTCTCTCCTGTCTGATAGCACTCCTCTGTGTTCTCTCCTGTCTGATAGCACTCCTCTGTGCTCTCTCCTGTCTGATAGGACTCCTCTGTGTTCTCTCCTGTCTGATAGCACTCCTCTGTGCTCTCTCCTGTCTGATAGTACTCCTCTGTGCTCTCTCCTGTCTGAAAGCACTCCTCTGTGTTCTCTCCTGTCTGATAGCAATCCTCTGTGCTCTCTCCTGTATGATAGGACTCCTCTGTTCTCTCCCCTGTCTGATAGCGCTCCTCTGTGCTCTCTCCTGTCTGATAGTACTCCTCTGTGCTCTCTCCTGTCTGATAGTACTCCTCTGTGCTCTCTCCTGTCTGATAGTACTCCTCTGTTCTCTCTCCTGTCTGATAGTACTCCTCTGTGCTCTCTCCTGTCTGATAGTACTCCTCTGTGCTCTCTCCTGTCTGATAGTACTCCTCTGTGCTCTCTCCTGTCTGATAGTACTCCTCTGTGCTCTCTCCTGTCTGATAGGACTCATCTGTGCTCTCTCCTGTCTGATAGTACTCCTCTGTGCTCTCTTGTCTGATAGTACTCCTCTGTGCCCTCTCCTGTCCGGTAGCATTTCTCTGTGTTCTCTCCTGTCTGATAGCACTCCTCTGCGTTCTCTCCTGTCTGATAGTACTCCTCTGCGTTCTCTCCTGTCTGATAGTACTCCTCTGTGCTCTCTCCTGTCTGATAGTACTCCTCTGTGCTCTCTCCTGTCTGATAGTACTCCTCTGTTCTCTCTCCTGTCTGATAGTACTCCTCTGTGCTCTCTCCTGTCTGATAGTACTCCTCTGTGCTCTCTCCTGTCTGATAGTACTCCTCTGTGCTCTCTCCTGTCTGATAGCACTCCTCTGTGTTCTCTCCTGTCTGATAGGACTCTTCTGTGCTCTCTCCTGTCTGATAGTACTCCTCTGCGTTCTCTCCTGTCTGATAGTACTCCTCTGTGCTCTCTCCTGTCTGATAGTACTCCTCTGTGCTCTCTCCTGTCTGATAGTACTCCTCTGTGATCTCTCCTGTCTGATAGTACTCCTCTGTGCTCTCTCCTGTCTGATAGTACTTCTCTGTGCTCTCTCCTGTCTGATAGCACTCCTCTGTGCTCTCTCCTGTCTGATAGTACTCCTCTGTGCTCTCTCCTGTCTGATAGCACTCCTCTGTGTTCTCTCCTGTCTGATAGGACTCTTCTGTGCTCTCTCCTGTCTGATAGCACTCCTCTGTGTTCTCTCCTGTCTGATAGTACTCCTCAGTGCTCTCTCCTGTCTGATAGTACTCCTCTGTGCTCTCTCCTGTCTGATAGTACTCCTCTGTGCTCTCTCCTGTCTGATAGTACTCCTCTGTGCTCTCTCCTGTCTGATAGTACTCCTCTGTACTCTCCCCTATCTGATAGTACTCCTCTGTGCTCTCTCCTGTCTGATAGGACTCCTCTGTGTTCTCTCCTGTCTGATAGCACTCCTCTGTGCTCTCTCCTGTCTGATAGTACTCCTCTGTGCTCTCTCCTGTCTGATAGCACTGCTCTATGTTCTCTCCTGTCTGATAGCACTCCTCTGTGCTCTCTCCTGTCTGATAGTACTCCTCTGTGCTCTCTCCTGTCTGATAGCACTCCTCTGTGTTCTCTCCTGTCTGATAGCACTCCTCTGTGCTCTCTCCTGTCTGATAGGACTCCTCTGTGTTCTCTCCTGTCTGATAGCACTCCTCTGTGCTCTCTCCTGTCTGATAGTACTCCTCTGTGCTCTCTCCTGTCTGATAGCACTCCTCTGTGTTCTCTCCTGTCTGATAGCACTCCTCTGTGCTCTCTCCTGTCTGATAGGACTCCTCTGTGTTCTCTCCTGTCTGATAGCACTCCTCTGTGCTCTCTCCTGTCTGATAGTACTCCTCTGTGCTCTCTCCTGTCGGATAGGACTCCTCATTGCTCTCCCCTGTCTGATAGGGCTCCTCTGTGCTCTCTCCTGTCTGATAGGACTCCTCTGTGCTCTCTCCTGTCAGATAGGACTCTTCTGTGCTCTCTCCTGGCTGATAGCACTCCTCTGTGTTCTCTGCTGTCTGATAGTACTCCTCTGTGCTCTCTCCTGGCTGATAGCACTCCTCTGTTCTCTCTCTTGTTTGATAGGAGTCCTCTATGCTCTCTCCTGTCTGATGGTACTCCTCTGTGCTCTCTCCTTTCTGATAGTACTCCTCTGTGCTCTCTTCTGTCTGATAGCACTCCTCTGTGCTCTCTCCTGTCTGATAGGACTCCTCTATGCTCTCTCCTGTCTGATAGGACTCCTCTGTGCTCTCTCCTGTCTGATAGTACTCCTCTGTGCTCTCTCCTGTCTGATAGGACTCATCTGTGCTCTCTCCTGTCTGATAGTACTCCTCTGTGCTCTCTTCTGTCTGATAGTACTCCTCTGTGCCCTCTCCTGTCTGATAGCACTTCTCTGTGCTCTCTCCTGTCGGATAGGGCTCCTCTGTGCTCTCTCCTGTCTGATAGGACTCCTCTGTGCTCTCTCCTGTCAGATAGGACTCTTCTGTGCTCTCTCCTGGCTGATAGCACTCCTCTGTTCTCTCTCTTGTTTGATAGGAGTCCTCTTTGCTCTCTCCTGTCTGATGGTACTCCTCTGTGCTCTCTCCTTTCTGATAGTACTCCTCTGTGCTCTCTTCTGTCTGATAGCACTCCTCTGTGCTCTCTCCTGTCTGATAGGACTCCTCTATGCTCTCTCCTGTCTGATAGGACTCCTCTGTGCTCTCTCCTGTCTGATAGTACTCCTCTGTGCTCTCTCCTGTCTGATAGGACTCATCTGTGCTCTCTCCTGTCTGATAGTACTCCTCTGTGCTCTCTTCTGTCTGATAGTACTCCTCTGTGCCCTCTCCTGTCTGATAGCACTTCTCTGTGCTCTCTCCTGTCGGATAGGGCTCCTCTGTGCTCTCTCCTGTCTGATAGGACTCCTCTGTGCTCTCTCCTGTCAGATAGGACTCTTCTGTGCTCTCTCCTGGCTGATAGCACTCCTCTGTTCTCTCTCTTGTTTGATAGGAGTCCTCTATGCTCTCTCCTGTCTGATGGTACTCCTCTGTGCTCTCTCCTTTCTGATAGTACTCCTCTGTGCTCTCTTCTGTCTGATAGCACTCCTCTGTGCTCTCTCCTGTCTGATAGGACTCCTCTATGCTCTCTCCTGTCTGATAGGACTCCTCTGTGCTCACTCCTGTCTGATAGTACTCCTCTGTGCTCTCTCCTGTCTGATAGGACTCATCTGTGCTCTCTCCTGTCTGATAGTACTCCTCTGTGCTCTCTTCTGTCTGATAGTACTCCTCTGTGCCCTCTCCTGTCTGATAGCACTTCTCTGTGCTCTCTCCTGTCGGATAGGGCTCCTCTGTGCTCTCTCCTGTCTGATAGGACTCCTCTGTGCTCTCTCCTGTCAGATAGGACTCTTCTGTGCTCTCTCCTGGCTGATAGCACTCCTCTGTTCTCTCTCTTTTTTGATAGGAGTCCTCTATGCTCTCTCCTGTCTGATGGTACTCCTCTGTGCTCTCTCCTTTCTGATAGTACTCCTCTGTGCTCTCTTCTGTCTGATAGCACTCCTCTGTGCTCTCTCCTGTCTGATAGGACTCCTCTATGCTCTCTCCTGTCTGATAGGACTCCTCTGTGCTCTCTCCTGTCTGATAGTACTCCTCTGTACTCTCCCCTATCTGATAGTACTCCTCTGTGCTCTCTCCTGTCTGATAGGACTCCTCTGTGTTCTCTCCTGTCTGATAGCACTCCTCTGTGCTCTCTCCTGTCTGATAGTACTCCTCTGTGCTCTCTCCTGTCTGATAGCACTCCTCTGTGTTCTCTCCTGTCTGATAGCACTCCTCTGTGCTCTCTCCTGTCTGATAGTACTCCTCTGTGCTCTCTCCTGTCTGATAGCACTCCTCTGTGTTCTCTCCTGTCTGATAGCACTCCTCTGTGCTCTCTCCTGTCTGATAGGACTCCTCTGTGTTCTCTCCTGTCTGATAGCACTCCTCTGTGCTCTCTCCTGTCTGATAGTACTCCTCTGTGCTCTCTCCTGTCTGATAGCACTCCTCTGTGTTCTCTCCTGTCTGATAGCACTCCTCTGTGCTCTCTCCTGGCTGATAGCCCTCCTCTGTGCTCTCTCCTTGCTGATAGGACTCCTCTGTGCTCTCTCCTGTCTGATAGGACTCCTCTGTGCTCTCTCCTGTCTGATAGGACTCCTCTGTGCTCTCTCCTGTCAGATAGGACTCTTCTGTGCTCTCTCCTGGCTGATAGCACTCCTCTGTTCTCTCTCTTGTTTGATAGGAGTCCTCTATGCTCTCTCCTGTCTGATGGTACTCCTCTGTGCTCTCTCCTTTCTGATAGTACTCCTCTGTGCTCTCTTCTGTCTGATAGGACTCCTCTATGCTCTCTCCTGTCTGATAGGACTCCTCTGTGCTCTCTCCTGTCTGATAGTACTCCTCTGTGCTCTCTCCTGTCTGATAGGACTCATCTGTGCTCTCTCCTGTCTGATAGCACTCCTCTGTGTTCTCTCCTGTCTGATAGTACTCCTCTGTGCTCTCTCCTGTCTGATAGTACTCCTCTGCGTTCTCTCCTGTCTGATAGTACTCCTCTGTGCTCTCTCCTGTCTGATAGTACTTCTCTGTGCTCTCTCCTGTCTGATAGCACTCCTCTGTGCTCTCTCCTGTCTGATAGTACTCCTCTGTGCTCTCTCCTGTCTGATAGTACTCCTCTGTGTTCTCTCCTGTCTGATAGGACTCCTCTGTGCTCTCTCCTGTCTGATAGCACTCCTCTGTGTTCTCTCCTGTCTGATAGTACTCCTCTGTGCTCTCTTCTGTCTGATAGTACTCCTCTGTGCTCTCTCCAGGTCTGATAGTACTCCTCTGTGCTCTCTCCTGTCTGATAGTACTCCTCTGTGCTCTCTCCTGTCTGATAGTACTCCTATGTACTCTCCCCTGTCTGATAGTACTCCTCTGTGCTCTCTCCTGTCTGATAGCACTCCTCTGGGCGCTCTCCTGTCGGATAGGACTCCTCATTGCTCTCCCCTGTCTGATAGGACTCCTCTGTGCTCTCTCGTGTCAGATAGGACTCTTCTGTGCTCTCTCCTGGCTGATAGCACTCCTCTGTTCTCTCTCTTGTTTGATAGGAGTCCTCTATGCTCTCTCCTGTCTGATGGTACTCCTCTGTGCTCTCTCCTTTCTGATAGTACTCCTCTGTGCTCTCTTCTGTCTGATAGCACTCCTCTGTGCTCTCTCCTGTCTGATAGGACTCCTCTATGCTCTCTCCTGTCTGATAGGACTCCTCTGTGCTCTCTCCTGTCTGATAGGACTCCTCTGTGCTCTCTCCTGTCTGATAGCACTCCTCTGTGCTCTCTCCTGGCTGATAGCACTCCTCTGTGCTCTCTCCTTGCTGATAGGACTCCTCTGTGCTCTCTCCTGTCTGATAGGACTCCTCTGTGCTCTCTCTTGTCTGATAGGACTCCTCTATGCTCTCTCCTGGCTGATAGCACTCCTCTGTTCTCTCTCTTGTCTGATAGGAGTCCTCTATGCTCTCTCCTGTCTGATGGTACTCCTCTATGCTCTCTTCTGTCTGATAGTACTCCTCTGTGCTCTCTCCTGTCTGATAGTACTCCTCTGTGCTCTCTCCTGTCTGATAGTACTCCTCTGTGCTCTCTGCTGTCTGATAGTACTCCTCTGTACTCTCCCCTGTCTGATAGTACTCCTCTGTGCTCTCTCCTGTCTGATAGCACTCCTCTGGGCTCTCTCCTGTCGGATAGGACTCCTCATTGCTCTCCCCTGTCTGATAGGGCTCCTCTGTGCTCTCTCCTGTCTGATAGGACTCCTCTGTGCTCTCTCCTGTCAGATAGGACTCTTCTGTGCTCTCTCCTGGCTGATAGCACTCCTCTGTTCTCTCTCTTGTTTGATAGGAGTCCTCTATGCTCTCTCCTGTCTGATGGTACTCCTCTGTGCTCTCTCCTTTCTGATAGTACTCCTCTGTGCTCTCTTCTGTCTGATAGCACTCCTCTGTGCTCTCTCCTGTCTGATAGGACTCCTCTATGCTCTCTCCTGTCTGATAGGACTCCTCTGTGCTCTCTCCTTTCTGATAGGACTCCTCTGTGCTCTCTCCTGTCTGATAGCACTCCTCTGTGCTCTCTCCTGGCTGATAGCACTCCTCTGTGCTCTCCCCTTGCTGATAGGACTCCTCTGTGCTCTCTCCTGTCTGATAGGACTCCTCTGTGCTCTCTCCTGTCTGATAGGACTCCTCTGTGCTCTCTCCTGGCTGATAGCACTCCTCTGTTCTCTCTCTTGTCTGATAGGAGTCCTCTATGCTCTCTCCTGTCTCATGGTACTCCTCTGTGCTCTCTCCTTTCTGATAGTACTCCTCTGTGCTCTCTTCTGTCTGATAGCACTCCTCTGTGCTCTCTCCTGTCTGATAGGACTCCCCTGGGCTCTCTCCTGTCTGATAGCCCGCCTCTCTGCTCTCTCCTGTCTGATAGCACTCCTCTGTGCTCTCTCCTGAAGACAATGGGAGGCTGTTGCACCGTATTTCCCACAGCGGAACTCTACACTCAGAAAATACATAATGTTCTTTTTACCCCCATTTAGGCTGGGTTCACACTACGTATTTCAACTACGGTTCCTGCATACGTTTTCTATCAAAAACCGTATGGGAAAAAAACGGATGGAACAGTATGGGAAAAAGTAAACGGTATGCGTTTTTAAACACTATACTGTTTTTAAAAGTACATACAGTTCCGTCAGTTTTTATAGAAAAAAACCCATAAGTTTTTGAAAATTTTGTCAATTTTTAATGGGAGGGGTCTTGGGTGGGGACTTTAGGATTCAAATGCGCATGTGCAAAGTAAAAACGTATACGTTTTTCCCGTATGGAGCCGTATACATGTGTGTTTCCCATTGACGTCCATGTTAAAAAAAAAATCGTATGCGGTTGCAGTACGGTTTTTAAACCGGAGACAAAATCGTGGTCAACCGCATACGTTTTTTTTAACATGGACGTCAATGGGAAACGCACATGTATACGTTCCATACAGGAAAAACGTATACGTTTTTACTTTGCACATGCGCATTTGAATCCTAAAGTCCCCACCCAAGACCCCTCCCATTAAAAATGGACAAAATTTTCAAAAACGTATGGGTTTTTTTTCTATAAAAACTGACGGAACTGTATGCACTTTTAAAAACAGTATAGTGTTTAAAAATGCATACGGTTTACTTTTTCCCATACTGTTCCATCCGTTTTTTTCCCATACGGTTTTTGATAGAAAACGTATGCGGGAACCGTAGTTGAAAAACGTAGTGTGAACCCAGCCTTACCTGGGTGTATATCAAGTGTACTTTTATCAGATGTACAGTGGTCCCTCAACATACAATATACATTTTTTCTGGGAGGACCATTTTAGGTTTTTCCTGAGCCCTGAAATGTACAGTCAGCACAGTATATAAGGGGATATAAATATATATATATATATATATATATATATATATATATGGCAAGGGGTGAGGTTGGTATTTAGGGGGCATGTAGAAGGGGCAGGGAGTGAGGTCAGTGCAGTACAGTATACAGTATAAATGTATATACAGTTGAAACCAGAAGTTTATATACACTATATAAAAAGACATTTATTTCTGAAATCAGAGTAAACCTTAGGTCAATTAGGATTACCAAAATTATTTATATTTACCAAATGCCAGAATAATGAGAGAGAGAATTTTTTAAGGCATTTTTATTATTTTCTGCAAAGTCAAACATTTACATACACTAGGATTACTATGCCTTTAACCCCTTCAGGACCAAGCCCATTTTGGCCTTAAGGACCGCAGCGTTTTTTGCACACCTGACCACTGTCACTTTAAACATTAGTAACTCTGGGATGCTTTTAGTTATCATTCTGATTCCGAGATTCTTTTTTCGTGACATATTCTACTTTAACATAGTGGTAAATTTTTGTCGATACTTGCATCCTTTCTTGGTGAAAAATCCGTAAATTTGATGAAAAATTAGAAAATTTAGCATTTTTCTAACTTTGAAGCTCTCTGCTTGTAAGGAAAATGGATATTACGAATACATTTTTTTTGGTTCACATATACAATATGTCTACTTTATGTTTGCATCATAAAATTGACGAATTTTTACTTTTGGAAGACACCAGAGGGCTTCAAAGTTCAGCAGCAATTTTCCAATCTTCACAATCTTCATTTTTTACACTCACATGTTCTTGTAGACCCAATTTTTGCATTTTTACAAGGGGTAAAACATACATACCTCATATGTATATGTAAAGTGTTCGGTGGGCGCAGTAGAGGGCTCAGAAGCGAAGGAGCGACAAGGGGATTTTGTAGAGTACGTTTTTCTGAAATGGTTTTTGGGGGGCATGTTGCATTTAGGAAGCCCCTATGGTGCCAGAACAGCAAAAAAAAAAAAAACACATGGCATACCATTTTGGAAACTAGACCCCTCGGGGAATGTAACATGGGATAAAGTGAACCTTAATACCCCACAGGTGTTTCACGACTTTTACAAATGTAAAAAAAAAATAATAATTTTTACCTAAAATGCTTGTTTTCCCAAAAATTTTACATTTTTAAAAAGGGTAATAGCAGAAAATACCCCTAAAATTTGAGGCCCAATTTCTCCCGATTCAGCAAACATGCCATATGGGGGTGAAAAGTACTCTGCTGGCGCACTACAGGTCTCAGAAGAGAAGGAGTCACATTTGGCTTTTTGAAAGCAAATTTTGCTCTGGGGGCATGCCGCATTTAGGAAGCCCCTATGGTGCCAGGACAGCAAAAAAAAAAACCACATGGCATACCATTTTGGAAACTAGACCCCTCGGGGAACGTAACAAGGGGTTAAGTGAACCTTTATACCCCACAGGTGTTTCACGACTTTTGCATATGTAAAAAAAAAATAATAATTTTTACCTAAAATGCTTGTTTTCCCAAAAATTTTACATTTTTAAAAAGGGTAAAAGCAGAAAATACTCCCCAAAATTTGTAACACAATTTCTCCCGAGTACGGCGATACCCCATATGTGACCCTAAACTGTTGCCTTGAAATACGACAGGGCTCCAAAGTGAGAGCGCCATGCGCATTTGAGGCCTAAATTAGGGACTTGCATAGGGGTGGACATAGGGGAATTCTACGCCAGTGATTCCCAAACAGGGTGCCTCCAGCTGTTGCAAAACTCCCAGCATGCCTGGACAGTCAACGGCTGTCCGACAATACTTGGATTTGTTGTTTTGCAACAGCTGGAGGCTCCGTTTTGGAAACAGTGGTGTACCAGACGCTTTCATTCTTATTGGGGAGGGGGTCTGTGTAGGGATATGTGTATATGTAGTGTTTTTACTTTTTATTTTATTTTGTGTTAGTGTAGTGTTTTTAGGGTACAGTCACACGGGCGGGGGTTCACAGTAGTTTCTCGCTGGCAGTTTGAGCTGCGGCAGAAAATTTGCCGCAGCTCAAACTTGCAGCCAGATACTTGCTGTAAACCTCTGTCCATGTGAGTGTACCCTGTACATTCACATTGGGGGGGGGGGGGGGGGGGGGGGGGGTGGGGGGGAAACATCTAGCTGTTGCAAAGCTACAACTCCCAGCATGCGCTGACAGACTGTACATGCTGAGAGTTTTAGTTTTGCAACAGCTGTAGGCTCACTGGTTATGTATCACTGAGTTTGTGACCTAACTCAGTGTTTCACAACCAGTGTGCCTCCAGCTGTTGCAAAACTACAACTCCCAGCATGTACGGTGCATGGTGTACATTGACTGCTGAGAGTTGGAGTTTGCAACAGCTGGAGGCACACCGGTCGTGAAACACTGAGTTTCACAACCAGTGTGCCTTCAGCTGTTGAAAAACTACAACTCTCAGCAGTCACCGACAGCCAACGGGCATGCTGGGAGTTGTAGTTATGCAACCAGCAGATGCACCACTACAACTCCCAGCATGCACTTTAGCTGTTTGTGCTGGGAGTTGTAGTTATACAACAGCTGAAGGTACACTTTTCCATAGAAAAAATGTGCCTCTAGCTGTTGCAAAACCATAAGTCCCAGCATGCCCATATGGGAATGCTGGGAGTTGTGGTGGTCTGCCTCCTGCTGTTGCATAACTACAGCTCCCAGCATGCCCTTTTTGCATGCTGGGAGCTGTTGCTAAGCAACAGCAGGAGGCTGTCACTCACCTCCTGCTGCTGCCGCCACACAGGTCAGTCCCTCGTCATCACCGCCGTCGCTCCTGGGGCCCCGATCCCAACATTGACGCCGGGGATCGGGGTCCCCAGCACCCGGGGTGCACGTCCCGCACCCGCTCACGTCCCCCGGAAGAGGGATGGAGCGGGTCGCAATAGTGACACCCGCAGCAGGCGCCCTGATTCGTCGGCCGGTAATCCGCCAGATATGGCCCCGATCAGCCAGTAATTCCGGGTCACTGGAGACCCGATTGACCCGGAATCGCAGCAGATCGCTGGACTGAATTTTCCAGCGATCTGCGGCCATCGCCGACATGGGGGGGCATAATGACCCCCCTGGGCGATATGCCGGGATGCCTGCTGAACGATTTCAACAGGCATCCGGCTCCGGTCCCCAACCGGCATCATGAGAAAAGAAGATTATGTGGCAACACTGAAGCAGCATCTCAAGACAACAGTTAGGAAGTTAACCTGTTAAGGACCATGGACGTACGCGTACGTCCTAGCTCCCTGGTACTTAAGGACCAAGGACGTACGCGTACGTCATGACGAATTTCGGTCCCTGCCGGGCGGGGACCGGACCTGGGTGACTGCTGATATCGATCAGCAGGCACCCCGTGCAAATGCTGAGGGGGGTCATCAGACACCCCCCCCCCCCCCATTTCGGCGATCGCGGCAGATCTTTGGTGAATTCACACCAACGATCTGCCGCTATTCGGGTGATGCGGGTCACGGGTGACCCGCTGACCCTAAGATACAAGGTGATCGGTGGTGTAGGATAAACCCCCAATCATCTCCTGTATCTATGGGGAGGTGGCTATTTCGTCACCCCCCCCCCCCCCCGGGATCGCTGCTATTGGCTGGACATTGATCGTCCAGCCAATAGCAACCAGCAGGGGAGGAGTTAACAGCATCCTCCTGCAGCTCCCGCCGCTGGCTGAGTTCAGTCAGCGGTCAGAGCTGCTGGAGGATGCCAGGGAACCACCCCCTGCCGAGATCGGAGCCCCTTCAGGAGATCAGAAGCCCCCATAGAACAGGGAAAGAATCCAGCCCAGGGAAAGGTAGGGTAAAAAGTTAAAAAAAAAGTAAAAATCCCCCCCCCCCCCCGACCCCCTAATAGGTCCCCAAGGGTCCATCACAGTTTTTTCAGAGTGACCCGGGCCCTATTAGGGGTTCAGGGCCCTGCGATTTGCCCCCATTTTTTTTTGGCCACAGCTTTTTATTTTTGACCAAATAACGGTGTGTGATTTCTAATCACACACCGTTATATATAGTATACACCAAGCACAGTACATACTCCCCCCCCCCCCCCCACACACACACCCTCCCCCCCCGACACCACCCCCCACCCCCCCCCCCCGACACCCCCTCCCCAACCCCCCCCGCCCCTGCCACCGTAGAAAAAAGGCGATGGCTCGCCGGGCATTTTCGGTAGCGGAGGTACGCTTTTCTTGCCTCCGACTCCGAATCTGTCAGTGAGGACAAAGAAGATCCTACATTCCTGTGTTCTTCATCGTCATCCTCATCATCTTGTACTGATGATGAGTCACCTGTACGGCGGCGGGGACGCGGCCAGGCGAGGCCAATCACCCCCCCATGGTAGTGGCCCAGTGGCCGGCACTAGTGCGAGTGGTGATGCCGCTCGTACTAGGAGTCTGACCCCCCCAGACAAGTTTACCGGAGCCCCCTTCTGGTGAACCTGTCTGGAGACCCCCAGAGGCTTATCAGCCACGGATTCCGGAGTTTGTTGGCGACTCCAGAATCCGGATTGACAATTCTGGATTCACTGAAATTGACTATTTCAGTTATTTTTTCAGTGACACTTTTGTCAATCTGATGGTGGAGCAGACAAATCTGTACGCCAGGCAGTTCATCGCCCACCACCCTGATTCCGTTTTGGCCAGGCCCAATGAATCTTACGCCATTGATGCAGCAGAAATGAAGATATTTTGGGGCCTCGTGCTGCATTTGAGCCTGGTAAAAAAGCCAAGTGTCAGGCAGTACTGGAGCGGGGACGTCCTATACCAGACCCCGCTTTACAGTATGGCCATGGCACGGAGGCGGTTCAAGGCCATTCGGAAATGCCTGCATTATGCAGATAGTGCAGCATGTCCACCCCAAAGTGATCCCACCTATGACCGGTTTTATAAAGTGAGGCCATTCATCGATCACTTTGGGGCCAAATTTTTGTAGGCCTACGTACCCCTCAGGGAGCTCTCGGTAGATGAGTCTTGATTTTTAAGGGGAAACTCATCTTCCGCCAGTATATTCCCTCGAAGCGGGCGCAGTATGGCGTGAAGCTCTATAAACTTTGTGAGAGTACCTCCGGGTACACTCTCAAGTTTAGAGTGTATGAGGGACGAGATTCCCTTATTGTTCCCCCACTCTGGGTGTTAGCGGAAAAATCGTTTGGGACCTTGTGTACCCATTGCTGGATAATGGTTACCACCTTTACGTGGACAACTTTTATACCAGCATCCCTCTGTTCACATCCCTTGCCGCCAGATCCACGTCCGCTTGTGGGACCGTGCGGAAAAGTGAGAGAGGCCTCACTTTCTCTGCAGACACCTATGCCCAAGGGTGAGTCCCGTGCCCTTACCCATGAAAACCTGTTGCTGGTCAGGTATAAGGATAAGAGGGATGTCCTTATGCTGACCACTATTCATGGTAACGACAGCTCACCCGTCCCTGTGCGAGGTACCACAACACCGGTCCTCAAGCCCGATTGTATTCTGGGCTACAATCGGTATATGGGGGGAGTTGATCTTTCTGATCAAATCCTCAAGCCATACAACGCCATGCGGAAAAAACGGGTATGGTACAAAAAAGTTGCGGTCTACTTGGTACAGGTTGACATGTACAACGTTTTTGTACTGTCCCAGTACGCTGGCAACACAGGGACATACCTTCAATTCCAAGAAGAAGTCCTAAAGGTCCTGATCGTTGCTGATCGGGAAAGAGCAGGCCGGACTTCCCAAGGAACTGGGGTGCCAGGATCGTCCCAGGCCAATACTTTCCAGGTGAAGTCCCCCACACTGGAAAAAAGGGACGAACCCAGAAAAGATGCAGAGTGTGTTACAGGAGGGGGATTCGGAAGGACACCACCACTCAATGTGACACTTGCCCTGGTCATCCAGGCCTCTGCATTAAGGATTGCTTCAGGGAGTATCACACTTCCATGGAGTTCTAAATTTTCCCTTTTCATTTTAATTTTCCATAATTTGACCCCAATGTACCAAGTCCAGAGTTCATTGCAAATTTTAACCCCATAAAACCTCTAAATTGCCCCAAAAACTATTTTCTAACAAAAAAAAAAAAAACCTGATAAGACCTCTGGGGGTATTTTTTCCAAAAATGGGTCATGGGTCACTGAGTCACTATTATCTTTTTATGTTGCCTCAAATGTGTAGCACTCTCTCTTCACCTAAGCGGGGTGCGCATTTGAGGCAACAGGTTAGGGACGGCCACACACGTCACATTCCCAGAATGATGATTTAGAGCATAGGGTTTGGGGCGGGCATATTCTTTAGTTTTGGCTATGCTCTGGGTCATCATTCTGGGAACATAACCTGTTTTATTTTTTTAAGTCCCACTGTACCTCATTTTAGTTACTTAGTGTACCCCAGTTATTTACCGCATGTAATGCCCCTTGAGGGGGGGTCCCACTGTTCCTGCTCCATAGGCAGCAACTCCAAAGCTCAAGACCCTGACTGATCTCCTGCTCTTAAGAGTACAGTGTGCACCCGTCAAGCTCCTATCATTTTTCTCCTACTCTGGACAGGACAGTTCTTAAAATGGACAGAGATGTCAGTACAGAGCACTGTGCTCGTGATTCAGCAGAGAGCTCTGTGTTCCAAAAAGAAAATAATTTCCTCTGTAGTATTCAGCAGCTAATAAGTACTGGAAGGATTAAGATTTTTGTAATAGAAGTAATTTTACAAATCTGTTGTAACTTTCTGGCACCAGTTGATTAAAAAAAAAAAGTTTTCCACCGGAGTACCCCTTTAAAGCTTGGGTTGAAATTGGTCTTCCAGATGGACAATGACCTGAAGCATACTGCCAAACTGGTTACAAAGTGGCTTGAAGGAGAACTCCAGAATATAAAGATTGTCCTCCATACTGCCGACAGTAAAAAAAAAAAATAGGTACATACCTTCCTTCGCTCCTCCGGTAACCCTCTCCGGTCTCTGCCGCGATCCTCTTCATGGTTGCACCTTCATGGCACCTGCTGCTGGGGCTGCAAACGTCACACTGCCGCTCAGCCTATTGACAGTCGGGACTTCGGGACTTCGCTGCGGCTGGTTATTGGCTGAGTGCGGTATGACTCGTCGACCACCGGCAACCATGAAGAGGATCGATGCGGAGACCTGAGTGGGTTACCAGAGGCACTATGGAGGACAATTTTTCTATTCTGGAATTCTAATTTAAGGATATCAAAGGTAATGTTTTGCAGTGGTCATTGTTACGCCGAGCGCTCCGGGTCCCTGCTCCTCCCCGAAGCGCTTGCGGCGTTTCTCTCCCTGCAGCGCCCCGGTCAGACCCGCTGACCGGGAGCGCTGCACTGACATGGCCGGCGGGGATGCGATTCGCATAGCGGGACGCGCCCGCCCGCGAATCGCATCCCAGGTCACTTACCTGTCCCGGTCCCCGGCTGTCATGCTCTGGCGCGCGCGGCTCCGCTCTCTAGGGCGCGCGCGCGCCAGCGCTCTGAGATTTAAAGGGCCAGTGCACCAATGATGGTGCCTGGCCCAATCACCTTGATTAGCTTGCACCTGTGCACTCCCTACTTATACCTCACTTCCCCTGCACTCCCTCGCCGGATCTTGTTGCCTTAGTGCCTTGAGAAAGCTATTACTGTGTTTGTCCATACTGTGTTCCTGACCTCCTGCTATTGCCATATTGACTACGAACCTTGCCGCCTGCCCCGACCTTCTGCTACGTCTGACCTTGTCTCTGCCTAGTCCTTCTGTCCCACGCCTTCTCAGCAGTCAGCGAGGTTGAGCTGTTGCTAGTGGATACGACCTGGTTGCTTTGCGGCGGGCTCTGGTGAATACCAGTAGCATCTTAGAACCGGTCCACCGGCACGGTCCACGCCAATCCCTCGCTGACACAGAGGATCCACAACCAGCTAGCCGAATCGTGACAGTAGATCCGGCCATGGATCCCGCTGACGTGCCGCTGCCAAGTATCGCTGATATATCCACGCTGGTCGCCCAGCAATCCCGACTGATCGCCCAACAAGAAAACCAGTTGTCATACTTGACCACCATGACACAGCAACTTCAGTCACAGCTTCAGCAACTTCAGCCACAGCTACAGCGACTTCAGTCACAGCTACAGCAGCTGCAACAGCAACAACCTTCTCCTCCGCCGGCTCCTGCACTTCCTCCGCAGCGAGCGGCCGCTCCTAACCTCCGCTTGTCCCTGCCGGACAAATTTGATGGGGACTCTAGACTCTGCCGTGGTTTTCTGTCACAATGTTCCCTACATTTGGAGATGTTGTCGGACCAATTTCTTACAGAACGGTCGAAGGTGGCTTTCGTGGTCAGTCTCCTGTCTGGGAAGGCTTTGTCTTGGGCCACACCGCTCTGGGACTGCGATGACCCTGTCACCGCCTCTGTACACTCCTTCTTCTCTGAGGTTCGCAGTGTCTTCGAGGAACCAGCCCGAGCTTCTTCTGCCGAGACTGCCCTGCTGAACCTGGTCCAGGGTACTTCTTCAGTAGGCGAGTACGCCATCCGATTTCGTACTCTCGCTTCCGAATTATCTTGGAACAACGAGGCTCTCTGCGCGACCTTTAAAAAAGGCCTATCCAGTAACATCAAAGATGTGCTGGCCGCACGAGAGATTCCTGCCAACCTGCATGAACTTATCCATTTGGCCACCCGCATTGACATGCGTTTTTCGGAAAGACACCAGGAACTCCGCCAGGAAAAAGACCTTAATCCCTGGGCACCTCTCTCTCGGTATCCCTTGCAATCTACCCCTGTGCCTCCCGCGGAGGAGCCTATGCAAGTAGATCGGTCTCGCCTGACTATTGAAGAGAGGTCTCGCCGTAGGGATAAAAATCTATGTCTGTACTGCGCTAGTACAGAACATTTCTTGGTGAATTGCCCTATTCGTCCTCCACGTCTGGAAAATGCACGCACGCAACCGGCTCATGTGGGCCTGGCGTCTCTGGGTACGGAGTCTGCTTCTCCATCTCTCTCTGTGCCCGTACGGATTTCTCCTTCTGCCAACTCCTCCTTCTCTGCTGTGGCCGTCTTGGACTCTGGTTCTTCTGGAAATTTTATTCTGGCCTCTTTGCTTGATACGTACTGCATCCCGGTGACCCGTCTCATCAAGCCGCTCTATATTTCTTCGGTCAAGGGGGTCAAGCTGCATTGCACTGTGCGTTATCGCACAGTGCCCCTGCTTATGAACATTGGACCGCATCTCGAGGAAATTGAATTTTTGGTTTTGCCCGGCTGTACCTCTGAAATCCTCCTCGGTCTGCCATGGCTCCAGCACCATTCTCCCACTCTTGACTGGACCACCGGGGAGATCAAGAATTGGGGTCCTGCTTGTCGCAAGGAGTGCCTCACGTCTGCTCCCAGCCCCGTCTGTCGGTCCTCAGTGTCCCCTCCTGTGCCTGGTCTCCCCAAGGCCTGTCAGGACTGTGCCGTGCCTCCTCATAGTCCCCGTCCTGGTGACACTCTGCCCCGTGTCAAGCCTCACCCTCTGCCCCCCCTCCCCATTCCCACTCCTTCTGGACTGTCTGCCATGCATGGGCATACCCAGGACTTCGCTGTCCCCCGGAGGGAGACTCTACAGTCGCTCCCGATGTCCTCGTCCTCTGTGGAGCGACATCCCGACAAAAAGAGGGGGAGACCTAAGGGGGGGGGGTACTGTTACGCCGAGCGCTCCGGGTCCCTGCTCCTCCCCGAAGCGCTCGCGGCGTTTCTCTCCCTGCAGCGGCCCGGTCAGACCCGCTGACCGGGAGCGCTGCACTGACATGGCCGGCGGGGATGCGATTCGCATAGCGGGACGCGCCCGCCCGCGAATCGCATCCCAGGTCACTTACCTGTCCCGGTCCCCGGCTGTCATGCTCTGGCGCGCGCGGCTCCGCTCTCTAGGGCGCGCGCGCGCCAGCGCTCTGAGATTTAAAGGGCCAGTGCACCAATGATGGTGTCTGGCCCAATCACCTTGATTAGCTTGCACTCCCTACTTATACCTCACTTCCCCTGCACTCCCTCGCCGGATCTTGTTGCCTTAGTGCCTTGAGAAAGCTATTACTGTATTTGTCCATACTGTGTTCCTGACCTCCTGCTATTGCCATATTGACTACGAACCTTGCCGCCTGCCCCGACCTTCTGCTACGTCTGACCTTGTCTATGCCTAGTCCTTCTGTCCCACGCCTTCTCAGCAGTCAGCGAGGTTGAGCCGTTGCTAGTGGATACGACCTGGTTGCTACCGCCGCAGCAAGACCATCCCGCTTTGCGGCGGGCTCTGGTGAATACCAGTAGCATCTTAGAACCGGTCCACCGGCACGGTCCACGCCAATCCCTCGCTGACACAGAGGATCCACAACCAGCTAGCCGAATCGTGACAGTCATCACAAAGCCCTGATCTCAATCCTATTGAAAATTTATGGGCAAACTAAAAAGGCACGTGTGAGCAAGGTGACCTACAAACATGGCTCAGTTACACCAGTTCTATAATTAGGAATGAGACAAAATTCTTACCAACTATTGTGAGAAGTTTGTGGAAGGATATCCAAAACAATTGACCCAAGTCATACTGTTTAAGGGTAATGCTGTCAAATACTAATGAAATGTACGTAAACTTTTGACTTTGCAGAAAGTAATAAAAATGCCTTAAAAAGTTCTCTCATTATTCTGGCATTTGGAAAATATAAATAATTTTGGTAATCCTAATTGACCTAAATCGGGTAAGAAAAACATGCATTTGTGTCTTTTTATATAGTGTATGCAAATGTCTGGATTCAACTGTGTGTATATATATTGTAAGGATTCCTCCTTGGGGATAGCTCTGGGATCGTCCGGGACACTGCCAAGGGAAACGTTTCCACTCAATAAACCCGCAGACAACGGTTATTCAGGCAAGTCTGGCACCTTGCCAGCTTTATTTAGACAGGTTTCAGGGGAAAAACAAACATAACGCAGGAACAAAATAAAATCCTGGACTGTCTGGTCACTGACTACACTTATCAGCATGCCCTGACTACTAACTGGTGAGCTACCCTCAGCCAGTTAAACATGTGACTCCTGTAACCTGCTACTCACAGTTCACACCACTTCTTGGACCACTCATAGCTCCAGCTGTGTGCTTCCTCAACAGGGTCCAAGTGACTCCCCCTACAGCCACACGCTGTTTCCCAGGGAGAACCCCAACTATTCTGTTTCCTTTCATTTTAAATGCACTTCCCCTTTCTGATACCTCATTAAAGGGTACCTCTCATCAAAAAAACTTTTGATATATTATAGATTAATGTATGCAGAATAACTTTACAGTTGCATGTTATTAAAAAATATGCTTCTTTCTATTTAATTTTCCACTTTGAAGAAATGACCACTAGGGGTCTCCCTACCAGTCCTGGCAGCAAGCATTTCAGACTCATGCTGAAGTCCTAAACACTACGAGCTGCCAGTCTGCTTTGTTCACAAAGGAGAACACTCAGAGCTGCCAGGCTGCTTTGTTCACAGCCTGTTTGGCTGTGAACAAAGCAGGCTGGCAGCTCTGAGTGTTTAGGACTCCAGCATGAGTCAGAAATGCTTGCTGACAGGACTGATCGGGAAAAATACAATAGAAAGAAGCATATTTTTCATTAACATGCTATTGGAAAGTTATTCAACATTCATTAATCTATAATATATCAAAAGTTTATTTGATGAGAGGTACCCTTTAATTAGGCCACAGGTGGAGGATTCTTCAAAGTTAGCAAGGGAAATACACCCTTTCCTTTCCTATATATATATATACACAGTGGGGATCAAAAGTTTGGGCACCCCAGGTAAAAATTTGTATTAATGTGCATAAAGAAGCCAAGGAAAGATGGAAAAATCTCCAAAAGGCATCAAATTACAGATTAGACATCATTTCCATCATTTACACTTTCAAAATAACAGAAAACAAAAAAATGGCGTCTGCAAAAAGTTTGGGCAAAGATACCTCAAACAAGTACTGAAAGACTCTTGGCTGGCTACAAAAAGCGTTTACAAGCTTTGATACTTGCCAATGGCTGCAGTACAAGATAGTAACTCTGCCCAAACTTTTGCAGACGCCATTTTTTTGTTTTCTATTATTTTGAAAGTCTAAATGATGGAAATAAAATGTAACTTTTGTTGACATATTATAAGAATGTCTAATCTGTAATTTGATGCCTGGAGATTTTTCCATCTTTCCTTGGCTTCTTTATGCACATTAATATAAATTCCCTGGGGTGCCCAAACTTTTGATCCCCACTGTATATGTGAATGTACATGTGTAAGTGTATAGTGAAGTCGTGGGATGGTGTAGTAATCAGTGACTTTAAGTGTGCCCCATTGAGTGTATGTGTCCCACCACCCACCCACACGTGTATCAACCATGTAGTGACTATAGTGATTACCCAAATTACTACAAAACTAACTAACTAGGCCCGGACACCACCAGTATGGAAGACTTACCTGCCCAGTGCCCACTGCTGATGCTGCCCTTTTAAAGTAAGTAACTTGCTTGGGGGAGAGGAGGAAAGTTGTAGGAGACAGTGGGAGGTAGTTCAGTGTTTCCCAACCAAGGGGCCTCCAGCTGTTGCAAAACTACAACTCCCAGCATTCCTTTGGCTTTATGAGCATACTGGGAGTTGTAGTTTTGCAACAGCTGGAGGCCCCCAGGTTGGGAAACACTGATCTATCTATCAATCTATTATATATCTATCTCCTATCTATCTATCTATCTATCTCATATCTATCCATCCATCCATCTATCTATCTATCTATATCCATCTATTTATGCATCTATCTATCTATCTTTCTCATATCTATCTATCTATCTCATATCTATCTATCTATCTATCTCATATCTATCTATCTCATATCTATCTATCTATTTATCTATCTCATATCTATCTATCTATCTCATATCTATCTATCTCATATCTATCTATCTATCCTATCTATCTAACTCAGATAGATGAGAGATAGATAGATAAATAGATATGAGAGATAGATAGGTAGATGGATGATATATAGATAGATAGATACATAAATATATATATATATATATATATGAGATAAATAGAAAGATAGATAAATAGATGATATATAGATAGAGAGATGATATATAGAAAGATACATAAATAGATGGATAGATAGATGATAGACAGATCGATAGATAGATGATAGATACATAGATATGATATAGATAGATGATAGATATGATATAGACAGATAGATAGATAGATAGATAGGAGATAGATGATATGATATATATAGATAGATGATTGATAGATAGATATGATATAGATAGATAGATAGATTGATAGATAGATGATAGATAGATATGATATAGACAGATAGATAGATTAGATAGATAGATAGGAGATAGATGGATATGATATAGATAGATGGATATGATATAGATAAATTTATATGATATAGATAGATAGATCAGTTTCCCAACCAGGGGGCCTCCAGCTGTTGCAAAACTACAACTCCCAGCATTCCTTTGGCTTTATGAGCATACTGGGAGTTGTAGTTTTGCAACAGCTGGAGGCCCCCCTAGTTGGGAAACACTGATCTATATCAATCATCTATCTATTATCTATCTATCTATCCAAAAAAAAAAAAATCAAGAGACCAGCAGCACACAGAAAAATTAGTGCAAAAAAGGTGGAGATTTATTGCATTATCCCAGTGTACAAAAGAAGCGACGTTTCAGCGACCTCTCGTCGCCGTTCTCAAGGAGCTTGTACACTGGGATAATGCAAAAATCTCCACCTTTTTTGCACTAATTTTTCTGTGTGCTGCTGGTCTCTTGATTTTTTCTAGTACAAGTGAACCTCTCACCAAGGTCCACACCCAGCGTGCACCATTGCATTGGTTTTCTTCATTTTGTTGTGCTGCTCTTCTGGAGTTTTTTTTTATTTTATCTATCTATCCATCTATCTTCTATCTATCTATCTCATATCTATCTATCTATATCATATCTATCTATCTATATTATATCTATCTATCCATCTATCTATATCCATCTATTTATGTATCTATCTATCTTTCTATTTATCTATCTATCTCATATCTATCTCAGATAGATGAGAGATAGATGAAAGATAGATAGATATGAGAGATAGATAGATGATATATAGATATATAGATATATATGAGATAGATAGAAAAATAGATTAATAGATGATAGATAGATAGATGACAGATAGATATGATATAGATAGATAGATGATAGATAGATATGAGATAAATAGATAGATAGATAGGAGATAGATGGATAGATAGATGATATATAGATATATATATAGATATGAGATAGATAGAAAGATAGATTAATAGATGATAGATAGATAGATGATAGATAGATATGATATAGATAGATATATGATAGATAGATAGGAGATAGATAGATAGATAGATAGATAGATAGATGATTGATAGATAGATAGAGCAGTGTTTCCCAACCAGGGGGCCTCCAGCTGTTGCAAAACTACAACTCCCAGTATGCTCATAAAGCCAAAGACATGCTGGGAGTTGTCGTTTTGGAATAGCTAGAGGCCCCCTGGTTGGGATACACTGATCTATCTATCTATCTCATATCTATCTATCTATCTCATATCTATTATCTATCTATCTATATATCATCTATCTATCTATCTACAAAACTAAAGATCCAGCGGCACTCCCAGATAAGGGGCAAAAACAAAGTGTTTTATTCCCCCATGTATGTGTGACGTTTGGATAGCATCCCGCCATCTTCCTCATACGTACAGTTGTACATTCTGTAGTCTCTGTGACATCACTGTGCTTCATCATAAACTGTGACATCACTGTGCTTCATAATAAACTGTGACATCACTGTGCTTCATAATAAACTGTGACATCACTGTGCTTCATAATAAACAGTGACATCACTGTGCTTCATAATAAACTGTGACATCACTGTGCTTCATAATAAACTGTGACATCACTGTGCTTCATAATAAACTGTGACATCACTGTGCTTCATAATAAACTGTGACATCACTGTGCTTCATAATAAACTGTGACATCACTGTGCTTCATAATAAACTGTGACATCACTGTGCTTCATAATAAACTGTGACATCACTGTGCTTCATCATAAACTGTGACATCACTGTGCTTCATAATAAACTGTGACATCACTGTGCTTCATAATAAACTGTGACATCACTGTGCTTCATAATAAACTGTGACATCACTGTGCTTCATAATAAACTGTCATCACTGTGCTTCATAATAAACTCTGACATCACTGTGCTTCATAATAAACTGTGACGTCACTGTGCTTCATAATAAACTGTGACATCACTGTGCTTCATAATAAACTGACATCACTGTGCTTCATAATAAACTGTGACATCACTGTGCTTCATAATAAACTGTGACATCACTGTGCTTCATAATAAACTGTGACATCACTGTGCTTCATAATAAACTGTGACATCACTGTGCTTCATAATAAACTGTGACATCACTGTGCTTCATAATAAACTGTGACATCACTGTGCTTCATAATAAACTGTGACATCCATGTGCTTCATAATAAACTGTGACATCACTGTGCTTCATAATAAACTGTGACATCACTGTGCTTCATAATAAACTGTGACATCACTGTGCTTCATAATAAACTGACATCACTGTGCTTCATCATAAACTGTGACATCACTGTGCTTCATAATAAACTGTGACATCACTGTGCTTCATAATAAACTGTGACATCACTGTGCTTCATAATAAACTGTGACATCACTGTGCTTCATAATAAACTGTCATCACTGTGCTTCATAATAAACTCTGACATCACTGTGCTTCATAATAAACTGTGACGTCACTGTGCTTCATAATAAACTGTGACATCACTGTGCTTCATAATAAACTGACATCACTGTGCTTCATAATAAACTGTGACATCACTGTGCTTCATAATAAACTGTGACATCACTGTGCTTCATAATAAACTGTGACATTACTGTGCTTCATAATAAACTGTGACATCACTGTGCTTCATAATAAACTGTGACATCACTGTGCTTCATAATAAACTGTGACATCACTGTGCTTCATAATAAACTGTGACATCCATGTGCTTCATAATAAACTGTGACATCACTGTGCTTCATAATAAACTGACATCACTGTGCTTCATCCTGTAATTTGATGTCACTGTGTATAACAACCCTGTAGTGACATCACAGTTTATTATTCTTGAATGCTGACTTCACTGTGTATATTTTCCCGGTACAATGACATCATTGTATAGTTACCCTCTACTGTGACAACACTGCGTTTATTAACCCTGTAGTGGCAAAACTGTTTATTGTCCCTGTACAGAGACATTACTGTTTATATTAACTCTGAACTGTGATGTCACTGTGCATATTTACCCTGAATTGTCACTCGCAGTGCAAGGTAAATATGTACAGTGACATTAGGGTATACAGGCTTAATATATGCAGTGATGTCACAGTGCAGTGTAAGTATCAACAGTGATGTTGCAGTATAGAGATAACACACAGTGATGTCACAGTACAGGGATAATATACACAGTGATGTCCCAGTACAGGGATAATACACACAGTGATGTCACAGTACAGGGATAATACACACAGTGATGTCACAGTACAGGGATAATATACACAGTGATGTCACAGTACAGGGATAATACACAGTGATGTCACAGTACAGGGATAATACACAGTGATGTCACAGTACAGGGATAATACACACAGTGATGTCACAGTACAGAGATAATACACACAGTGATGTCACAGTACAGAGATAATACACACAGTGATGTCACAGTACAGGGATAATACACAGTGATGTCACAGTACAGAGATAATACACACAGTGATGTCACAGTACAGGGAGGGATAATATACACAGTGATGTCATAGTACAGGGATAATACACAGTGACGTTACAGTACAGGGATAATACACAGTGATGTCACAGTACAGGGATAATACACAGTGATGTGACAGTACAGAGATAATACACACAGTGATGTCACAGTACAGGAATAATACACAGTGATGTCACAGTACAGGAATAATACACAGTGATGTCACAGTACAGGAATAATACACAGTGATGTCACAGTACAGGAATAATACACAGTGATGTCACAGTACAGGGATAATATACAGAGTGATGTCACAGTACTGGGATAATACACAGTGATGTCACAGTACAGGGATAATACACACAGTGATGTCACAGTACAGAGATAATACACACAGTGATGTCACAGTACAGGGATAATACACACAGTGAGGTCTCAGTACAGGGATAATACACACAGTGATGTCACAGTACAGGGATAATATACACAGTGATGTCACAGTACAGGGATAATACACACAGTGATGTCACAGTACAGGGATAATATACACAGTGATGTCACAGTACAGGGATAATACACACAGTGATGTCACAGTACAGGGATAATATACACAGTGATGTCACAGTACAGGGATAATAGACAGTTTTGTCACAGTACAGGCATAATACACAGTGATGTCACAGTACAGGAATAATACACAGTGATGTGACAGTACAGGGATAATACACAGTGATGTCACAGTACAGGAATAATACACAGTGATGTGACAGTACAGGGATAATACACAGTGATGTCACAGTACAGATATAATACACACAGCAATGTTACAGTACAGGGATAATAAACATTGATGTCACAGTACAGAGATAATACACACAGTGATGTCACAGTACAGGGAGGGATAATATACACAGTGATGTCATAGTACAGGGATAATACACAGTAACGTCACAGTACAGGGATAATACACAGTGACGTCACAGTACAGGGATAATACACAGTGATGTCACAGTACAGAGATAATACACACAGTGATGTCACAGTACAGGAATAATACACAGTGATGTCACAGTACAGGAATAATACACAGTGATGTCACAGTACAGGAATAATACACAGTGATGTCACAGTACAGGAATAATACACAGTGATGTCACAGTACAGGGATAATATACAGAGTGATGTCACAGTACAGGGATAATATACAGAGTGATGTCACAGTACAGGGATAATATACAGTGATGTCACAGTACAGAGATAATACACAGTGATGTCACAGTACAGGGATAATACACACAGTGATGTCACAGTACAGGGATAATATACAGAGTGATGTCACAGTACAGGGATAATATGCAGAGTGATGTCACAGTGCAGGGATAATACACAGTGATGTCACATTACAGGGATAATACACACAGTGATGTCACAGTACAGGGACAATACACAGAGTGATGGCACAGTACAGAGATAATACACAGTGATGTCACAGTACAGGGATAATACACACAGTGATGTCACAGTACAGGGATAATACACAGTGATGTCACAGTACAGGGATAATACACACAGTGATGTCACAGTACAGGGATAATACACAGAGTGATGGCACAGTACAGAGATAATACACAGTGACGTCACAGTACAGAGATAATACACAGTGATGGCACAGTACAGGGTTAATACACAGTGATGTCACATTACAGGGATAATACACAGAGTGATGGCACAGTACAGAGATAATACACAGTGATGTCACAGTGCAGGGATAATACACAGTGATGTCACAGTACAGGGATAATACACAGTGATGTCACAGTACAGGGATAATACACAGTGATGTCACAGTATAACCATCTCACAGCCGGACCACCATGTAATTTCAGCAGAAAATAAAGCAGGGCCTCATGTTCAAGTTTCGCCTAAGGCCTCACAAAGTCTAGAGCCGCCTCTGGTCGGCCCTACCATGGGACCCGGTGGGACCATAAGTCCCAGGTGGCACATTTCAGGGGCGGCATTTTGCTGCCCCCCTTTTTTTTGTGCCTAGTAGGTTCATGGTAGGGTTGGCGCCGCCGCTGCTCACTGTTCTAAAGCAGCTGTGGGGTATAATAGCCGACCAGGGTCTGACGAGGGACGTCGCACAAGTGACGTACTTCTGCAGACCCGCTCAGGAGGACGTCAGTGACGTCACTCGTCAGGCCGCTGCCGGAGAGGAGAAGCGCTGTGCAGGGCAGGTAAGTGTGTCTCTGTGTGAGTCTGTGTCTGTCTGTGTGATTGGGGGGGGGCTATGGCTACCTAATGTGAGGAATCTATGCTACCTAATGTGGAGAAACTATGTTACCTAATGTGGGGAATCTGTGCTACCTAATGTGGGGAAACTATGCTGCCTAATGTGGGGAAAGTATGCTACCTAATGTGGGGAAGCTATGCTACCTAATGTGGGGAAACTATGTTACCTAATGTGGGGAATCTGTGCTACCTAATGTGGGGAAACTATGCTACCTAATGTGGAGAAACTATGTTACCTAATGTGGGGAATCTGTGCTACCTAATGTGGGCAAACTATGCTACCTAATGTGGGGAAACTATGTTACCTAATGTGGGGAAACTATGTTACCTGATGTGGGGAATCTGTGCTACCTAATGTGGGGAAACTATGCTGCCTAATGTGGGGAAAGTATGCTATCTAATGTGGGGAAGCTATGCTACCTAATGTGGGGAAACTATGTTACCTAATGTGGGGAATCTGTGCTACCTAATGTGGGGAAACTATGCTACCTAATGTGGAGAAACTATGTTACCTAATGTGGGGAATCTGTGCTACCTAATGTGGGCAAACTATGCTACCTAATGTGGGGAAACTATGTTACCTAATGTGGGAAAACTATGTTACCTGATGTGGGGAATCTGTGCTACCTAATGTGGGGAAACTATGCTACCTAATGTGGGGAAACTATGTTACCTAATGTGGGGAATCTGTGCTACCTAATGTGGGCAAACTATGCTACCTAATGTGGGGAAACGATGTTACCTAATGTGGGGAAACTATGTTACCTGATGTGGGGAATCTGTGCTACCTAATGTGGGGAAACTATGCTACCTAATGTGGGGAAACTATGTTACCTAATGTGGGGAATCTGTGCTACCTAATGTGGGGAAACTATGCTACCTAATGTGGGCAAACTATGTTACCTAATGTGGGGAATCTGTGCTACCTATTGTGGGGAAACTATGCTACCTAATGTGGGGAAACTATGCAACCTAATGTGGGCAAACTATGCTACCTATTGTGGGGAAACTGCTACCTAATGTAGGGAATCTATGCTACCTAATGTGGGGAAACTATGCTACCTAATGTGAGGAAACTATGCTACCTAATGTGGGGAATCTATGCTACCTAATGTTGGGAATCTATGCTACCTAATGTGGGGGGCTTGAATGAGCTGTGGCATATGGGAGGCCTTAATAAATAATTAGAAACTTATACAGCAAGTGACATATGGGGGTCCACCTGAGTAAGTGACACATGGAGGGGGGTGCTGAACAATTGATGTTTTTTTTTTGGGGGGGGGCGCAGGCACATTCTTTGCACAAGGGCCCTCTGCTGTCTGTGTCGGCCCCTGGGTAGAGAATAAGGGGTAAAGTGGAACATAGAACAAATGCAGTTATTTTTTTCTTAATTTTTTTTTAATGAAGTAAACGAGATAAAGGTAAGCAATGACTTTTCCTCAGTCTGAAGCGCGGTCCTCATCGGCAGGAAGCAGTGAGGAGGAGGAGGATGACGGAGGTTCTGATTCCATCTCTGCTTCTTTTTCGTCCCTCTCTATATATAGGGCCGCGGCCATGAAGAAGGCCCCTCCGATGACTGCCATTATGGTGCAGGTCATGAGGGCATACTCCAGGCTGCGGTATTTCAGAAGAGGGGATTTGGCATATCCTCGTTCGTAGGTGTCAGATATCAGGCCGATGAGGTACGGGCTGCCGGCGTCACCTAGGAGGTGATAGATTGTCATCTGCACGGCCAGGGCTGAAGATCTCCTCCACGGAGTTACTACTTTTAGTATAATGTCAGATATGAGGGTGAAATTTACTGACAGAAGCGTCTCTCCGATGAAGATGAAGATGTTGGTGGCAACGAGGCTAATGTTGCCAAAAGTCAATGCCAACAGAAGAAAAGGGGCGGAGAGCATCATCGCGCATCCACACACAAGCGGGTCCGCCCGTGGGTTGGATTTGCGATATCTTTTACTTATCTCCGTCCCTGCTACAACTCCCAGAATGCCGGAAACGACTGTAACCACACCAAATATTAGGATGTCGTGATAGTCACACGGTTCAGCACGGCAAGGGTCCTTCTCTTGTAGGAGTGTTCGTGCGTGGGTCAGGTATGACGGACCCCATACACCTATGGCTCCCACTATGAAGGATACAGCCGTCGATCCCATGGTGGTTAACATGAAGCTTCGATTTTTAAATAGTTTTTTCAGATCTGTCGCCCATTTGGCAAACTTCTGGGATTTGTTGTTCTTCTTCCCGTTTGTAGTCGTTCTTGGAAGCTCCTTTGTGACCAAAATCATCAAAGCTACAGCTATGAGACCCAGGCCAGGGGTGACCCGAAATGCCCAGTGCCAATCACCCCTTGCTGCATCAGTCACTTTGGGCCCGATGATGTATCCTAGTCCGCAGCCCACAGGTATGACGGAATAAAACACGTTCAGCATGCGGGTCCGCTGGTCACTTGTAAAAAGGTCTGCAATGATGGAGGGGGCGATGGTGCAGAAAGTCGCCTCTCCGGCTCCAACCAGTCCACTTGTCAGCAGGAAGAGCAGGAAATACCCGTCAGGGATGAATGACAGGGTAAGTGTCATGCTCAGCCAAACGATGACTCCTGCGCAAACAGTATATTTCTTATTACAGTGGTCGCCCAAATATCCGGCAATTGGTGCGACCAGCACGTAGCTTCCAATGAACAATGTATTCAATAAGCCGGACAGACTAGCATTGGTGTCATATGCTTTCTGTATATAAGGCAGCACCCCCGCCACGCTGGAGCGATTTGCATAGATGAGCAAATTAACAAAGGCGAGGATCACTATGGTGATGATGGAACGTGCGGTGGACATCACGCTTAGAGATGGCAGGTTCTGCCTCTCAGGGATATCGCCCTTTTCTACATCCATATCACTATGGTCCTCCATTGCTTCTTCCTCCTCCTTCAGCAATGGGTCTTGTGGAGAGGCCATGGTCACAGGTCAGAGCCTGAAAACGCTAGAGAGAGAGAAATAAGTGAACACATTAGACAACATGTCATCATTCCTGTCATTATACAATAGATCCTTCATACAGAGCAGAAATGTCCAGCACAGAACCACAAGCTAACACTAAGACCATGGCAGCCTCAGAAGAAGACGCTTCTCTATAAGTGTTTTATATGGAGACGTCTTCCCTGAGGTTACCAATGTTTGATAACCCTGAACCTGTCCGGTCCTAGTAATATCTGATAACCCTGAACCTGTCCGGTCCTAGTAATATCTGATAACCCTGAACCTGTCCGGTCCTAGTAATATCTGATAACCCTGAACCTGTCCGGTCCTAGTAATATCTGATAACCCTGAACCTGTCCGGTCCTAGTAATTTCTGATAACCCTGAACCTGTCCGGTCCTAGTAATATCTGATAACCCTGAACCTGTCCGGTCCTAGTAATATCTGATAACCCTGAACCTGTCCGGTCCTAGTAATATCTGATAACCCTGAACCTGTCCGGTCCTAGTAATATCTGATAACCCTGAACCTGTCCGGTCCTAGTAATATCTGATAACCCTGAACCTGTCCGGTCCTAGTAATATCTGATAAACCTGAACCTGTCCGGTCCTAGTAATATCTGATAACCCTGAACCTGTCCGGTCCTAGTAATATCTGATAACCCTGAACCTGTCCGGTCCTAGTAATTTCTGATAACCCTGAACCTGTCCGGTCCTAGTAATATCTGATAACCCTGAACCTGTCCGGTCCTAGTAATATCTGATAACCCTGAACCTGTCCGGTCCTAGTAATATCTGATAACCCTGAACCTGTCCGGTCCTAGTAATATCTGATAACCCTGAACCTGTCCGGTCATAGTAATATCTGAAAACCCTGAATCTGTCCTAGTAATGGCGGATTATAAGGGCTTGGCTGTATGGTCACTGGGCCATGTGAACTTCATACTGTAGATACAATTGGGCTATCCTGCTATATACATTTACTAATAATGAACCTACCCCATCTCATTGGGATCTATCCGTCCCCTATATGACTTTCTGCCACTAGTTGATTTGAAAATGTTCCCTTTCGGAGTACCCAGAGTATTTCTATTGTTAGTACACACAGAATTCTATTATATACTATTATATTTCTGCCCTAATCTTTCTGTTATTCTTTTACTACACCACCAAATCTTTCTCATAGACTTATATCTTTTAGAACTTCATGAATTAGGACTCTTTTTCTTGGGGGCTTTTTTGGGCATAATTGCATTTTAGCAGTTTTGCAAGAAAAAGCTCTGGTCATGATACTATCTGTGCGTTTTATTATGTTTAATGCCTAAGCCAAGTATTGTCACAATGCTATGAGAAATATAACTTTTGTTATTTCTTTTGGAAATTAATTTCTTGTTTTTTTTTTGCTAAAAAATAAAGCAACAGCAATAAAAAAAAAACTGTCAAACAAAAAGCCCTGTGTATGTATGAATAGAAAAGGCTGAGACTTACCTTGTGGTTCTCTCTTCAGATAAGGAACGGTCAAAATCTTGAATTCTCTATCGCAAATAGAAACTCTCAAACAAACACTTTGCACCACAGGTTGTGAATGCAAAACACACTGAAGAGACTGCAGCCGGCGCGCACCTCCTTGTACAGCTTACGGTGACATCATCACAAGCATGTGTGACATCACAGGGTTCTAAACCATCTTCAGGTATGTGTATATCTGTATAGTAAATGTGAGTAGCCATATTAGTCCAGTGATGCAGATTGTAATACCTTTTTTATTGGACTAACAGAATTTTGTAGAGACAAACTTTTGGGATTCCTCCCTGATAATTTATAAAGTCCTTTGATCATTAGTCCTTGACTATTGGACTTGATAAAGGGAGGAATCCTGAAAGCTTTTCTCTACAAAATTCTGTTAGTCCAATAAAAAATGTATTACAAGAGACTGCAACATATTTTTTGATTTGTGTGTGTATATATGTGAAAAAATGAAAACTATTTATTCATCCCAAATGTGCAAAGAGCAACGTTTCAATGGTCTCACACCATCATTATCAAGCCACTTGATAATGATGGTGTGAGACCATTGAAACGTTGCTCTTTGCACATTTGGGATGTATAAATAGTTTTCATTTTTTCACCATACCTTGAGTGCCACAGCATTTTCCTTGGAACTACGTATGCAGGATCCTGGACCCGGATCCTAGCTGGAGGCACCTACTTTTAGGAGTGCTGCTTTCTTCTTTGACATATATATATATATATATATATATATATATATATATATATATATATTAATATACACCTAGAAATACATCAAGTACATAAAAACATCTTTTAGAAGAATATTTCTCCAGGCCTGCCGAGTATATCCCCGTACTTCACAGTGTCTTCTTAGTTTATATATTTTAATCTTTTGACCTTTTAACCCCACTAAGACCAAGGGAATCCTAAGACTTAAAGGGGTATTCCAGGCCAAAACTTTTTTTTATATATCAACTGGCTCCAGAAAGTTAAACAGATTTGTAAATTACTTCTATTAAAAAATCTTAATCCTTTCAGTACTTATGACCTTCTGAAGTTAAGGTTGTTTTTTTTCTGTCTAAGTCCTCTCTGATGACACCTGTCTCGGGCAACGCCCAGTTTAGAAGCAAATCCCCATAGCAAACCTCTTCTAAACTGGGCGTTTCCCGAGACAGGTGTCATCAGAGAGCACTTAGACAGAAAATAACAACCTTAACTTCAGAAGCTCATAAGTACTGAAAGGGTTAAGATTTTTTAATAGAAGTAATTTACAAATCTGTTTAACTTTCTGGATCCAGTTGATATATATATATATATATATATATATATATATATATATATATAAAAGTTTTTGCCTGGAATACCCCTTTAAGATTGAACCGATTATTATTGATATATGTCATGAATGCATCAACGGTCAGATGGTCGGACGACCAAATGATGACCACATCGTCTACATACCTCCCATACCATGCGAGGCTTGTGGAAAATGGATTGGTGTCAGAAAAAATAAACTGCTCCTCCCACCAAAAAACAAAAAGCTTAGCCCGAGCTGGTGATGACTTTGCTCCCATTGAAGCACCCGTGCGCTGCAAATAAAAATTGTTACCAAACATAAAATAATTGTGTTTTAACACAAAATCTAGCATATGCAAATTTTCGTATATGCGAAAATTCGCACACCAGTCACACACAGTAGTATTAGAGCCTTCTTTACACCACACAAGCTGGAAGCAGAGAGGGATAATCACTGTGATGTACTGTGAAAAAAAATAAAATAAAATAAAAAAAAAACACGAATATTCGTCATTACGAATATATAGTGCTATATTCACGGATATTCGCGAATTCGCGAATATGCGATATTCGCGAATAAAATTTGCATTGCGAATATTCGCGAGCAACACTACTATCCAATCTCCTTGTTCCCAGTATGGTGGACACGGCTAGTGTTACCACCCAGTGGATTAGCACCAAGGGCTTCCACAAGTGTGGTAAATCGCGGTGTGTGGTATGTCCCTTTGCCGAAAAATGCCAGAAAATAGAAGGTACGGTGGATGGCAAATGCCATGTCATTCACAACTTTATAAACTGTGATAGCACTTTTGTTTTATATAAAATCATGTGCACACAATGTCACTTAACATATGTGGGTTCCACCAAAAGGTCCCTTAAAAAACGCATGCAAGAGCACATTAGACATGCTGCTGGCCCTTTAAGCTCGAACATTTCTAACATATCTAAACATTTTCTAATATGTCATAATTCAGACACCACTTCCCTCAGGTTCTCAGGCATTGAGAAGGTGAACCTAAATAAAAGGGGAGGTGACCATATTCGATCCCTCCACAATAGGGAAATCATGTGGATTTATCTTTTGAATTGCATTCAACCCCATGGTCTAAATAGCAAAACAGATTTAATATTACATTACTGATATGTCTCCGAATAATTTATCTGTGTTTGGTCCCATGTTTTTGTTTTAATCACGCGCACATGTGATTGTGATGTTTTCAAAACATTGTCTCTCCATCTGTTGCAAAACTACAACTCCCAGCATGCTCGGACAGTCTTAAGCTGGAAGTTAGAGTTTTGCAGCAGAAGGTGGCATTTTGGTGGGTAGTTGGGCCCTTAGTCCAGTGTTTCCCAACCTGAGTGCCTCCAGCTGTTGCAAAACTGCAACTCCCAGCATGCCCAAACAGCCAAAGCCTGTTTGGAAAACACTGGACTAAGGGCCTACCTACCAAATGTAACGTGGCCACCCACCTACCAACCAAACATATACCTGCCTACCTACCAACCAAACATATTGCCTACCTAGCAAATGCTTTTCCTGTCTACCTAACAAACGTATACCGTATATACTCGAGTACAAGCCGAGTTTTTCAGCACGATTTTTCGTGCTGAAAACACCCCCCTCGGCTTATACTCGAGTGAACTCTCCGCCCTCAGTGGCCTTCAACCTGCGGACCTGCAGAGGTTTCAAAACTACAACTCCCAGCAAGCCCGGGCAGCCATCGGCTGTCCGGGCTTGCTGGAAGTTGTAGTTTTGAAACCTCTGGAGGTCCGCAGGTTGAAGACCACTGCGGCCTTCGACATCATCCAGCCCCTCTCACCCCCTTTAGTTCTGTACTCATCTCCGCTCGGCGCTGGTCCGGTGCTGCAGGACTGTCCGGTGGGGAGGTTGTCCGGTGGGATAGTGGTTCCGGGCTGCCATCTTCATCGGGGGGGGCCTCTTCTCCACGCTTCGGGCCTGGAATAGTCACGTTGCCTTGACGACGACGCAGAGGTACGTTCATTACCAACGTCCCTCTGCGTCATCGTCAAGGCAACGCCTCTATTCCGGGCCCGAAGCGCAGAGAAGAGGCCCCCCGGTGAAGATGGCAGCCCGGAACCACTATCCCACCAGACGACCTCCCCACCGGACAGTCCTGCAGCACCGGACCAGCTCCGAGCGGAGGTGAGTACAGAACTAAAGGGGGTGAGAGGGGGCTGGATGATGTCAAAGGTCTTATAGTGGTCTTCAACCTGCGGACCTCCAGAGGTTTCAAAACTACAACTCCAGCAAGCCCGGACAGCCGATGGCAAGGGGATGATGAAGGGGGGTGTGGGATGATGAAGGGGGGATGATGACAGGCGGTGATGATGAAGGGGGGATGATGAAGGGGGGATGATGACAGGGTGATGATGACAGGGTGATGATGATGAGGGTGTTAATGACAGGGGTCTGGATGATGACAGGGGGGGATGATGTATTTCCCACCCTAAGCTTATACTCGAGTCAATAACTTTTCCTGGGATTTTGGGGTGAAATTAGGGGCCTCGGCTTATATTCGGGTTGGCTTATACTCGAGTATATACGGTAATCTACCTACCTAGCGGCAAACCTTTTACTTGCCTTCCTACCAACTGAACTTACTACCTGCCTAAATAACTTGCAAACTTACTACTTGCCTACCTACTTAGAGAATGTTCTACTTACCTAATTTACTACTTGCAAACGTACTACCTGCTTACCTAGCAAACATATTACCTGGGTGGGGGGGGGGGGGGGGGGGGCCCAGGCATATTCTTTGCACAGGGGCCCTCTGTTGTCTGTGTCCGCCCCTGCATATGTAGATATACAATATTGTGTTAAAACAAGCAAGGATCTTCCTATTGCTTAGATCATAGTTCAATTTGTTAGTCCTATGAAAAAATCAAGAAAAGAAATGTACACAGGATACCCCCACATATATTTGATGTGTAACCTCAATCCAATACTGTCCCGTGCTAAAGATATTAGTACTCACCCAAGAAGCCTGTGAGCAATAAATCCTCATTCAAGCCAGTTGGTGACACTGTACCCAAGTCAAATATCCATCTTGACTCTTCTTCTAGGAGCCTATTAGTGATTGGGCCTCCCGTGATGTTATTATGGATTCTCCGAAGACCTACAATTTGCAATCCATTTGGTCGACCACGATGCTCCTTCAGGAAGTGTCCCGCCACTGAGGTAAGTGCCTTGCACAAATCCTTATACCGCTACGCCAGTGTGATATTAGTAGATAGATGTTTTTGTATCCTTTTCCGTAGTTGCTGTCCCGTCTGCCCCACATATACCAGTCTACATGGGCATATAATGGCATACACCACCTGAGTGGTTTTACAGTTGATGTAATTCTTCAGCTTGTGTTCTTTTCCATCCTTGGGATTGGTAAAGCTTTGTGTTGGAATCACGTATTGGCATATCGTGCAGTTACCACATGGAAATAAGCCACAGTAATTCCTTCTGGATCCTATACTTCTGACAGGTTTCCGTAAATGACTTCGGGTAAGTATATTTCTTAGGTTGGGGGCCCTGCGTGAGACCAGCGCCGGCTTCTCTGGAACAATCCTTCGCACCCGTTCGTCGGACAATAAAATATCCCAGTTCCTCTCAAGAATGTTACGAACTTCAGCCCATTGATTATTATATGTGGTATTGATATTACTTTTTTTGGATACCCACGCTCTTTGAATCTCTGTGTCAGATCTTTACACTGGTCCTTGAAGACCTGGTATTGGCTACAATTCCTTCTCACACGAAAAAATTGTCCTTTGGGGATTCCTCTACGTGTGTGGTGGGGATGAAATTAGGAGAAATGTAGAAGGCTATTTGTCGCCGTTGCTTTACAGAACAGTCTTGTCTCCAAATGACCCTCCATCACATATAATTGCTAATCCAGAAAGTCCACTGCAATGGAAGAAATATGATATGCCAAAAAAATGTCCCAATTATTTTGGTTCAAGGAGGAAAGGAAGGCTACTTTTTACATGTTGCCCAAAGTCCATAAGAATATGACGGATCCTCCTGGGAGGCCTATAATTTCTGGCATAGGTAACATGTGTGAGAGTACTAGTACTTTTATAGATGCCCATGTAAACTGGTATATGTGGGGCAGACGGGACAGCAACTACGTAAATGGATACAAAAACATCTATCTACTATCATACTGGCGAAGCGGGATAAGGATTTGGGCAAGGCACTTACCTCAGTGGCGGGACCCTTCCTCAAGGAGCATCGTGGTCAATCAAATGGATTGCATAATAACATCACGGGAGGCCCAATCACTAATAGGCTCCTAGAAGAAGAGTAAAGATGGATATTTGACTTGGGTACAGTGTCACCAACTGGCTTGAATGAGGATTTATTGTTTACAGGCTTCTTGGGTGAGTACTAATATCGTTAGCATGGGACAGTATTGGATTGAGGTTACACATCATATATATATATATATATATATATGTGGGGGGTATCCTATGTACATTTCTTTTCTTGATTTTTTCATAGGACTAACAAATTGACCTTGTCACAGCGAGCGCTCCGGCCTCCACCTCCGGACCGGAGCGCCCGCTGCCTGTGTTTCCCCTTCTGGGGTCCCAGTGTCAGTGACACACTGACCGGAAGCACGGGTCTCAGCCTGGCAGGGATGTGGCTAGCGTGGCGGCTGGTCCCCGCTCACGCACCGCATCCCCGTTAAGCTTACCTTCTCCCCGTGCGGCGTCCTAGGGCGCGCGCGCCGGCTCCAGTAAATTTAAAGGGCCAGCGCACCAGTAATTGGTGCGCTGGTTCCAGACCTCCCTTGTCAATTCCCAATAAAAGACACCTGCCCCTTCCTGCCTTGCCGGATCTTTGTGCCTTGAGATAGCGTTCCCTACAGTGTTATTGCCTAACCAGTTGCTGAACCCTTTGCTACCGTATACTCGCCTGTGAACCCTTGCCACCTGCCCTGACCTCTGCTACGTCCGACTACGCTCTTGCCTGCACCCTGTGTACCACGCCATATCAGCCACCAGAGAGGTCGAGTTGCTATTGGAGGATACAACCTGGTGGTTACCGCCGCAGCAAGTCCATCCCGCCTTGCTGCGGGCTCTGGTGAAAACCAGTAACCACTTAGAACCGGTCCTCTGGTACAACCCGCGTCATCGCCTCTCTGGTTCAGAGGATCCACTTCCAGTCCTGCCGATACGTGACAGACCTATTATGTAAGCAATAGGAGGATGCTTGCTTATTTGTTTTAATACAATATCGTATATCTACGTATGGCCAGTAACCACATGACGCGGCACCAGGTGGATTACCGCAGTACACTTACAGGTTAGTTTTTTAGTAATTTGGGTAATCACTATAGTCACTACATGGTTGATATACAAGTGGGTGGTGGGACACATACACTCTTTGGGGCACACTTATAGTCACTGATTACTACACCATTCCACGACTTTACTATACACTTACACATGTACATTCACATATAGCTTACATAATTGATGCATCACCACATTTCAACACATAGTTTCAGTCACCCACTCACGTGGAGGCCTGATACTCGGGGGAGCCTTGGCTACCGGTGATAGCAGGCATTCACTTGACATATCATTTGACACACTTATTTCACGTCTCACATATGTTCTTCACTCCATTTTTACGTAGAGTCTACACATATAATTTAATTTCACATCACATTTCACTGACATTCACTTATTCACCATTCATGTTTCCACACAGTCATCACACATGGTCACTAGATCACACGCACCAAGCACGCCTGTCACTTTCACTCATGTAGTTTATACACATTTTCATCTCACACCTTTAGCTCACATTGGGGGACACGCAGGTTTCCACCGGCTGAAGATGTTCATGTTGTAGCCGATTATGTCTTTCTCATTTAGATACCTACCTTAGACCTATGTAGCAAGGGTAGATGGTGCACAGTGATGTAACCTTATAGGTAGTGGGTGCCAGACCTCAAGCTTAACCACGGCTGAAGATCCAATACAAACAGATAGGAAGACGGCACTCCGGCTGGTGTCCAAAAATGAGTGAGTTTATTGGTCCCAGAACATACAGGTGATGCAACGTTTCGACCTAACAATAAGGTCTTTATCAAGCATAGTGATTCATCATATAAACAAGTGTTATATAGGGTCACCAATAGATGACAACATAAGGGGGTGTTACCCTCTGACATAATGTGGGTGTCAACCTCTCTAACAAGGGGCGTGAATATAAACAATACAGATCATATAATTCCTGTGACAAAATACAGTGTATATAGTGCAATCAATCAACATAAATGAAATAAAATATATCACAATGTCCATATTATAAGTCCTGACTTCCGATCGCCAGAAATAATAATATAACAAACATAACGCTTGACATCTGACCTGTCCATCTGTATGATGTCAGTTAAAACCACCAATCCGGGGAAGGCCTGCGTCCAAAGTATGGTATTCCATTCACGGCTTGTAAACAGTAGATCCACGCATGTCCGGAAACAATGCGTAACGGAAGTTGCTTCGGCTGTACAGTGGAGATCACGTCATCTGGCTTGGAGACCGCAGCGCATGCGCACTGCTGTTCCGAGACGTCGGGCGGCCATACTAGTTGTGGGCAAGGCAATTCCAAGTGCGCACTTGAACGTTATATATGTAAGGCCAATGTCCGACATCTTGGATAATGGAAAAGAATAGGGAAGCAATACCAAGAGCCTGGCCACGTATCTGGGTATGATAGAGAGGATAATTGTATAGTGTTCTATATATGGCTTAACGGGATCAATAGGTAGTGGCCTGTTATAACAGTCCACAGACAGCTAACAGCCATCTACTTTCCGTGGTTAGACAAGAAGGGGGGTATATGTTGACAAGGACCACATATACGTGTATTCCTGTCCACATTCTCCCCCCATGTCAAACTGTAAGGCTCTAACCTTACGTCCCTTGCTTGGCAAAAAGACACTGCTTATATCCTCATACAATTCGGCCCAGTTATGCCAAGAGGCCCATCAAATGCAAACCCTAAAGTGTCTTCCAAGGCCGTGGCGTCTCCGTCCGTCCAGTCGATGAAAATTACAAAAAAATAAAAATAATAAATAACTCCATTGCTTACTTCCGAAAAAAAGTTAAAAAAAAGAACATAGACTTATGGGCGTATTCGGGTCCCCCTCTGGGTCATGGTGGCTGCAAATAAATAGAGAAAGGAAAAAATATCTGTTTCAAATATTTTGCAGGATTTATAATAAATGTCCTATTGGGTAAAAAAAATCATAATGAGAAAATAAAATTACATGTATATATATATATATATATATATATATATATATATATATAAAGACTTCCCTGACCGGAAGGGACTAATTACATTCAGATGCTAATCACAAAAAGGGAGATATATAAACAATGAGTCATAGAAACGGCTTTACGGAAAAGTCAATATTTAATCCATTGGGATTTAGACTATTCAGTCTATCAATCCACCATAATTCCTTCTGTTTAAGTAATCTACGTCTGTCACCGCCCCGGCGTAATGTAGGTACATGATCAACCAAAATAACCCGCATTTGTTCAACTGCATGTTTAAACTCGACAAAATGGCGTGGAACAGGGAGTTCAAATTTTTTTTTTCTAATGATTGATTTGTGATTATTTAGACCCACTCTCACTTCTGTAGTGGTCTCTCCAAAGTATGTTTTATTACACGGACTTATCAAGATGTATATGACAGCAATGTACAGTTGTCACAATTCATACACGGAAAGCAGCCTGGTTTGAGAGAAGAAGCCAGATCGGGTTATGTCTTAGTAATATCTGCCCGTACCAATTGATCATACAGATTTTTAGGTCTACGGTAAGAGAGAAGAGGAGGTGTGGTAAGTTGATGAATATTGTCATGGAAATTTGATATGATGGGCCAATTTTTACGAATAGTTTTTGCAATCTACGGGGATCGGTAAGTATGTGTAGAAACAAACGGAATCCTGTCCAATCTATTTTTGTTTTTTCTAGATAGCTGTATAAGTTCTTCTTCTCTCAAACCAGGCTGCTTTCCGTGTATGAATTGTGACAACTGTACATTGCTACTTAAGGGTAATAACTTCACGCACCCAATTATATCACAAAAATTTCCGATTAAATACCACCTTACTTGCAGATCACAATATGTCATATACATCTTGATATGTTCGTGTAATAAAACATACTTTGGAGAGACCACTACAGAAGTGAGAGTGCATCTAAATAATCACAAATCAACCATTAGAACAAAAAAAATTGAACTCCCTGTTCCACGCCATTTTGTCGAGTTTAAACATGCAGTTGAACAAATGCGGGTTATTTTGGTTTAATATGTACCTACATTACGCCGGGGCAGTGACAGACGTAGATTACTTAAACAGAAGGAATTATGGTGGATTGATAGACTGAATAGTCTAAATCCCATTGGATTAAATATTGACTTTTCGGTAAAGCCGTTTCTATGACTCATTGTTTATATATCTCCCTTTTTGTGATTAGCATCTGAATGTCCTTAGTCCCTTCCGGTCAGGGAAGTCTTCATATATATATGTATATATATATATATATATGTGTAATTTTATTTTCTCATTATGATTTTTTACCCCATAGGACATTTATTATAAATCCTGCAAAATATTTGAAACTGATATTTTTTCCTTTCTCTATTTATTTGCAGCCACCATGATCCAGAGGGGGACCCGAATACGCCCATAAGTCTATGTTCTTCATTTTTTCCTTTTTTTTTTCGGAAGCAAGCAATGGAGTTATTTATTAATTTTATTTTTTTGTAATTTTTAACGACTGGACGGACGGAGACGCCACGGCCTTGGAAGACACTTCAGGGTTTGCATTTGATGGGCCTCTTGGCATAACTGGGCCGAATTGTATGAGGATATAAGCAGTGTCTTTTTGGCAAGCAAGGGACGTAAGGTTAGAGCCTTACAGTTTGACATGGGGGGAGAATGTGGATGTTACGCCGAGCGCTCCGGGTCCCCGCTCCTCCCCGGAGCGCTCGCTTCACTCTCCCCGCGGCAGCGCTCCGGTCACGTCCTCTGACCCGGGGCGCTGCGATTCCGCTGCCAGCCGGGATGCGATTTGCGATGCGGGTAGCGCCCGCTCGCGATGCGCACCCCGGCTCCCCTACCTGACTCGCTCTCCGTCTGTTCTGTCCCGGCGCGCGCGGCCCCGCTCCCTAGGGCGCGCGCGCGCCGGGTCTCTGCGATTTAAAGGGCCACTGCGCCGCTGATTGGCGCAGTGGTTCCAATTAGTGTGTTCACCTGTGCACTTCCCTATATCACCTCACTTCCCCTGCACTCCCTTGCCGGATCTTGTTGCCTTAGTGCCAGTGAAAGCGTTCCTTGTGTGTTCCTTGCCTGTGTTTCCAGACCTTCTGCCGTTGCCCCTGACTACGATCCTTGCTGCCTGCCCCGACCTTCTGCTACGTCCGACCTTGCTTTTGCCTACTCCCTTGTACCGCGCCTATCTTCAGCAGCCAGAGAGGTGAGCCGTTGCTAGTGGATACGACCTGGTCACTACCGCCGCAGCAAGACCATCCCGCTTTGCGGCGGGCTCTGGTGAAAACCAGTAGTGGCTTAGAACCGGTCCACTAGCACGGTCCACGCCAATCCCTCTCTGGCACAGAGGATCCACTACCTGCCAGCCGGCATCGTGACAGTAGATCCGGCCATGGATCCCGCTGAAGTTCCTCTGCCAGTTGTCGCTGACCTCACCACGGTGGTCGCCCAGCAGTCACAACAGATAGCGCAACAAGGCCAACAGCTGTCTCAACTGACCATTATGCTACAACAGTTACTACCACAGCTTCAGCAGTCATCTCCTCCGCCAGCTCCTGCACCTCCTCCGCAGCGAGTGGCCGCTCCTGGGATACGCTTATCCTTGCCGGATAAATTTGATGGGGACTCTAAGTTTTGCCGTGGCTTTCTTTCCCAATGTTCCCTGCATCTGGAGATGATGTCGGACCTGTTTCCCACTGAAAGGTCTAAGGTGGCTTTCGTAGTCAGCCTTCTGTCCGGAAAAGCCCTGTCATGGGCCACACCGCTCTGGGACCGCAATGACCCCGTCACTGCCTCTGTGCACTCCTTCTTCTCGGAAATCCGAAGTGTCTTTGAGGAACCTGCCCGAGCCTCTTCTGCTGAGACTGCCCTGTTGAACCTGGTCCAGGGTAATTCTTCCGTTGGCGAGTATGCCGTACAATTCCGTACTCTTGCTTCAGAATTGTCCTGGAATAATGAGGCCCTCTGCGCGACCTTCAAAAAAGGCCTATCCAGCAACATTAAAGATGTTCTGGCCGCACGAGAAATTCCTGCTAATCTACATGAACTTATTCACCTAGCCACTCGCATTGACATGCGTTTTTCCGAAAGGCGTCAGGAACTCCGCCAAGATATGGACTCTGTTCGCACGAGGCGTTTCTTCTCCTCGGCTCCTCTCTCCTCTGGTCCCCTGCAATCTGTTCCTGTGCCTCCCGCCGTGGAGGCTATGCAGGTCGACCGGTCTCGCCTGACACCTCAAGAGAGGACACGACGCCGTATGGAGAACCTCTGCCTGTACTGTGCTAGTACCGAACACTTCCTGAGAGATTGTCCTATCCGTCCTCCCCGCCTGGAAAGACGTACACTGACTCCGCACAAAGGTGAGACAGTCCTTGATGTCTACTCTGCTTCTCCACGTCTTACTGTGCCTGTGCGGATGTCTGCCTCTGCCTTCTCCTTCTCTACAGTGGCCTTCTTGGACTCTGGATCTGCAGGAAATTTTATTTTGGCCTCTCTCGTCAACAGGTTCAACATCCCGGTGACCAGTCTCGCCAGACCCCTCTACATCAATTGTGTAAATAATGAAAGATTGGACTGTACCATACGTTTCCGCACGGAGCCCCTTCTTATGAGCATCGGATCTCATCATGAGAGGATTGAACTTTTGGTCCTCCCCAATTGCACCTCGGAAATTCTCCTTGGACTTCCCTGGCTTCAACTTCATTCCCCTACCCTGGATTGGTCCACTGGGGAGATCAAGAGTTGGGGGTCCTCTTGTTCCAAGAACTGTCTAAAACCGGTTCCCAGTAACCCTTGCCGTAACTCTGTGGTTCCTCCAGTAACCGGTCTCCCTAAGGCCTATATGGACTTCGCGGATGTTTTCTGCAAAAAACAAGCTGAGACTCTACCTCCTCACAGGCCTTATGATTGCCCTATCGACCTCCTCCCGGGCACTACTCCACCCCGGGGCAGAATTTATCCTCTCTCTGCCCCAGAGACTCTTGCCATGTCCGAATACGTCCAGGAGAATCTAAAAAAGGGCTTTATCCGTAAATCCTCCTCTCCTGCCGGAGCCGGATTTTTCTTTGTGTCCAAAAAAGATGGCTCCCTACGTCCTTGCATTGACTACCGCGGTCTTAATAAAATCACGGTTAAGAACCGCTACCCCTTACCCCTCATCTCTGAACTCTTTGATCGCCTCCAAGGTGCCCACATCTTCACTAAATTGGACTTAAGAGGCGCCTATAACCTCATCCGCATCAGAGAGGGGGACGAGTGGAAAACGGCATTTAACACCAGAGATGGACACTTTGAGTATCTGGTCATGCCCTTTGGACTGTGCAACGCCCCTGCCGTCTTCCAAGACTTTGTCAATGAAATTTTTCGTGATCTGTTATACTCCTGTGTTGTTGTATATCTGGACGATATCCTAATTTTTTCTGCCAATCTAGAAGAACACCGCCAGCATGTCCGTATGGTTCTTCAGAGACTTCGTGACAACCAACTCTATGCCAAAATTGAGAAATGTCTGTTTGAATGCCAATCTCTTCCTTTTCTAGGATATTTGGTCTCTGGCCAGGGACTACAGATGGATCCAGACAAACTCTCTGCCGTCTTAGATTGGCCACGCCCCTCCGGACTCCGTGCTATCCAACGCTTTTTGGGGTTCGCCAATTATTACAGGCAATTTATTCCACATTTTTCTACCATTGTGGCTCCTATCGTGGCTTTAACCAAAAAAAATGCTGATCCCAAGTCCTGGCCTCCTCAAGCAGAAGACGCCTTTAAACGACTCAAGTCTGCCTTTTCTTCGGCTCCCGTCCTCTCCAGACCTGACCCTTCCAAACCCTTCCTATTGGAGGTTGATGCCTCCTCAGTGGGAGCTGGAGCTGTTCTTCTACAAAAAAATTCTTCCGGGCATGCTGTCACTTGTGGTTTTTTCTCTAGGACCTTCTCTCCAGCGGAGAGGAACTACTCCATCGGGGATCGAGAGCTTCTAGCCATTAAATTAGCACTTGAGGAATGGAGGCATCTGCTGGAGGGATCAAGTTCTCCTGTTATTATCTACACCGACCACAAGAACCTCTCCTACCTCCAGTCTGCCCAACGGCTGAATCCTCGCCAGGCCCGGTGGTCTCTGTTCTTTGCCCGATTTAATTTTGAGATTCACTTTCGTCCTGCCGATAAGAACATTAGGGCCGATGCTCTCTCTCGTTCCTCGGATGCCTCAGAAGTTGAACTCTCTCCGCAACACATCATTCCACCTGACTGCCTGATCTCCACTTCTCCTGCCTCCATCAGGCAGACTCCTCCAGGAAAGACCTTTGTTTCTCCTCGCCAACGCCTCGGAATCCTCAAATGGGGTCACTCCTCCCATCTCGCAGGTCATGCGGGTATCAAGAAATCTGTGCAACTCATCTCCCGCTTCTATTGGTGGCCGACTCTGGAGACGGATGTTGTGGACTTTGTGCGAGCCTGCACTATCTGTGCCCGGGATAAGACTCCTCGCCAGAAGCCCGCTGGTTTTCTTCATCCTCTGCCTGTCCCCGAACAGCCTTGGTCTCTGATTGGTATGGATTTTATTACTGATTTACCCCCTTCCCGTGGCAACACTGTTATTTGGGTGGTCGTTGATCGATTCTCCAAAATGGCACATTTCATCCCTCTTCCTGGTCTTCCTTCTGCGCCTCAGTTGGCTAAACAATTTTTTGTACACATTTTTCGTCTTCACGGGTTGCCTACGCAGATTGTCTCGGATAGAGGCGTCCAATTCGTGTCTAAATTCTGGAGGGCTCTCTGTAAACAACTCAAGATTAAATTAAATTTTTCTTCTGCATATCATCCCCAGTCCAATGGACAAGTAGAAAGGATTAACCAGATCTTGGGTGATTATTTGCGACATTTTGTTTCCTCCCGCCAGGATGACTGGGCAGATCTCCTCCCATGGGCCGAATTCTCGTATAACTTCAGGGTCTCTGAGTCTTCCTCCAAATCCCCATTTTTCGTGGTGTACGGCCGTCACCCTCTTCCCCCCCTCCCTACTCCCTTGCCCTCTGGTCTGCCCGCTGTGGATGAAATTTCTCGTGACCTTTCCATCATATGGAGAGAGACCCAAAAATCTCTCTTACAGGCTTCATCACGCATGAAGAAGTTCGCGGATAAGAAAAGAAGAGCCCCCCCCGTTTTTTCCCCTGGAGACAAGGTATGGCTCTCCGCTAAATATGTCCGCTTCCGTGTCCCTAGCTACAAGTTGGGACCACGCTATCTTGGTCCTTTCAAAATTTTGTGTCAAATTAATCCTGTCTCTTATAAACTTCTTCTTCCTCCCTCTCTTCGTATCCCTAATGCCTTTCACGTCTCTCTTCTCAAACCACTCATCCTCAACCGTTTTTCTCCCAAATCTGTTCCTCCCACTCCTGTTTCCGGCTCCTCGGACATCTTCTCGGTCAAAGAAATTTTAGCTGCCAAAAAGGTCAGAGGGAAGAAATTTTTTTTAGTGGACTGGGAGGGTTGTGGTCCTGAAGAGAGATCCTGGGAACCTGAGGACAACATCCTAGACAAAAGTCTGCTCCTCAGGTTCTCAGGCTCTAAGAAGAGGGGGAGACCCAAGGGGGGGGGTACTGTTACGCCGAGCGCTCCGGGTCCCCGCTCCTCCCCGGAGCGCTCGCTTCACTCTCCCCGCGGCAGCGCTCCGGTCACGTCCTCTGACCCGGGGCGCTGCGATTCCGCTGCCAGCCGGGATGCGATTCGCGATGCGGGTAGCGCCCGCTCGCGATGCGCACCCCGGCTCCCCTACCTGACTCGCTCTCCGTCTGTTCTGTCCCGGCGCGCGCGGCCCCGCTCCCTAGGGCGCGCGCGCGCCGGGTCTCTGCGATTTAAAGGGCCACTGCGCCGCTGATTGGCGCAGTGGTTCCAATTAGTGTGTTCACCTGTGCACTTCCCTATATCACCTCACTTCCCCTGCACTCCCTTGCCGGATCTTGTTGCCTTAGTGCCAGTGAAAGCGTTCCTTGTGTGTTCCTTGCCTGTGTTTCCAGACCTTCTGCCGTTGCCCCTGACTACGATCCTTGCTGCCTGCCCCGACCTTCTGCTACGTCCGACCTTGCTTTTGCCTACTCCCTTGTACCGCGCCTATCTTCAGCAGCCAGAGAGGTGAGCCGTTGCTAGTGGATACGACCTGGTCACTACCGCCGCAGCAAGACCATCCCGCTTTGCGGCGGGCTCTGGTGAAAACCAGTAGTGGCTTAGAACCGGTCCACTAGCACGGTCCACGCCAATCCCTCTCTGGCACAGAGGATCCACTACCTGCCAGCCGGCATCGTGACAGTGGACAGGAATACACGTATATGTGGTCCTTGTCGCCACATACCCCCGTTCTTGTCTAACCATGGAAAGTAGATGGCTGTTAGCTGTCTGTGGACTGTTATAACAGGCCAATACCTATTGATCCCGTTAAGCCATATATAGAACACTATACAATTATCCTCTCTGTCATACCCAGATATGTGGCCAGGCTCTTGGCATTGCTTCCCTATTCTTTTCCATTATCCAAGATGTCGGACATTGGCCTTACATATATAACACGCAAGCGCGCACTTGGAATTGCCTTGCCCACAACTAGTATGGCCGCCCGACGTCTCGGAACAGCATGCGCTGCGGTCTCCAAGCCAGATGACGTGATCTCCGCTGTACAGCCGAAGCAACTTCCGTTACGCATTGTTTCCGGACATGCGTAGATCTACTGTTTACAAGCCGTGAACGGAATACCATACTTTGGACGCGGGCCCTCCCCGGATTGGTGGTTTTAACTGACATCATACAGATGGACAGGTCAGATGTCAAGCGTTATGTTTGTTATATTATTATTTCTGGCGATCGGAAGTCAGGACTTATAATATGGACATTGTGATATATTTTATTTCATTTATGTTGATTGATTGCACTATATACACTGTATTTGTCACAGGAATTATATGATCTGTATTGTTTATATTCACGCCCCTTGTTAGAGAGGTTGACACCCACATTAGGTCAGAGGGTAACACCCCGTTATGTCGTCATCTATTGGTGACCCTATATAACACTTGTCTATATGATGAATCACTATGCTTGATAAAGACCTTATTGTTAGGTCGAAACGTTGCATCACCTGTATGTTCTGGGACCAATAAACTCACTCATTTTTGGACACCAGCCGGAGTGCCGTCTTCCTATGTGTTTGTATTGGGTCTTCTACCTTAGACCTATGGTATTGATGGAGATATTTTGTAATGGATGGTCTGTGTCTCTGCAGCACCAGTACAGAAGCATCATCACTATTGCCATTGAGGATCACAGGAGATGCCAGTGGGAAGACCTTCGCCACGATAGATGTCAAAGTACAGGAAGAGAGATTTGATGTTTATTAAAGAACTAACAACATGCTCATGACAGACCAAGAAGAATGCAACCTAGAGTCGGAACAAACAAAGGGAACTTCAAAAGAATAGATTTGATAATGTCATACAGAAACCTCATTGGAGGATCTGGGCTCAGGTAGAACTTTATTATTGAGGATTTTTCTGAACCCTAGAGACCATTATGGACCTGAATATAGTTTATTATGGACTCAAATACTTACCAGATATTGAAGACTATTATCGAAGAAGGATACCTTCATACAGGGGGAATGTCGAACCTCCCTAGTGATCATGTGGCACAATGTCACACAGAATCTTCATTGGAGGACCTGGGCTCAGGTTGAACTTTATCCTTGAGGACCTTTTTTGAACCCTAAAGCTCAATAAGGACCTGAATACAGTTAATTAAGGCAACTTCAGAGTTGGAGAGTAATATTATTCTCAGAGGTACTAGTAAATGTTTTATATCACTAAGCACTTTACCAGACATTAGGATCAAAAAGAAGCAGGAATGGATAATGCACCATATTTTATTATATGTTATCTATTTATGAACAAACTAATAAATTATGTCAAGCATATCTTTTTGTGGGAGGAGGTGTGTCTGGCAGGTTGAGCTCACTTAAATTAGAAGACTATTGAATCTTATACGCCTCCATTGGCGGTTACTATGGTAGGGGTCACGGTTGATACTCCTAATATTGGGCGCATTGTTTGGCAGCTCTAATTTGCCATCTTTTAATATAGATATGGAGACAATAGGTAGATGGGACATTTTGTCTCACCTTGAAGATACCGTTCACAGACATGATGGTACCTCAGGGGATTGGGCAGACAGGAATTGGGTAGATAGGATTTGGAATATGGGGATATAATCATGATCCCAATTTTCCTATTGGGAGCAGTAAGTCACCTACTTCTATAAGGTATTGTATATTTTATCTTATTCTCCTCTTTTCTAGATTTAGTGGGACGTTTGTTACTATTATCTATCACAAGTAGTATGTGTCTATGTTGGGGGTTTCTTATTTAGGATCAACTATTGGGAGGTATGCATTACATAGTTCCTTCCACTTTATTATAGTGGATAAGGTCTGTTTGGCACTAGATAATTTATATATTTTATGTCACTTAAGGGTATTTATTCTTTCTTTTATCACATATTTCACTCTTTTATAAATATTGTAAGGAACCGTCCTCGGGGATTCACTCTGGGATCGTCCTGGACTACGCCACAGGATGCGTTTCTTCTCAATAAACCAGCAAACAAACGTTTATAATGCAAATCTGGCACCTTGCCAGTTTTATTAGACAGGTTGCAGGGAAAAAAAATAAACAAAAAGCAGGAACAAAACAAAATCCTAGACCGTCTGGTCACTGACTAAACAGATCAGGTTGTCCTGACTAACAACCGCTGAGCTTCCCTCAGCCGGTTAAACATATGTCCCCTGCAACCTTCTACTCACAATTCATGTCACTATTTGAGCCACTCATAGCTCGGGCTGTGTACTCCTCAGCAGGCTCTGTCTCTTCCCTACAGCCCACTTGCTGTCTCCTAGGAAGAGCCCAGATTATACTGACTCTCCATTTTATATATACACCTCCCTTCCCTCCTGCCTCATTAATTAAGAAGCAGGTGAGATTCTCCAGGGTTAGCCAAGTAAATACACCCTTTCCTTGCCACCTCATCACAATATATATACATATATATATATATATATATATATATATATACTCATATAGAGGGATCTATACATCCACAGAGGAAGCTTTTGACTTCATATCCTGTCGTCATATATTGTTGTGATATCCCAACCCTATATCTCGACCTCCTATCCCGACCTCCTATCCCGACCTCCTTTCCCGTCCTCCTATCCCGTTCTCCTGTACCGTCCTCCTATCTCAACCTCCTATCTCGACCTCCTATCCCGACCTCCTTTCCCGTCCTCATATCTCGACCTCCTATCCCGACCTACTATACCGACCTACTATCCCATCCTCATATCCCGTCCTCTTATCCCGACCTCCTATCCTGACCTCCTATCCCGTCCTCCTATCCCGTCCTCCTATCTCAACCCCCTATCCCGACCTCCTATCCTGACCTCCTATCCTGACCTCCTATCTCAACCATCCCATCCTCCTATCCCGTCCTCCTATCTCGAACTCCTATCCCGTCCTCATATCGCGACCTCACATCCCGACCTCCTAACTCGACCTCCTATCCCGACCATCCCGTCCTCCTATCTTGACCTCCTATCCAGAACTCCCATCCCGTCCTCATATCCCGACCTGTAATATGTGTCCCAGGTATTGAAATATCTCCAGCCATACAGAAGTTATGTGAGAACATAAATTTCCCATTGATTTGCATGGAACTTTAAACGAAAACCCTGACCCTCACAAATGGGGGTAGTTAAGGGTTAAATTAACTGTCCTATATTTTAAGTGGACATATAATTAACATGTGACCAAGTATTATCAAAATATATCCAGCCGTTTGGAAGTTATGCAGTAACATATATTTCTCATATAACATGTGTGCCAAGTTTCATCTTAATATCTTTAGCCGTTTGGACGTGATGCTGGAACATACATACATACACACATACAAACATACACACATTGAGTTTTATATATATAGATATACTAGCTGAGTACCCGGCGTTGCCCGGTTTTTCCTTCCTCATCCTTGTTGGAGAGGAAAATCAACATAGGAGGAAGCTTTTGACTTCAAATACTATCCCCATATATTGTTGTCATATCCCAACCCCATATCCGTCCTCATACCCCGACCTCCTATCCAAACCTCCTATCCAGTCCTCCTATCCCGTCCTCCAATCCCGTCCTCCTAACCCGTCCTCCTTACCCGTCCTCCTATCTCGACCTCCTATCCAGGTTCTCCTATCCCATCCTCCTCTCCCGACCTCCTATCCCGTCCTCGTATCTCGACCTCCTATCCTGTCTTCCTATACCATCCTCTTATCTCGACCTCCTATCCCATCCTCCTATCTCAACCCCCTATCCTGACCTCCTATCTCGACCATCCCGTCCTCCTATCCCGTCCTCCTATCTCCAGATCCTATCCCGTCCTCATATCCCGACGTCATATCTCGACCTCCTAACTCAACCTCCTATCCCGACCATCCCGTCCTCCTATCTTGACCTCCTATCCCGACCTCCCATCCTATCCTCATATCCGGACCTGTAATATGTGTACTAGGTATTGAAATATCTCCAGCCGTACAGAAGTTATGTGAGAACATACATTTCCCATTGATTTGCATGGGACTTTAAACAAAAACCCCGACCCTCACAAATGGGGGTAGTTAAGGGTTAAATTAACTACCCTATATTTTAAGTGGACATATAAGTAACATGTGACCAAGTATTAAATATCTCCAGCCGTTTGGAAGTTATGCAGTAACATATACTTCCCATTGACTTGTATGGGACTTTAAACATAAACCCCACCCCTGGCAAATGGGGGTGAGTAAGGGTTAAATAACCTATCCTATGTTTGTTGTTGACATATAAGTAACATGTGTGCCAAGTTTCATGTTAATATCTTTGGCTGTTTGGACGTGATGCTGGAACATACACACATACATACATACATACACTACTAGCTGAGTACCCGGCGTTGCCCGGTTTTTCCTTCCTAATCCCTGTTGGGGAGGAAAATAAACAAAGGAGGAAGGTTTTGACTTCATATCCAGTCCTCATATATTCTTGTCATATCCCAACCCCATATTCCAACCTCCTATCCTGACCTTCTATCCCGTCCTCCTATCTCGACCTCCTATCCCGACCTCCTATACCATCCTCCTATCCCATCCTCCTATCCTGACCTCCTATCCCATCCTCCAATCTCGAGCTCCTATGCCAACCTCCTATCCCGACTTCCTATCCTGACCTCCTTTCCCATCCTCATATCTCGACCTCCTATCTCGTCCTCCTATCCTATCCTCCTATCCCGTCCTCCAATGTCGAGCTCCAATCTCGACCTCCTATTCCATCCTCCTATCCCGACCTCCTATCCCGACCTCCTTTCCTATCCTCCTTTCCCGTCCTCATATCACGACCTCCTATCTCGACCCCCTATCTTGACCTCCTATCCCATCCTCCTATCTTTTCCTCCTATCCCGACCTCCTATACCGTCCTCCTATCCCAACCTCCTTTCCCATCCTCCAATCACGACCTCCTATCCCGACCTGCTATACCGACCTCATATCTCGTCCTCATATCCCGTCTTCATATCCCGTCTGTCACGATTCGGCTTCCAGGTAGTGGATCCTCTGTGTCAGCGAGGGAATGGCGTGGACCGTGCTAGTGGACCGGTTCTAAGAGGCTACTGGTGTTCACCAGAGCCCGCCGCAATGCGGGACGGTCTTGCTGCGGCAGTAGCAACCAGGTCGTATCCACTAGCAACGGCTCAACCTCGCTGACTGCTGAGAAGGCGTGGGACAGAAGGACTAGGCAGAGGCAAGGTCAGACGTAGCAGAAGGTCGGGGCAGGCGGCAAGGTTCGTAGTCGAGATGGATAGCAGAAGTTCAGGTAACACAGGCTTTGGACACACTAAACGCTTTCACTGGCACAAGGCAACAAGATCCGGCAGGGGAGTGCAGGGGCAGTGATCAGATATAGTCTGGGAGCAGGTGGGAGCCAATTAAGCTAATTGGGCCAGGCACCAATCATTGGTGCACTGGCCCTTTAAGTCTCAGAGAGCTGGCGCGCGCGCGCCCTAGAGAGCGGAGCCGCGCGCGCCAGCACATGACAGCAGGGGACCGGGACGGGTAAGTGACCTGGGATGCGATTCGCGAGCGGGCGCGTCCCGCTGTGCGAATCGCATCCCCGACGGCCATGACAGTGCAGCGCTCCCGGTCAGCGGGACCGACCGGGGCGCTGCGGGGAGAGAGACGCCGTGAGCGCTCCGGGGAGGAGCGGGGACCCGGAGCGCTAGGCGTAACAGTACCCCCCCCGTAGGTCTCCCCTTTTCTTTGTCCGGTAACTGCCTCCCCTGGGATGAGGACACCGGGAAAGAATGGAGGGTTTCCTCAACGGCAGGCAGCACAGCAGGAGTGGGAATGGGGAGGGAGGGCAGAGGGCGAAGCCTGGCACGGGGCAGTGTGACACCAGGACGGGGGCCATGAGGAGGCACTGAGGCTTGCCAGACGGGACTGGGAGGGGGGGGAGAGGCACTTCCTATGGCAGGCAGAGTCCCAGTTCTTGATCTCCCGGGTGGTCCAATCAAGGGTGGGAGAATGAAGCCGGAGCCATGGCAGACCGAGGAGGACCTCAGAGGTACAGTTGGGAAGGACGAATAACTCAATCCTTTCGTGGTGGGGTCCAATAGACATCAGGAGGGGTTCTGTGCGGTAACGCACGGTGCAATCCAATCTGACTCCGTTGACCGCGGAAATGTAGAGCGGCTTGACGAGACGGGTCACCGGGATGCTGAATTTATTCACAAACGACTCCAAAATAAAATTCCCAGAGGCACCAGAGTCCAAGCAGGCCACGGCTGAGAGGGAGGAGTTGGCTGAAGGAGAAATCCGCACGGGCACCGTGAGAAGGTGGAGAAGCAGACTTAGAACCAAGAGACGCCACACCCACGTGAGCTGGGTGCGTGCGTGCGTTTCCCAGACGTGGAGGACGGATAGGGCAATCCACCAAGAAATGCTCGGTACTGGCACAGTACAGACAGAGATTTTCTTCCCTACGGCGATTCCTCTCTTCCTGGGTCAGGCGAGACCGATCCACTTGCATGGCCTCCTCGGCGGGAGGCCCAGGCGTAGACTGCAAAGGATGCTGTGGGAGAGGTGCCCAGAGATCTAAGTCTTTTTCCTGGCGGAGCTCTTGGTGTCGCTCAGAAAAACGCATGTCAATGCGGGTAACCAAATGGATGAGTTCTTGCAGGTTGGCAGGAATCTCTCGTGCGGCCAGCACATCCTTGATGCGACTGGATAGGCCTTTTTTAAAGGTCGCGCAGAGAGCCTCGTTATTCCATGATAACTCGGAAGCAAGAGTACGAAATAGGATGGTGTACTCGCCCACTGAAGAATTACCCTGGACCAGGTTCAACAGGGCAGTCTCGGCAGAAGAAGCTCGGGCTGGCTCCTCGAAGACACTCCGGACTTCAGTGAAGAAGGACTGGACTGTGGCTGTGGCAGGATCATTGCGGTCCCAGAGCGGTGTGGCCCAAGACAAGGCCTTTCCTGAAAGAAGGCTTACTACGAACGCCACCTTAGACCGTTCTGTAGGAAACAAGTCCGACAACATCTCCATATGCAGGGAACACTGAGACAAAAATCCACGGCAGAGTTTAGAGTCCCCATCAAATTTGTCCGGCAGGGACAGGCGGAGGCTAGGAGCGGCCACTCGCTGCGGAGGAGGTGCAGGAGCTGGCGGAGGAGATGGTTGCTGCTGTAGCAGAGGCAGAAGTTGCTGTAACATGGCGGTCAACTGCGACAGCTGCTGTCCTTGTTGGGCAATCTGCTGCGATTGCTGAGCGACCACCGTGGGAAGGTCAGCGAGACTTGGCAGCGGCACCTCAGCGGGATCCATGGCCGGATCTACTGTCACGATTCGGCTTCCAGGTAGTGGATCCTCTGTGTCAGCGAGGGAATGGCGTGGACCGTGCTAGTGGACCGGTTCTAAGAGGCTACTGGTGTTCACCAGAGCCCGCCGCAAAGCGGGATGGTCTTGCTGCGGCAGTAGCAACCAGGTCGTATCCACTAGCAACGGCTCAACCTCGCTGACTGCTGAGAAGGCGTGGGACAGAAGGACTAGGCAGAGGCAAGGTCAGACGTAGCAGAAGGTCGGGGCAGGCGGCAAGGTTCGTAGTCAAGATGGATAGCAGAAGTTCAGGTAACACAGGCTTTGGACACACTAAACGCTTTCACTGGCACAAGGCAACAAGATCCGGCAGGGGAGTGCAGGGGCAGTGATCAGATATAGTCTGGGAGCAGGTGGGAGCCAATTAAGCTAATTGGGCCAGGCACCAATCATTGGTGCACTGGCCCTTTAAGTCTCAGAGAGCTGGCGCGCGCGCGCCCTAGAGAGCGGAGCCGCGCGCGCCAGCACATGACAGCAGGGGACCGAGACGGGTAAGTGACCTGGGATGCGATTCGCGAGCGGGCGCGTCCCGCTGTGCGAATCGCATCCCCGACGGCCATGACAGTGCAGCGCTCCCGGTCAGCGGGACCGACCGGGGCGCTGCGGGGAGAGAGACGCCGTGAGCGCTCCGGGGAGGAGCGGGGACCCGGAGCGCTAGGCGTAACACCGTCCTTCTATCCCGACCTCCTATCTCGACCTCCTACCCCAACCTCCTATCTCGACCTCCTATCCCGACCTCCCATCCCGTCCTCATATCCCGACCCACAATATGTGTACCAGGTATTGAAATATCTTCAAACGTTTGCATGGGACTTGAAACAAAAACCCTGACCCTCACAAATGGGGGTAGTTAAGGGTTAAATTAACTGTCCTATATTTTAAGTGGACATATAAGTAACATGTGACCAAGTATTATCGAAATATCTCCAGCTGCTTGGAAGTTATGCAGTAATATATATTTCCATTGTATGGGACTTTAAACATAAACCCCGCCTCTGGCATATGGGGGTGAGTAAGGGTTAAATCACCTGTCCTATGTTTGTTGTTGACATATAAGTAACATGTGTGCCAAGTTTCATGTTAATATCTTCAGCCCTTTGGAAGTTTTGTGGAACATACACACACACGTTGAGTGTTATTTATATATATATATATATATATATATATATATATATATATATATATATATCTATATCTATATATATATATATATATATCTATATATATATATATATATATATATATATATATATACATATATATATATTTATTTTTTTATATATTTTTTTTCATTTTTTATTGTTTATTTTTTATATTTTTTTTATATATTTTTTATATATATTTCTTTATAAACAAATTTTCTTTTCTTCTCCATATATATTTTTTATAATCAACCTTTTTTTCCATTTTCATTTTTTATACCTTATTTCACATTTCCTATCTTTGACTTTAATATTCTTGATCTTTAATATTCTCTCCATATTTGCATACACCCTATACTGAGCTTCAATAGGTTATTCTCCATCTGCCCATGTCATATTCATATATAAGAGTAATAACTTTTTTCTGGTATGAACTGATGTTTAATCCCCCATAATATACTATATTACATCAATCAAAGTCCCATTTCCTCTTTCTTTTCCTTTCATCCGTATACATACATTTATATACATGCCGTATATCTTTTATCCAATCAATATATTTGGCTGAAATGTATGTGTATGGATTGGTTGCTATTGGTTGTTATTACAATGTAGGGGTGTGGGAATGAATGAGATGCTGTGATGGCCTACGCATGCGCAATGACTATGGTAATAATGTTTACCGTTATGACTTTGGGCGCATGCGTGGAAACACTCTCGCTAGTAACAACAGGATGCATTGTTTGCGTCCGTGATGGTCACCTTCTCGCAAGAAGAATTGAGTATACATCACGTGATCGGGACTTCAGTCCCATACACTAAATATGTTCCATATCGTGTGCCTCTGCTCATGCGTCGTGACACACACTCTTTCATCTGTGACTATTGCAAACCGTATTATCAAGGTGCGCATGCGCGGTCTTTGGAGTCATCTCGCAATATTCTTATACAGGTGACACATGACCGGGACCTTGCGATCCCGTATCACGTGACACCCCCAAGGCCAGAAGGCATCCGGACCGAAATTTATCGCATGATGCACGTTGCTTGACATTATGAGGTGTGAAGTGGGCTCACTTGCCAGGTATCACCTCAATTAGTATGTATATATATATGTATATATATACTGGATGTGGGGACAACTGTAGCACAACACTCCTGAGGAAGTCGCTTAGCGACGGAATGCGTGGGGCTCTGGCGTGATCCTGTCCCTGCCTATCGGATGTCCATCTGTGTCTCTCACCTAAGTATTATTCAGACTCCCCTATATTCTTATACAGTGGGGATCAAAAGTTTGGGCACCCCAGGAAAAAATTTGTATAAAGAAGCCAAGGAGACTTCCGGTTCCGGCGCCATATGGTGAGGACGCAACTCACGAGAGCTCCGCATCTCGCCCCACTTCTCACTCTGAAACCGGCACTAAAGCCCTTTAACGGGATCCTGTTCCCTACCCCAGATCGGTGGTATCTTTATGGAGAGGTACCTCCTCAGGATGGGGAGCCGACAAAAGATTAAGGGCCAGCACAAGACCCCGAAGCGTGGTGAGGGACCTGGCAACACGGCGGACTCCCCCTGCTCCAGCCGCGTGACCTCTCATACACGCTCTGAAGGTGCGCATTCAGACGGGGGAGATGAGAAGGATCTGCTTCAAATAGACTATGCCAGGCTGGCGGTGGAGGTGGCCAAGCATTTATCTACTAACCTCCAGGGCAGTGTGGCGTCCTCCGTGCAAGCCTCCCTGCAATCGCTGCAAACAGAGGTGCAAGTGCATGCCGGCCCGTATAGAGGAAATGGAGATCCGGGTGGCGCAGACGGAAGGGGCGACCGACAAGCTGAATTCGCGCTCTGACCTACTGTAAAGGGAGAACAAACGTCTGTGGGAGAAGGTTGAGGACCTCGAGAATAGGTCCCGCAGGAACAACCTGCGTATTGTCGGCATACCGGAATCTGTGCCTGCGCGGGATCTGCGCCACATCTGCGAGACGGTGATTCCCCAGCAGCTGAACCTACCCCATAGGTGCAGAATCGAGCGGGCGCATAGGCTCGGACTGGATCTTCGCACCCCTCCTGAACCGGGTATGGCTCCGGGCTGCAACATAAGTCTAGGCCCCGTCAAGTGATCGTGCGGTACTTGGATTTTACTGACAAGACTGATATATTGAATGCCTTCCGCCGCAAGAGAGACGGCTTACATCTGGACAATCACAGGCTGTTCGGGGACTATTCCGCAGACGTTGCACGTAGGAGGAAATTGTTTGCTCCCATATGTTACCGTTTGTTCCAGAAGAACGTTCGCTTTGCCCTGATATACACTGCAACTTTGAAGATTTACCACCCTGATGGATCCGTGGACACTTACCTGTCGGCCGAGGAAGCGACATCGGGACTAGCTGGCCTGCTGAGCCTCTCTGTGGTGTCACAGCGCTCCCCTCCAGGCATGGGGAGGGGGGGACACAGCTCTTCTCCTCCACGCCTGAATGCCTCTGCCGAGACTTATGTGCCTCCCCCGTCGCATCGGGAGCTTAATGACTGGTCTTAAGAGACGCCGGATGACTTGGACTGCAAGGCCACTTTCGGACGACCTCCTGACGATTGGCGGAGGTTACTACGAGACTGTGATGTATCCTTCTATTAGGTGGCGATGGAAGCCCGCAAATTTAAAGAATTAAAAAAATTCAATGTTAATGTGATACAGTTTCTAGTTTAGGGTTGGCCCTACTTAGTAAAGGGGCATACTTTCCTTCAGTTCAGTAAGCACTATGGAAGGGGATAGTTCTTTGGGGGGGGGAGGGTTTTAGAGGGCAGGGGGTAGGCGTAGTGGGGAAGGGGGGGTAGAGGTAGGGGTGGGGGAGGGGGGATAGGAATAGCGGGGAAGGGAGGATAGGGGGGTGGGGCGTAGGGGGTGGAGATTAACGTTACTGGAAGGGGACACACAAAAAAAAAATATTTTTGCTACTGACTCTATCTGGAGCGCCTCTCACTGAACGGTTATCTTGACGTTTTTATCTTAGTAGGTGGGGTCTGATTACTCCATGTTGGCTCTCCGTAGGTTTATGTCCTGATGTCAATGCTATATCGGCTATGTGGTTCACCGGGGGTAATTTTAGGGGCGAGGGGGCGGAGCGGAAGTGGATTGAGGTTGTCAGACATGGAAAAAAGTGAAGTCGAGGGAGCTATGGTGGGTTCCACTATGGTGGGGACCTCTTGCTCGGGGGAGTCAGAGGGTGGGGGGGGGGAGTTGGGATGGGGGGGGGCGGGAGGAGGCCAGGGTGTGAGACATGTGTGGAGTTCTGTTTTTACTGGTACGTGGGGAGTTTTTGTAACTGCAGGTATATTACTTTGTTACTTATTGACAGAGACATTTACATCTTTCTTAGCATGGTTTAACTGTAATGCAATTGGTTTCATGGAATGTTAAAGGTTTGAGGTCACCGCACAAGCGAAACATGGTTCTGAGACACTTGAAACGCTTTTCTCCTGATGTAGCGCTTTTACAGGAGACACACCTGACTGACCAAGACTATGTAAGGACGCGTAAAAGTTGGGTGGGGGAGGTGGTAGGTTCACCGTCCAAGGGAGGGAAGGCCGGGGTTCTTATTCTTTTCCATAGGAAGTTCACCTACCAATTGATCTCACACTCTGAGGACGATGAGGGCAGGCTCGGCAGGGCGCATGTCAGAACTCCCTCTGGAGACTTGGACATTTTTAACGTTTATGGACCGAATGAGGGTCAGGCTCGTTTTTACGACTTTGTGGTAGCTCAGGTACAACAAAGCTTAGTGACCGACAGGATAGAGGCGGGAGACTTTAATTTAGTAATGGATGATCTGGAGGATGGGAGATGCACGACTCCCGTGGGGTCCTCGCAGCGGGCGAGACAGTCGGAGTCACTCCAACCCTGGGCGACTACTCTGGGATTCCTGTACTCGTGGAGGTTACTGCACCCTGACTCGAGAGAGTATTCTCATTTTTCCCACGCGCACAACTCGTGGTCCAGGATTGATTACATATTCACGTCATCGTCCCTGGCCTCGAGGATTGCGCACCACTCCATAGAGGACCTGGTTATTTCGGACCACTCCCTTCTAGTGTTCACATGTAAGGACTTGGGGCAAGGATTACCTGTGGTACTTCCAGAGGGGACTAGCTAGAGATGACCGGTTTGTCGACTTACTTAAGGGTTGGTGGCAGGAATATGTTACAGATAATAGTACACCCGGGATTGGCCCACAGACGTTCTGGGAGGGTGCTAAGGCAGTGTTGCGTGGCAGGATTCTGTCCTATGTTTATTCTACGAGGAAGCGGCTGGCGGGCCAACTCCGGGGGGGGAGCAACTGGGGAGGGAGTATACGCAGTTACTACAGCACTCGACTGCTCATAATAAGCAAAGGTGGGGTTTGGCGAGGGAGGAATATGAGGGCTATCTGGAAGGTAAGGAAAATATCAACAGGTCGTATCTTGATGCTCAATTATTCAGGTACGGGAACAAGCCTGGCAAGTTGCTGGCATGATTTGCTAAGTGTCCCCTTAAACAGTCTCATATAGTGTCATTGAAAGATGCCAGTGGGAGGACCCATTCTAATCCAGAGTCGGTAGTTAAAGTTCTGGCAGACTACTTCGAGGCCCTCTATGGGACTGTTTCACAAGGGGAGACACAAGTAAGGGATTGGATTGGTGAGGCACACCTTCCGTCCCACACCCCAGAGGACTTGGAGATGCTCAATACGCCTGTCTCTAGCGAGGATGTTAGCCCTATGCATCAAGAACCTCCCATCAGAGAAGGCACCTGGCCCGGATGGGTTTCGGCCGATTTTTATAAACTTTTAGTCACTGAGATTTCTCCCTCCCTGCTGGAACTGTTCAATGCATACCTTGATGGTCTCCCTATGTCGCAGGACATGAACACTGCACACATAAAGGTATTACCCAAGCCAGGGAAAGATACCCGGACGCCAGACGGATATAGGCCTATTTCTTTAATTAATATAGACTTAAAAATGATGTCCAAGATCATGGCGTATCGACTGGCAACTATCCTCCCGAGACTGATAGCCCCTGCCCAATTGGGTTTTGTAAGGGGGCGAGCGGCAGTGGCCAATCTCAGGAAGGTTATTGCGGTTCTGGATGATATTCACATCCGTCCCGAGGCGCATCCCTCTCCGGCCATCCTATCGCATGATTCCACTAAGGCATTTGATAGTGTGCAATGGGCGTGGTTATGGAGGGTGATGGGAGCGATGGGTTTCAGTGGATCGTTTCTCACTTACTTACTTTCGTTATATTCTAACCCATGTGCCAGAATATCCATCTCGGGCTTCTTGTCCCCTAGATTTATCCTGAAGAGGGGGACCAGGCAGGGTTGCCCACTTTCGCCTCTCCTGTTTAATATTGCATTGGAACCCTTAGCGAGGGTCCTGGCTTGCTCGTCGTTGGCGTCTGGAATACGGGTCGGGACAACAATACTTACAACGGATCTTTTTGCCGATGATAATCTGTTGTTCCTGGCGCGGCCGATGAGGGACCTGGAAGGGATTTTTGCAGCTGTTGCAGATTTTGGCAGGGAATCGGGATTCTCGGTGAACCAATCCAAAAGTGTGCTGCTTGACCTCAAGGGGACGACCGGATCGAATGCGGACTTTTGTACCAATTCTCCGGTGAGCATCTCGTACTCGAGCGTCACGTACTTGGGGGTTTGTGTGGGTTGTACCCCGGACTCTCTTTACCAGCTAAATTACCCTCCCCTGATAGACAAAATAGTCAGGGAACTTGACAGGTGGAATTCACTCCCTCTTCCCTTCATGGAAAGATGCGATTTGATAAAGATGATGAGTTTCTCGAAAATGGTGTATCCGATGCAGACTATCCCGGTGTTGCTGAAGCACTCAGATGTGAATAGACTGAACTCTGCATTCACCAAATTTATTTGGTCTCATAAGCGACCAAGAATTTCTTTACAAAAGCTTATGCTGTCAAGGGAATTGGGAGGCCTGAATTTCCCGGACGTACGCCACTATAATTTAGCTTGCCTCCTCTGGCACAGGCTTGACTGGGTTAAGGGGACATCATTCTATTCAGTTACCACATTAGAATCTGGGATGGTTTGGCCGTGGACCTTGTCCTCCTTGCTACACACCAGGTACGCTGCTTTACCTCGGGAGGTTTAGAATAGTTTGTTGTTGCGGGATACCATTGCAGCGTGGAAAGCGGGGAGAAAGGCAATGCAATTACCCTTTCTGATTAGCAAGTCGATGCCACTCTGGTCACACCCTGAATTTCCCCAGGGAAGAGGTAATAGACTGTTTGGTAGATGTAGGGAGGCGGGGGTGGAGAAGGTGCAACATCTTTTACACTCTCGAAAACCTAGATACTTGACTTTATTGGAATTGGGGGAGGCTTATGGGATAGCCTCGACCCACTTCCTTCAATATGGTCAACTGATGGCATTCCTGCGGCCCAGGCTGATGGATGTTTCAGTCATCCAGAGGCATACATCCTTTGATAGTCTCATGTCCACTGCTGATAATACTCACTCTCTATCGTATCTATATTGGAAAGTAAAACGTAAGGGTAGCGACTCCATAGAGTCATCCCTTTTCCTCTACTGGGAACGCAAACTGGATAAGACTGACCTGGCAAAGCCAATCTTGGAGGGGTGGGGGAGGGTGAAAAAAGCAGTAATAGGGGAATCGTGGAGGGAGACACAGTTTAAGGTGATGCACCATGCCCAGTATGGTTTTACCCTGCCTAAATCCCCGAGTAAACCTGACTGACTGGAGGCTTGCCCTAGCTGCAATAGACCGTGGACGGACCTTCTTCATGAACTGGTGTCGTGCCCCCGTTCTCGGAGGTTCTCGACAGACCTGTTTAATGTTATGGAGGAGAAATTGAGAGTACGTCTACCTGTTGATCCATTACTGATTAAGTTTCATATTTTTACTGGTCGGTAAGCGCTGCCTCTTAGCTAGATGGTTAGTGTCCTTAATGCCCTCTACTGAGGACGTCGTTTCTCAAATTACTAAGTACCTACACTGGGACAGGATGGAATATAGTCGGACTGCTAATAAGTCTGCAAAGGGGTTCTTCAAGAAATGGGCAACTTTTCTGACCTCCTTTTTGACGGATGAGGAAATTATACTAGTGGTAACACCATTTAAAGACTCGGAATGGTATCTGAGGAAGTCCATAGCAGATACTTTGGGACAACTCGGGCTTCCTTCTTGATAGTCGGTGGAAGCACTATTTCTATTTTATTTTTATTTTCTTAGGAGAAAGCTGTGTTTCGTGGTGGGGTGACCTCATGCCTCATGGCGATTTCTACCATAACTACTATACATTGTTTGTTGTTTTATGGAATTACCTGTAGTGTCCCTGATGTGCTGACAGCGGGGGGGGGGGGAGAGAGTTGGGGGGGGGGGATGGCATGATAATTGGGAGTTAGTCCATTACTGTCTGTACTGCTTCACTATAAGTTTGTCATTGTTCTTATTCCTTGAATCATCAGGAGAGGCCCTCCTGTCTTTGTTGGATATGTGGAAAATTGAAAAAAAAAAAGCCAAGGAAAGATGGTAAAATCTCCAAAAGGCATCAAATTACAGATTAGACATTCTTATAATATGTCAACAAAAGTTAGGGCTCGTTCACACGGCCATCTGTCCCCGTTGTTTTATCCCCGTTTTGTTTCCTTTCTTGCAGGCTTTAAACGGATTCAAAACGGTTAAAAAAAATCCCATTCATGTGAATGGGATTTTTTTACAATCCTTTTGCACCCGTTTGCACCCGTCTGCACTCATTTCCGTTTTTTTTATGGCAGAAAAAACGGCACATGCAGTATTTTTGCTTCCGTCCAAAAAACAGAAGAAAAAATGGATACAGTAAATTTAACATTGAAGTCTATGGAAAACGGATGAGCCTTTAATGTCATCCGTTTGCATCCGTTTTTTCAATCCGTTTTTTGATCCGTTTTTACTTTTGAGCATGCTCAGAACCAAAAAAAATTTTGGGGGGGTTTATTAACTGAACAAAAACAGATGCAAACAGATAACATCCGTTTCCATCCGTTATTGTCCGTTTTTTAAGTCCTTTTTTTATCTTTGATGGGAGAACGGGACGGGTCTAGACGGCCATGTGAACGCAGCCTTAGGTTTTATTTCCATCATTTACACTTTCAAAATAACAGAAAACAAAAAAATTGTGTCTGCAAAAGTTTGGGCACCCTGCTGAGTTAATATCTTGTACTGCCCCCTTTGGCAAGTATCACAGCTTGTAAATGCTTTTTGTAGCCAGCCAAGAGTCTTTCAATTCTTGTTTGAGGTATCTTTGCCCATTCTTCCTTACAAAAGTCTTCCAGTTCTTTGAGATTTCTGGGCTGTCTGTCACGCACTGCTCTTTTAAGGTCTATCCATAGATTTTCAATTATGTTGTGGTCAGGAGATTGTGAAGGCCATGGCAAAACCTCCAGTTTACGCCTCTTGATGAAATCCCCCTTGGATTTCGAGGTGTGTTTAGGATCATTATTCATTTGTAGAAGCCATCCTCTCTTTAACTTCAGCTTTTTCACAGATGGCATCAAGTTAGCATCCAAAATTTGCTGAAATTTTATTGAATCCATTTTTCCTTCTACTCGTGAGATATTCCCTGTGCCACTGGCTGAAATACAACCCCAAAGCATGATTGATCCACCCCCATGCTTAACAGTTGGACAGAGGTTCTTTTCATTAAATTCTGTTCCCCTTCTTCTGCAAACGTACCTTTGCTCATTCCGGGCCAAATAGTTAAATTTTAACCTCATCGGTCCACAGAACTTTCCAAAATGCATCAGGCTTGTCTATATGTTCATTTGCACAGTTCAAATGCTGATTTTTGTGGTGAGGACGTAGAAGAGGTTTTCTTCTGATGACTCTTCCATGAAGACCATATTTGTACAAGTATCTCTTTATAGTGGAATAGTGTACCACAACTCCAGTATCTGCCAGATCTTTCTGGAGGGATTGTGCAGTCAAACGTGGGTTTTGAATTGTTTTTCTCACAATCCTGCGAGCTGTTCTGTCTGATATTTTCTTGGTCTTCCAGATCTTGCTTTAACTTCCACTGTTCCTGATGACTGCCATTTCTTAATTAAATTCCGAACAGAAGATAATGACATCTGAAAATGTTTTGCTATCTTCTTATAGCCTTCTCCAGCTTTGTGAGCGTCAACTATTTTCAGTTTCAGATTTCTAGACAACTGCTTAGAAGAACCCATGGTGCTGATTGTTGGGGCAAGGTCAGATGAGTCTGGGCATTTAAAACCTTTGAGATTTACATCACCTGGTCTTCCCAGATGATGATTGAGAACAATCCATGACATTGGCAGGTCTCAGCTTTGCAAAGGGGGCAGTGCATGCCATAAATTCTGCAGGGTGCCCAAACTTTTGCAGATGCAATTTTTTTGTTTTTTGTTATTTTGAAAGTGTAATCTGTAATTTTATGCCTTTTGGAGATTTTTCCATCTTTCCTTGGCTTCTTTATGCACATTAATACAATTTTTTTCCTGGGGTGCCCAAACTTTTGATCCCCACTATATGAGACTGTTTATGAGACAGTACATTTTCTACATTTTTGTGGTTATTCTAATACAGTTTGTTTATTGCGGATGGGGTCACTTACCTGTGGGAAGGGGGTTCATGGCCCTTCTCCAGGGTTGTGCCGTGCTCTGTTTGAGCAGTTTTAATTGTTTTTAAATTGTCCCTGAGTATATGTTTTTTGATATGTTATTTGTACATGTGCCCTAAGGCTATTGTTACGCCGAGCGCTCCGGGTCCCTGCTCCTCCCCGGAGCGCTCGCGGCGTTCCCCTCTCTGCAGCGCCCCGGTCAGACCCGCTGACCGGGAGCGCTGCACTGACATTCACGATGGGGATGCGATTCGCATAGCGGGACCCGCCCGCTCGCGAATCGGATCTCAAGCCACTTACCCTTCCCGGTCCCCGGCTGTCACGTTCTGGCGCGCGCGGCTCCGCTCTCTAGGGCCAGCTCTCTAAGATTTAAAGGGCCAGTGCACCAGTGATTGGTGCCTGGCCCAATCAGTCTAATTAGCTTCCACCTGCTCCCTGTCCATATAACCTCACTTCCCCTTCCCTTCCTTGCCGGATCTTGTTGCCTTGTGCCAGAGAAAGCGTTTAGTGTTGTCCAAAGCCTGTGTGCCAGATCTTCTGCTATTGCCATTGACTACGAACCTTGCCGCCTGCCCCGACCTTCTGCTACGTCTGACCTTGCCTCTGTCTAGTCCTTCTGTCCCACGCCTTCTCAGCAGTCAGCGAGGTTGAGCCGTTGCCGGTGGATACGACCTGGTTGCTACAAGCTTTGCGGCGGGCTCTGGTGAATACCAGTAGCAACCTAGAACCGGTCCACTGACACGGTCCACGCCAATCCCTCGCTGACACAGAGGATCCACATCATCATCATAACAGTAGATCCGGCCATGGATCCCGCTGAGGTGCCGCTGCCAAGTCTTGCTGACCTACCCACGGTGGTCGCCCAGCAATCTCAGCAAATTGCCCAACAAGGACAGCAGCTGTCGCAGTTGACCACCATGTTACATCAACTTCTGCCACTGCTACAGCAGCAACCATCTCCTCCGCCAGCTCCTGCACCTCCTCCGCAGCGAGTGGCCGCTCCTAGCCTCCGCTTGTCCCTGCCGGACAAATTTGATGGGGACTCTAGACTCTGCCGTGGTTTCCTGTCTCAATGTTCCCTACATATGGAGATGTTGTCGGACCAATTTCCTACAGAACGGTCTAAGGTAGCTTTCGTAGTTAGTCTTCTGTCTGGAAAGGCCTTGTCTTGGGCCACACCGCTCTGGGACCGCAATGATCCTGCCACAGCCACAGTCCAGTCCTTCTTCGCTGAAGTCCGTAGTGTCTTCGAGGAACCAGCCTGAGCTTCTTCTGCCGAGACTGCCCTGCTGAACCTGTTCCAGGGAAATTCTTCTGTAGGCGAATACGCCATCCAATTTCGTACCCTCGCCTCTGAATTATCTTGGAACAACGAGGCCCTCTGCGCGACCTTTAAAAAAGGCCTATCCAGCAACATCAAAGATGTACTGGCCGCACGAGAAATTCCAGTTAACCTGTCAGAACTTATCCTTTTGGCCACCCGCATTGACAAGCGTTTTTCTGAAAGACACCAGGAGCTCCGCCAGGAAAAGGACCTTGATCTCTGGGCACCTCTCTCCCAGTATCCTTTGCAATCTACCCCTGTGCCTCCCGCCGAGGAGGCTATGCAAGTGGATCGGTCTTGCCTGACCCATGAAGAGAGGACTCGCCGCAGAGATAAAAATTTATGTCTGTACTGCCCTAGTACCGAACATTTCTTGGTGGATTGCCCTATTCGTCCTCCACGTCTGGGAAACGCATGCACGCACCCTGTTCAAATGGGAGTGGCGTCCCTTGGTGTGAATTCTGCTTCTTAATGTCTCACTGTGCCCTTGCGGATTGCTCCTTTTGCCAACTCCTCCTTCTCAGCTGTGGCCTTCTTGGACTCTGGTTCTGCTGGAAATTTTATTCTGGCCTCTTTGGTTAATAGGTTCTGCATTCCGGTGACCCGTCTTGTCAAGCCGCTCTACATTTCTTCGGTCAACGGAGTGAAGTTGGACTGCACTGTGCGTTACCGCACAGAGCCCTTGCTTATGAGCATTGGACTGCATCACGAGAAAATTTAATTTTTTGTTTTGCCTAACTGCACCTCTGAAGTCCTCCTCGGTCTGCCATGGCTCCAGCGTCATTCTCCCACCCTTGACTGGACCACCGGGGAGATCAAGAATTGGGGTCCTGCTTGTCACAAACGATGCCTCACATCTGCTCCTCATAGCCCCCTTCCTGGTGACACTCTGCCCCGTGACAAGCTTCACCCTCTGCCCCCCCTCCCCATTCCCACTTCTTCTGGTTTACCTGGCGCTGATGTAGCTACCTAGGACTTCTTTTTGTTCCAGAAGGAAACTCAAGAGGCGTCCCCTATGTTCTCGTCTCATTTTAAGGGACAAGGAGACAAAAAGAGGGGGAGACCTAAGGGTCTTGTTACGCCGATCGCTCCGGGTCCCTGCTCCTCCCCGGAGCGCTCGCGGCGTTCTCCTCTCTGCAGCGCCCCGGTCAGACCCGCTGACCGGGAGCGCTGCACTGACATTCACGATGGGGATGCGATTCGCATAGCGGGACGCGCCCGCATCCCAAGCCACTTACCCGTCCCAGTCCCCGGCTGTCACGTTCTGGCGAGCGCGGCTCCGCTCTCTAGGGCGCGCACGCGCCAGCTCTCTAGGATTTAAAGGGCCAGTGCACCAGTGATTGGTGCCTGGCCCAATCAGTCTAATTAGCTTCCACCTGCTCCCTGTCCATATAACCTCACTTCCCCTTCCCGGATCTTGTTGCCTTGTGCCAGAGAAAGCGTTTAGTGTTGTCCAAAGCCTGTGTTCCAGATCTTCTGCTATTGCCATTGACTACGAACCTTGCCGCCTGCCCCGACCTTCTGCTACGTCTGACCTTGCCTCTGTCTAGTCCTTCTGTCCCACGCCTTCTCAGCAGTCAGCGAGGTTGAGCTGTTGCCGGTGGATACGACCTGGTTGCTACCGCCGCAGCAAGACCATCCCGTGAATACCAGTAGCAACCTAGAACCGGTCCACCGACACGGTCCATGCCAATCCCTCGCTGACACAGAGGATCCACATCCAGCTAGCCGAATCATAACAGCTATATTTCTACTTAGTTTTCTGTCCTGCGTTTTTTGGTTTGAAATTTCATTTGTGTGGAAATTGCATATTTGGCCCCTTTGGCGTATTTTTTTTTGGTACCCAAAATTTGTTGGGCACCAAAAAAAAAAAAAAGGATGCAGTAGTGTTGGAAAAAAAATTATTTAACGAAATGTATATTTTTTATAACGAAATTTGAATACATTTTTAGTAAAGTGTGTGTGTGTGTTTCACTTTTTTTTCCCTCTCTCTTTTTTTACCTTTTTTAGGTAGTACTACTACTCCCAGCATGAAACAGACTGTTCCATGATGGGAGTAGTAGTACCTGTACTAATAGACACATCGCCCTGGGCTGAAACCATCTGGCCAATCACAGCTCTCTGTGGGAAATATGAATAGGTGTAGATACGTTAGTGCAGGGGACCATAGAAGAGCGTCCGGCCGCATCTATACATTATACAGGAGGATCGCAACAAAACCCAAGCGATCTGTCAATTAGTACAGGTACTACTACTCCCATCATGGAACAGTGTGTGTTCCATGCTGGGAGTAGTAGTACCACCTAAAAAATTAAGAATAAAAAGTGAAATACACACACACACTACATTTTTATTATTGTCGGCTATATTTTCAGTGCCCTGCCCGCCCACATAAATTGATCCCTGTTTAAAAATTTATAAAAATGTTGTTATAAAAAAGGTACATTTCGTTGAATACAATTTTTTCTGTCACTACTGTATTTATATATTTTTTTTAATGGTACCCTACGATATTTTATTAAAAAAGGTATCTCCATCACTTTTTTGGATCGCTAAAGTCCAAAAGAGAATAAAAACCACCTGAAAAAAGGCCAAAGTTAAAACCCACATGGCATTTTTTTTACTCCCATAGACTTCTATGGGAGAAAAACGCCCCGATTTCAGGGGAAAAAACGCCAGTGGCTCAACATGCTGCTATTTTGCAAAACCGCCAAGGAGCTGAAAAATGCCTAAAAAAGAGTGAAAAATGCCGCCCCCACCCCAAAAAAAAACAAAAGAAAAACAAAACAAGTACAAAGCCTAATAAAGCTTTTGAAATGCATTCATCAGCCACCCCTGTGCAAATCACCAACTTAGGCCTCAAATTTGTGCTCTCACACCTGAGCCCTGTTGTGCACCCTCAAAGCACTTTACGTCCACATATGGAAAGTATGGGGCAACGCCAGCATGTTAGTGTAAAAGATTAATTTTTTTTTTACACTAACATGCTTGGGGTAGACCCCAACTTTACCTTTTCACAAGGGGTAAAAGGAGAAAAAAAAAAAAAATTTGTAACGCAAATTCTCCCGAATACGGAAATACCCCTTATGTGGCTCTAAACTGTTGCCTTGAAATATGGCAGGGCTCCGAAGTGAGAGCTCCATGTGCATTTGAGGCCTAGATTAGGGATTTGCATAGGGACACACTCCGCCACCAAAAATACCCTACGGCAGCATTTCCCAAACAGGGTGCCTACAGCTGTTGAAAAACTCCCAGCATGCCTGGACATTCAATGGCTGTCCGGCAATACTGGGAGTTGTTGTTCTGCAACAGCTGGAGGCTCCGTTTTGGAAACAGTGCCGTACGAGATGTTTTTATTGGGGGGGGGGGGGGGGGGAGGGGGTTGTAACTGTGTAAGGTTGTGTATATGTAGTGTTTTACTTTTTATTTTGTGTAAGGGTAGTGTAGTGTTTTTATGGTACATTCACACGGGCGGGGGTGCACAGCAAGTTTCCCGCAGCTCAAACTTGAAGCAGGAAACTTGCTCTAAACCCCAGCTGTTGTATAATACAACTCTCAGCATGCACAGCCAAAGGGAATGCTGGGAATTGTAGTTTTGGAACAGCTGGAGGCACAACTACAACTCCCAGCATGCCCTTTGGCTGTCTGTGCATGCTGGGAGTTGTAGTTATGCAACATCTGGAGGCCCATTTTTACTATGAAATGTGTGGCTCAGCTGTTGAATAACTACAACTCCCAGCATGCACAGAAAGACAAAGGGCATGCTGAGAGATGTAGTTGTGCCTCCAGCTGTTGCATAACTACAACTCCCAGCATGCCCTTTGGCTGTGCATGTTGGGATTTGTTGCTAAGCAACAGTAGGAGGTTCAGCCTTCCCTCTTGCTATTGTCCTGCACCGCCGCTGCTGGTCCTGGGGCCCCCATCCTGCCGCCGGTAATCGAGGGCCCCAGCTGCCAGTGTCCACTTCCGGCACCCCTCTCGCCCTCCGGACTAGGGGCGGAGCGGGTGCCGTTATTGACACCCCCAGCAGCAGTTCTGATTCCGAATCAGGACGATCGTGAGGTGGCACCAGTGCCACCTTACTGCAGCTGGTAATGGGTGATTGGTGCTGTTTCTGACAGCACCAATCACCCTTTTTTTCCGGGTCACCAGAGACCCGACTGACCCGGAATGGCCGCAAATCGCCAGTGTCAGGACCCCCCCAGGGGTTTGCACGGGATGCCTGCCTAGGGATAACAGGAGGCATCCCGTTCCGTTCACCGCCTGGTTACTGGCGGTGAATGGAAAGGTTCAGGGCGTATAGGTAAGCCCTGGGTCCTTAACTCCTTGGGGCACATTCACATGGGGGGGGGGGGGGCCCAAACCTTCAGCTGTGGCAAAATGACAACTCCCAGAATGCGCTGACAGACCGTACATGCTGGGAGTTGTAGTTTTACAACAGCTGTAGGCACACTGGTGGGGAACCAATGAGTTAGAAAACAGACTCTAGCTCAGTGATTCCAACCAATGTGCCTCCAGCTGTTGCAAAACTACAACTCCCAGCATTGTTCTGCAATATCTGGCCCTTCAGATGTTGCAGAACTACAACTCTCAGCATGCCTGGACAGTCTGGGAATTCTAGGAGTTGTAGTTAATGTTATGCAACAATTAGGGAAGAACAGTTATGAGACCGCTAAGTAGTGGTCTCCAAACTGTAGCCCTCCAGGTGTTGCAAAACTACAACTCCAAGCAGGCCCAGACTGTCCAGGCATGCTGGGAGTTGTAGTTCTGCAACATATGAAGGGCCAGATATTGCAGAACTACATGCCCAGCATTCCTGACTGTCTGGCCATGCTGGGATTTGTAGTTTTACAACATCTGGAGGGCTACAGTTTAGAGACCACCGTATAGTGGTTTCCAAACTGTGCCACTACAGATGTTGCAAAACTACAACTCCCAGCATGCCCAGACAGTCAGTGCATGCTCAAAGTTGTAGTTTTGCAACATCTGGAGGACCACAGTTTAGAGACCACTACACAGTGGTCTCCAAACTGTGACCCTCCAGATGTTGCAAAACTACAACTCCCAGCATGCCCAGACATCCTTTGGCTGTCTGGGCATGCTGGGAGTTGTAGTTTTGCAGATTTTAGAAGGGCACAGAGAAGATCACTTACCACGATCTTCACTGCAGCCTTCTTCGCCGCACTTTCCGTCCGCTCCTCCTGCTGCCGCCGCTGCTCTGGTATGCCGTCTCCGCCGCCATTTTTAAACCTACTTATTTTCGTGCATAAAGTTATAATTGTTTAACAGAAGTAAAACAAAATCCAACCTATATAAGTAGGGTATCATTGTAATCGTATGGACCTACAGAATAAAGATAAGGTGTCATTTTTACTAAAAAGTGCTCTGCATAGAATCAGAAGCCCACAAATGTATTTTTTTATTTAGCCCCACAAATATTATTTTCTGTTTTTGCCATAGATTTTGTGGTGAAATGATAAATGTCATTGCAAAGTAAAATTGGTGGCGCAAAAAGAAGCCCTTATATTGGTCTTTAGGAGGAAAATTGAAAACGTTATGATTTTTAGAGTCAGGAGGAAAAAACTAAACTTCAAAAAAGAAAAAAACCTGTGGTCCTTAAGGGGTTAAAAGGCGAGGAGGAAAACAAGAAAATGGAAAAAAAAACTAAAATCGTTGCGTCATGAAGGGGTTACATGTCAAAGAGGGAAAATTGTCTGTGCCCTCAAGGGGTTAATAGATTTCTGGGAATGTATTATTACAGTAGAAATGGGAAAGATTGCTGCTGTGCCCCGTGATGCCAGTTTTGTTGTCAATAAAGAACAAGTGAAGCTGTTTCTGCCAGGACAAGCAGCAGCATAAGCCTCACGTGACCGTCCTGTCACCCAACTCATCCTAAAACCCGCCCCTTACGCCACTACTCCTGTGCGTGATGACATCATTGCCGTAACTGCTCACGTTCTCCGATGAAGGCGATATAGAAAGCTAAATGTCCGCTTATAACAATAAATAAGAGCGGCGCTCCTGCATGACAGCGCTGGGGAGGAGCGGCCTGGGTGTCGGGGGGTTCTAGCGTGCCCCGGAGCAGGGTGGCGGCTGACAGAAATAATAGCTGTACTTCATAAGGAAGGAGGGCACAGCTGCCGGGCCGCTGTACTAACCGGAGGATAGGGGGGAGCAGGGCTCTGTCTGGGGGAACCGGAGAATATGGCGGCGGTGGAGCTGGAGTGGATTCCGGAGACCCTGTATAACACGGCTATTTCCGCCGTGGTGGACAACTACAGCCGAGCCCGCAGAGACATCCGCAGCCTGCCCGAGAACATCCAGTTTGACGTGTACTACAAGGTGACAGCTCTCTGTGTGATGTGTACATACAGTGTGTGTGTGATGTGTACATACAGTGTGTGTGTGATGTGTACATACAGTGTGTGTGTGATGTGTACATACAGTGTGTGTGTGATGTGTACATACAGTGTGTGTGTGATGTGTACATACAGTGTGTGTGTGATGTGTACATACAGTGTGTGTGTGATGTGTACATACAGTGTGTGTGTGATGTGTACATACAGTGTGTGTGTGATGTGTACATACAGTGTGTGTGTGATGTGTACATACAGTGTGTGTGTGATGTGTACATACAGTGTGTGTGTGATGTGTACATACAGTGTGTGTGTGATGTGTACATGCAGTGTGTGTGTGATGTGTACATGCAGTGTGTGTGTGATGTGTACATGCAGTGTGTGTGTGATGTGTACATACAGTGTGTGTGTGATGTGTACATACAGTGTGTGTGTGATGTGTACATACAGTGTGTGTGTGATGTGTACATACAGTGTGTGTGTGATGTGTACATACAGTGTGTGTGTCATGTGTACATACAGTGTGTGTGTCATGTGTACATACAGTGTGTGTGTCATGTGTACATACAGTGTGTGTGTCATGTGTACATACAGTGTGTGTGTCATGTGTACATACAGTGTGTGTGTCATGTGTACATACAGTGTGTGTGTCATGTGTACATACAGTGTGTGTGTCATGTGTACATACAGTGTGTGTGTCATGTGTACATACAGTGTGTGTGTCATGTGTACATACAGTGTGTGTGTCATGTGTACATACAGTGTGTGTGTCATGTGTACATACAGTGTGTGTGTCATGTGTACATACAGTGTGTGTGTCATGTGTACATACAGTGTGTGTGTCATGTGTACATACAGTGTGTGTGTCATGTGTACATACAGTGTGTGTGTCATGTGTACATACAGTGTGTGTGTCATGTGTACATACAGTGTGTGTGTCATGTGTACATACAGTGTGTGTGTCATGTGTACATACAGTGTGTGTGTCATGTGTACATACAGTGTGTGTGTGTGATGTGTACATACAGTGTGTGTGTGTGATGTGTACATACAGTGTGTGTGTGATGTGTACATGCAGTGTGTGTGTGATGTGTACATGCAGTGTGTGTGTGATGTGTACATACAGTGTGTGTGTGTGATGTGTACATACAGTGTGTGTGTGATGTGTACATACAGTGTGTGTGTGATGTGTACATACAGTGTGTGTGTCATGTGTACATACAGTGTGTGTGTCATGTGTACATACAGTGTGTGTGTCATGTGTACATACAGTGTGTGTGTGATGTGTACATACAGTGTGTGTGTGTGATGTGTACATACAGTGTGTGTGTGTGTGTGTGATGTGTACATACAGTGTGTGTGTGTGATGTGTACATACAGTGTGTGTGTGTGTGTGTGATGTGTACATACAGTGTGTGTGTGTGTGTGTGATGTGTACATACAGTGTGTGTGTGTGTGTGTGATGTGTACATACAGTGTGTGTGTGTGTGTGTGATGTGTACATACAGTGTGTGTGTGTGTGATGTGTACATACAGTGTGTGTGTGTGTGTGTGTGATGTGTACATACAGTGTGTGTGTGTGTGTGTGTGTGTGATGTGTACATACAGTGTGTGTGTGTGTGTGTGTGTGATGTGTACATACAGTGTGTGTGTGTGTGTGTGTGTGATGTGTACATACAGTGTGTGTGTGTGTGTGTGTGTGTGATGTGTACATACAGTGTGTGTGTGTGTGTGTGTGTGTGATGTGTACATACAGTGTGTGTGTGTGTGTGTGTGTGTGATGTGTACATACAGTGTGTGTGTGTGTGTGTGTGTGTGATGTGTACATACAGTGTGTGTGTGTGTGTGTGTGTGTGATGTGTACATACAGTGTGTGTGTGTGATGTGTACATACAGTGTGTGTGTGTGTGTGTGATGTGTACATACAGTGTGTGTGTGTGTGTGTGATGTGTACATACAGTGTGTGTGTGTGTGTGTGATGTGTACATACAGTGTGTGTGTGTGTGTGTGATGTGTACATACAGTGTGTGTGTGTGTGTGTGATGTGTACATACAGTGTGTGTGTGTGTGTGTGTGTGATGTGTACATACAGTGTGTGTGTGTGTGTGTGTGTGTGATGTGTACATACAGTGTGTGTGTGTGTGTGTGTGTGTGATGTGTACATACAGTGTGTGTGTGTGTGTGTGTGTGATGTGTACATACAGTGTGTGTGTGTGTGTGTGTGTGTGATGTGTACATACAGTGTGTGTGTGTGTGATGTGTACATACAGTGTGTGTGTGTGTGTGTGTGTGTGATGTGTACATACAGTGTGTGTGTGTGTGTGTGTGTGTGATGTGTACATACAGTGTGTGTGTGTGTGTGTGTGTGTGATGTGTACATACAGTGTGTGTGTGTGTGTGTGTGTGTGATGTGTACATACAGTGTGTGTGTGTGTGTGTGTGTGATGTGTACATACAGTGTGTGTGTGTGTGTGTGTGATGTGTACATACAGTGTGTGTGTGTGTGTGTGATGTGTACATACAGTGTGTGTGTGTGTGTGTGTGTGATGTGTACATACAGTGTGTGTGTGTGTGTGTGTGATGTGTACATACAGTGTGTGTGTGTGTGTGTGATGTGTACATACAGTGTGTGTGTGTGTGTGTGTGATGTGTACATACAGTGTGTGTGTGTGTGTGTGTGTGATGTGTACATACAGTGTGTGTGTGTGTGTGTGTGTGTGATGTGTACATACAGTGTGTGTGTGTGTGTGTGTGATGTGTACATACAGTGTGTGTGTGTGTGATGTGTACATACAGTGTGTGTGTGTGTGTGTGTGTGTGATGTGTACATACAGTGTGTGTGTGTGTGTGTGTGTGTGTGTGATGTGTACATACAGTGTGTGTGTGTGTGATGTGTACATACAGTGTGTGTGTGTGTGTGTGTGATGTGTACATACAGTGTGTGTGTGTGTGTGTGTGTGTGATGTGTACATACAGTGTGTGTGTGTGTGTGTGTGTGTGTGTGTGATGTGTACATACAGTGTGTGTGTGTGTGTGTGTGTGATGTGTACATACAGTGTGTGTGTGTGTGTGTGTGTGTGATGTGTACATACAGTGTGTGTGTGTGTGTGTGTGTGTGATGTGTACATACAGTGTGTGTGTGTGTGTGTGTGTGATGTGTACATACAGTGTGTGTGTGTGTGTGTGTGTGTGTGTGTGTGTGTGCGTGTGTGATGTGTACATACAGTGTGTGTGCGTGTGTGATGTGTACATACAGTGTGTGTGCGTGTGTGATGTGTACATACAGTGTGTGTGCGTGTGTGATGTGTACATACAGTGTGTGTGCGTGTGTGATGTGTACATACAGTGTGTGTGTGTGTGTGTGATGTGTACATACAGTGTGTGTGTGTGTGTGTGATGTGTACATACAGTGTGTGTGTGTGTGTGTGTGATGTGTACATACAGTGTGTGTGTGTGTGTGTGTGTGATGTGTACATACAGTGTGTGTGTGTGTGATGTGTACATACAGTGTGTGTGTGTGTGATGTGTACATACAGTGTGTGTGTGTGTGATGTGTACATACAGTGTGTGTGTGTGTGTGATGTGTACATACAGTGTGTGTGTGTGTGTGTGTGATGTGTACATACAGTGTGTGTGTGTGTGTGTGTGATGTGTACATACAGTGTGTGTGTGTGATGTGTACATACAGTGTGTGTGTGTGTGTGTGTGATGTGTACATACAGTGTGTGTGTGTGTGTGTGTGTGATGTGTACATACAGTGTGTGTGATGTGTACATACAGTGTGTGTGTGTGTGTGTGTGATGTGTACATACAGTGTGTGTGTGTGTGTGTGATGTGTACATACAGTGTGTGTGTGTGTGTGTGTGTGATGTGTACATACAGTGTGTGTGTGTGTGTGTGTGTGTGTGTGATGTGTACATACAGTGTGTGTGTGTGTGTGTGTGTGTGTGATGTGTACATACAGTGTGTGTGTGTGTGTGTGTGTGTGATGTGTACATACAGTGTGTTATACATGTTATCAATGACTGTTCATTGTCCGGTATGGTTGCTGCAGATGACACTTAACATATTGGGAGAATTTATCATTGTGGAACTATTGTGGAGAGTTATGAAAACCAGTGTAGAGTGATGCAATTGCCCATAGCAACCAATCAGATTGTTCTTTTATTTTTCAAACTGAAAGAACAATCTGGTTGCTATGGGCAACCGGTCAACTCTTCCTTTGCACAGCTGTTGCTAAATCGCCCTTATATATCTTGCTTTAAACTTGTCGCGGTTGCTTTTTTTCTTCTTGTAGACTATTTTCTCATGACTGTCAGTATCAAGGTGATATTTCTATAGCGGTCAGGAATTTATCATTTTCATGAAAAATCTACAGCAGCCCAGATCTGCCTAACAAAACTAGCTGTGGCCAGCATAAGAAAAAGGCGTACAAATTGTCACAACATGGTGAAGAGTCACTGAGGTGTAAGAAATAAAGTGTACTAGCCCCAGTGACTTGCCAAGTTCACATTGGCATCAGGGATGTTGTTTGGGGGACAGTTTCTACATGTATGGAGTCAGTAGCCTTTTAGCAGCCCTCAGACTACAGCTACCAGCATATCTTATTATGGCTTTACAGTAACTGGCTCTAGTTGTCCCACAACAAGTTGCAGACAACCATGTGCTTAAAGGGGAACTCTGGTGGAAACAAGTAGAAAACAAATGTTTTCTAATCAACTGGTACCAGAAAGTTTAAACTGATTTGTAAATTACTTCTATTTCAAAATCTAAAGTCTTCCAGTACTTATCAGCTGCTGAATACTACAGAGAAATTTGTGAGGTTCTTTCCAGTCTGACCACAGTGCTCTCTGCTGACACTCTTTTTTTATTATAAAAGTACAAAACTTATACAAAAACACAAAACAAGCTTAACCAGCTATAACATAAATAAGAAATACACTGGTACCAAAGAACAAAAACAAAACCCTGCCTAACCGGCCAGCCCAGCTTTACAAAAACCTAAAATATGCCAACCCACCTAACCGAACCACACTCACACACATAACAAAAATGAACAAAAAAAAAAAAAAAAAAAATAGCGCTTGGCTTATCAAAATATGAAAATAAAATTTAGCACTACCTGGCTACAACTCAAAATCATCCATATTCGGGAAACACAAAAAAAAAAAAAAAAATTATAAATTAAAATTAAAATACAAAAGCACAACTTGGCTTTGCAAAATATAAACATAAACATAAAATTTAGCACTACCTGGCTACAAAAAAAAAAAAAAAAAAAAAAAAAAAAAAAATAATTTTTAATAAAATAAACAACGTAACAACATGAGAAAATCAAGTAAACCACGTAACATAATAACTGGTCCGACTGCCATGACTACTGTAATGCTGTAATATAGAAACAAAATGAAAACAATATATAAACAATATACATACAAAATCACATGAACATAATAATATAGTATTTAACTAAAAATAAATATATATACACTAAAGAAAACCTACAAAAACAATAGAAAACCCTACCAAAATCCCTACACTAAAACTGTACCCTCTCCCACACCACCCCTCCTGCACATGGGTCAGAGTCCATACCGTTCGTACACAAAGTCCTGTCCCTAACTGACCCATGTCAGGTCCCCAAAAGAAAAGCAAACACCACCACCCACAAATACACCCTCCCCACCTAGCACTCCTCCCAACCAACTTACACACAGACTTATACATACTAACATATACACACTAAACCAAAGCTACCTTTGGCCCAAGTTTGGTCGCCTGTAAGCCCTTCATACCATATCAGCTTAAAACAAAACAAAAAGCTAGCGTGTGCATGCATTAGCCCACCACCAGGAAGAAGGATGGCAGACTTGATACATCAAAATAATTTTAAACTCTTTCCCTAACTCCCCCCTACAATTTTCCCTAATTCTATCCCTCCATTAAAACTGACCCTGCTCTCACCCTATCACTATCCCTATAACACTGCCCCTAACCAAAATAAAGGTACTCTACCTAAAAAGGTCTAGTACCTAGGGCACATCAAAAGAAAAACCTCTCCACAGGAGAGAAGCCCTACTGGTACCAAGACTGCCATACTCCAAAGACCTGATCTTCCCGAGGTCACCGGTGATGTTCCTACAGACCTCCACCTCGGAGAGGATTTTCTGTTGGGTCGACACTAAACACCGTGCGTTCCACGTGTAGTACCTAACCACTAAACTAACTAAGAATAAAGTGCCCCGATCTCGGCCACCCAGGTTCCTGAATGCCCCATAAGCCCACTCCGGATAGGTTAGGCCGGCAAGTTGACTCCAGCCGATGGAAGCGCCCACCCTGTTGTAAACCCCTATATTAAAGGGACAATGAAGCAGGAAGTGGTCCATGCTTTCCAGCGTGTCCCCGCACTCTTCTCGGGGACATCCCCGGTCATCAGAGTTCCTGCACTTCAGGTTGTCCCTTACATATAGCTTCCCCTGAAAGCAGCGCCAGGCCAAGTCCCAAAACTTCTGGGGGATCCTTTTCATGTTTAAAAGGTACAACCCCACCCTCAGATCCCGACCTGGGCAGTCCCTGAGCGCCAGAGGCTTCTGGAAATGGGTCAACAGAACCCGTTTGTCAAGGAACTGCCTTGACTGGGTCCTGATCTCCCACACTCCCAGACCCCACCGACGTATCGCCTTCAGAGTCAGGGTAGCATAAGCCGGAAGATATCCATGGGGCGTGCGGAGGTCCTTCACTCGCCCTCCTCTCTCCCATTCCTGGAAGAAAGGCCGAAACCATTCCCTGCAGGAGAGTACCCACGGAGGAGCCCTCTCTTTCCAGAGGTTTGCGATGTTAGCTTTCAAGAAGGTGTTCGTAAAGAACACCACAGGGTTTACCATAGATAAACCCCCTAGTCTCCTCGTGTGGTACGTAACCTCCCTCCTGACTAGGTTCATCCTGTTCCCCCATAACAGTTGGAAAAACAGGCTGTAGATCCTAGTGTAGTAAGCCTCTGGCAAGATACATACGCTGCCCAGATAGATAAACAAGGGGAGCAGGTACGATTTGATCAGGTGTACCCTTTCCCTGAGGGTCATAGACCAACCCTTCCATTGGTCCACCTTCTGAGCGGCATCCTGGAGCTTACCATCCCAGTTTTTGGTGGGATAATCATCCTGGCCGAATGTGATGCCTAAGACTTGCTGATTCTTGGGGCCCTGGAAGGGTGTCCGGGAGATCAAACGTGGGATCCCCCCCTCCCAGCCAGAGACTCTCACACTTATCCCGGTTGATCTTAGACCCGGATGCCTCCGAGTAGCGGTCCACCTCCGACATCACCACATCGACCTCCTCCTGTGAGGAGACGAAAATAGTGACATCGTCAGCGTACGCCACCACTCTCTGGGTGACATCCAGCTCCGCCAGACTCATCCCGACTCCCGCCAACGGCCCACAATCTACCCTCCGGACGAAGGGATCGATTGCAAACACGTATAAAAGCGGGCTCAAAGGACAACCCTGACGGACTCCGGACCCCACCTCAAAAGAGCGGCCAGACCAACCGTTCACCAGCGGGAAACTCTCTGCCCCTGCATACAAGATCTTAAGCCAATTAACAAAAGTACTCGGTAAGCCATATCTCAGGAGGACGGACCAGAGGTACTCGTGGTTCACCCGATCAAACGCCTTGGCCTGATCCAGGGACAGCAAGTACCCCTTCCAGAAACCCGCACTACTCCGCTCCACTGCCTCCCTGACACCAAGGACAGCACTTAAGGTGCTTCGGCCTGGAACAGAGCAGTGCTGAGTCCCCGAAAGGAGCCGGGGTGCAAACTTCACCAGCCGATTAAACAGTATCTTGGCCAGAAGCTTCCTGTCCGTATTGAGAAGAGCTATGGGCCTCCAATTCTCAATTCGGCTGGGATCTTTACCCTTTGAGAGAAGAATCAGGGCTGACCTCCTCATTGACTTCGGCAGAGTGCCCGAGGAGAGACACTCATTGAATACCTCAGTCAAGAGGGGAGCTAAAGACTCCTTAAAGGTCCTGTACCACTCGGATGTTAAGCCATCCGGACCTGGCGACTTCTTAGGGGCAAGCCCCTCGATCGCCAGTCTCACTTCCTCTTCCCTGATTTCTTCTGCCAAAACAACAAGAGAGGGGTCTACCCCTGGCTCAGGAATGGTTTCAGCCAGGAAAGCCGACATCCTGTCTCGATCTAGATCCTTCCTTCCCAAGAGGTGCGAGTAGAAGGATCTGACGACCTCCAAGATCCCTGATCTGGACCGATTCAGAGATCCCGTACTATCAATCAGTCCTGAAATGACTTTACTACTCACTGACATCTTACAGTTTCTGTAAGGGTCGGGCGAGCGGTACTTCCCGAAATCCCTCTCAAAAACCAAAGATGCGTGCCTATCGTACTGACACCTCATCAGCAAGGACTTCACTCTGGAGATATCCTCTCGGCTACCTCCAGTCGAGACGAGAAGCTCGAGTTTCCTCCTCAGACCCTGATACAAGCGATACCTGTTCAGGGACCTGAGGCTCGAGAGCTGGCGGAAGAACCCCGCAACCCGCTTCTTGAATATCTCCCACCACTCTGACTTACTACTACAAAGATCCAGTAAAGGTACCTGACTCTGAAGAAAATCCTCAAAGGACTGTCTTACCTCCGCTTCCTCCAGGAGGGACGAATTCAGCTTCCAATAACCTTTTCCCATCCGGGGGGTCTCTGAAACATTCAGGGAAAACAAAATCATACAGTGATCGGAGAACTCCACCTCAACCACGGACACTGCGGAAGAGACGGCTTCCTCCTTCAAATAAAACCTATCTATTCTAGACCTGCGACTACCTTGATGATAGGTGAAACCCGCGTGGCCCGAGGGGCTCCGGATGTGGGCATCCTCTAGGCGAGCTTCTCTAGTTATGCTAATCAGTGCCACACTATCGCAAGTCAGCGGACCATTGGAGCCTCTCCTATCTTGGGACCTCGTGACATTATTGAAGTCCCCTCCAAAGATCACCTGCCGACTCGTAAAAAGAAAGGGCTTAATCCTCATAAAGAGATCTTTACGGCCCCGCTTAGTTTGCGGGGCGTAGATGTTAATGAGTCGGAGCTCTTGTCCCTTCATGAAGACATCTAAGATCAGGCACCTCCCCATTTCTAATTCAATAACCCGTCGGCATTCAACAGGAGCGGTAAAAAGGACCGCCACCCCACTATACGACTCAGCCGCAAGAGACCAGTGGGAGGGGCCGCGCCTCCACTCTCTCCTGGCTTTTACCAGGGAGGCTAGATCTGACAACCTGGTCTCCTGCAGATACAAAATGTCGGCTTCAACACGGCCGAGAAAAAGGCTGCAAATCTAGCCGTATCCGACTTTATGCTGGCACAATTAATAGATGCCAGCGTCAATGGGGTGAGTGCCGCCATACAGGGTGATTGAATTAGATGGCCTCACCATTTATTTCTTTTTCCCCTTCTTTTTAGCCCCCTCATCCCCCGAAGACGACGAAAGGGCAGGACCACTCTTACATCTTTTTTTAGACTCCGATTGGTCCATAAGGTCCCCGTGTCCGTCCGGCCCCGGTCTAGCCCTGCCCTCTGAGGAAGGTGCCTCGACAGGACAGGGCCCAGTTCCCCCCAGAGGCTCTTTCTCCCGAGGCACCCCGCCCTCACCTTCCCCCTCCAAGGAGGGGGAGGAGATGGTATCGAGGACGAGGTATCGGTTTGACAGGTCAATCAGAGGGGGGGCAGCCAGGCTTCCGCTTTGGACCTGGCCGGTAGTACCAGGAGCTTCAGAGGGCTCTGACCTCTTCTTTCTCCCTTTCCTTTTGCCCTTTTCTTTCTTTTTGGGCCTCACCCCACTTTCCTCATCCACACTTTCATAGTGGGAGGAATCGGAAGGGTCGGCCATATTGCTTTCCTCTCTGTGAAGTCTCCTGATCTCCTCATCCAGCACATTCTCCACCAGGGCTTCAGCAGTTACAGGGCCAGCTTCAGGAGCAGGGACTGAAGCTACCCCCGCCACCTGGGCACTCTCCAGCTCCCTACTCCTTCTACGATTTTCCTCCCGCCTTAGTTTGGCAGGGCCCTTTTTCCTCCTCACTAGCCCTGTTGCGCCCCCATCCCTGCCCGTACCCTCCCCAGCCGAGGCAACGTCACAGCTCTCCTCAGCTGGAGCGGCCGCCGCATGGGCGAAGGCGCTAGGACAACGGCTGAAAGGGTGTCCGAGGACACCACACAGGTGGCACCGGATCTGCCGACAGGATGCGGCCAGATGACCCACCCCACCACACAAAGCGCAGACCTGCACAGTACAGGCTGCGCTAAAGTGGGTGGGGCTGCCACACCTGTGACAGACCTTAGGCTGCCCCTGGTAGAAGACCTGGATCCTATCACGTCCAAGGAAGGCGGCTGACGGAATGTGGGCAACCGTACTCCCTGAATGCTTGAGTTTGACGGAAAACGTCCAGGCCCCGGACCAGATCCCGTGCTCATCCAAGTTTTTCTTGGGCATGTCCGTCACATCCCCATACCGTCCGAGCCAGGTCATGATATCATAACAAGAAAGTGACTCGTTACGGGTCAAAACGGTCACCTTCTTGACAGCATTCTGACGGGAAATCGCCTTTACGGCGAACTCCCGCCAGCCGGGCTCGTTTTTTGCCACTTCGTAGTTCGACCAGAAGAGTTCAAGACCCTCCGGCCGAACGAAACTGACATCAAACTCAGACGAACCATAGGGGTGAATCAGAGCAAAGATGTCATTCGCCCTGAATTCCATCTGGAGGAGGAGCTCAACCACTTTAGCGCGAGGCGGGCACACATCCTTGCCCCTCCAAATCAGACGGACCACGTTCCTACGGTTATTGTCCTGCCCGGGTGTCGGGAGGGACCAGACCACCTCCCCATTCTGCTCTCGGAATGCCCCCAAACCGTGCCTCTCTATCCAGAAAGACAGGTCGACCTCACCCCTTCCCTCTACCTCGATTGACCTGTCGCCCCTACGTAGAGCCTCCAGGAGGCGCTGCTGCAAGTGACCCCCGGGGCCGGATGGAGAGGGGGACCCCCCGGCAGCGACATGAGCATAGCTCCTAGGAGCAGTCACTACCGGGGGGGCAGCCGAACCAGACCCAGACTCAGACCCAGGACCACCATTCACACCACTACACCCACCAACATTCACACCACAATTCTCATCATCCATACCAGACTTTGTATTCATACCACCACTACTCCCACCATTATTCACTCCACTAACACTCCCACATGCACTCTTCTCATTCACAACACTACCACACCCATCATCCTCACCCCCTACACTCGCGTTGTGCCTAACATATCCTGGGCTGGCTGGGACTTGTAGTACTGCCGGTTTTAACAGAGTCTTTTTCGCTGGCTTTGCTGTTGCTGGGGTCGACTCTGATGGCTCCTCCTCCATGGGCGATGTTACTGCCTGAGCCTGGGGCTGCCCCTCCGAGCGCACCCCAGCTCCTCCCACAACGCCATCACCATGTCTTCCCGACTGCACGGGCTCTGAGGCTGGCACTGGCACTCGGACACTCCCCCCCCTCACAGGAGAGTGCCCCGCAGCACCCACAGAACACACAGACCGACCGTTTTCCACTCCCGATGCCCGGACACTCCCCCCCCTCACAGAGGAGTGCCCTGCAGCGCCGGTAATGTCCACGGCACTCGGGGGACCGCCCCCCAAGCACACAGACATATCACTTATCTGGACACTCCCCCCCCTCACAGGGAAGTGCCCCTCAGTGCCAGCAACACCTGGGGAACCGCTCCCCAAACAAACAGTAGCATAGCTTGCCCCTGGTGCCTGGACACGCCCCCCGCCACCCTGGGGCGCTCCCGCAGCACCAGGGCTGCTCACCTTAAGCCCAATAGGACTTGCTGGCTCTATAGCGTCCTCTGCCGTCTTGGACGCCATGCTGTACCCCCCTTTCTGGCCCCGCTTCACCACAGAAACGGGGACTGGCAGTTTGGGGGGCCCAGCAGTCTGAACCAACTTTACAGCTGGCCCAGACTGCTGGAAAGGACGAAACACATAAGTCACAGTCTCCTGAACCTTCTGCCTTTTCTTCCTTTTCTTTACTAGATCATCTTTACCGAGATCCTCACCAAAGGTAAAATCCTCCATACGGGTAGGGGACTCCTGCTGTATAATGGCTTGCAGCAAACCCCCACTGGCCAGCTCCTCCTCACCGCTCTCCTCTGTCTCCCCATCACTGGAGGGTAGCGCCACCTGGGCTGGCTCAGGGTAGCTATCTTGGGGGGGCTGGGGCTCACACACACTAGGGGTGGCATCCATTTCACTTCCCACAGCCGACTCTCCGCCATCTTCCTCCCCTCCTTCCTCCTCACTGCTCTCCTGAGGGCAGCATGCACCATACTTCCTTTCCTTGAATCTCTCCTCATTAACCAGTTTTTCTTTTAGGAATCCTGCCCCCTCAGAGATTTTTCTTTTGGCCTCCTCCACCTCCGCCACCTCTATCTTCAGAGCCCGCACCTGGGCAGTGAACTTCTGCCTCTTACCTGTAGGGCCCTGGTCAGCCTGGTAGCGGGCAAATCTCAGGTCCTCTCTCAGAGTCCTCAGCTTCCTGCCCAGCTCTTCGTACTCCGCCATCTTTGCTTGTATCCTTGAGCCATATGTCGCCAATGACTCCCTTGGTCCCCGTGCCCCCCATTGCTGGGGTTCCGGGGTAACAGAAGGACCGCTGGTCTTTGCTGATGCCTTATGTCCCTCTGATCCGGTCAGGGGAGTGGGCTCCACATTTCTGCGGGCCCTGCTGGAACGTCTCACCCCGACCTTGAATCCGGCTGTAGACACTTTCTTCCCCCCTCTCGCCAGCCGGGAATGAGAGGTAGAAGCCCGAGGCTCCATGCAGGAAAGCCCTCCCAAGGAGCCTGCCACGCTCCTGGGAAAGCCCGATGTAAAAACCTGCTTCTCTGCCTGGAAGTCTGGAGAGCAAATGGAGCCACACCCGACAGCTGCACACACTGAAACCACAGGATGTGCTCTCTGCTGACACCTCTGTCCATGTCAGGAACTGTCTAGATTAGGAGCAAATCCCTATAGTGAACCTCTCCTGCTCTGGACAGTTCCTGACATGGACAGAGGTGTCAGCAGAGAGCACTGTGGTCAGACTGGAAAGAACCTCACAAATTTCTCTGTAGTATACAGCAGCTGATAAGTCCTGGAAGAGTTAAGATTCTTAAATAGAAGCAATTTACAAATCTGTTTAACTTACTAACACCAGTTGATTTGAAAATCTTTTTTTTCCCACCGGAGTTCCCCTTAAACATTTGTGTTGGACCTTGTGTTGGGTCACACAGGGAACTTGTCAGTGCTGGTGTCGAGAGCATGCAAACACTGTTCTGTATCAAACATTCTAGTGTCAGACTGCGCTTTAAAAAACTCTTGGCAATGCATTATGGGGGAGATTTATCAATACATGCATAGAGGAAAAGTTGACCGGGTGCCCATAGCAACCAATCAGATTGCGTCCTTCATTTTTGAAAAACCTCTAAAAATGTAAGAAGCGATCTGATTGGTTGGTTGTTATGGGCAACTCAGCAGCTTTTCCCCTTTTTTGAAATGTGTGTGTATATATATATATATATATATATTTTTTTTTTTTGGACTAGTTTTGATAGATCTCCCTCTAAGTTCTCAGGGTTCTATGTACTAGGAATATTTTCATTGGACCTATTGTGATGTGAATAGACAATAATGTTATGCCGTCTCCTTCTGTCAAGAAATATATGTATCTCATATCTGTGACTGACTATGCAGCTGCCATAGAGGCTATGGATTGGTGGCTTTTGTGGAAATGGTTGAGCCCAGATGAAGCAGTGTGTAGGTTTTTCATTTATGTCTCATTCACAGGGGTAACAATCCATGCTGATTTGGGTGATGGCTGCGTGGTTTTCAGTGTCCATGTCAGTGTATTTTTTCATAAAATCGCATTGAGTTCAATAGTAACCTTTACACAAGGCAGAAAAATGAGTTTTTCAGCATTTTTGCATGGATTTGCTGCAGATTTCTCCAATACTAAAATCGCCATGTTAAGGGTGCGTTCACACGCTAGTAACTAGCAGCGGAAATCCGCTGCGAGTTATGCTACCATTGTTTTAAATTAGTCCACAGACAGTCCGCAATAGTGTCAGATTTGCGGGCTGTCCGCGGACCTATTCAAATGAATGGTAGCATAACTCGCAGTGAATTTCCCGAAGCGGAAAATCCACTGCTAGTTACTATCGTTTGAACGCACCCTAAAGGCGTACTCCAGCGCTATCTTATCCCCTATCCAAAGGATAGGGGATAAGATGCCTGATCGCTGGGGTCCTGCCACTGGGAACCCCATGATCTTTCACGCAGCACCCCATTACCATCAGCCCCAGCAGCATGTTGGCTCCGGGTCTGATGACTGCCGATCGATCATGCTCTGGGGGCTGATGGTAACTGGGTGCTGCGTGAAAAATCACGGGGGTCCCCAGTGGCGGGACCCCCACAATCAGGCATCTTATCCCCTATCCTTTGGATAGGGGATAAGATGTCTTAGTGCCTGAGTACCCCTTTTAATCCACCTCAATTTCAGATGTGAAATTCCTGTACAGATTAAATCTGAGTAATCAAATTTTCTAACATGGGAACAAGCCCTGAAATCCTTCACTCTTGCGACTTTGGCTGAAAAACCAGCGCAACGACGGCAAGTGTGGTTCCAACCTAGAGGGGTCTTTGTACAATTGACTTTCATTAACATCCATGGGATAGGTAATAAATCTATGGTCACTGTTATCCCTAAGGCTGGGTTCACACTATGGAATGTCCTAGCGGAATTCTGCTCAGTAAATTCTGCTGGATGAAGCTTGACATACTGGTGAATCAGTTTTCCGTGAACCCATTCACACTGTGGAATTCTCTGGTCTGAAAATTCTGATAAAAACATTCTGACAGAACACTGAACCTGTGTGTCCTGGCGGAATCCACTCTGCAGACATTGCCGTCTGTGGGGGTGGAAATGTCAGCGTGGCTGCGCTGGCACTCGGACGCTCTGGACTGAAGTTTTCTGTAAAGTGCGAACCCGTTCTAACTTTGACCTTGGTGAGGAGAAGATTGAATGAAGTGTTGGTATAGCATGCACAGTGCTGAAGTTTTTAAATGGATGGGATTAAAGGGGTAGTCCAGTGGTGAAAAACTTATCCCCTATCCTAAGGATAGGGGATAAGTTTGAGATCGCGGGGGGTCCGACCGCTGGGGCCCCCTGCGATCTCTCTGTACGGGGCCCCGGCTCTCCGCCGAGATAGCTGGTGTCGACCCCCGCACGAGGCGGCGGCCGACACGCCCCCTCAATACATCTCTATGGCAGAGCCGGAGATTGCCGAAGGCAGCGCTTCGGCTCTGCCATAGAGTTGTATTGAGGGGGCGTGTCGGCCGCCGCCTCGTGCGGAGGTCGACACGCCCCCTTCCAGCGGGCTGTCGGGGCTCCGTACAGGAGATCGCGGGGGGCCCCAGGGGTCGGACCCCCCGTGATCTGCAACTTATCCCCTATCCTTAGGATAGGGGATAAGTTGCTCACCACTGAATCACCACTGGACTACTCCTTTAAGTTTCCACTTGGGTTTTTTTTCTGGCAGTTTTTGGATATCTGCCACTGCAGTTTTTGAGCCAAAGTTAGAAATGTATTCAAAAGGAATAGGACATATATAGGAAGGACTTACACTTCTCCTCCCTTATGGATCCATTTCTGACTGCAGTGGCAGTTTTCCAAAAACTGCCAGAAAAAAAAAAAGTGAAAACTTAGCCTAAGGTTATGTTCACCTGACGGAATGCCCGCATGGAGAATCTCTGTGCGGACATTCTGGAGAGTGCGGGCATCGGCATTATCTGCTGATGTACGTGAATGCGCCGTCTCATAGACTGCTATGCAAGCTTAGCACAAAGAATGAACATGTTCATTCTTTGTGCAGACACAGAAATAGGAATTTCCGTGCTGGGAACATCTGGCACAGAAATTCCACCGTGTGCACAGAGCAGCAGAATCTGATTAACCCATTAACGACGCAGGACGTAAATGTACGTCCTGGTGAGCTGGTACTTAAAGGACAACTGCAGCGGAATTACTTATCCCCTATCCACAGGATAGGGGATAAGTGTTTGATCGCGGGGGGTCCGCCATTAACCCCTCAGATGCCGTGGTCAATACAGATCACAGCATCTGCAGCATCTCGGTACTTTGAATCGATGATCGGATTGCCTGCAGCGCTTCCGCGGCAATCCGATCATCCAGCATGGCAGCCGGAGGTCCCCTCACCTGTGTCTGCTGCCTTCCACGGGTCTTCTGCTCTGTTCTGCGATCGAGCAGACCAGAGCAGAAGATGACCGATAACACTGATCAGTGCTATGTCCTATGCATAGCACTGAATAGTATTAGCAATCGAATGATTGCTATAAATAGTCCCCTATAGGGATTATTAACGTGTAAAAAAATAAATAAAAAAATACAAAAAAATAGAAAAAAACCCTCCCCCAATTAAAACGTAAATTGTCCCATTTTCCCTATTTCACCCTCAAAGTGTAATAAATAAATAAAAAAATATACATATTTGGTATTGCGGCGTGTGTAAATATCCCAACTATTAAAATAAAATGTTAATGATACCGTACGGTGAAGGTCAAAAATAGCTTTTTTTTTTTTTTATAACATTTTATTAAAAAAAATTAATAAAAAAAGTTACGTTTTATATAAGCTAATATGGTATCAATAAAGTACAGATCATGGCACAAAAAATGAGCCCTCATACCACCACTTTTATATGGAAAAATGAAAAAGTTATAGGTCTTCAAAATAGGGGGATTTTAAACGTTTGGTTAAACAGTTTGGGATTTTTTTTTTTTTTTTTTATGAGCGCAACAGTAATAGAAAAGTATGTAACATGGGTATCATTTTAATCGTATTGACCCATAGAATAAGGAACACATGTCATTTTTACCGTAAATTGCACGGCGTGAAAACGAAACCTTCCAAAATTTGCTAAATTGCGGCTTTCTTTTTAATTTCCCCACACAAATAGTATTTTTTTGGTTGCGCCATACATTTTATGGTAAAGTAAGTAATGGCATTACAACGGACAACTGGTCGCGCAAAAAGCAAGCCCTCATACTAGTCTGTGGATGAAAATTTTAAAGTTATGATTTTTTTTAAAGGCGAGGAGGGAAAAAATCAGAGTTGTGCCTAGTAGAAAGGAGACTTCTAAGTCCGTCCTTTTTATATTTCACATTCCTTTTGTATACACTTCTGTCTAGGCTCAAAAACAGCAGTTGCAGTTTTCCCGAAAAAAAACCTGTGAAAACCTAGCCTTATGGAGATGGCCATTAGTATAGTACCGCACTTAGTGGTTTTTTGTCACCCATGAAGACTGAATGGAGTGTGCATATTCCATTCAGTATCCTCATCACTGAGACTGCGGCGCTCAACATTCAATTGCACGCTCACCCCATTGATCTTGGGGGTCCCAGGCAATAAGACATTCCTGTGGATAGGTGATAAATGTTGGTTGTGGAAAAATTAAACGGTCATCTAAAAAATAATTTTTTTTCAGTTGACATCTCAAAAGTATAGCTCCTTGTGCGCTCCTCTCTAGCTCTTAGCAGTGACGTCATTTTGTTACTCAATAGGAGTCATTTTAATTGCATGGATACATGGTTATTGACTCGGATGAATAATCTGGATCACTGTAAGTTCACAAGCGGTTTTGTTTTTATTTTCCGTTGCAATTTTTTTTTATTCTTTTAGTTTTTCGAACAGTCACCAGTTTCATACTTGTTCAAGTAATAAAATACATTTTTTTTATTTTATTTTTTTATTTTATATTTTGCGTCTGATCTACTGTTTGAATATTATGGTGTACGGATGCTGTGGCATTTTTGACAATTCTCCACAAAGTTTCCTGGAGAAATAAAGACAAAAATAAATGAATAAATAAAAATAAAGTGTGAGGTCATGCCCCCTCCCATAGACTTGTATTGAGGGGGCGGGGCTATGATGTCCCAAGCTCCAGCATTTGGAACAGTTTGTTCCAAACGCTGAGCAGCGGAGTACCCGTTAAAGGGGGTTATCCAGAATAAAAAAAATACAGCTGATTTCTTCCAAAAAAACAGCACCACCTCAGTCCACAGGTTGTGTGTGGTAGTGCAGCTCTGTTCCATTAATGTGAATGGAGCCAAGTTGCAACACCACGCACAACCAGAGAACAGATTGATGCTGTTTTTGGGAGTAGTTATATCTGCTTTTCCTCTACTGGATATAAAATAACTTTGAAAGCATGTAAGCTGCTGGTCCAGACTGAGCTGTCTTTCAGAGTGAATTAAAGTTTTGTGGGCTGGAACAGCCTTGTTAGAGATGGGCGAATTTTTCAGAAATTCAATGAGGCAGATGCAACGAATTTTCTGAAATTTTTTTTTGATCCGAATTTATTTGCGGCGTATCGCTATTAATAACGGCTATTTCCAGGCTATACAGAGCCTCAATAGGAGTGTAGAACACTTTGCCTTGCTGTAAGACGCATAGGAAGTGTGCTGTGTTAGTGAAATAATACTGTTATTCAGTATGACATGCAGATTACAGGCATCGCTATTAGAATCACTGCACTGTCCCTGCTTGCAGTCTTTGAATGTGGAGTGCTTCATGTGATGATCTCGATTGGCAAACTGTGAAACGACTTCTAAACTCTGCTTGCCTGCCTGCAGTGATGTGGACTTGAAGTCAATGGATTTCCCCTGTTCTGATCTGTATTGTCAGTAACAGATTATTGACCACACAGTGTCTGCTTGGTCTCTAGCCAGAACAAAGATCTGTATTGTCAGAAATGGGGATTAGTGTGCACACAGTCTCTTCTCTCTCTGCAAAATGCCAGTCTTCTGCAACGGCTGCCATGTATATAGGGCTGGGTAGCCGCCATTTTAGCGCGTTTCCCCCCCCCCCGGTCCTCACAAAATGTAGTGAATGAAGCGATTCGTTACCACGAAGCACGAGGAAGTTCGGATTCAACTTAATCAGCTTTGACTCCTCTAAGTCTGATAATAGGAAAACAGCTTTTTTTTTAAATTTCAGATACATTACTAGGTTTCTTATCTTCTCTTGTACTATTTTAGGTTTGAAGTGACATTGGGACATTTAAATCTTAACTCTTTGGTGACACACAGCTTTTTATATTTTTATTTTTTATTTTTTTTGTGTGTTCATGAACTCCAGAACTGAGCATACTTCACAGCAGTTGCCTGTCTGCTTCTATAAGATGCCAGCATGCACGGTTAATGACTGACATCTGTCAATACCAATTTTCAGGCATTTAAATGTGTACATTTGCCAGTGGTTTGGGGAAACCGATAGGCACCCGGCAACCGTGCCAATCACTTAGTTTGCAGTGGCCTTCTGTAGGCCTCCGCGCTGCCCATATTGGTTCTACTTATACAGTCTGCCTTTGGGTATGCAATTGCATTGATCAGTATAAGCAGATTAATAATTAGTTCTAATAGTCCCCTATAAGAAATTAAAAAGTCTAACTAAAATTCTGGTTGCAGTATAGCATAAACTTAAACGTTCTTTACATAAACCTCTGAGCTACCTTACCCTAAATATATGAGATATACACTGGGCCAGGCACCAGGAAGAAGACTGGCCCAGTCTGTCATATTGACCTTCAACTGTTGGCCAAGGCCGATCACCTCTGTGACCAGCAATTAGCAAAGCTGCTGTGTTGTGCATCAGGTTAATGCAAGAATACAGTGGAGACCAGGACAGCAATACTGTAGTCATCGGGGAAGCGGCGAGAGTTTTTATCATTCATTAAGACTTGGGACAACTTTTCTACCACTCAATAGGCAGTCTTTTTAGGGGCCTCAGACTAGCATCAGGAGGGAAAATGGCTACAAAGTACTCTCTAGGTGGCACTATACCTCAAATAGTCTACACAAATTTAACCCCTTGCACCCAGACAAATGCACAACAGAGGTGGGAACTCACTTGCACATGTGGTGGAATTGTTCCTTTTGTCCAGAACTACTGGTCCCTTTATTCATAAGAATATTAATCAGATATGTAATCTTAACATCTCCCTTCAGCTTGAAATAACTCTCCTACACACCTCCCTGGGCAGTATTCCTTCCAGATCTTCGACTCTCATCAGAATTCTACTTTCTGCAGCCAGAGTTCTACTTTCATTACTGTGGAAGTTGCAACAAATGCCCTCCCTTAATGAGTGGATATCGAAGATCGTATTAGCTGCTTGAGAACACTGCTCACGTGCCAAGTTGTATAATATAGGACTTGTATCAGATTTATCATAGTCATCTTGACTTATAATAATGACTTCACCTTGTTGGCGAACATATTCATGTCTTTGCTTTTGGATCCTAATACATAATCAAGAATAGTAGTCGTCTATTTCCATATCACTATGTGTATATAAGATCTATTACACGTAACTAAGATGACGTAATGTTTTGTATTTTCATTCTGTTTCTGTTCAAATTTGGTAAAGAACACCAATTGCATTGGTAAATTTGCAATGTTTAAAAATATAAATTTTTTTTTAATTAAATTAAAACCTAATATCATCCAGATACAAAACAAGCAACAGCAGCCTGACTTTACCAGAATGGCCAACGGCCATTTTTCTATTTTAATTTAAATTAAATGTTTTATTTCCCAGCCTGAATAAAACTACCCTGCTACTACTCCGGCCAGGGAGCTCCATTTTTGATGGTACAGGAGCAGGGAATTCAGTAAAGTGTCGGAAATCTGGATACCTGCACAGTATACAGTGGTGCGCTGTGCACCGATGTATACTGTATGGCAAGTAGAGTTTAGAAGGGGTACAGTGTAATGTCCCATTTAGCTTAGCACCAGCAGTTCAGTTCTTGATGTAAACTCTTGCTGTGCTGCCATTGTTTCTCTTCTTTCTGCTCATAACACCTTGCAGATCCAGATATCAATAGTAAAAAACACCACCAACCACTTTTTTGCTTTAGTGAACAACTTGTATAAATTCACAATGTCTTTAGCAAAATTTTGCAAAAAATGACCATACAAAAATATCATAAGATCATGATTCACCCAAAGTGCACCTTCTACGGACGCTCTCGACACTCTCCAAGCTGCAGGAAATTTTCACCCCATGTCCGGGCTTCCTTCAACAAGACGACCTTCCTCTCACGAAGGGGAACAGACTGGAGCTTGCGTCGACACCTTTACGATGTTTCGGAAACCACGCCTCCTTTTTCAAGTATCCCTAACGTGCTCACCATCACCACAGTAAATAGGTATGTTACTCTCGTGAGAACTTATCTCTGAAAACGAGAATAATAAAATTAAAATCACATATATAAAAAATGGATCTACGGACAGCATATAAGATGACTTCTCACAGCTACACTCGTAAATTACGATTCATTCAGCCCATTCGGGTTCAGTGAATGTAATGTCTCAATTCAATAGACTTCACGTTGCAGCAATCTTTTCTTTATTTCATTTTCTGTACTACCTTGTATTTCTTAAATTATCATCCACCTCAGTTCACTGATTCTATGGTTCTGTTCAACAAAATGTCTGGCAGCCCCCGTTTCACCATATTTATTACTCTCCTCAATTGTTTTTTTTCTTCGCAAGTGCATTCCGGGTCACAGAACGATGTTCGTTAATCCGGTATTTCACACATCGCATCGTTTGGCCTACATAAATTCTGCCACAGGGGCAATGGTAATGGGGATAGGTTGAATTAAATTCCATCTTCATTGAAAAAACGCAGTCAATTTGATCCTAGTGTGAACTGTCAGTTGTTCGTAAGTTTTTAAAAAAGCGGTGATTACTGAAGTATATGAAAAATGTAATAAATGTGGTTTCGAATCGCCTTCCAATTTAACTGTACTTGAAAAAAAGCTCTTACTGACTTGGTGAAAGAGGATAGTGTGATAATAAAGAAAGCCGATAAAGGCAGAGAAACGGTGCTATGGACAAACGGTAAACGGTCATATCTTTATGAAGCAGAGCAGCAATTAAATGATGAGATAGTGTATAGAAAATTGGGAGGAGATCCGACTGCCACATTTAAGAAAGATGCAGATGTTGTTGGATGAAACATTGGATTCAGGTATCATAGATGCCAATCTACATCGAGCACTTAATAATATTTTTCACGTATGCCTATATTGTACTTACTGCCCAAAGTCCATAAAAGTATGGAGTCACATTCTCTCCCATATAGTAGACACATCTCCACGTGGTTCGATATGTGGACGACGTGTTTGTTATGGGAGGGAACACGTAACGAACTTGATAGTTACGTAGAAACATTGAATCTATGCCTTGATTTAATTTTACTCTAGAGACCGATCTCCAGAGGATCCATTATCTGGATGTGGAAGTGTACAAGGAAGGACAAAGCTTCAGTCCACTCTATATAAGAAAGAAGCTGACAGAAATAATTTACTATATAGTGATGGCTTTCATGCCCCCCAGACATTTAAGGGAATTCCTAGAAGTCAGTTTGTTAGGGCAAAACGAATCTGCAGTACTGAAGAGGAGTATGTGAAAAATAAAGACATGTTAATTAAAAAATTCATTGAGAGAGGAAATAGAGAGAAGGAAGTAAGAAAAAACTTGAGGAGAGGAAGTACAGGAGATTCAAGACAGCAATTAAGAGAAAGAAAAGAAGATGAGGATATATAAAGAAACTGATGGAGGAGTTTGTTTAGGTACTTATTGACAAACTGGATAAGAAATATTGGGGTTCCTCAGGTTACTAATTGGCATAAATGTTTCGGCAAAAGGTTTGGCAAAATGCCCCATTTCACATATAAAAAAGGAAATCACTAGAAAATAGTCTGGTGAAGGCTGATGTCAAAAAAAGAAATGCCTAAACAAATGTTTTTTACAATCTAAAAACAAAGGTACATTTGTGCTTGCCTGTCATGTTCCAATTGTTCTAGCATTATTAGAAGTGATCACATCGTCCATCCATTGTATGGAACTAAGTTCCCTACTAAGGGATGGTACAGCTGTGAAACTTAAGTGATTTTACTTACTCAAATTCCCTGTGGCAGAATTTATGTAGGCCAGATGATGCGATGTGTGAAATACCGGATTACCGAACATCGTTCTGCGAGGGAAAAAAAAGATTGAGGAGAGTAATAAATATGGTGAAACTGACAGACATTTTGTTGAACAGAACCATAGAATCAGTGAATGAATGTGGTGGATGATAATTGAAGAAATACAAGGTAGTACAGAAAAGGATTATAAAGAAAAGATTGTTGGCAACGTGAAGTCTATTGGATTGAGACATTACATTCCTGAACCCGAATGGGCTGACTTGTATTTCTGATTTGTAGCTGTGGAATTCATCGTAATTTGCTGCCGTGTCCTGTGAGAGTCATTTTATATGCTGTCGTAGTTCATTTTTTTTATTTAGTGATTTTAATTTTATTCTCGTTTTTAGAGAAAAGTTCTTGCGAGAGTAACATACCTATTTAATGTGGTGATGGCGAACAGGTTAGGGATACTTGAAAAAGGAGACGTGGTCAACTAAATGTCTTAAGGTGTCGACACAAGCTCCAGTCTGTTCCCCTTTGTGAGAGGAAGGTCGTCTTGCTAAAGGAAGCCCGGACATGGGGTGAAAATTTCCTGCAGCTTGGAGAGTGTCGAGCGCGTCCGTAGAAGGTGCACTTTGGGTGAATCATGATCTTTTGATATCTTTGTGTGGTTATTTTTTTTGCAAAAGACATTGTGAATTTATACAAGATGTTGACTAAAGCAACCTAAAGGCAAAAAAGTTGTTGTTGGCATTTTTGACTATATTGATATATGGATTGCCAGTGAGTTGTGAGCCCCCTTACTAATAAAAAGCATGGCACGCACACCAAGTGGGAATAGGTGAACACACATTTATTTGTTGGACCTTGCAGATCCAGGGCATCAGTTACACCTTCTCTCCCTACATGCCATCTATAGTACTGTTTAAATCATCCCTCAGCACAGTGCCACCTTGTTCAGTCCAGTGCTCTTTCACCAGCAATATGTCACTGCATAGCAGAAAGGAATATGTTCTGTGATTTGAATAGAAAAGTAAGGAAAAGGAAGTCCAGGTGTAAGTACTACTGGCAGATGAATAAGCTCTGATTTCAACCCTGAAATGTAGGAATGAGAAATAGCAGTGTGCCATGGAGGGGACTAATAGCACAATAGCAGCAGCAGTAAGAACACTAAAATCACCTTGTCACTACTGAAGGGTTAATATAACAAAACCATGCAAGTTTTTAACTTTTAAACAGGTACGCTTTAATACATTTCTGTGCATTATTAAATGTTAAACTGCTATTGTGTGTGACATTAAATTCCTACTGTTCTAGAAAACAAAACTGCAAGATACACCAAAGGTAATATAGTACGGTACTGCAAGAATAATACAGGAGGAACTGTTCGTGTGACTTTTTTACTTTACAATTTTATTTTAAGTAGAATATTCTGGAAAATTCCCCTAGAGCTGTTTCTATAGAAATCCTGAATTGCTGAAACTTATGATAAAGCTACATATAAGGGAAAAGCAACACAATGTAAATGTGAATTTTCGGTATGAATTACAGTAGGAGAATGTCCTGTTAAACCCAGCTTTACAATGTTCCCTTGAGGTCAGCATATATGACATGAACGTGTCCCCATTGAGAGACCTTTCCAGATAGCTGTCTGTCCTGTTCTGATAATTAGTAGGTGCTAGAAAGCAGACACAAAGCGCACTAACACAATGTGCCAGACAGTGTGACACGTAGTGTTGGGGGCACCCGGGGGCACACAAGTTGTAGCGCTAAGTAAGAACTGTCCTCTATTTTCATCATTATCTGCCTGGTAATTGTTGAATGGCTGATGATGAATTTGGTCTAGTGCTCTGACCCAGGGTTCTGTGCGTCTTCTGATAGGGTCCCCAGTATTTCAGACACCTGAGGCTATTTCTGTCTTTTATGCTATATTGTGTATTCCAAATAAAGCTGTGTTTTCATTGTTGGGTGAAACAGAGTTGCATCAAAGGATGCAGTTTGTAAATCCCCTGTTATAGACGACTATGTATGTGCCATTGTACCAATTCAAAGAAATGGACAGAGATCTTGGCTGGCTGAAGAGTGGAGCGCAATGCCACCAATGTTCCCACGTAGTAATTTACCATCACAGCAGGTCGCAGGAATTGTAGTTTTCATCAATACAATTATTTCGATTTTTGCTATTTTTGATTTTCAAATTTTATTTTTTTTTGTGACCTAAAATCAGCAATTCTGGCATGTTTGTATTTTCTTTAACGTTTACACTGTTCACTGTGTAGGATCATAAACTGTATTTTGGGAAGGGGGTTACTCGCTGCAACACTGTACACTTACATTGCTTGTCCTTATGGGGTTAAACATAAAGAAAAAACAAATACAGTAAAGCATAATATCTCAGATGTATCTTACCAGAACAATGTGCTGCTGTATACTTCACGTATGCAGTTCTGTACTAGTTGGTAAGTGACCTAGACATTTTAGGAAGGTGGGGGGGGGGGGGGGATTTATCGCCTGCAGCGTGACGTTTGGGCCCAGTGTGTCATACTGCTGCTCAGCTACTGTCTTAGGCGGGACATTGCTGTGGTCAGTGATTGGCTGAGAGGCAGTATGACCCACTGGGTACAGAGGTCACTCTGAGCCCAAACATCACACTGCAGCTCAGGGAGAGGTTAACAGCCAGGGCAACAGCCGGACACTGAAAGGATGAGGAAGAAATTATAAACTGGGATCAGGAAAAAGCAAATATATTAAAGGGAACCAATCATCAGATTTTACCCTATATAATGCTTTGTCAAGCATTATATAGGGTAAAATTGTTGTCCTCCCCATCCCCGGGGGACGCTCCTGCCCCCAGGGATGGTGAAGATATGAAGTTATAAACTAGTCACCGCTGCCACCGTAAGTAGTCACCACTGTATTCCCCAAGGAAAATGAAATGCCAGGTGAAATACAGTGAGATAAGGTAAACTCCCCAGTACAGGTCACCTGTCTAACCCAGGAAGAAGTACAGTTCCGTCTACAAAAAAATAATCAAAATAGACAAATCACCAGGTCCAGATGGCATTCACCCCCGCCCCCCGTGTTCTAAAGGAATTAGGTAGTCTAATAACATGGACACTGGAGGCAGTGCTGGAGGTAACATAGTTCATAATGTTGAGAAAAGACCTGAGTCCATCAAGTTCAACCTATAACCCTAATGAGTCCCTACTGAGTTGATATACAGTGGCATTGTGACCCCCGTCCTCAGTTAGCTCCGACCAGCAATTCCCCCCCCGTCCGTCCTCAGTTAGCGCTGGCAGCTCCAAGCCCCCCCCTGTCCTCAGTTACCGCTGACGGCACCAACCACCCCCCCGTAGCTCCGGCACACGTCCCGGTGTGAGGTGGTTTTTTGCGCCCCCGTAGATCCATGCGTCCGCTCCTCCCCCAGCTCTCCGAACATTTCCGAAGCTAGAACTGGGGGAGGGCAGAGCAAGGGGAGAGAGAAGGTTCACGCCCCCTCCCTCATCTCCCCTCCCTGAGCTCGGCTGGACGCAGATCTCTACGGCACGCCCCCTCCCTGAGGACATAGATCGCCACGGCAGGTCCCCTCCCTCATCTCCCCTCCCTGAGGACATAGAGCAGTGCTCCCAATGAGCTCTATGTGTAAAGGGTGACATACTGCACGGGCTAAATTGGGGACATACTGTACAGACTGAAGGAGGACATACTGCAGGGGCTAAAGGGGAACATACTGTACAGACTGAAGGAGGACATACTGCAGGGGCTAAAGGGGAACATACTGTACAGACTGAAGGAGGACATACTGCACGGGCTAAAGAGCCCGTGCAGTATGTCCCCATTTACACACAGAGCTCATTGGGAGCACTGCTCTACGTCCTCAGGGAGGAGAGATGAGGGAGGGGACCTGCCGTGGAGATTTACGTCCTCAGAATCTGGGGAGATGAGGGAGGGGACCTGCCGTGGCGATCTATGTCCTCAGGGAGGGGGCATGCCGTAGAGATCTGCGTCCAGCCGAGCTCAGGGAGGGGAGATGAGGGAGGGGGCGTGAACCTTCTCTCTCCCCTTGCTCTGCCCTCCCCCAGTTCTAGCTTCGGAAATGTTCGGAGAGCTGGGGGAGGAGCGGACGCATGGATCTACGGGGGCGCAAAAAAACACCTCACACCGGCTTGTGACGGGACGTCAGCGGGCGGAGCTAGATGGACGGCGCTAACAAGACGCTCCGTCCGCACTGATCAGGCCCACACTAGTGAGCCCGGGGACAGTTGGAGCAGCCGAGCCAGCCAGCAACCAGTTTGCACCAGTCAGCCAGGTACAGAGAAAAAGGGGTGATGTGGGAGTTCTGGGGGGGGAGGTGTTGCTCACCCTTGTTATATTCCCCCCCCCGCCCCCCTCTTGTCACATTCTGCCCCCTCCACTCATTGTCACATATTCCCGTCACATTCCTCCTCCCTTGCAGCACACATGCTAGGTTTGTGTGTGTTTGCAGACCTTTGAGGACTTTTACCTTTCACCCAATCACTGGCTTGACATGTGACACCACTGCGGCCAGTGATTGGCTGAAGGTAAAGGTCCTACAGCTTGTATAGAGACACCGGGATCGCACGAAGGTGTACAGCTGCAGGGACCGGGAAGAGGTGAGCATAATGTTATATTTTTTTTTATCTCTGCACCCTTTACTTAGATCAGTATTTCTCTACCAGGGTGCCTCCAGCTGTTGTGAAACTAACACTCCCAGCATGCCCGGACAGCTTTTGGCTGTCCGGGCATGCTGGGAGTTGTAGTTTCATAACAGCTGGAGGCACCCTGGTTGGGAAACACAGACTTTTAATATTTAAATTTGTTTGTTTTTATCTGCCCTGGCCGGCCCGCGCTGCAGCCACACACGGGATCCGCCCGGGCAGATAATCGCAAATTTTCCCGGGGGCCATATCGATATATGACAAAAATCGCGATTCAATTGTTTTTGCGATATAGCGTGCAGCCCTAGTGTATACTAGTTTATTATATTTAGAGGATACAGTGTCTGGCAGGTTTATAATAATTATTATTATTTTCATATAGAGGATGAGAATGCCCGGTGGTATGTTCCATCTGAATTAGATAAGGAAAGACTATAGAGAAGACGTCACCTGTAATCACTGATATCATTGTGTATTCTCCTCACTATAGAGAAGACGTCACCTGTAATCACTGATATCATTGTGTATTCTCCTCACTATAGCGAAGACGTCACCTGTAGTAACTGATATTATTGTGTATTCTCCTCATTATATCCTATCAGAGCTGTAGTCACTTGTAAGTTCTGCAGTTAAGATGAGTGAAACTTAACTCCCAGCATAACCTCACCACTGCTTAAAGGGGTACTCTACTGGAAAACATTTTCTTTTGAATCAACTGGTGCCAGAAAGTTAAACAGGTTTGTAAATTACTTACTTGAAGGATTTAGATTTTAACTTCCTGGCACCAGTTGATTCAAAAGAAAATAATTTCCAGTGGAGTACCCATTTAAGTAATTCTGGGAGTTAGTTTTAAATGGTGAAAACCTCTTTAGCGCTTTTCCATTCTGTGGCAATTGGTATATTTAATTATTATACTGGAATTTTTCACAATGCGCTACACCAGTGGCATCTGTCACAACAGGCTAAAAACGTTATGTGGAGGGGGGGTAGGTAGGTAGGTATGGGGTGACACCATTTTCTACCGCATCGGGTGACGCCAACCCTAGCAACGCCACTGTTGATATAGATCTTCAATCCATAACCTGCAATTATGTTCTACAAACATGCATCCCGACCCCTTTTAACCCCTTAAGGACCAAGGACGTACAGGTACGTCTTTGGTCCTGCTCCCGTGATATAACGCGCGGGTTACACGGTAACCCCGCATCATATCACGGCAGGCCCGGTGTCATAGTGAAGCTGGGACCCACCGCTAATAGCGCGCGGTGCCGCGCACTATTAACCCTTTAGCCGCGCGCTCAGAGCTGAGCCACGCGGCTAAAAGTGAAAGTAAAAAGTGCCAGTTAACTCAGTGGGCTGTTCGGGATAGCCGCGGCGAAATCGCGGCATCCCGAACAGCTTACAGGACAGCGGGAGGGTCCCTACCTGCCTCCTCGCTGTCCGATCGCCGAATGACTGCTCAGTGCCTGAGATCCAGACATGAGCAGTCAAGCTGCAGAATCATCGATCACTGGTTTCCTATGAGAAACCAGTGATCAATGATAAAGATCAGTGTGTGCAGTGTTATAGGTCCCTATGGGAGTTATAACACTGCAAAAAAAAGTGAAAAAAAAAAGTGAATGAATATCATTTAACCCCCTCCCCTATTAAAAGTTTGAATCACCCCCCTTTTCCCATAAAAAAAAAAAGTGTAAATAAACATATGGTATCACCTCATGCGGGAAATGTCCGAATTATAAAAAATATATCGTTAATTAAACCGCTCGGTCAATGGCGTACGCGCAAAAAAAATTCCAAATCCAAAATAGGGCATTTTGGTCACTTTTTATATCATTTAAATTCACATTCACATTTGATCAATAAGTCCTATCAATGCAAAAATGGGTACCGTTAAAAACTTCAGATCACGGCGCAAAAAATGAGCCTGAAACCGCCCCATACATGGAAAAATAAAAAAGGTTATAGAAGATGACAATTTTAAACGTATTAATTTCCTCATGTAGCTATGAGTTTTTTTCCAGAAGTGCGACAAATCAACCCTATATAAGTAGGGTATCATTTTAATCATATGGACCTACAGAATAAGATAAGGTGTCATTTTAACGAAAAATGTACTATGTAAAACGGAAGCCCCCAAAAGTTACAAACCTGCGTTTATTTTTTCAATTTTGTCGCACAATGATTTTTTTTTTCCCGTTTCACCGTAGATTTTGGGCAAAATGACTGATGTCATTACAAAGTAGAATTGGTGGCGCAAAAAATAAGCAATCATATGGATTTTTAGGTGCAAAATTGAAAGAGTTATGATTTTTTAAAGGCAAGGAGCAAAAAACGAAAATGCAAAAAACAGAAAAACCCAGTCCTTAAGGGTTTAAAGTCTTTTAGAGAATTCACCATGACCACCTCCTCTGGCAGAGAATACCATAATATCAATGCCCTCTACAGTAAAGAACCCCCGTCTGTGCTGCTGTAGGAAACCTTCTTTCGTTCTATCTTTAACAAGGGGGCATCCTCTATGTTTACAGTCCTGGGTATGATAGATCATGGGAGAGATCTCTGTACTGTCCCCTGATATATTTATACATAGTTATTAGGTCGCCCCCTAAGCCTTCTTTTTTCTAAACTAAATAACCCCAATTCTGATAATCTTTCTGGTACTGTAGTCCTCCCATTCCCCGTATTACTCTGGTTGCCCGTCTTTGAACCCTCTCCAGCTCCACTATATCTTTCTTGTACACTGGTGCCCAGTATGTACACAGTATTCTATGTGTGGTCTGACTAGTGATTTGTACAGCGGTAGAATTATTTCCTTGTCATGTGCATCTATGCCCTATTGATACACCCCATGATTTTATTTGCCTTGGCAGCAGCTGCCCGACACTGGTCACTACAGCTAAATTTACTGTTAACTAAGATTCCCAAGTGTGCTCCCCTTTAATACATAATCCCAGCCCGGATTTTTCTTCCGGCATGTTCATTACCTTTTATCAGTGTTGAACCTCATCTGCCACTTCCCAGCCCAAACCTCCAACCTATCCAGATCCATTTGTAACAGTGCACTGTCCTCCTATTGTGTTTACCGCTTTACAGAGTTTAGTATCATCTGCAAAGATTGCTACTTTACTATTCAACCCCTCTACAAGGTCATTAATAACTATATTAAATAGGACAGGACCCAAGACTGACCCCTGTGGTACCCCACTAGTAACTGTCACCCAATCAGAATAAGTACCATTAATAACCACCCTCTGATTTGTCTATGTTGATTATTTTTTTTTGTAGGCGGTACTGTACTTCTTCCTGAAGGTGACAGGTGACCTGTACTGGGGAGTTTACCTTTATCTTTCTGTGTTTCACCTGGCATTGAATTTGTTTTAATATATTTGCTTTTTCCTGATCCCCCTTTTATAATTTCTTCCTCAATCATTTCAGTGCCCTGCTGTTGCCCTGGCTGCCAACCTCTCCCTGAGCTGCAGTGTGATGTTTGGGCCCAGAGTGACCTCTGTACCCAGCGGGTCATACTATCTATATCTCTATATAGATAGTATAGTCTCTCAGCCAATCACTGACCACAGCAATGTCCCGCCTAAGACAGTGGCTGAGCAGCAGCATGACACACTGGGCCCAGACGTCACACGGCAGTTTAGGAAGAAGATCCCATTCCAGAGGAGAACTCCTCATGAACTGTGATATATTTTCCTGATGATCTGATATACTTGTTTATGCCTTCCTGCAATAACCTTTTACATGCAATTACGCTGCTTGAAAACTAAGTGCCCTATTACACGGGGCGATTATATGGCCAGCATTCAGCTGATCAGTTCTTTTTTTTTTTTTTTTTTTTTTTTTTTTTTAACCCATCAAAAAAATAAAATAAAATAAAAATCCTTGTGTGTATTATCTGCTGCACATCTTCTCGTGCAATAAGGGACATGTGGCTATTAAGTGATGGCAGTAATTATTAAAGTGGCACTCCGCTGGAATTTTTTTTATTTTAATCACTGGTGTCAAAGTTAAACAGATTTTGTAAATTACTTTTTCTTTAACAATCTTAATCTTTCCAGTACTTATCAGCTGCTGTTTGCTCCACAGGAAGTTGTATAGTTCTTTTCTGTCTGACCAGTGCTCATTGCTGACACCTCTGTCCATGTCAAGAACTGTCCGGAGCAGGAGAAAATCCCCATAACAAACCGCTCTAGACAGTTCCTGACATGGGCAGAGGTGTCAAAAAGAAAAGAACTTCCTGTGGAGCATACAGCAGCTGATGGGTAAGATTTTTAAATAAAAGTAATGTACAAATCTGTTTAACATTCTGACACCTGTTGATTTAAAAAAAATAAAAATAAAAATACACCCGAGTACCCCTTTAACCCTGCTATCCTTTGTAGGGCTCTTTCAGTATGATACTCAGTAATTGGCTCTGTAAAGTAAGCACTGATTTACGTGATTGACACTTGTATACAACGATCAGCGGGCCATCTAATAGGGCCCTAAATTGCTAATCCAATTTTAGAGATTTGTCTCTTCTTTGAGGTTTTTTTTTTTTTTTTTTTTTTTTTTTTTTTTTTTTTTTTTTTACACCCCAGAGGTGTCGGAGCTTAAAGGGATACTCCAGTGGAAAACAAATTATTTAAAATCAACTGGTGCCAAAAAGTTAAACAGATTTTTTGCACTTTCGTTTTTTCATCCTTGCCTTTTAAAAATAGTTTTTTGCACCACCAATTGTACTTTGTAATGACATCAGTAATTTTTACCAAAAAATTTAGGCGAAACCCCCAAAAATACCGTATGTATGTATGTATATATATTTTTATTGGACATAATAATAATTTAAAAAAAATATGCTATTTTGTAGCTTTTGGGGGCTTCTGTTTCTATGCAGTGCTTTTTTTTCATTTTTTATTTTTTTCTGTAAAAAGCACACCTCCTTTATTTTTTAGGTCCATACGATTAAAATGATACCCAATTTTATGTAGGTTTGATTTTGTTTTACTTCTGGTAAAAAATCATATCTATATGCATGAAAATTAATGTTTAAAAATTTCCTCTTCTGACCCCCTATAACTTTATTTTTTTCCGCATACAGGGATGTATGAGGGTTCATTTTTTGCGCCATAATCTGAAGTTTTTATCGGTACCATTTTTGTTTTGATGTAACTTCTTGATCGCCTTTTTATTTTTTATTTTTTTTGTATGGTATAAAAAGTGACCAAAAATACGCAATTTTGGAGTTTGGAATTTTTTACGTGTACGCCATTTACCGTGTGGTTTAATTAACAATATATTTTTATAGTTCGGACATTTACGCACGCAGCGATACCACGTGTTTTATATTTTTTATTTACAAAGTTTTTTTTTTTTTTTTTTTTTAAATGGTGGGGGAAAAGGGGAGTGAATCAAACTTTTATTAGGGAAGGGGTTAAGTCACATTTATTAACTCCAGCCTGGATCTTGTGCATGGACCAATCAGTAGGAAGGTAGGGACCCTCCTCATGTGTCCTCAGCTGATCGTGACACCGTGGTTTTACTGCGGTAATCCCGATCAGCCCGACTGAGCTGCCGGGAAGCATTTTTATTACAGTTTGATCCCAGTGTCTAAGGGGTTAATTCCGGTCATCATCGTGATCGGTGAGGTCCGGTATTAGCCACAAATCCCAGCAGTTGCTAGGTGTCTGGACCGACCAGACATGACCCAGGGTCAGCTCTTGACCCTGCGTTATATCATGGCAGCGGGCGCAGGGCGTACAGGTATGCCCTGTGTCCTTAACAGGTTAAGAATCTTAATCCTTCCAGTGTTTTTCAGCTGCTATAGAGGAAGTTGAGTTGTTGTTTTCTGTCTGACCACAGTGGACAGTTCCTGACATGGGTGTCAGCAGAAAGCAGAGCAGGAGAGATTTTCTATGGGGATTTGTTCCTGCTCTGGACAGTTTTCGACATGGACAGAGATGTCAGCAGAGAGCACTGTGGTCAGACTGAAAAGAACAACTCAACTTCCTCTCTAGTATACAGCAGCTGATTAATACTGGATTTTTTTTTAAATAGGAGAAAATTACAAATCTGGAAATAGCTTTCCACCGGAGTACCACTTTAACAGTTATTAAATGTCATCACTGTGATTGATTTATGCTACATAAAAGCAAACCCTGACATGTCAACCATATTTAAAGCCACACTCTCCCCCCTTTTGATGTAGAGCTATTGGCCTATACTATATTCATGAGTTTGCAGCAGTTGTAATCATGTCTTTAATGATACTACAAGAGCTTGGCGAATTTTATTTTTTGATTATTTTTTTTTTTTTTTTTTTTGTTTGTTTAAGAACTGCTTAAATGAATAAACACATTACTGCAATGACCAGCTTCCCTTTCTCACATACATTTTGGTTATCTGGTTGAAGACATTTATATGCCATAATGTGTGCAATCGGGCATACTATTGATTGGAAGAAATTATATATTTTTTTTTCTATCTTTATGTATTATATTCCAATATTTGTATGGCTTAAAATACAACTTAATAACTTATATATAGTTGCACTGGGTTATGTATGAACCTTAAACCCCTCACAGATGGGCCTTTTTTCCTCAAGGGTATGGCTAATTTTCATTTTCGCTTTTTTTTTTTTTTTTTCGTTTTTTTCTCCTCCTCCTCCTCCTTTTTTTTTTTTTTTTTTTTTTTTCTTTATGCAGTACCATTTATACTTTATAACAACAACTTTGCCATAAATGTACAGCAAAACACTAATTTCCATTTTGGCTGTGTTTTTGCTGTGATTCTTCAAAACCTCAGAAAGAATGATTCTTCTTTACTGCGATTGCAATTTTCTGGCAGTATATATACGACGGTGTGCTAGCAGTGGACCGTTAAATTTAAAGGGGTACTCCACCCCTAAACATCTTATCCCTATCGCATCGGGGGTCATGACATCATTCAAACACCCCCCCCCCCGGGTGATGTCGCACCACGCCCCCTCCATTGATGTCTATGGGAGAGAGAGTGACAACGTGACTCTCATAGACATGAATGGAGGGGGCATGGCATGCCAGTGTTCTAAACATAGATGATGTCTAGGGGCGGAGTACCCCTTTTATTCGTGGGACTCAAGTGTGCTAAATGTATATGGGCATGCCTATCCACTTGATAAGTGATCAACAGCTAGATTGGTGCCCTTGACTCTAATCATAACAGTAGGGCACATGATTGATGTTCACAAAGTCAAGTGCATTACTTTAGCTTTTTAACACTTATCGAGTGGATAGGCAATAAATGCCTCAGGCCAGGATGCCACTTCAAGTATTGTTTAAAGGGGTTATTCCGCCTTATAAGATAGCCTATCCTCAGAATACACCATCAATATTAGACTGTCGGGGGTCGGACTCCTTGTACGCTCACCAATCAGCTGTTAGTGGCTAATGCTAATGTGAATGCTCCAGCCTCCTAGTTATTTATTTACTTTGATAGTCTTTGCATTGCTGTACTATTAGTAGGGGCCATCCAAGATACCTCGCACCACCGCTACCAGCAGTGCAAGATCGGGCAAAAGTAAACATTGTTAAAAAAAATAATAATTTTAATAAAAATTTAAAATGCATTGCATGAATGGTCTGTTCAAGTCAGAACCCCTCTCATCTTCTATTGATAGCCTGTCTGAAGGATTAATAATAATAATGAAAACTAATGCAGTCCTGAGTCTAGAAAACCAGCTGATTATTTGGAGAATTATTACCATACCGTGCACACTAATAGCGATCTTATCACCCTCTTGTGCTACACTAGATAAGATCTTCATTACATACGGCACTTACCAAATCTTACTTTTTATGCTGGTGATTTGTTACTTGCAGTTTGACTCTTCTGCCCTATTTGGAATATAAATCCACTGAGTTCCCTGTGTAGTGTCTGGGGCCCATGAGACAGGTGGCAGGTTCAGACTACATCCAATAGATGACCGCTATGTATAATACCAGCAGAAGTTAGGGCTTTAACTTTTCATTTTTTTTTTTTTTTTTAATACCTGACCCTACTAAAGTGTTAAAAGGCCATGTGAAAATAAGAGCAGTACCAGAACTAGTAAGAATGTTGTCAGTGTTCATGTTGCAGTTGAGCATTTCTTCTTTTATATATGGGAGGATTTCCTAATATAAATCTGAAAAGCTTTAAAGGGGTTATCCAGGAAAAAACTTTTTTTTTATATATCAACTGGCTCCAGAAAATTAAACCGATTTGTAAATTAGAAGAAGAAAGCAGGTAGATGCCAGCGGATAAGAAACTTCACCTTTTATTTTCATCACGTTAAAATCTTAGACATGGAGAGACTTCAATAAGACATGTAGATAAAATCCTTGGAATAAGCGCCAGGCATGATGCGTTTCAGGTCATGTGACCTTTCATCAAATGCATAGATTTGTAAATTACTTTATTAAAAACGTAATCCTCTCAGTACTTATGAGCATCTGAAATGGAGTTGTTCTTTTCTGTCTTAGTGCTCTCTGATGACACCTGTCTTGGGAACTGTCCAGAGTAGAAGCAAATTCCCATAGCAAACCGCTTCTACTCTGTGCTGTTCCCGAGACAAGCAGAGATGTCAGCAGAGAGCACTGTTGCCAGGCAGAAAATAACAACTCAACTTCAGCAGCTGATTATTATTGGAAGGATTCAGACTTTTTAATAGAAGTAATTTACAAATCTGTTTAACTTTCTGCAGCCAGTTGAGATAAATGATAAATATATGTAACAATTTACACTGGGGATGGTTAAAGGGGTTTTCCAGGAACAAACATTATATAATATAATATGTGTGTGTGTGTATATATATATATATATATATATATATATATATATATATATATATATATATAATGCTTTTTTCCTGGAATACCCCTTTAACCATTCCCAGTGTATAGAGGGGAGGTTTCTCTAAACCTGTGTACCGGAAGCAGTTGCAACCAGATAGCCTCTTACATGTTTCAGAGACCTTTTCAGCAATGAAAAAAGGAATCTTGTTGCTATGGAAAACTGCACCACTCTTTACACAGGTTTTGATAAAACTCCCCCCATATAATGGGATTCCTCACCCATAGGCTTCTATATGAGGAATCGCAGAAAAACAAGTATATATCACAGTGGTGCATTCTGTATAAATAAGTTGCATTGTGATAGACATGTTTCCCCTAGTTACACCAATGCTTCATTTGGGTTATGTTGGACCAGTATTTTATGTCAAATTTCCTTTTTTAGAATTTTTTTTTTTTTTTTTAACAAATGAAGATTTACAATATCATCAATATAAAAAGGCAGGCTATGTAAACACATCAAAGTTAAAGTGACCTTTAGGTTTGTGTAAAACAATAGGTTTCAGTGCGTCATGCAAAACACAAACCCAGAATTGTCATCTAGAACTCTTCGTAACCATAAACTGGGGTCATTACATTTACAAATTGGAGCCCCTTTACAGAAAGGGAAAGTGATAGCAGAAGAAAGGACAAACTCCCATCCTCTCAATCAGGATGCTTCTGTAAAATAGACCAGTATTGTATACCAAAATTGTGGGGCTGACAATTTTAAGGCCAATAGTTTTTGGCCAGAAAACCCCTATTTAATGGATAGGCCATCAACAGTTATTTGTATGTTTACAGTCTATCAGCACTGTTGTGACTACAGAAATAAACAATGTATGGGAACCAGAAACCCATCAACTCCTATTGAAGCTGCTCAGCAATTTCTCAGCACCCCCATCACTCAGTCAGGGTCTCCTTGCTGGGAACCCCTATGATCAGGAGAACGAGCAAGGAGAAGCACACTGTAGACTTAAAATCAGACTGTCCAGAGAAGCTGGACACTGAGCACTGTGAAGCGTGCTTCTCCTCACTTGTTTTCCTGATTGGTGGGGGTCTGCACGGAGACCTTGACTGATCAAAGCGTATCATATGTCTAACTTTTTTCTTCTATTCCCCTAAAGCAGTGGTCTCCAATCTGCAGACCTCCAGATGTTGCAAAACGACAACTCCCAGCATGCCAGGACAGCCGTTGGCTGTCCGGGCATGCTGAGAGTTGTAGTTTTGCAACATCTGGAGGTCCGCAGGTTAGAGACCACTGCCCTAAGGGATGTGTACGTTTTAAATAAAGTAATTTTTATTTTATATTTTCCAAAACTTCCCAAAAATTAAAAAAAAACTCCCACCCCCATTCATCCCATGCACATTTTATACAACCAAAGCACAACGACTGAAAATTCATGGCAAATAGATCCTATGGTCTGTAGTGCATTTAGATTTATACATTGTCTAACTAAACAAGCAAAAAGTCAACTCGAACAATGCACTTTATTATCGGTATGCTGTGCGATATATTCGGAAAGTCCTTTTTACTCTTAACATTTTATGTTGCAGGCTTGTGCTAAAATAAAGTCAATAAAACAAATGTATTTTCCTTGATCATTGTGCACTCACTAGCGGTTAATGATAGAAATCTAAGCTAGCTTATTGAAAAGGAAAAAACAAAAATGTGGCCATAACATATCTCAATTATCATCATCAATTAAATTATCACAACCAGCCTCCAGCTGTTGCAATATTACAACTCTCAGCATGCCTGATTTGACTGTATAAGCATGCTGGGAGTGGGAGTTATTAAACAGCTGGAGGCACCCTGGTTGGAAAGCATAAGTATTCCGACCCTTAAAGGTGTTTTAAGCCAAAAAACATCTTATCCCCTATCCAAAGGATAGGGGATGATGTCTAATCACGGGGGTCCCGCCGCTGAGGACCCCCGCAATCTCCGCTGTGGGACAACGCCCCCTCCATTCATGTCTATAGGAGGGGGCGTGATGGCTACGTACTAGCAGTCATGCCCCCTCCCATAGACATGAATGGAGGGGGTGTGGTGCCACTGGGGTGCCACAGCGGAGATCGCGGGGGTCCTCAGTGGCGGGACCCCCGTGATTAGACATCTTATCCCTTATCCTTTGGATAGGGGATAAGATGTTTATCGGCAGCTTACCCCTTTAACCTACTATTTGAAACTCAACTGGCAATGCCCACAGCCTCCCAGTGTTCTTGAGAATGATGGCTTAAAGGGGTACTCCAGCCCTAAAACATCTTATCCCCTATTCAAAGGATCGGGGATAAGATGTTTGATCATGGCGACCCCCCGCAATCTCTCATGCAGACACCCACCTGTGGCAGCTGCACAGAGCTATTTTTTATTTATTTTTTTTTTTTCTCACTCCGTGTCTGAAGGGTCACGACTATGGGGCCAAAGTTTCGTTAAGTCACAACTCCGCCCCCTTGCTCCGTCATGCCCCCTCCCATAGACTTGCATTGAGGGGCGGGGCATTCCATCACAAGGGGCGGAGTCGTGACGTCATCTTAACTCCGGCCCTATAGTGATGATCCTTCAGACACAGAGCAAACATCGCTCTTTGCAGCTGCCACAGGGTGGTGTCTGCATGAGAGACCCCCGAGATCAAACCTCTTATCCCCTATCCTTTGGATAGGGGATAAGATGTCTTAGGGCCGGAGTACCCCTTTAAGCTTAGCACACATGGACAATTGGATTTTCTGCCATAAAGCCCAGATTGGTGGAGTGCTGCAGTGATGCTTGTTTCTCCCACCTGCACCCAGGATCTTCGATGCTTGGTCACCTATGTTAATAAGACCCTCCTTTTACCTTATTTAATATTTTATATATTTCGTTTTGTGTGTGTAAAATTTCCCCCAAAAAGTTAAAGCAAGCTGTGCTGCAACCTTTCACAGAGCAGTTTTGCACTCCACTGCATTTGTGAGTACCATATGCCCCCCCCCCCCCCCCCCCCAGTGGTCATCAATTTATAATTTGCAACTTTTGTAATCAGTCTCTAATTTATGCCCAATGAACCACATTTATACATAGTCTGACCAACATGGTCACTACTGCTCCTGTATACAATTTATGAAAGGCCATAAACCTTTAGACAAATTAGTCCCAGCCACATCAGATCCACTGCAAGGGAAACCGGGTAAAAACGTACATTACACACTACAATACATTCCTCCTGTTTGGATGTAAAGTAGCATTTACTCCAATATTTTCCATCCAGGGTGCCTCTAGCTGTTGCCGTCCTGGCATGCTGGGAGTTGGACTGTTTGGGAAACACCAATTTGTTAATATACATTCTTTGCGATTCTTAAATATAGATGCTAAACCTCCTCCTTTATTTTCTTTCAGCTTTACCAGCAAGGAAGACTTTGCCAGCTTGGAAGTGAGTTCTGTGAATTGGAAGTTTTTGCTAAAGTATTACGTGCATTAGATAAAAGGTAGGTGAGCCCAATCTGTAATTGGAAATCACATTGTACCACGTTCTTCATGTTGCTCCCAATTATTAGAAATGTGGGGCAGATTTATTCCTGCTTACTTTTAGTTTGCAGAAAGGAGTTGTGGCTTGTCAGAAAAGGGGTGTGACTTGAGATCGTCCTCTTGGCCCAAAAATTTGGCACACGTTTTTGGCGTGAAATAAGGCAACTAAAAGGTGGATAATGCTTAGTCTAAACAATATATAGATGCACCAAATTATCAAACCACATAAGCCCCTGTGATTAAATCTGGTGCATTTTGACTGTCTAGACTAAGTTTACAGTGCCTAAAAATGAGACTGTATTGGTATATTTTGCTGATGCATTGCTTTGAAGACTGTCTTAGCCTTTTTTTTTTTTTAAATAAAATGTAATGCAACATTACATGAAACCAAAGTAAGAAATTTAATGCAACCCCCCCCCCCCCTTATTTAGTATCAAAAATTACGGTTTGAGTATAGGGTGGTAGCAGATTGGCATTATTAGGCTGAGGGCCAAAATAGATTGCCATTTTCACCCTGATAGCGCCAGGCTGCTAATACATAGTATCTGTATCTGGATGACTTTGGAAAATAGAGGGTGGACCCCTCGTCCCCCCCCCCCCTCAATAAAAAAGACTAAACTTTATTGAAAATATAAAAGACTAAGCTTTATTTTCAATAAACACCCACTCATCACTTCCAGCCTGCATTATTAGGCTGAAATCCATGCTCTGTCTCTATAACACCTGTCTTCAGTGCAGTACCCAGCAATGCAGAATTTTATTGTGCTGGAGGGTGGGTGCTATGAAGGAGAGCTATTTAATCGTCAAATTCGAAATCAAAGTGACCTGGAAAAATTACTATTGTGCACAATAGTAATTTTTCATAAAAGCACTAGAGGTACTCCTGCAAAGTCATTTTGTCATCTTTGCAAGGAATATCAGGAGCAGGACATGCACCTTTAAATGGCATGGCTTGTGATAAGACAACCCCTTGTACATTTATAGATTGAAAATTAAAGAGGCTATCCAAAAACAGGTGGGTTGTGGTATTACAACTTGACTCCATTCACTCCGGTGGAAAACTTTTTATTTTTTTAATTTTTTTAAATCAACTGGTGTCAGAAAGTTAAACAGATTTGTAAATTATTTCTAGATAAAAATGTTAATCCTTCCAGTATACTACAGAGGCATTTCTTTTTTTTGAATTTCCTTTGTCTGAGCACAGTGCTCTTTGCTGACACCTCTGTCCATTTAGGAACTGTCCAGAGTAGGAGCAAATCCCCACAGCAAACCTATCCTGCTCCGGACAGTTCTTAAAATGGACAGAGGTGTCAGCAGAGAGCACTGTGGTCAGACAGAAAGGAAATTCAAAAAGAAAAGAACTTCCTGTGGAGCATACAGCAGCTGATAATTACTGGAAGGATTAAGATTTTTAAATAGAAGTAATTTGCAAATCTGTTTAACCCCTTTGGTACGCCCCGAGTCCACTCCCATTCTATAATGTGGGGCCGCAGCGTGATCAATGTAATAGATCAGTGTGTGCAGTGTTATAACCCCCTATGGGGGCTATAACACTGCAAATAAAATAAAAAAAAGCGAATAAAGATCATTTAACCCCTTCCCTAGTAAAAGTTTGAATCATCCCTTTCTCCCATAAAAAAACAAAAACCTGTAAATAAAAATAAATCGCCGCATGCAGAAATGTCCGATTTATAAAAATATATAATTAAACCGCATGGTCAGTGGCGTATGCGCCCCAAAAATTTTTGGTCACTTTTTTTATATCATGAAAAAATGTATAAAAAGCAATTAAGTCCGATCAATACAAAAATGTTACTGCTAAAAACTTCAGATCACTGTGCAAAAAATGAGCCCTCATACCGCCCCATACGCTGAAAAATTTAAAGTTATAGGGGTCAGAAGATGACAATTTTAAATGTATAAATTTTCCTGCGTCTAGTTATGATTTTTTTTCAGAAGTAGGACAAATCAAACCTATATAAGTAGGGTATCATCTTAATCGTATGGACCTACAGAATAAAGAGGTGTCCTTTTTATCGAAAAATGTACTGTGTAGAAACGGAAGCCCCCAAAATTTACAAAATGGCGTTATTTCTTCAATTTTGTCGCACAACTTTTTTTTTTTTTTTCGTTTTGCCGTAGATTTTGGGGTACAATGACTAATGTCATGACAAAGTACTGTATTTTTCGCCGTATAAGACACACTTTTTCTTCCCCAAAACGTGGGGGGGGGGGGGAGAGAAAGTTGGTGCGTCTTATACGGCGAATATACGCCCGAGGCTGCTGCGGGCGAGAGCGGGAAGTCAGCGGTAAGTACAGAGGCTGCGGCGGTGCGGTACAGCGCTCACTACCCGCTCCCCGCCCGCAGCAGCCTCATGACTGCCGGTGAATTTTTCACCTCACACCGGCTATGTTTATTGCCCTAGGACTAGAACATACAGTGCCGGGCAGGGGAATTAGTAATAACTGTATACTAAAAACCAGGGTGCCTCCAGCTGTTGCGAAACTACAACTCCAAGCATGCCCGGACCGGCAAAGGCTGTCCGGGCATGCTGGTAGTTGTAGTTTCACAACAGCTGGAGGCACCCTGGTTTTTAGTATACATGAATTAGTTTTTACCTGCACTGGCCGGCCCCCGCCTGCAGCCGCACACAGGAGCCGGCCCGGGCAGATAATCATAGGTTTTCCTATGCCGGACATCCCTGTGTCCTGAAAAATCTTTTCGGGACATAAGGATGTCCGCGGGTCACTAACCATTCCCCGGCCGATGCGCGCCCTCCTCCGGTCCGCCTGCGATCCTCCGCCTCTCTATGGTTGTATGCACGGGATGTCCGTGACGTCCCGTGCGTACAACCATAGAGGCACCGGAGGAAGACGCGCGCCGACCGGGGCCTGGTGAGTGACAGGCGGCGTGTAATCTTCAGTGTTCCGGTCACCACTCCTCCGGTCCCGGCACCTACTGCTATGGTCCATAGGCCATAGCAGTAGATTGTGACACCGGGCCAGAGGAGCGGTGACCGGAACACTGTAAGGGCAGCATACAGCCTCCAGCCGTACACTGTATATGGCTGGAAGCTGTATGTCTGTGGGGGGAACCTGCCTATCATTGTGGGGGAACTATACTGCCAACTATTGTGGGGGGGGGGGGGGGGAAAGCTGCCAACTATTGTGGGGGAACTATACTGCCAACTATTGTGGGGGAACTATACTGCCAACTGTTGTGGGGAACTATACTGCCAACCACTGGGGGGGGGGGGGGGGGGGGAAAGCTGCCTACCATTGTGGGGGAACTATACTGCAAACCATTGTGGGGGGGGGGGGGGGAGCTGCCTACCATTGTGGGGGAACTATACTGCCAACTATTGTGGGGGGGAGCTGCCAGTGCCTACCATTGTGGGGGAACTATATTGCCAACCATTGTGGGGGAACTATATTGCCAACCATTGTGGGGGAACTATATTGCCAACCATTGTGGGGGAACTATATTGCCAACCATTGTGGGGGAACTATACTGCCAACCATTGTGGGGGAACTATGCTGCCAACCATTGTGGGGGAACTATGCTGCCAACCATTGTGGGGGAACTATGCTGCCAACCATTGTGGGGGAACTATGCTGCCAACTATTGTGGGGTGGAGGGGGGGAGCTGCCTACCATTGTGGGGGAACTATACTGCAAACCATTGTGTGTGTGTGTGTGTGTGTGGGGGAGCGGCCTACCATTGTGAGGGAACTATCCTGCAAACTATTGTGGGGGGAGCTGCCAGTGCCTACCATTGTGGGGGAACTATACTGCCAACCATTGTGGGGGAACTATACTGCCAACCATTGTGGGGGAACTATACTGCCAACCATTGTGGGGGAACTATACTGCCAACCATTGTGGGGGAACTATACTGCCAACCATTGTGGGGGAACTATACTGCCAACTATTGTGGGGGAACTATACTGCCAACTATTGTGAGGGAACTATACTGATATAAAATATTTTACTACAGTATTTGGTTCAGAATCTTTTTTTTTCCAGATTTTCCTCCTTTAAAATTGGGTGCGTCTTATATGCCGGAGCGTCTTATATGGCGAAAAATACGGTAAATTGGTGGCGCAAAAAAACAAAAACGCCATCATATGGATTTTTAGGTTAAAAATTGAAAGAATTATTATTTTTTTTTTTTTTTTAAAGGTAAGGAGGTAAAACGAAAAAACCCTGAGTCCTTAAAGGGGTACTCCGCCCCTAGCATCCAAAGGATAGGGGATAAGATGTTGGATTGCGGGGTCCCACCGCTGGGGACCCCCCAGAATCTCCGCTGCAGCGCCCCGCTATCATTATTGCACAGAGCAAACTTGCTCTGTGTGTAATGACCGGCGATACAGGGGCCGGAGCATAGTGAAGTCACGACCCGCCCCTGCAATAGAAGTCTAGGGGAGGGGGCGTGGTGGCCATCACACCCCCTCCCATAGACTTGAGGGGGGGAGCCGTGACATCCCGATGCTCCGGCCCCTGTATCGCCGGTCATTACGCACAGAGCGAGTTTGCTCTGTGCAGTAATGATAGCGGGGCGCTGCAGAGGAGATCCCGGGGGGTCCCCATCGGCAGGACCTCCGCCATCTGACAACTTTGGATAGGGGATAAGATGCTAGGGGTGGAGTACCCCTTTAAGGGGTTAAAAGGGTACTCCGATTGAAAACTTTTTTTTTTAAACCAGTTAAGGACCCAGGGTGTACAGGTACGCCTTGATGCCCTGGTACATAAGGACCCAGGGCGTACCTTTACACCCATGGGAATTTCGGTCCCTGCCAGTCGAAGACCGGACCGGGATGACTGCAGATATCGATCAGCAGACACCCCGCGCAAATGCCCAGGGGGGTCATTAGACTCCTCCCCATGTTGGCGATCGCCGGTGAATTCACACCGGCGATTTGCGACGATTCCGGGTCATACGGGTCTCCGGTGATTAGGGTTGTCCAAGACACCCACGATCCCCCTGAAGGAATAGGAGTGAGGTGGCAGGGGTGCCACCCCTCCTATACCTTCTATTGGTCGTTCGCAAGCGTAGGCTGGGAAGAACGGGGTAACTGACGAGGACCGGTGCCAAAATCCACCTACCCATCGGCAGCGGGTGGCGGTGATCGGCGGCAGAAGAGGACGGTGATGCGGCTCCCTGGATCCGATGGAAGCCGGTGAGTTGCCTAGCAACATCTGGAGGGCTACAGTCTGAGACCACTATACAGTGGTCTCTAAACTGTAGCCCTCCAGATGTTGCACAACTACAACTCCCAGCATGCGAGGGGGGGGGGGGGGGGGAGAGAATCTGCTTACCGGAGTGGGAGCGGCAGAGACATCAGGAGGAGTGCGGCGGAGGAGGCTGCAGTGAAGATCGCAGGTAAGTGATCGCTGTGGCCTTCTAAAAATAGCTAAACTACAACTCAAAGAATGCCCAGACAGCCAAAGGACATGGTGGGAGTTGTAGTTTTGCAACATGTGGAGGGCTACAGTTTGGGGACCACTACTTAGCGGTCTCAAAACTGTTCTTCCCCAGTTGTTGCATAACTACAACTCCTAGCATGCCTTTCGGCTGTCAGTGCATGCTGGGAGTTGTAGCTTTGCAACAGCTATAGGCACACTGGTTGGGAAACACTGTGCTAGAATCTGTTTCCTAACTCAGTGATTCCAACCCTTGTGCCTCCAGCTGTTGCAAAACTACAACTCCCAGAATGCACTGAAAGGCCGTACATGCTGAGAGTTGTAGTTTTGCAGCAGCTGGAGGCTAACTGGTTGGAATCACTGAGCTAGAGTCTGTTTCCTAACTCAGTGGTTCCACACCAGTGTGCCTACAGCTGTTGCAAAACTACAACTCCCAGCATGTACGGTCTTTGCAACAGCTGAAGGTTTGGCCCCTCCCCCCCCCCCCCCCCCCCCCCTCAATGTGAATGTACAGGGTACATTCACACGGGCGGGGGTTTACAGTGGGTTTCCTTCTACAAGTTTGAGCTGCGGCAAATTTTACGCAGCTCAAACTAGCTCAAACTCCCAGCGGAAAATTCACTGTGACCCCCACCTGTGTGAATGCACCCTAAAAACATTACACCACACTACACGAACACATAATAAAAAGTAAAACACTACATATACATATACCCCCCCCCAAATAAAAATTAAAAACGTGTCATATGACAGTGTGTTTCTAAAATTGAGCCTCCAGCTATTGCAAAACGACAACTCCCAGTATTACCGTACAGCCATTGACTGTCCTGGCAGGCTGGGAGTTTTGCAACAGCTGGAGGCACATACGTTTCATTTTCACAGGCGGTAAAAGAAAAAGACCCCCAAAGTATGGAAATGTGGGCGTAAAATGCTCTGCAGATGCACAACAGGGCTCAGGAGCGAGAGCACACTATGTACATTTGAGGCCTAAATTGGTGATTTGCACAGGGGTAACTGATAGTTACAGCATTTCTGACATAAACGCATGACCCGATTTTGGAAACTACACCCCTCAAGGAATGTAACAAGGGGTATAGTGAGCCTTAACACCCCACAAGTCTTTGACAAATTTTTCTTAAAGTTGGACGTGGAAATGAAATTTATTTTTTTAACCCAAATTTTTCATTTTCGCAAGGGGTAATAGGAAAAAAAAGCCCCCCCCCCCAAAATGTTTAACCCCATTTCATCCGAGTATGGAAATGCCCCATATGTGGAGGTAAAGTGCTCTGCTGGCGAACTACAAGGCTCAGAAGAAAAGGAGCGCCATTGGGCTTTTGGAGAAAGAATTGGGCTTGAATTGAAGGCCATGTGCGTCTACAAAGCCCCCATGCTGCCCGAAAAGTGGACCCCCCCCACATGTGACCCCATTTTGGAAACTACACCCCTCACGGAATGTAATAAGGGGTTCAGTGAGCATTTACACCCCACAGGTGTCTGACAGATTTTTGGAACAGTGGTCCGTGTGCAAATGAAAAATTAAACTTTTCATTTACAGCCCACTGTTCCAAAGATCTGTCAAATGCCTGTGGGCTGTAAATGCTCACTGCCCCTCTTATAAAATTCTGGGAGGGGTGTAGTTTCCAAAATGGGGTCACATGTTCTGGCACCACAGGGGGCTTTGTAAATGCACATGACCCCCGACTTCCATTCCAACCAAATTCTCTCTTCAAAAGCCCAATGGCGCTCCTTCTCTTCTGAGCATTGTAGTGCGCCCGCAGAGCACTTTACAGCCACATATGGGGTATTTCCATACTCGGAAGAAATGGGGTTACAAATTTTTGGGGGCTTTTTCTCCGGTTACCCCTACTGAAAATGAAAAATTTGGGGTAATGCCAGCATTTTATTGAGAAATGTATGTATTTTTTTTATTTTATTATTTCCTTACGCGAGAGAAATGGGGTTACATATTTTGGGGGGCATTTTCTCCTATATCCTTGTGAAAATGAAAAGTTTGAGGTAACACCAGCATCTTAGTGTTTTAAAAAAATCAAATTTTTCATTTTCACGTCCCACTTTAACAAAAGTTCGTCAATCACCTGTGGGGTAGAACGACTCCATTTACCCATTATTATGTTCCTTGAGGGGTGTAGTTTCCAAAATAGTAGGCCATGTGTTTTTTTATTTTTTTAATATACTGTTCTGACATCCTGGGGGCTTTCTAAATGCGACATGCCCCCCAAAAACCATTTCTGCAAAATTTGCTCTCCAAAATCCCATTGTCGCTTCTTCCTTTCTGAGCCCTCTAGTGCACCCACAGAGCACTTTAGATTCACATATGAGGTATTTCCTTACTCGAGAGAAAATGAATTACAAGTTTTGGGGGGCCTTTTTACCTTTTACCCATTGTATAAATGAACACAATGGGGCTACAATAACATGTTAGTTTAAAAAAAGATTTTGATTTTTTTGCCATTTTGCTGCTATTCCTGTGAAACGCGTAAATGGTTAAACTTTCTGAATGTCATTTTGAATACTTTGAGGGGTGCAGTTTTCATATTGGGGTCCATCATAGGGGATTTCCAACATAAAGACCCTCAAATTCACTTCTAAACTTAACTGGTCCCTGAAATATTCTGATTTTGAAATTTTCGTGACAAATTGGAAAATTACTGCTTTACGTTGAAGCCCTCTGATAGCAGCATCATAAAATTGACATGTTTTTACTTTTTGAAGACAACATAAATGTAACATATTGTACATGTTAATCAATATGTAATTTATTTGATATGTCCCTTTTCCTTACAAGCAGCATACTTCAAAGTTAGAAAAATTCAAAATTATGGAATTTTTCCAAAAATTTTGGAATTTTTCACCGAGAAATGATGCGAGTATTGCCGAAAATTTACCACTAACATAATATGTCACGAAAAAACATTCTCGGAATCAAATTTATAAGTAAAGGCATCCCAGAGTTATTAATGCTTAAAGTGATAGAGGTCAGATTTGATAAAAAAAAAATGCTCCCTTCCTTAAGGTCCTAATTAGAGATGAGCGAACTTACAGTAAATTTGATTCGTCACGAACTTCTCGGCTCGGCAGTTGATTACTTATCCTGCATAAATTAGTTCAGCTTTCAGGTGGATACAGTCCTAGGAGACTCTTTCCTAGGACTGTATCCACCTTTTCCAGCCCCCCGGAGCACCTGAAAGCTGAACTAATTCATGCAGGATAAGTCCTCAACTGCCGAGTTGAGAAGTTTGTGACGAATCGAATTTACTGTAAATTCACTAATCTCTAATCATAATGGGCTCCGCACCAAAGGGGTTAAAAAAAAATTATAATTTCCACCGAAGTACCCCTTTAAATGGAACGGGGCTTCAACACCACACACAACCTGAGTACAAGGTTGGCGCTGTTTTTTGGGGAAAAAAATCTATGTTTATCTAATCCTGAAAAGTCAAGTTTTCTTTGTGTTAATTTAAAATAAATGTTTTCCTTTCTTAAACCCCCACCCTATTTGTGATCTACAGACATCTTCTGCATCACTGCTTTCAAGCTCTAATGGACCATGGAGTTAAGGTTGCCTCTGTATTGGCGTATTCTTTTAGTAGACGTTGCTCATATATAGCAGAATCTGATGCTCACGTTAAAGAAAAGGCAATCCAGATCGGCTTTGTTCTTGGTAAGAAGTCTTGTGTTCAGATCTGTAATGATCAAATGAGTTGATCAAACTGTTAAAATTCCACGGGTGTACCCCTTTAAGTTTTTTTTTATTTTTTTATTTTTTTTTAAATCAACTGGTGCCAGAAAGTTAAACAGATTTGTAAATTACTTCTATTAAAAACTCTTAATACTTCCAGTACTTTTTAGGGGCTATATACTACAGAAGAAATTATTTTCTTTTTGGATTTCTCTGATGTCATGACCACAGTGCACTCTGACCTCTGCTGTCCATTTTTGGAACTGTCCAGAGCAGGAGAAATATAGCAAACATATGCTTCTCTGGACAGTTCCAAAAATGGACAGCAGAGGTCAGCAGAGAGCACTGTGGTCGTGACATCAGAGAAATCCAAAAAGAAAAGCATTTCTTCTGTAGTATATAGCCCCTAAAAAGTACTGGAAGGATTAAGATTTTTCAATAGAAGCAATTTACAAATCTGTTTAACTTTCTGGCACCAGTTGATTTGAAAAAATAATAATTTCCACGGGAGTACCCCTTTTAAGGGGTATTTCAATGGGAGACACTTATCCCCTTTCTATAGTATAGGTTTGATCACAAGGATCCAACCACTGGGACCACCACGATCAGAGACTGCAATACATGTTTAGGTTATTAAAGTTACATTAAAGTTATTAAAGACAACACATTGTTTTTCTGTATCTTTGCCTTTTTTATTTTATTTATTTTAATGCTGAAAACGGTGATTTAGTTATACTTAAATACATATTAAAAGCAAAGTTATTCAAAGAGCTGGGGAATTTCCGTTCTATAATTTTGCATGTTATATTTTTAGTAAAAGTACAATGTTTGGTTGACTTTTTCCATACTTTCCTCAGATGTAAACGTACCCATTTTATAACAAAAAAACTGAAAGCTCTAACTTTTTGGCATATGTTATTTGAAAACAAAGTCCCAAGGCTCTTTTTTTCCCCATCCACTTTTGTGTGGGGGGGCAGAAAGACCAAGGTAATGAAATGTTGGTAAGCCAGACCAATATAGTCCGAGTATGAAACTATATAATACTATCCCAATATTAAAGGGGTTGCACAGTGAAATGTAGAATAGGGAAGAAGTATCTGATCACAGGTGGGTCTGACTGATGGAACCCTTCACGATCTCCACAACAGGGCCCCGGCCCTCAGAGAAAGCATGTGCTCTCCATTCATTTCTATGGGGAAGAGCCGAAGATACAGTGTACAGCATTTAGGCTCCCATAGAAACTAATGGTGTGTGTGCACTCTTTGAGAGTCTGGAGGCCCTGTTTTGGAGAACAGATGCTTATCCCCTATCCTGTGACGGACAATAGTGCCCAGACACAACCCTAACAAAACTGCAACCATTGTTAATGATTTGTCTATGCAAACTTTTTGACAATTTACACTGCATGCCGTTCTCCCCACTGTAAGTAACTGTGAATATGTTTGTTTTACTTTGCAGGGGGCTTCCTTTCAGATGCAGGCTGGTATAGTGATGCGGAAAAGGTGTTCCTTTCATGCCTACAGCTCTGTACTCTTCATAATGAAATGCTCCATTGGTTTCGTGCGGTGGAGTGCTGTGTCAGGTATGTTTAGCTGACTTTATTTGATTCATAGTCATTTACAATGACAGGTTTTGAAAAGATAAAACTAAACATGAATTGCTAGCTAAAAAAAAGCTTCTAAATGAAATTATTTATCAGGGAGTCTCTCAGGTAGTCAAAATCCTTAATAAATAAGTTCTGAAAACACTGCTTGCTGGGCAGCGTCTCAATAAGTCTAGGTGGCTGCCGTTGACAGTACAAGGTCTCCATGCCTCACCAGTTACACTTCCTCCTCAACATTTTACACAGTACTTCTGGAGTATGCTAGTAATGAATGTTAACCTGAAACCCATTGTTAACTTGGGAAGCAGTTAAAGGGTACTCCAGCACCAAATTTTTTTGCTTTAACTTATGCTGGGGATGCAGTAAAATCATCATACTTGCTTACCCCTGTCCCCCTGCTGGTCATCGCTTGTTGCTAACTCCAAGATAAGCAGTCTTGGCAGGACCTGCCTACTCAGCCAATCTCTTACCGAGGCAGGAAAACACTGCGGCTTATTTGGCTGGTGCTGTTCTGACAGCTCATTTTGGAAGGAGCACTGAGTGATGACCAGCAGGGGGCCGGGCATCACTGGAACTGGAGCTGTGAGGGACTGGTAGGAAAGTATGACTTTAAAAAATAGATGTGGTATATGGTAGAGGCTGCTATATGTGTATAAGGAAGAAAGTCACAGAGGGTAGTTTTGATTTGGCTCAACTCTTCATGCTTGCGATGTTATTGGATGAGGGGGGGGTGGGGTTTAATTTAATTTAATTTTAAAAAGGTTAAAATTGAATGTGTTATCTTAAATGTTTTCTCCTTAGGTTGCTGCATGTTCGAAACGGGAACTGTAAATACCACTTGGGAGAAGAAACCTTTAAACTTGCTCAGAGCTATATGGAGAAGCTAGCCAAGCATGGGCAGCATGCAAACAAAGCTGCTTTGTACGGAGAGTTATGTGCCCTGCTTTTTGCAAAAAGTCATTATGATGAGGTAGATACTTTTTCTCTTTATAATGCATTTAAGAAGATGTCAAATTAAATGCATTTGGAATTTTGCATTTGCTTTTAACAAATTTGAAATGTAGTTTTCAGTTTCAGCGGCTTACTTTAGAGAATAATCTTCTTATAAGGTTACGTTATTAAGCCGAAATACCATAATGCTAAGTTGAAGTACAAAAATACATCTCTGTCAATGCAAAATACTGTATTGTTTGGGTAAATGCCATTTTTCACTCTATACTAGTTTAGCAAAGGACTTATGGGATGTCAGAATTACAAATGAAATGTCATAGAAAACTAGAAGACCTGATGCAATTTTGGGTTAAGGCTGCATGATGCAATGCAAAAATGACCTAGTCTTTTTTATAAATCATATCTGTACATGAACTATACAATGTAACTGCTTATTTGTTAAAGGGAACCTGTGAGGAGCTTCAAGCATCATGAAACAGCCTGCCTTATTAAAATGAATGATCTATTCCAATACACTGTAGCACATGGTTTCAGAGTAAATTACACTTGGTTGTTATGTCACAGTAGTCTGTCTCTGTTTCATGCTGCTCATGGTTCACAGCATTAAAGGGAATCTGTCATCCGTGTTGCCTGCACTAATCGGTTGTACAAGCTGGCAGTGCAGGTGACACTGATGACAATTATACTTACCGGTCCCTGCGCTGTGCCTCTGTCCTGCCATAATTCCGGTTCTTCGGTAAATGCAAATGACCGGCTTGGTGCTGCATGGTGATGTCTGGGTCACATCTTCATGGTAATGCCTCCTCCCTTGTGCTGGGAATTGCCCCCCCTGTGCACTAAGGAGGTCATTTGCATGAACCAAAAAATTGGGATTGTAGTGGAATGGAGGCACGGAGCGGAGAAAGTATCATGGTCATCAACGTCACTTGCATTACAAGCCTGAACAACAGGTCAGTGCTGATGACAGATTCCCTTTAAGAATCTTCCAAACTCCCTTTTTACCTCTTCCTCCCACTCTCTCATAAATGTTTGTGATGAATGCAGTAAGGTGGTATGATGCATGCTTAGGAGCAGAGTAAAAATCAAGCCCTCTTATGGCTTGAGCCCTCTAAAAAGAGTTATGGGGTCCAGAACCTGAGGTGGAAAATCCAAATACACAAAAACAAAAATTACTGTGGTCACCACCACTTGCTCAATACTACTTTTAAGCAGGAATAAAAAGGAATTACCGTATTTATCGGCGTATAACACGCACTTTTTAGGCTAAAATTTTTAGCCTAAAGTCTGTGTGCGTGTTATACGCCGATACACCCCCAGGAAAGGCAGGGGGAGAGAGGCCGTCGCTGCCCGCTTCTCTCCCCCTGCCTTTCCTGGGGTCTAGAGCGCTGCTGTCGGCCCTTTTCACCCCCTGGTTATCGGCGCCGCTGCCCGTTCTGTCCCCCTGACTATCGGTGCCGGCGCCGATAGCCAGGGAGAGGGAAGCGGCGCCGACAGCCAGGGGGAGAGAAGGGGCAGCGGCACCCATTGCCGGCGCCGCTGCCCCGTTGCCTCCCCCCCCCCATCCCCGGTGGCATAATTACCTGAGTCCGGTCCGCGCTGCTCTGCTGCTCCAGGCCTCCGTCGTGCGTCCCCGGCGTCATTGCTATGCGCTGAACGGCGCGGCGCATGACGTCAGAGCGCCGCACCGTGCATAGCAACGACGCTGGGGACGCACGACGGAGGCCTGGAGCAGCGCGGACCGGACTCAGGTAATTATGCCACCGGGGATGGGGGGAGGCAACGGGGCAGCGGCGCCGGCAATGGGTGCCGCTGCCCCTTCTCTCCCCCTGGCTGTCGGCGCCGCTTCTCTCCCCCTGGCTATCGGCACCGGCACCGATAGTCAGTGGGACAGAACGGGCAGCGGCGCCGATAACCAGGGGGTGAGAAGGGCCGACAGCAGCGCTCTAGACCCCAGGAAAGGCAGGGGGAGAGAAGCGGGCAGCGACGGCCTCTCTCCCCCTGCCTTTCCTGGGGGTGTATCGGGGTATACACGCGCACACACGCACCCTCATTTTTTCATGGATATTTGGGTAAAAAACTTTTTTTACCCAAATATCCGTGGTAAAATGAGGGTGCGTGTTATAGGCCGGTGCGTGGTATACCCCGATAAATACGGTATTTCCTACCGTTAATTCGGTTTCCACTAATCCTTGATGACTGCACCAAATTTGGAGGTTGCTCCTCCCATCACTGTAGGGACAGGAAACAGAGGTTTAAAAGGGCCACTCCCCTTACACATCCCAGTGCTTTTCAAATTACTACCAGGATGTGAGATATAATGAACCCAACACCAACAATATAGGGTGGGAGTTACAGTGGTGCCGTCATAAAGGATTAGTGGAAACTGAATTAACGATAAATAATTCCCTATTTTCAATTCATCATCACAACAGCACCACATGAGATTTCCCCCAATGATCCTATCGGAACAAGAAGCGCAAAGAGGTTAAAAGGCCCCTCCCCAGATAACCCCACAGTGTTTCCTGTTCCTATTAGAAGCATTGAGGTTTACCTCTGGATCCTGGGGCTGGCGTCGGGATCTTATTTAATGGTGGAGGTTGGCATCCATTCATTCCCCCTCTGTAGCACTGCTCCGGGTAGCGTGCACACTGCGGCATGCCTCTCCGGGCCCTCGATCTCCCCGGCTCTGGGAGTTATTGTGGTGTAGAGGATAGGCTCTGGCAGGTCCTTGGGCGCACGCGTGTCCCTGCTGGTCCTTTCTGGTCTTCGGCGGGTTCCGGCACTGGTGTGTGTGACGTCGGCAAGCGCATGGCATGCCGGGATTGCTGGAGACCGGAAGTCCTGTCTCCTGTATGGCGTGGAATCTGAAACTTCATGCCAGGGACAATCTAAGTCCGGACGCCAGCGTTTGGGCACCAAAATTCAAATCTGGGTGTGTATTTGAGGTAGTAAGCCTTCCATTTTCTTGTCTCTTGTCATTATAGAAGCTAAGCTCTGACTCTGTGGAGCAGGGGAAGACTATCTGGTCTATGGATTCACTTACTTTTGCTTGTTTGGGTTTCTTTCTCTTTTTGATTGGCTGTCCTACTCTCCTTTTTAGGGAGACAAGGAGACCCTGAGAAAACCTAAAGAATCTAAAGCTAAGCCTAAGAAATGTGCATTATGCTTTGAAAAATTGCCTGAAGGATATGTGAAGGCCCTTTGTGTCTCATGTATTGTTAGGATTGTTCAGCAGGAGTCTTTCATGGATGAATAAAAAAATTTGATATGTCAGCAAGTGTGGCTCTGTGGCTGCTGCTCTTCCTTCTCAATCCACCGCTGGTCCTCCTGCTACTAAAAAAATCCAGGCAAGATGTACCTGTTGATTCAATCTCTGATTCGGATGTATATGTTGGCTTGCCTGATGTGGAATCTGAGGATGTTTTACCTTCCGCTTCTAAAAAAAGTGGAAGATAAAAGATATTATTTCTCTGCAGAGGATACGGTTACCCTCTTAGATACTGTTAGGAGTGCTATGAATATTGAAGAGACTCTGGTAGTTCAGACTGTGCAGGATGAGATGTTTGCGGGTCTTAAGCCTAAATTAGCAACCTTTTTTCCTATCCATGAAAACCTTGAAAGCTTGATTGTGGATGAATGGAAGGAACCTGACAGGAGACTAGTGATGCCTAAGGAATTTAGATCTAGTTTCCTGTTTAATTGTGACGATACAAATTTGTGGAATGAGTCTCCTAAAATTGATATTCAAGTTGCCAAGGTAGTAAGAAAAAAAAACTCTTCCTTTCGAGGATGTTACGCAATTGAAAGACCCTTTAGATTGGAAAATGGAATGCTTGTTTCGTAAAAATTGGAATGCTTGTTCAGCCTTATTGAACCCAAATATTGCAGTGACAAGTGTGGCCAGAGCTCTTTATTTATGGTTAAATCAATTGTAGAGTCGTGTTGGAAATAAAACTCCTAGGGAGCAACTGCTTTCTACCATTCCCATGCTAAAGCTAGCCACTACCTTTCTTGTGGATGTGTCAGTGGAATCAATAAGAATGGCGGGCAAGTCTGCAGCTCTATCTAACTCGAAGCTAGAAGAGCACTGTGGCTGAAAAACTGGCAGGAAGATTGTTTCAAAAAGTAAATTATGTTCTATACCGTTTGAAGGTAAACTTGTGTTTGGCTCTGTCTTGGATAATATTTTACAGCAGCCAGCCAACAGAAAAAAAAAGTTTTCCAGAAGAGAAATTGGCAAAACCTAAAGATTTTTCGTCCCTTCAAGAATAGACAAGCATCGTATAAAGGTAGGGTAACTCCACCTTCCGTTTTACTCCTTAAGGGAGGAAAAGGTCGCGAGTTCTTACTCAACCCCAACCTCTCTGAAAAAAAAATGCAGCAGTGATGTTTCCTTCGTGGGGGTGGGGAGGTTATCTGGCTCTATTTTTCCATCAATGCAAGGAAGTCACCCGAAATCTGTTTACCCTCAATTCCTTGGCTCACGGATTCAAAATAGAGTTGGTCTCTCTGCCACCTCGAAAATTTGTCACAACAAATCTCAGGTCCGAATGTTTGAACAAGTGTCTATTTATGTCAGGAAATTCAAGACTCTCTCTCTCTTTTTTTTTTTTTTTTTTTTTTTTTCTAATCCAAAAGGTCATGAATTTTCATCAAAAGGATACATCTTCCATCAGGAACACCATGTCTCTACTCGGATCCATGACATCTTGCATTCCGGAAGTACCTGGGAGCAAGAGCCATTCACAAACTCTTCAGAAACACATCCTAAAAATTTGGGATCGGTCTCAACATTCTCTGGAAGGAAAGATGGTGATTTCTCCTGCTGTAAAACTATCTCTGAAGTGGTGGATGAAGAAGAAAAATCTCACCAAAGGTGTGTGTTTTGGATCAGTCCTCCTCCTATCACACTGACGACAGATGCCTGTCTGACAGGTTGGGGGACAGGGGGCGCATGTGCAGGATCAGCTTCTTCAGGGTGTCTGGTCGGAAGAAATTAATCTTCTCTCACCCAACTTCGGAGAATTGTTAGCGGTTTTCAAAGCACTGAAGGCGGCAACCACCCTTGTTCCGAACTGTCATGTAAAAATCTACTCTGACAATGCCACTGCAGTGGCTTTTCTGAGTCATCAAGGGGAAGCAATGCACAGATCCCTTCAAGACCTGGCGGAAAATATATTTTTTGGGGCAAAAAAGGATATTATCCATTACTGCCGTTCATCTCAAGGGCAAAGAAAATATCCAAGCAGACTACTAAAGTCGTCATTGGGTCAACCCTGGAGAATGGGAATTGAATCCTCAGGTGTTCCCAATGGGGAGCTCCAGGAAGAATAAAAAGGTAAAAGAATAAAAAGAATAAAAGAAGGTAAAAAAGACTCTCTTCCCTATTTCCAGGCGATCGGCCTGACTGCATAGAGTCCCTTCAGCAGACATAGGGCTTCAAGACTTCCTACGCCTTCACTCCCTTTCCCCTAATCGGGAAGATGCCATGAACAATTCGAATGGAGTCTGACAGTTATTTTTGTAGCACCAAGATGACCGAAGAGGGGATGGTTTTCTCGAATACAACAGCTAGCAGTGGATCAGCCTTATCCTCTTCCCCCGAGAGAAGATCTTCTGCTACAAGGTCCTCTATATTACAAAGATCTGAAGAATCTTCAATTGACAGCATGGCTCTTGAAAGGGCAATATTAGGACAAAAAGGTATCTCTTCTGAGGTAATTGACACCATTTTAATGAGTAAAAAGTCCACAACTTCAGCGATCTACTGGAAACAGTGGAAGAAATATGTTTCCTGGTGTGGTCCTCATCCTCCAGACCCATTAAAACCGGACATTCCTCAAATTTTACATTTTCTGTTAGCCGGATTTGACAAGGGCTTGGCCCTGAGTACATTTGAAGGTCCAAACTGCAGAACTTGGGCGCTTTTTTGATACATGTTTTGTGGACCATAAGTGGATGAAGAGATTCTTTAAAGCCATTGCCAGGTTAAAACCTAAAATATCTAACCTCTCGCCTCTGTGGGATTTAAATCTGGTCCTTTCTAGTCTATCCAAGGATCCCTTTTAAACCAATACAAAATATTTCTTTAAAATGTCTTACCTGGAAAGCCGTTTTCTTAACAGCCATTACTTCAGCAAGACAGGTAAGTTAGATCCAAGCACTATCCATTGAAGATCCTTACTTAACTGTTTTAGAAGACAGGTAGACATGCTGGATTTAATTTCAGAATTATCCTAAGGTAGTTTCGAACTTTCATAGGTCACAAGACATTGCTTTGCCAACATTTTTTAACCCACCGATAGACGACAAAGAAGTTTTTAATTGTTTGGATGTGAGAAGGACTATATTACATTACCTTCAACAAACTAAAGATTGGAGAAAGGATTAAAATCTATTTCTTCAGTTCCAAGGTCCTAACAAGGTGAAGAAAGCTTCAAAAGCTTCTAGTCAGCAATTTCGGAGGCTTATAAAAGATCAGGGAAGCAAGTTCCGGAACACCTTAAAGCTCATTCTACTAGAACTTTGTCTGTCTCCTGGGCTGAAAAGTCTTCTGCCTTGTTAGAACAGATTTGCAGAGCAGCAAGCTGGGCTACTCCTCACACCTTTTTTAAACATTGTAAACTTAATGTGAGCTCATTGCATGACTTGGCGTTTGGTCTAAAATGTCTCATGTGGTGCTGTTGTGGTGATGAATTGAAAAAATGGAATTATGACTTGCCGATAATTTGGTTTTCCTGAATCATCACAACAGCACCCTTTTAATCCCCCCTAAGTACCATGTTTAATTATTAGTATTATTTTTTGCTTCTTGGTAAGTTGTAATCAATGAGGGGTTGTCTGGGGTGGGGCCTTTTTTTTAACCTTTTTATGCTTCCTGTTTCTATAGGATCATTGGGGGCAATCTAATGGGGGGCTGTTGTGGTGATTCAGGAAAACCGAATTATCCTAATAATTCCATCTTTCCACTGTATCTCCCTTCATGAGGGCACCAAATATGGAGCCATACCAGATAAGTAGCTCTGGGGAGGGACCACGGCCTGAAGGACCTTGCGCCCCCAAAGGAGCAGTCCTTGTTGGCCAGCATGTCTACTCTGTAGTGATGGATGAATGTGTGAAGGCTCAACCACGTAGCCGCCCTGCAGATCCGATTAGGAGATGTCTCTGCTTTCCCGGCCCATAATGAAGAGACTGCCCTTGTAAACTTCCACGATAGCTGACTTAATCCACCTACCACCAGGGCTGTGGAGTCGGTAGATAAATGTTCCGACTCCGAAGTTTCTTGTACTTCCGACTCCTCTGTATTAATATGCGAATGTATTTTATACATTCCTTGAAGGATAGAAAGGCAACATACATGTCACTACCACAGGACTACTGGCCGGGAAGCCAACAGTCTACTGTATGGAACAGTTTGTGTGCTGATCTGCCGCTGAAGATAGGGCAGTATATATAATATTAGGGAAACCTAATTTCCCTAGTAGAATCCCATAGTCATGTTTAAAGGGGTACTCCCCTATCCAAAGGATAGGGGATAAGATGTCAGATCGCCAGGGTCCCGCGCTTTCATTACTACACAGAGCAAGTTTGCTCTGTGCATAATGACGGGCGATACAGGGGACGGAGCAGCGTGATGCCATGGCCCCGCCCCTCGTGACATCACAGCCCACCCCCTTAATGCAAGTCTATGGCAGGGGGGCGTGACGACCACCACGCCCCCTCCCATAGACTTGTATTGAGGGGGTGGGCTGTGACATCATGAGGGGCAGGGCCATGATGTAACTATGCTCCGGCCCATGTATCGCCCGTCATTACGCACAGAGCGAACTCTCTCTGTGCAGTAATGATAGCACGGTGCCGCAGCGGCGATCCTGAGGGTCCCCAGCAGCGGGACCCTGGCGATCTGACATCTTATCCCCTATCCTTTGGATAGGGGATAAGATGTCTAGGGGCGGAGTACCCCTTTAAGCTAGCAATCGAGTTTACAAGTTTTTATAACCTTTTTTCCAATGGTTTACAGCTTCAGTCTTGAACTATTGACCGTCCATTCCCTTCCCTTTCCAGTGTCTCTAGTCCTGCAAAAAACATATTTACTTAATCCCTTATCAGTGAGAGGCTAGGTTACCCATGGGTTCCCTGTAACAGCAGAACACAACACTATTGAAAGTATAAGTATTGCCGCTCCTAATTGTGCGTTACGTGCCATATAGTAAATGCTTCTTCACGGTCACTTAACGTGCTCGTTTTGCGGTTACGTGAGGCACTGCATGCATTGGTCTTTATTCTTACAGTAGAAAAGTCATTAATTATAACTTTTTGTGAATTGGGACATTTAAACTTACTTTTTTTTTTTTTTTATTCCAATCTAAATTTAGTAGGAGTCTGAGTCGGTGCATTGTTTGCCGACTCCGACTCCAGGTACCCAAAATTTTGTACGACTCCACAGCCCTGCCTACCACTGTGTCTTTTGAGGCCTTTTTACCCCATACTAGCTTCCAGGTACCTGAGCATAATTCCTCAAATATAAAGTGTGGATCCCTGGGGTTCTGAGAAAAAAAAAGGGTAGAATTTTTTTCTTGACTTCTATGAAAGTAAGAAGACACCTTTTAGAAAGAAAACCTGGTACGTGCCTGAGAATTATCTTCTCATCTGTAACCCTAAAAAAAAGTCTAGATCTGGGTAGCTGACGCTGACCCCCTAAAAAAATAAAATAAAAACAAATTAGCCTGTCCTCAGCTAGTGACACCCGACAGTTGTCCTCTACACTTGAATAGTTATACAACTTAGGCCCTTTTTACATTAGGTTACAGGGGTATTCCAGGGAAAAACTTTTTAAATTTTTTTTTTTTTTTTTAACAACTCGCTCTAGAAAGGTAAACAGATTTGTAAATTACTTCTATTAAAAAATCTTAATCCTTCCAGTAGTTATCAGCTGCTAAAGTTGAGTTATTCTTTTCTTTCTGTCAAGTGCTCTCTGCTGACACCTCTGCTTGTCTCAGGAACTTCATACTTCCGCAGCAATTTTCCAATTTTTCACACAATTTTCAAAATCGGAATTTTTCAGGGACCGGTTTAGTTTTGAAGTAGATTTGAGGGGTCTTCATATTATAAATACCCCATTATAAAAACTGTATTCAAAATTACATTCAGAAAGTGTGTTAACCCTTTAGGTGTTTCATAGGAATAGCAGCAAAATGAAGGCGAAAATTCAAAATCTTCATTTTTTACACTCGCATGTTCTTGTAGACCCAGTTTTTGAAATGTTACAAGGGGTAAAAGGAGAAAAAGCCCCCCCAAAATTTGTAACCCAATTTCTCTCGAGTAAGGAAATACCTCATGTGCATGTCAAGTCTTCTGCGTGTGCACTACAAGGCTCAGAAGGGAAGGAGTGACAATGGGATTTTGGAGAGTGAGTTTTTCTGAAATGGTTTTTGGGGGGCATGTCACATTTAAGAAGCCTCTATGGTGCCGGAACAGCAAAAAAAAAAAAAAAAACATGGCATAGTATGTGAAACTACACCCCTCAAGGAAGGTAACAAGGGGTCCAGTGAGCCTTAACACCCCACAGGTGTTTGACGTCTTTTTTTGTTTAAAGTTGTACGTGAAAATGAAAAATGTAGTGCTTTTTTTTTTTTTTCCACTAAAATGCTGGTGTTACCCCAAATTTTACATTTTCACAAGGGGCAATAGGAGAGAGCCTCCCAAAATTTGTAACCCCATTTCTTCTGAGTATGTAAATACCCCATATGTGGATGTAAAGTTCTCTGCGGGTGAACTACAATGCTCAGAAGAGCGCCATTGAGCTTTTGGAGAGAGAATTTGGTTGGAATAGAAGACCAGGCCAGTGAGTTTACAAAGGCCCCTGTGGTGCCAGAACAGTGGACCCCCCCCCCCCCCCCCCCACACACACACACACACACACACACACACACACACACACACACACATGACCCCATTTTGGAAACTATACCCCTCACAGAATTTAATAAGGGGTGCAGTGAGCATTTACACCCCACTGGCATTTGACAGATCTATGGAACAGTGGGCTGTGCAAATGAAAAATTTAATTTTTCATTTTCACGGACCACTGTTCCAAAAATCTGTCAGACACCTGTGGGGTGGTGTAAATGCTCACTGTACCCCTTATTACATTCAGTGAGGGGTGTAGTTTCCAAAATGGGGTCACGTGGGGGGGGGGGGGGGGGGCTTTGTAAACACACATGGCCTTCGATTTTGGACACATTCTCTCTCCAAAATCCCAATGGCGCTCCTTCTTGTCTGAACATTGTTGTGCGCCAGCAGAGCACTTTACATCCACACATGGGGTATGTGCTTACTCAGAAGAGATGGAGCTACAAATTTTGGGGGCTTTTTTCCTATTCTCCCTTATGAAAATGAAAAATATAGGTTAACACCAGCATTTTAGCGTGAATTTTATTTATTTTTCATTTTCACATCCAACTCGAACGAAAATTCATAAAACACCTGTGGGGTGTTAAGGCTCACTATACCCCTTGTTATGTTCCGTGAGGGGTTTATTTTCCAAAACGGGGTCACATGTGGGTATTTATTGTTTTGCGTTTATGTCAGAACCGCTGTAAAATCCCCTGTGCAAATCGCCAATTTAGGCCTCAAATGTACACGGTGTGCTCTCACTCCTGAGCCTTGTTGTGCGCCCTCAGAGCATTTTACGCCCACATATGGGGTATTTTCAGACTTGGGAGAAATTGCGTTAAAAATTTTGGGAGCCTTTTTTTTCCCCCCCCTTTTACCACTTGTGAAAATTAAAAGTATGGGGCAACACCAGCATATTAGTGTACGGAAATACCCCATATGTGGCCCTAATCTGTTGCCTTGAAATACAACAGGGATCCAAAGTGAGACAGGGCCATGTGCATTTGAGGCCTAAATTGAGGATTTGCATTGGCATGCTGAGTGTTGTTGCTAAGCAACAGCAGGAGGTGAATAGGCCTCACCTCCTGCTGTATCCTGCCGCCGGGTCCGCCACTGCTGTCCCTCCTGCTGCTCCTGTCACCGCCGCCGCACCAGAAGGGACCCCCTCCGGACCAGGGAGAGGCAAGAGACCCCCCACTGGCCCCAATCGCCACCATGATCGCCACCCAAATCACCACCCAGCAGGGTTGTGATTGGTCGGTCATTCCAACCGTTCAATCACATGATCATGAGGTGGCACCCGTGCCACCTCACTCCTGCTGGGTAAGGGTGAATGGGGCTGTCTCGGACAGCCCCATTCACCCTTTATTTTTTTTCTGGGTCACCAGAGACCCGATTGACCTGGAATCGCCGCAAACTGCGATCGCCGACATGGGGGTTGTCAGGACCCCCACAGGGGTTTGCACGGGGTGCCTGCTGATGGATATCAGCAGGCATCCCGGTCCGATCCCCGCACGGCGGGGACCAAAATTTCCACGGGAGTACAGGTGTCTTTGAGTACTAGGTCGTCAGGGCGGTGGTTAATATTGGGGTGAAAGGAATATTTGCTGTCCGATTCACACAGCAAATTTTCCACTGCGGAAACTCTGCATTCCGGATTCTGCAAAAACATTCAACCTGTCAATAGTTTTAGCAGAACTCCTCAGCAGAGTCCATTGAAGTCAATGCATCTCTGAATTCTGTCCGGAATCTGTGTGTGAACACGGCCCCAGGAGATTTTAGGTCCCAGCACTAGGGCCTGATTGATAAGGGAGTGTTTCCAGCCATAGAAGTACTATACCAAAGACAAAAGAGATACGCAATATAGTGCACACTCACCATTCCTGTATTCAAAAAAGAGGGGAACCCCACCCAGGGCACCTGCCTCCACAAATATATGAATTACAAGCCTGTCACAAGATAAAGTGATGTCACACCAATACAGTCAATCCCACAGCAACAATAACTTGTATACAACCTGAATAGTTTTCCTAGTAACATAGGGGATCATATCATACACACACATAATGATAGTAGGATCTATTCTCTAAATATGGATGATCTATGTGTGTATATATACATATGCACACAGGTTGTAGAGATGCGGACTGTGGTGCGCATGCACGTGGATAGGGAATTGAGCTGAAGCTATGGGTTAGGTTGACGAATGTGCACTGAGTCTGCATGGAGAGGTGCGCAAGCGCAGAGACATAGGACTGCGATGTATGAGAGAGGCATTTAGCCGACACTATGGAGCGTACCTGCGCATTCGTATGTAGTTTGCTTGTGGAGTATGATGTGCGCAGATGCGAGAGAGTGACGGAGCAGATGTGGATGACGGAGCGGATGTAATTCCCTCAGTACCCGGAAGTAAAAGCAGACGAATGCCCGGACACAGGGCACAATGGACAAACAGGTATCTCCTTCACATTAATTAGCTAATTATGTTTGAGATATATATATATATATATATATATATATATATATATATATATATATATATAATATAAAAATATATACATATGGAACAGGAAAGCAGCACTCCAGAGGAAAAAGGTGCACGGGTGCCTACTGTGTCAGTTCCAGGTTGGGGACCCCTCCACGACACAAAGCAAAAATAAACAGTGGCACACCAAGTGAAAAAAAAGGTGATTTATTTCAAAAAAACTTGTTAGGCAACGTTTCAGCTGGCTCACCCAGCTTGAAAATGGCTGAGTGAGCCAGCTGAAACGTTGCCGAACACGTTTTTTTTTTTAAATAAATCACCTTTTTTTCACTTGGTGTGCCACTGTTTATTTTTGCTATATATAGATCTCTATCTCTATCTATCTATCTCTGTCTATCTATCTATCTATCTATCTATCTATATCTATCTATATATCTCTATCTATCGATCTCTATCTCTCTCTATCTCTCTCTCTCTCTCTCTCTCTATCTCTCTCTATCTCTCTATCTATCTAAACCAAAGAGACACAGCACCCCTGAGGAAGTTGCCGACGGGCAACGGAACGCGTGGAGTCCTAGGGGGGCACCTGCCTGGTTGCTCCTCCATCAGCCGTCCTTTGCTCTTTATCCCCTATGTTACTAGGAAAACTATTCAGGTTGTATACAAGTTATTGTTGTTGTGGGATTAAGACTATATTGGTGTGAAATCACTTTCATTTATCTTGTGACAGGCTTGTAATTCATATATTTGTGGAGGCAGGTGCCCTGGGTGGGGTTCCCCTCTTTTATGGGGCTCCCCCTGTTAGTGCGGTGGCCATTTGGGCCTTTTAATTGATTTTAACTGTACTGTCTGCGTTTTGTATAAATTTATGTGCAATAAAGATTAATTTTTTGAAATACAGGAACGGTGGGTGTGCACTATATTGCGTATCTCTTTTGTCTTTGGTGTAGTACTTGTTGGTCGGTACGCATAGTAGCACCCTTCTAATGTTTATGGTGCTGAGCCCGCCTATTCTTATGTGTATCCAGCCATAGAAGAGCAAATCTCCTCCCTAATCAAGGCCTATTGTCTTGCATCCTAGCAGACTTCTCATTATTATGGCCCATACAGGTGTTACTGATTTAGCACCTATACTTGCTAGTTAGAGGAATACAGCACATTGCACAACTCTTGGCTCGCTCTTATCTCATTTCTCCCTCCTCAGAGGCCCCTTGAACCCTTACTTGTGGGATCTCTCTCTGTCCCTTTTTTTTTTTTTTTTGTAAACAGTGGTAAGAAGGGGAATAGGTGAAAAACCACCGTTCTCACCATTTCATATGTCTTCAGGGCTTCTGCAGGGTTTGCATGGTCAGCATTCATGATGCCTTGTAGTCTGAGCGCATGTTGAGACAAGCAGACTGGTGTGTTATTCCATGTGTGAGCAAGGCCCACCGTCACAGGTACATCTCCATGCTGGTGCCCATCATTATGCAGCGCGTACCTCCACGTGACCCTGCCAGCTTAAGACGCACAATGCAGGACACGCTAGCTGCTGAAGCCTTGAGAGCTGCTCAGCCACCTGCAGAGCCCCCTGAGCAGCTGTACTGGTTCGGGGACGTTTTAACCCAGGACAGGGGACTGGCTCTCTACAGGGGAGAGTACTGGCCTGGGGGTGGGAACTTGCACAGAGGAAGAAGACCTTAAGCAGGCCTCGATCGACCGATCCCCACGAGATCTTCAGTGCATCCATGCACCTCTACTCCATCCCTGTAGGGACAGGAAAAACACTGGGGTGTGTAAGGGGAGGGGCCCTTTTAAACCTCTGTTTCCTGTTCCTACAGTGATAGGAGGAGCAACCTCCATATTTCGTGCCGTCATGAAGGGAGATGCAGGGGAAATGTGGCCCTAAAGTATAGTGTTTTAAAGAGGAATTCTGGTCTGGGACAATGTATGGTATATCCACTGGTTATCCCTTTCTGGTACCTTCTACAATTTCTAAAACGAGGGGTTCTCTGACCCTCTAACTTGCTGGCAGTCACTGGAGCCTATCGGAATGGCTGTTCTGTGCAGTTTGTGTAACTACCATTAATGTTACTGCATGAAAAGCTCAGCTCCAAGAGCATATGTAAGTTTTGGATTTTGAAAACGGCATAGCTAAAACTTCTGGGACTCACACCGATTGGACATTGATGGCATATCCACAGAATATGCCATACATGTCCCGGATGATGAGAACCTTTTTAAATGTTAAGAGTATTAAGTCTCTACATATAACTGGATTTGTAAGGATCTGGTAGATTTGTTAAAGGGAGAATAGTGCACAAAAAATGCGCTTTGTATTTTTTTCCAACCTCCCTTCACACTCCCAACCGCGCCCCCCCCCCCAATACTTCTATGTCAAAATTAAAGCCCTTAATGGCTTTGTAGATGGAAAAAGAAAAGAAAATCCAAAATAAACATTTATTTTTTGTCCTTAAGGGATTAAAAGAGCGTAGAGTGGCTTAAAAGGAAAAAATAGGGAATGTCTGCCTTATCTTCTGCCATGTTTACTGTTCCTTTTCCTGCTGCTCATTGGTTCCTGGTGAAACAGGCAATGTGTTCGTTCTTAGCCAATCAGTGGGCCTCTTGTCTGTTGAGATGTCACTCGAAAACAGTGAGCACTGGGGACCTGAGCACTCTCAGAAAGGCAGTTACAGGGATCAAGCAGTTGAGTATATGTTGTGTTCTGTTGTATACCAAAACTTTTTATTTTTTTCTTTTTCTTTCCCCTAAGGCTTATAAATGGTGTATAGAGGCCATGAGAGAAATTACCAATGGACTACCTGTGAAGGTGATCGTAGATGTTTTGAGGCAGGCATCTAAGGTTTGTGTGCCTAAAAATTATTTATCTGTATTTTTAAAGTTTAAAGCAGAAAACTGGTTGGGAGAGAAGATGCAGGTGTTTCACCCCTTGTCTTTTCCAGAAGAAAAGAAGGGGTGGGGGGTGGTATAAGTATCAGCAACAAAAAAAATACCTTTCTTTGCCAAAAATATGCATCCAGCTATACATTCCTATGTAGTCCCCAACTCAAATGTATGCCACAGCATATAACCACATGTTCAGTTTATTTCAGTGTGCCAAACATAGTCTATATGTGACTAGGTTTGAGGTTTGGCACAGTGGTAAGTACATAAAATTTTATTTTTTTGTGGGTGGCCATGCTTTTGAGTCCCATAATAAACAGTATTTGCTTGGAAATGTGATGGATGTAGTCACTTTAAGGGTAGGGTCACACGTAACGGATCAGCAGCGTATTTTACGCTGCAGATCGACCGGTGACGACCCATTTTGTGCCGCTATGAGCAGGCACACGGGGCCTGCGAGTCGGTGAGTCCGCTCAGACATCGCGGAGCAGCCGCGCAGTGCACTCAGACATCGTGGCTGCTCCGTGATGTCAGTGTTTCGCCAACTCGCAGGCCCCCTGTGTGGACGCTTGTAGCGGCAGAATGCCGCTGCGAGCAGGCCATGGGCGAGGCAGAGGAATGGCAGGTGGCAACAGCTGGTGGCACAAAATGGGTCGGGTAAAATACGCTGTGGATCAGTTACGTGTGACCCTACCCTAAGGCAGTTTTGCAGAATAGTTATAGGTCTGTGTACCAATTGATCACTTTGTCAGTGGGTACCACAAGCTGAAGACTAGTTTCTTTCAGAACATGGGGGGATTTTTTTGGCTAGGTGTAAGTGGCATATTTAAAATTAGAAATAATTTAGGATGGTAGTTAAAAATGCAGTAGTGCTATTCTATCTAACGCTGACCCACCTATAAATTACTGGCCAGTAAAATATAAAAAATACTTACTGGTTGTGAATATGATACTCTTTAATTAGGTTCCTAAAATCACTTTTATAGATTTTGATTGATTCATAGATTTTGGATTGATTGAAAATTTCTGCATGTTTAAATAGAACCATCAAATATGTTTTAATCTGTGGATTTAATCTGTTTAGTATTCATATTTATTTTAGGCTTGTGTGGTGAAGAGAGAGTTCAAGAAAGCTGAACAGTTAATAAAACACGCCGTATACCTTGCTCGGTAAGATTGTTGTCCTCAAGCTTTACTGTTTTTGGACTTTATTATATTTTAAGTTAACTATTGTTTTTGGATTTAATTTTTTCTATTGTTTAGGGAAAATTTTGGCCACAAGCATCCAAAATATTCTGATACATTACTAGATTATGGATTTTACCTTTTGAATGTTGACAACATATGCCAGTCCGTTGCAATATATCAGGTACTGTAGTCATTCTTTTCTTTCATATTGCTGACAATATTAGGGCTAGAAATTTGCAACCTTGAACTGCACAAGCAAAGCTCAACAATATAAAATGGCTAAATGAGATTTTGACAGGAGCGTTAACCTATATACCACTCACACAATGGTGGCACAAATAATTGTGCTTTTTCAAATGTAATACTCTTGCATATAGTCAACTGTTACTACATTAATAAAATTCAAACACAAAGTCACCCTTCATATTTGTGAACAAGCAATTTATAATTTAGCATTTATAAGCCGTGATTTGATTAATAATTTTGTTTGAAATTTGTATAGTTTGAAGGAAAATGTTCTCTCTTAATCCTGAAAATATCTTTGTAGACTGCCCTTGATATCAGACAGTCAGTATTTGGAGGAAAAAATATCCATGTGGCAACAGCCCATGAAGACCTGGCCTACTCTTCGTATGTTCATCAGTACAGTTCAGGGAAATTTGATAATGCATTGTGAGTATTTTGCAACTTTGTTCTCATACACCACTGTTTTCACAGTTTGCTCCTTTGTTTTTTGTTTTTAATATGGTTTTTCAGAAGCAGAAAGTAAAATAAAGAGCTTTTGTTAGAATTTCCATTTCAGAATTCCAAATTTTTAGAAGTGTAACACTATAAATACTGTTAAAGGGGTATTCCAGGAGTTTATTGTTATTTGACTATGCTACAGGAGCTGTGAAGTTAGTGTAGTTCATAATAGTGTCTGTACCTTTTTGTGTGATGGATATCTCACAATTTTTTTTGTGAATATTGCCCCAATATTTATTTTTAACAGCATACAAAATTACTCATGTCTCGGGATTTCCCAGGTTGCAGAGCGTCGAGACCTGACATCACTAGTCAGGTTATCAGAGGGAGCCTGTCCTGCTTCAATTTTGCAACAGCTGTAGGCCCCATGATTAGAAAACTGTTTCAATGGGTGGGGTGGCTGATGTGTGGGAGGAAGGAAAGTGACCTCAAACTTTCAAGCATGGAACTGTGGGATGTGTAGTTTAGAGAACAATATCAAACAGGAAATACCCAGTTCCGGCAGGTAAGTACTAAAATCATCTTATGGTGGATAACCCCTGTAATAATATGTAGGTTGGGCACACTTTAGAAGCAGAATCAGCTGCTTTACAAGTTAAAGGGGTATTACAGGAATTTGTTATCTTTGACTATGCTACAGGAGCTGTAAACTTAGTGTAGTTCATAATATAGTGTGTGACGGTGGTCTTGCAATTCTTATGTGATTTTCGTCCGAATATTTATTTTTAACAGTATACAAAATTACTCAGGTCTTGGGATTTCCCAGGTTGCAGTGTGCAAAGTCAGTTGTGCAAAGGGAGCCAGTCCTGCTTCAATAGGTGGAGTAACTGCCGTGTGGGAGAGATTATTTTGCAACAGCTGTAGGCACTATGGTTAGAAAACCACTGGTCTTTTGAATGGCTGCAGCTTATTTGTGCTGCAATTGGTGGGGTGGCTGATGTGTGGGAGGGAGGAAAGTAACTTCAAAATTACAAGCATGGAGCTATGGGATGTTTTAGTTTGAGACCGAACTAAAACAGGCAATACCCAGTTGACAAAAAGAGAGCCTGGAAGATATGTACTAAAATCACCTTATGCTGGATAACCCCTCTTAAGCGCTGCATAGCGTTACACCATTCTTCCTGCTGTGCAGGGAGCTTCAGCTTCTGACTGTTATGGAGCTGTATTGCACTTGTCTGAAAGGTGAATCCCAAAAGGCATCCTCCTAAATTCATTAGGTGATGTCATTTACTAGATCATGATTAGAGTACCCCTTTAAGTAAAATTTTGTTTCATAAATGCATTAGCTTATTGCATACTTTCTACTAACGTAACTTTTTTTTTTTTTTTTTTTTATTAAAGATTTCATGCTGAGCGTGCCATAGATATCATTACCCATATACTCCCAGAAGACCATCTTTTATTAGCTTCCTCAAAAAGAGTTAAAGGTATGTGTATTCATTTTTCTCATCCTTTTTTGTTTTTCTTTTATTACTTACTGATACTATTTGGGATAGTTAATAAGCGAACATTTGATGTCTGATGCTAATTTTACAAAACACTGTATTAAAAGCCTAGGGCTGCACAGAGTTGACTGATATACATGGCAAAATTGTGGCATTAGTACAGATCTCACACATTTTATTAGGGGATGGCATATTGCTAGGATAGCATGAAGATTATCCACATTAACAATGTAAATGTTGCCGTTCGATTGTGTGTAACTTTCTCTTCTATCCTTTACCCCAAAGCTCTAATCTTAGAGGAAATTGCTATAGATTGTCACAACAAAGAGACTGAGCAAAAACTTCTTCAAGAAGCTCATGATCTTCACCTTTCTTCACTACAACTTGCTAAAAAAGCCTTTGGAGAGTTCAATGTACAGACAGCAAAACACTATGGAAATCTCGGCAGGCTGTATCAGTCCATGAGAAAGTTTAAGGTGAGTAAAAGCTTTCAGTAGTTCTGTTTTTTTTTTTTTTTTTTAAGAAATACTTTCTTTCAGTCTTCACAATAGTTTTTAAGTCCACTCCTGGTTATCTATCTTTGTCTACAGAATTTTAAAGCTGATTCTTTGAAATGGGTTAGTTTTGAAGTATCTTCCACGCTTCTAAGACTAGTTCTATTTGTTACTATGCATAGTGGTAGCATACTCTTTAACATTGTCTGTTTTGTATAACCGCAATTATAAATTCTCTTTTCTAACCTTGTCGTCCACTCTCTGACTTGCCACTTAGGAAGCTGAAGAAATGCACATCAAAGCTATCCAAATTAAGGAGCAGCTACTAGGCCAAGAAGACTACGAAGTAGCACTTTCAGTTGGACATTTGGCTTCTTTGTATAATTATGACATGAATCAGTATGAAAATGCGGAGAAGCTCTATCTTCGGTCAATAGCAATTGGTATGTAGAGTAATATTTTAATTTTGTCTCTTACCATCGCTTTAAAAGAAAACTCACATTGCGAGAGCAGCAATATTCATGAGCTGCCGCTTTCGTTATCTTTAAGCAGCCCACTGACTGCTTTAAGCATAGTATAGGCAGCAAGCAACAGACTTTAACCTTTTAACCCCTTAAGGACGCAGGGTTTTTCTGTTTTTGAATTTTCATTTTTTCCTCCTCATCTTCTAAAAATCATAACGCTTTCAATTTTACACATAAAATTCCATATGATGGCTTATTTTTTGCAGTGATATTAGTCATTTTTCAAAAAAATCCACGTAGAAACGGAAAAAAAATTCATTGTGCGACAAAATTGAACAAAAAATTTCATTTTGTAACTTTTGGGGGCTTCCATTTCTACACAATGCATTTTTCGGTAAAAATAACATCCAATAATGGAGCTACAAGGGAGCAGAGGGGAGTTAAAGGAAATCTGTCATCAGTTTCACCTGCATGGAGTCAGTACTAGGGATCGACCGATTATCTATTATCGGCCGATATTCACGATTTTGGACGTTATTGGTATCGGCAATTACCTTGCCGATAATGCACCGTCCGCACTGCACCGCACCCCCCACCGCATCGTCGCGCGCACAGGGGGGGGGGGGGAGGGGTTTGCGGGGACATAAATAGCCGATAACTTATGCCGGAATATCGGTATAAGTTATCGGCTATCGGCCTTAACCTCCACAGATTATCGGCCCTAAAAAAAGAATCTATATCAGTCGATCCCTAGTCAGTACAGACAGGTAGTGCAGGTGACACTGATTACAACGGTACTTACCAGGTCCTGTGCTGTAGTTCTCCGGTATCTTCAGCTCTGGGCCCGGCTTGGAGCATGGGTGGAGCTTAGTGATGTCACTGCTGCAGTTTGCTAGCAGCGGGACCCAGCAGAGAACAGCAGTGGTGAGGCGACTAAGCTCTGCCCATGTTCAAGTCTGTTGAAAATACCAAAGAGGATTGCCAGAGAACGACAGCACAGAACGGGACAAGGCAAGTACCGTTGTCATCAGTGTCACCTGCACTACCTGACAGTACAGACAGGTTAGTGCAGGTGACACTGATGGCAGATTTCATTTTAAAGTTTATTTTTAGGCAGGCTGTGGACAATGGCAACGTAAAAAAAATTCCACTGGACAACCCCTTTTCACAGTTGCAATAAAATTAGAATATCCATCCTGAAAATATAGCACATAACTTGGGTGCCTAATGTGGTTGTCTAATTATTTAAAACCCAATTTCATTATTATACAGTCATGAAAGTTCTGTTCCCCTGTTTGGTCGTGTGGCAATTCTCTTTATTTCTTCTAACTTCTGCTCACATCACAAACACACTGGCTAGGATACATGGTGAGGCAGTGTACCTTTACTTTAGATGGGAGGAAATATGCTGCTCCTCAATAAACTGATAGGCAGACGCATGCCCAGTATAAATAGTGAGTCCTCTTGGTGATATTCAGGTACCCACAGATGTGTTCACATGCTGCTTCAACATGTCCAGATATGTGAGTAACCTCTTTGTATTCATGCACAATAAAAACATGTTTGATGAAAAAGTGTTACTGTTGTCACTGCGTCGCAAGAAATATACCTTGTTTCCATCAGTGTATCTGTATGAAGGCTTGTTTTTTTTACATAATGAGCTGCATTTTTTATTTATGCAATTTTTGAGGTACATAAGTTAGTAGTTTGTTTTTGCTTGTTTTTGTTTTTTGATTTGAGGAAGGTAGGTGGAGTTTTCTCTTGCATTCATTTTATTGCAGTGACATTAAGATATCTTTTTGAAAGCTAAAACCACTTTTTATGGAAATTGGATTCATATTTTTTTACTTTGTAGATTTACTATTTACCTTTTAGTCACTAGTATACTACATTCAGTCCATTGAACCTAAAGAGGTACTCTGGTGTAGAACTTTTTTTTAATCATCCCCAGGCTGGCAGAAAAACAAAAATCCTGACTTGCCTGCTGCCGCTTCCTCCGTGCTCCCGTACTCTGCTGCAGTCCTCTTCTTATTTGTCAGTGGTTGACGTGTCTCACTGCTGCTCAGCTAATCACACAGCGATGTCCCGCCTCAGCTAGCGATAGGTGAGCAGCTTTGTGAAGTATTGTGCCTCAGCACTGGTCTCCCTGGTGCTGGGACTAAATATGTAACAATGCAGCTCAACCTATCACCGGCTGAGACATGACAACACTGCAGCTGACGCTTAGCTGAACGACAGTACGATGTGTTGACCACCGGCAAACAGGAAAGTAGACCAACCTTTTTCGTGGCAAATATGATTTTATTAGCATTAGTGTTTAAGCATAGTTTGAGAGTTTGCAATCCTCTCTAGACTCATTTTTCTTTTATATTCATGTTTTTATTTCAGGTAAGAAGTTATTTGGTGAAGGTTACAGTGGACTGGAATATGACTACAGGGGCCTGATTAAACTGTATAACTCTGTGGGTAATTTTGAGAAGGTGTTTGAATACCATAATATATTGGCAAATTGGAACCGACTGAGAGATCGCCAGTTTTCAGTCACTGATGCCCTTGAGGATGTAAATGCCAGCCCCTTGTCAACAGAGGAAGTTGTACAATCGTTTCTCATGTCACAGACCACCAATGAAGGACAGCATTGTTAATTTAAGGAGGAATAAAAACTCTTCGACTGTTCCAGCTATTTCTCAACATACTGGGAAAGTTCATACTGTGAAATTTCAGAGAAACACAGATGCAACTCGGTTATCCAGGCCATTTTCCATAGGAGAAAACTAGTCTCCCATCTGCTTGGCTAGTCCCATATGGAATGTTCACATCTTAATCAACTATTTCTACTTATGTCACAGGACAAAGAACTAGTGTTTCATTTTTTTTTTCTTTTTTGCAACTCCAATAGGATGATGCAAATAAAACTGTTAAGAGTTTATAAGATATGTGTTTTCCCTGATTCATTGGGGCAAGGTGTTACATGGATATAAAATACTGCTCGTGCACTCCGCCTATTATTTCATGTTCACCAAAACTCCATTTTTGATATGGCTCACTTGAGTTAATGTTTTTTTACGTCCTGTTGATGCCAGATTTTGAAGGAAAAACAGTGTTCATTGAAAAACCCATAAGGCAATAGCCTGCTATCATCTTCGCTGCTTCCTTTCCTCGCTGCGCATGCTATGTAGAAGAATTCTGTTTTTTATGTGATTCATTTGCTGTGGATTTTAACAGCTTGGCTTGCTGTAAGTTCAGCTCCTTAACGCTTGGCACTAAAAAACACACATAGCTAATGATGGTACAGATATACCCCCAAGTTTTCTTTTCCTTCTGGTTCAAAAGAAATATATTCCAACAAAGTAAAAAAAAAATTCTGCAGCGCCTTAGTCCAGATATTTTTTTTTATTTTTTATCACTAACTGTACAGTCTAAAATGTATACACTGCTATTATGAAGTGCAATGTGGAATAGTCATTCAAATTGTTTGTGCCAAGGAACCCTTACACATTGCAGATAGTCACTTTTATTGCTTTTAATGTTATCATTTATTGTTGTAGAATGGTTTAATATGTAGTGTGTATGTGAGCTGTTGATTAAGACCACATTCATCATGTGTTAGGTAGATGCCAAAAAACACTATCTAGGCCATCAAGCACAAGCAATGCAAACCAGAATTGAAATAGTCATAAGATTCATTGGCAAGCTTTAAAATTTCCATTGGCATTGAACCGATGGGCTTTGCAGTCTAAGATCTGGACATTGAGTTAACACGATGCATACGTATATTTAATGTAAAATCCAAACTGAAAAACAATTTCTATCTGATAGAAAACATTTTATGCCAAACATATTTAGTCTTAATTTAGTTAGGCATAGCCTTGCTAAACAAATATTTGTTAGTAGGGGGTGTAGATCTTGTGATAAGTCTTGTTTGTGGACTGCAATTGTGCACAGAGTTAAGGCTATGTTATGTACTGGCTATAAAATGGGTTCCTTAGTTTTTGACAGGCCTTCAAAGGGTCATCAGACATACATGCTTGTATTGTATTATGGATGTGTATCATTGTGCATTGAAGACAGGCATTTTGGGTGCTCTACTAGATGAATGGTTCTTGGCTGCTACTTTACCTAACACCCCATTTGTACTTTTAGTTTGTTTTAATTTTTTTGTTCCTCACAAGAAGTGGGCGCTATCTGCTCATGTGTGTATCATAATTTAAAAATGTCCCTGTCTTATTCCCAGCATAATTTTGCCTTTAACAGAATATGTCTAATAGACCTTTGAGATGAGCTTAGGAAATTTGTGGCTATGAAATGTTTGTACACAATGGTCTGTATTTGCTGCTTTAGTAGGCATGCTGGGTAAAATCGTTGTGCCTTTTTCCAATTTTCACTGGTATAACCAGTAAGTGCCTCTTTCTGCTTCTCACACTTATGATGCTAGCAGACAGAGTAATATAGTTATAGATGGGACTAAGCAGATACATATACCCACAAAAAATTCTGGCTGTAAAAAAAAAATATATATATGTAATAAAAAAAATATATAGACATATATAAAAATATATATAGAAATAATATATGAACATTGCCAGGTTTTGAAGGAACATGATAGAATGGAGTAATACCTGGCAGAGTGCATATTTTCGTGCTTTTCAGCCAACAATGACCTCAATTTGCTTGAATATACATTGTTTTTCTTTTGCTACTGAAGTGTAGCTTTAAAAGAAAAAAACTTTCACTTTTTCTTTGGTTCAGTCTGGCATGCTGTATTTTACATGACAAATGCTAGGAAGTACAAAAAAACAACAACATACCCGATAAGGAGTTGGTTATTACTCTGGCCACATTTCAGCATTTGCTTGTATTAGCTGTTGTCTAAATTGTGATTATCGGCAGATGCGTACCTGTGCATAGTTTACAAAACATAAAATCACTAGTATATATTAAATAGAAGTACTATCTAAAAGTAACATTGCATTTTTTACATTTGGTTAATATCCAGTCTGTATATTAGCCTTGGTTTCTGCAATATATCATTAGAATTTATATATCAGTGTTTATCGCCATGGTTACACTTGGTCAAGTTAAAGAGCCTCTTTATTAAATTATACACTTTAAAGAGAACCTGTCATCACTCCCCCCTCACCACAATCTTTCCAGATAGCTACCAGCACTATGTCACATGGCATATCAGCACTATATGTGATGTGAAGCCATAAGTCTCCCTAATCTAAGTGAGCGCGTAATTGAGAAGGCAAAGTTGTTCAGTCATTCATCACATGTTGTATGTGTATAAGCTGACTGCCAAGTGTCTTGCAGGCATTCACAGCAAACAGTTTTCTCAGCTATACTCTCGCTTAGATTAGCAACATAGTTATGTATAATCTGCTTACTAGGTCATTTTATATAGGACAGAAGTTAACTGTTCTATAGCAGGGGATGTGAATTGACAATTTTACTTTAAAGAAATAAGGTACAGTTCCTTAAAGGGGTTACCCAGCTATTAAAATCGTATTCCCGTTCTATGTACTCCTCTTGGCAATGACTGCCATTACGGCCAGTGATTGGCTGAGTGGGCTGTCAGTGCTGAGAGAAGTATGTCTTGGAAAGTAAAGGCCAGAAAGCACAGCAGGGGAGTCGGGGCCCTTTTCGGAGATAGGGGATTTGCTTTTAATAGCTGGATAACCCAGTTCAAGCCAACAGTTTAGCAATATATATATTATATAATATATATTATTAATTATGCCTCACATCCAGCTGAAAAGGATAGCAATATTATCACTGGCTGACGTTCTGAACATTTGGTTGTGCACGCTGCTGGGGTCGGCCATGCCCCCTCGTGCTGTCACGTCAGGCCCCCTCAATGCAATTCTATGGGAGGGGGCGTGGTGGCTGACACGCCTCTCCCATAGACTTTCATTGAGGGGGTGTGGCCTGAAGGCACGGGGGAGTGCGGCTGACCCCAGCATCGTGCACAAAGCGTTTGAAAACTCCTTTTGGATCTAGAATCATTTTTGTCATTTTGTTGTTTAAACATTTTTGTTTAAAAAAAAAAAAAAAAAACACTTGACAAATGTATGAACTGCATTCTGTATTTACACTAAAACTGCAGAAGCCAGAGAACCCTCTGTTTCCTCATTCCTCGGCCATCCCTATGTCCTGTGTGATCATCTAAGATCAATTATGATAGCTTAGTAATACATAGAAGTTGAAAAAGCCAAACAGTTGAACATCTTTAGTTAAACCCTCTTGAAAAAATGATTTTTAGCACAAAATATATGTATTTTGGTAAGAAGGAAGCCTCCAAATGAGGCATCCATTATGTCTTAGAAATGACAATGTATGTACGCTTCATGCTATTATCTTATATTGCAGGCATTCTATGTTAAATGTATTTTATTTATTTAAAAAAATCTTCATTTTTGGTTGAATTAAATGTATGTTTAAATTGACCCAACTACACACTATAATAACTATTATGCTTCATTCTAAGTTCTTTAAAATGTACATTGTGATCTGCATCTCACGGTTTTATTTTATAGTGGGTGTTTTTTTTTTTTTGTAAGAAACTGCATAGTGGGTGCACTTTTCTGCTTGAACGAGTTTATACTGCAATATTAAAAGCTACAGTATTATTGTAATATTTCTTTGTAGCTTTAAAGTGGTCCACAAACAAGTTTGTCCGACATTTCTTTGCATAACTCAGTGTTGGAATCCAAAACTCGCACTAATTTTCATATTTCTTATATGTACTTGTTTTCTTCTATGAAAGTGCTTCCCATAATAAATCTGATCACTATACCCTATATATTTCCACTAAATGTGTTTTACTTTTTTCCATATTGACGGTACTTTATAAAATATAATACTGTAGTAATTGTGTGTTTCAGCAGTGCAAATTTAAAATCTTTAATGTAAAATCTCACTGAAGAATTTAAATACTACTGTAATGTGGCTTCAAAATCAGTGGTAAATGTAACGTGTATGTTGGCTAAAGATGTGATAAATATTTGTAAATAATTGAATTACATCAATATGGAGCCCCCCCTCCCCCTCTTTGACAGTTATTCTTTTATCAAGTTATGACCAGTTGAAGTTACAGCCCATGTGAGGGAGGCACTGCTTACTACAACTATATCTCATCTTTCTGTCCCGGTCTCATTTTTTGCTTACTATTCGCTGTTCAAAGTAAAGTAAGACACAGGCTTTGTTTGCGAAGGCACTAAACTAACGGTCCATAGGGGCAGTAAGATATATTCCTTTCTCACTAGAACACTAAAGGAACTTTACCACAGGTTTAGGAGTTCTGTTTAAGGCTAAGACTGTTTTGTGGAAGCATAACCAAAGTTGCCTTAAAGGCATTCTCCAGGACTAATTTTTTTTACATTTTTTTTTATTTTTTATTGTAAGGATAAAACTGTGCAGTCCTGGTCTTTTTACTGCGTCTTGTATGACAACTCTATCCCATTTACTTGAATGGGGAATAGCTACAATATTAGACGTACCCCTTAGTCTAGAGTAATGCCATTTCTTGAATAAAAACAGCAGACATACGAATATCATTTTTTTTTTTTTTTTTTTTTTCAAATTCTTTTAAATAGATACTGTCTATAGCAATGGTCTCCGATGTCTGACTACAGCTTTGGGTATGCCTGAAGTTGTAGCCCCCTCAGTAGTTGGAGAGCCACAAGTTAGACTATTTTGGAGGAATTTAGTGATGAACAATGCTTTTGCCACTATGATGAGCACCATGTCACAAGGTAGAAGTGGGAACTAAGAGGGAGATTTATCAAAACCTGTGCAGAGGAAAAAGTTGTTCAGTTGCCCATAGGAACCAATCAGATTGCGTCTTTCATTTTTCACAGGCCGTCCTAAAAATGAAAGAAGCAAGCTGATTGGTTGCTATGGGCAACTGGACAACTTTTTTTTATTCTGCACAGGTTTTTCCTAAATCTCCCCCCTTAATGGCTTGGTGAACAAAACATTGAGATCTGAGGGGGATTTCCTGGCCATTGACCCAAAATGTCGATCACATTGAGAACCTGTGGTCAATCCTCGGTTGGGCAAACACAAACAGGATTTGGCACAGAAGCGAATATCTAGCATGATATTCGGCAAATTGCAGAAGCCTTCATGGCTCAACACTTTAAATATTGAGTCATAAACTTAAAATATTTTATCTCTAAAAGTTAAAATATATAAAATTCTTAACTGTATTAAACACTGATGCAGCAAACTTTGTAGAAATCTAAATATGTGCCTCAAATCTTTTGGCCATGGCTGTAGTTGTTTCCGTGGCATACATCTATTTTAAAACAAACATGGGACAGAGTTTCCAAGTGTTGCCTCACATTAGTAGTCTGACACATATTACTAAATTATATTATTCAAAATCCCCAGTGTAGCTTACAGGAGGGTAGTCCATTGGTGCCAAATTATTGCTGATAACCTCATAGGTGAAGGAAAAAATACCCACTTCCTAATTTTTTTAATGGTTTTTATTTTTAAAGTGCCTCCTACATTTTTATAACTGAGATGCTGATATATTTCTGATTTTTCTTTTCTATGTTAAATACATTCCATTTTTTTCATCAAATGACTAAAATAAAGGTTATTTTCTGTTACATCTTAAACATCAAACGCAATTCAGTTTTTTCATATTTGTTTGGTAAGCACTTGTCTGTCTTTTTTTTTTTTCTTTCTTTTTTTATATAGTAAGCACTTGATTTTCCTTTTTTTTCCTTTTTTTTTAAGCTAATGTTTGATTTATAAAGTCTCTTCACATTCAGATATTCATAAAAACTTACTTAGCTACATTTGCTCATGAGTGACTTAAATACATGTTTAGGTGTGTTACCTAAATGTAGAATAGCATGTTTGATGCAAAAATACACTCACAAAATCTCCAGATAGTTTATATTCTTAGGGTATTTGTATGGGGAGATTTTTATTACTATCAAGTATACTCTATGGTCTTTATTTTATGCACTGTGTGAAAGGGGTACTCCACTGCCTCAGTGCAGGTCATGACCACACCCCCTCGTGACGCCATGCCCCCTCAATGCAAGTCTATGGAAGGGGGCATGACTGACGTCACGAGCCACGGCATCCGCACTCAGCGTTCAGAACAAAATGTTCTGATCTCTAAGGCAGTGGAGTACCCCTTTAAAGGATACCATGGTAATTATCTGTAATAAGCAGAAAACTGCCTGGAAATCTTTTTATTGCAGAATCCATGAAAATTATACTTTGGGGTACTATGTTTCACACCTAAAATTTAGTTATGGGACTTACTTTAAATAGCAGTTTAATGTCTCACGTATGGCGTCCAGACTGTAGCATTAAAGATGACTAAACTATAAAAAAAAATATATATATGTTCCTAACAATCTACACTGCAGTGCTGGGATACACAAATCTGTGTGTTCATTAGTGTTCATTATAGAAGGGACTAGTGCCTTTTGCTGGCACGGTCAATAGTTCATACAGATATTTGGACCTTTTTGGTTGTTTTGTAGCAGGCAGTGTTGGCAGATGTGGTCATTGCATGTACAATATGAAGGGATGCCTACCTACTTACAGAATTGCAATGAGAATCTTTTTTTATACATGAGTTCCCTTATGCTCATATTACAGCGGAACAGGGTTTCTGGTTGTTTTTTGTTTTTGTAAATGATGTGCTGTTTATTCAGTAAAATGTAGGCAATGTAAAATATATCAGGATAAGTAAAAGATGCAGAACTTACAGAGAATAGGAGTTTCCATACAATCCTAGATCCAGTGCAGGGATTTGGCTTTTAATAGAACACTGCCATACCTGATAACTCAAGTTTACCACAAATGGGTCCTTCTACTATGATAGGATTCAGAAGGCTGCAGCACTAAACACTACTTCCCAGGACATAGTACATGTTAAAAACCTCATTCTAACCTTGATAGAAAACTCAATATAACCAATGTGAATTAGTTTTACAGAGACTTAAATATTTACAGTTTTACATACATTGGGCTTTCCTAGTTTTTTTTTTTTTTTGTTTACCAGTTTTAAAAACATAAATTTACATTTCTGGCCCTTTGAAAGACCTTTTTTTAACAGTGTGGATTGTTGGTATAAACTGCTCAGCTAGAAGTGCCCTTCCAGTTTTTGGTTAATCCGTCAGTAAGTTTCTTTTTGTTAATTTGTATATCAATTGTTTACATGAAAACTCACTCAGTTTATCTATAAAGATTGACTTTTTGAGTTTCGCTATAAACCTGCTATATTTCTTAAAATGCCATAGACTATGTGCAGGGGCTTCTGGATTTGTGCAAATACCATTTATATGGGATAATTCTTGATGGATTGTTATTGCAAATATTTTCCCATTAACTGTTTTTAAAGAAGTAGATACAAAAAGGTCTTTGTGTTTTGGAATACGGTTATGTTACATTTTGCACTGAGGTGGAAGTGGTTTGATTTTTGTTCAGTTTGTATTTCCAGTCATATGACTGATACTGTGCCAGTCTTTTAGTAATGTAGTTTGTGTACCGTGCATAATGCTTTCTACAAGGTGTACGTTTGATGGTCACGTGCTATGTATTTGTTTCTGTATCTCATGCAGGTGGTCTGTGGTGTTTTATATCGGGCTTGAGAGTTAGACTGGCACTTGTTGTTAGAGGGGATAAAAAGAGTTAACCAGGGTAATGAGTGCCCAGGAAAATGCCGCACATTAAGGCATATTGTCTGTGTACCGGATTTTTTACTAACCATGCAATTTTCTAAGGTCCCTGTATCTGAGGTAGATGAAGCTGCTACCCATATCTAATGCATGAGTGGCCTTAGTGAGTTTGTAAAAACTGAATTTTTTTATGTCCATTTAAAGAAAACTTAACTTAAAATATATACATAGCTATCTAGAGAAAAAAGCAATCATTGGTGCACAGGTTTATTAATAAAAAACATTGCTTGTATTCTTTTGACTTGTTAGTGGTACAGTAATTTCTAAATCAATATACAGTATATGTCACTTGAGACTTTCTATATGATGACAAATGGTAACTTGAGTGTATGGTGAGTACGTCTGTGCAGTAATGTGTGGAGAATACATAGAACTTGCACACATCACTAATATTTTTCATATTCTTTATAAACCAAAACAATTTTTCATGCCCTAATTAACATATTTGTTATAATATTGGGGGAAAAAATACAAAATATATCTTCTAGATGTCTCCTAGTTTACCCAAATGAGACATATCTTGATGTTAAATTTGTGTGAAGAATAACGTTCATACCATACTGGGCATTTCTATGTGCCAGGTTACTTGTGTTCATCCAGCCATACTGAAAATGTTTGTATTTGGCATTGTGATAACATGTAATTGCATTGCTAATAATAAAAAAAGATAAAGATACTGACTAAAATAAACAAATGTTTCTTCTACTACATACTAGTATGTGAATGTTTTTTTTTTCTTTTTTCTTTTTTTTTTTTTACTTATTTCAATAAAAGCTAAATATGGATCTTGATGTATCTTTATAGTTTTACTTATTGGATCATGGGTTGACTGCAAAACTGCATCTACACCAAATATAACATAAGGTAAGTGCAGCACACACAGGGCTAGGTGGGAGGCTGGATTGGGGACTTTAGAACTGTCCATGCCTCTTAGATGCAATACATTGGAAAATGCTTCAACCTTAGAAACACCAACACACTGCCTATGTTAATTCATGCTTGCGGGTTTTTCTTCATACATTTTTATTTATTTAATATGAGAGGCATTCAGAAATTACATGAAAATTGCTTCCTTTTTTTTTTTTCTCTAAAAGCAAAAACTATTTTAAGATGGTTGTACTAAATATATTTTTAGCACAGAATATTGAAATGCACAGTAGTGTGAATGAATGTGCCAAGTCGAAATTGCTGTCAGTCTTTTCCCATACTTTGGTCTGATTTGAGTTATTCCTGCTGTTATTTCTCATTTATGGATGTAAAAAAAAACGTGCTCAATATTTTAACGCCAATGTACAATTTTTTTAACTATTGTATAGCCATATTTTTTAGAAAAATATGGTTTTGTTTTAGACTTTGAAAAGCAAATATTGGTCAGCACATCCTACACAACGATTTTCCATTCACATCACGATTTCTCCATTTTCTCCATCCGACCTGAGTACACGATTTTTATAACTTAAAATCGTATGAAATCGTATATAAAGTCGGATCCATTGACCTCCATTAAAAAATCGGATCCATTACACACATCCGATTTGATCAGCATCCGATTTCACACAATTTTTGTTCAGGTCTGAAATCGTGGTCAACCCCGATTTCAGACCCGAACAAAAATCGTGTGAAATCAGATGCGGATCAAATCGGATGTGTGTAATTGATCCGATTTTTTAATGGAGGTCAATGGATCCGACTTTATATACGATTTCATACGATTTTAAGTTATAAAAATCGTGTACTCAGGTCGGATGGAGAAATCGTGATGTGAATGCAGCCTAACAAGTACACAGTTGCAAGCTGCTGCAGCTGGACTAAAAGTACAAACGGATTACAGCAGCATACTGCTAGCATGAAGATATATGTGAAATATAAAATGTTTTACATAGCAATACTGCTATAGAGAAAAATAAAGGTTCTTAGCCTACCATTTGGCCAAATAGTGTGTACCATCCCACCATGATAAGGTGACCTAAATTTTTGGACAAATGGCTTGTTATGAACCTCTATTTTTCTCTATAGCAGTATTGCAATGTAAAACGTGTTATATTTCACATACCGTATTTATCGGCGTATAACACGCATTTTGTAGGCTCATTTTTTTGCCTAAAGTCTATCTGCGTGTTATTCGCCGATAATCCGCTGCAGTTCAATGATTTAAAGGGGTACTCCAGTGAAAATATTTTTTCTTTTAAATCAACTGGCTCCGGAAAGTTAAACAGATTTGTAAATTACTTCTATTAAAAAAAATCTTAATCCTTCCTGTACTTATTAGCTGCTGAATACTACAGAGGAAATTCTTTTCTTTTTGGAATGCTCTCTGATGACATCATGAGCACAGTGCTCTTTGCTGACCTTAATATAATAATAATAAGTCTTTATTTATTGTTGTGCTTAGTGGGATTTAAACCCAAGGCCCCAGCACTGCAAGGCAGCAGTGCTAACCACTGAGCCACCATAAAATGGACAGAGATGTCAGCAGAGAGCACTGTGCTCGTGATGTCATCAGTGTTCCAAAAAGAAAGGCATTTCCTCTGTAGCATTCAGCAGCTAATAAGTACTGGAAGGATTAAGATTTTTTAATAGAAGTAAGTTACAAATATGTTTAACTTTCTGGCACCAGTTGATTTAAAAGAAAAAAGGTTTTCACCGGAGTACCCCTTTAATCTTCTTTCTTAAGCTATCATTGTGCATTTTCTGGTGATCAAGTTCTTCACTCCTGCAGCATAGACACAGAACATTGTTGGCAAAAAATGACCATCTGGTCTATCTAGCCTGACATTTCCCCCCCCCCCCCCTTCCTTTAAATCTTTGGATAGATAGATATCTATCTCAGGAATGTTTATATTCACTTAAAAAAGTGCAGAGAAGCAGTATGCAATCAGGCACTGCTAAACACTAATGCCGAGCGGTGGCAATCTGCCTTGGCTATATGTCCTGAACAAACTGGTGGTGCTAACGTAAATGATACAAGTGGTATAGAGTAATGGTAAATGTAGGGATCTGTGTAACAAATTTTATAGTATAATAGGAAGTCCACAGATTTCATAAAACATAGCTTTTATTATGAATACAATAAAATGAACATAAACAATTGTGATGAATAAATATGTACAGTGAAGGCCTAGGTAAGGCCCACTTCTATTTGCCTAGGCTGACCCTTCTGGTCAACAGACCCCCTATCCTATAGAGAGCCAGCCCGCATCCGGATCCTCCTATCTCACCCTAGGGCTTAAGGATGGAATAGAGGTAGGTATGGGGAATGATGCGTATATGGCAGATATCTGTTAGACAGTACTACCAGGTATCACCGCGTGAGTCAGGTGTATACAATACATTTAGTATACAAATAACAACCAATTGATATATATAATTAAAACAGGTACCCACTATATGTAATATCAAACATTTGTCACCTGAGCTATAAGTTCATCTTATACATGAAATATCTATATCTTGACGAACTGTCTGCCTAAAAAGTGATGAACATATATATGCGAATTCTCCCATGCTAAATATCTTCTGTGGGAGAAGAGAGAAAGGCACTTATCTACTGATTATCTCTAACTTGAATTTCCCTGATGAATGGTGCCACAGAGTAACAGGCACAACGTAACGCATTGGATATTAACTATATATTTGTGGATATCAATTGGATGCTAACTATTTAATTATATATATATCAATTGATTGTTATTTTTATACTAAATGTATTGTATACACCTGACTCATGCCGTGATATCTGGAGGTACTGTCTAACAGATATCTGCCATATACGCATCATTCCCCATACCTACCTCTATCCCATCCTTAAGCCCTAGGGTGAGATAGGAGGATCCGGATGCGGGCTGGCTCTCTATAGGAAGGCCTCCCTGTTGACCAGCAGGGTCAGCCTAGGCAAATAGAAGTGGGCCTTACCTAGGCCTTCACTGTACATATTTATTCATCACAATTGTTTATGTTCATTTTATTGTATTCATAATAAAAGCTATGTTTTAAGAAATCCGTGGACTTCCTATTATAACATAAATGATGCAAGAAAGTCCAATAAGGTAATGATAAAGAAATGTTGCACTCACACAGAAAAAGTCTGATGAAAGCTTTATTCCGTAATAAGAGGATATTTAATCGAAGTGGGGAGATCAGCAGCTCTCTAAGGGGGGGGGGGGGGCACACCACTAGAGACAACTAGTTTCACGCCCACGTGGGTTCTTCTTCCGGCCAACTGTACGTCACCCTAGAGTGGTATGTATGCCTAAATATACAAAAAGAGTTACCATAGTGACAAACAAATACAAAATAGTGCAAAAAGAAACAAAATACATGTCAAAATCACATAGGAACTAAAGTGACTTAAAGAAAAGAGGAGAGATCAATTCTTTAGTTCAGTCCTAATGAACCCTATAATTTTTACCCTGTAGGGCTACTATCATGGCAATCAGCCATATGAGAAATAAACCGGGTAGCTCCTGTAGAGAAGAGAAGAGAATATAAATGTCCCCGAAACGGTATGGGTAATTTTCTCTTTGTTTTACCAATATAGAAAAGTCCACATGGGCATATTATGCAATAGACGATAAAGGTAGATTTGTACTGACAATAATGACAATTCTTGAATGGATAGTTACCTTTCTTTTCAAATTTTCTTAACCAATTTTCATTTTTTGTCCTTTGTATAAAGAAAAAAAAATATTGGTTTTGCCTTTTCTGCATCCTGCAATTCAGTATCATGGTAAAAAGGAACCAATTATTAGTAATGCTTTTTTTTCCAAAGATGTTTAAGGATGTGTTTGCAATAAAATGCTGCTTTTTTTCTATATAATGGCCTTGTCAATAACTGCCTGGGAGCATTCTTTTAAATGTTATTTCAATTCAGCTTCCTGTTCAGAATATTTGAAACTAATTACAAGCTTTAATTGTTAAAATTGACTGTATGGGATGTTATCTTTTATATTTTGATTTATATAATAAACTATTCTAAAAAAATTTAGAAGGTCTAAAACAAAGAAACGCTACAGGTCCAATAGGACTGAACGAAAGAAACAATCTCTCCTCTTTCTTTTGAGTCACTTTAGTTCTTTTGTGATTTTAACATGTATGTATTTTGTTTCTTTTTGCACCATTTTGTATTGGTTTAGGATGACGTACAGTTGGCCGGAAGACCTGAAACTAGTCATCTTTGTTCCAAGCATCTACTACTCTCAGTAAAATAATTTATCATGTTACTCCCGAACTTTCCCTCAACAAACCAAAGACCCCTTTGTTCTTGTGTTCAGTTTCTTCTTATCTTCTTGGTTCACCTTGTGTCAGTCACTGTTTTCCTTTTCTTTAAAATATGTGAAAATTAAGGAATCTGTACACTTAACCCCTTTATATAGAATCCATTATCAGCAAAACCACAGATTTCTTCAAAAACTGCACCACATTTGTCTGCAGGTTGGGTGTAGCTTTGCAGTTCAGTTCCTTTGAGGTTTGTGGAACCAAGTTGTAATACCAAACACAACCTGCAGACAGGTGTGGTGATGTTTTTGGAAGAAATTAGTTCTGTTTTTCTATTCCTAAATAACCTCTTTTTACCATAGTCATGCCCTAACTTTGAGAAGAGTTCCATCATTTTCAGGTGTTGGTGTACAGATAATGTTTTCAAGCTGTGAGTTCACATTTAGCAGAGGGCTGTCAAAATAGTAGCCATGTATAGCAGATACATAACTCAACAGAGTCCTTTAATTCCATAAAATGACCTACGAAAACCCACTTGGTATTTTAGGTATTGTATTTTTTAATTTAACCACACGAGGGCAGCATGATCATACATAAGAGGTTCCATGCTAGTTCTGCAGATAGTGTACTGCAGTCATGTATTGTAAATTAATTTCTATTATAAGATCCCACTGTTTATATAAAAATTGTATGAAGACTCTCTTCATTGATCATGGTTTATTGAACTGTGACCACATACATTTTGAGATGACATTTCGAGGTTGTCATTGTTATGATATTTTGAAACCTTTGCATCTGAATGCATTGTATCTTCTTTCTCTTTATAGAGTGCATAATATACAACTTTTTACTGCAATATCCAGTAACCGTGCCCAGGAGAGCCATATTTACAATTCATGCTGCCCATGGCAGTTTTTAATACCTGCCTCCCACTTGAACAAGGGATCCTAGCTCCCCTGACATCAGCTGTTGGGGGAGTCTGCCAACAAGTTATTAGGATTCATAGTCCTACAGAAGAAAAAAAATGTAGCCCAGAAAATGGAAACAATTCTTCTGCACAGAAAATGTTCTTGCAACTGTATAGAGTAGATGTAGAGTAGACTAGTTGGTGATGAAGTCACTGATGTTTATAGGAAATCAGAATAACCTCATAATAGACAAGTACATGCAGATATAAGACAATATTGAAGATTCTATTCTGAAATTGTTGTTCAACTGTAGGGTTACAGCGAGGCAATTTTTTAAAATTTAGTCAGCCACCAATTGTGCAAGTTCTCCCACTTAAAAAGATGAGAGAGTCCTGTAATTTTCATCATAGGTATACACCTTAACTATGAGAAACATAATGAGAAAAAAAAAATCCATAAAATCACATTGCCTGATCTTTAAAGAATTTATTTGAAAGTTATGGTGGAAAATAAGTATTTGGTCACCTACAAACAAGCAAGATTTCTGGTTCACAGACCTGTGACTTCTTCTTTAAGAGTCTCCTCTGTCCTCCACTTGTTACCTGAATTAATGGCATCTGTTTGAACTTGTTGTTACGGAGCTTAATGTGGATCCTCTAACCTGTGTAGCTGATGACTCGCACCGTATCGGGGAGCGGAGTCTAAGGTGCCGCTGGTCTTTACCAGAGCCCACCGCAAGGCAGAATGGGCTTGCTGCGGCAGGCGACACCCAGGTCGCTACCCCTGACATGGCTCAACCACACAGATAGCTAGAAAGGCGAGATGCCAAAGGATAAGTCAGTAGTCTAGTCAAACGTAGCAGAAGGTCAAGGCAGGTGGCAAAGATGCGAAGTCAAATAATGTAACGGGAAGGTCTGGATACACGAGTAAGGCAAACAGGCAATATGGAATGCTTAATTTCAGGCTAGGGGCACTGAATATCCGGCAGGGAAGTGTGGGAGGTGCAGGGACCTTATAATGTAGTATCAGGTGCAACAACTAATTATGGGCGCACTGGCCCTTTAAATTTCAGAGCTCTGGCGCACGCCCTAGGAGACGGGGACACGCGTTCCGGAGCTGAAACAGAGGAAGAGGCAGAGGGTGGGGAGTGATGGGCTGGGATTCGCATGTGGGCGCGTCCTGTGATGTGAATCCCAGTCCCGCTGGCAGACGGGGACACAGGGACACTGCGCTCACGGCCGGAGCGCAGAGTGTAACACTTGTTATCAGTACAAAAGACACCTGTCCACGACCTCAAACAGTCACACTCCAAACTCCACTATGGCCAAGACCAAAGAGGTGTCGAAGGACACCAGAAATAAAATTGTAGACCTGCACCAGGCTGGGAAGACTGAATCAGCAATAGGCAAGCAACTTGGTGTGAAGAAATCAACTGTGGAAGCAATTATTAGAATATGGAAGACATACAAGACTACTGATAATCTCCCTTGATCTGGGGCTCAACGCAAGATCTCATCCCGTGGTGTCAAAATTATCACAAGAACAGTTAGCAGAAATCGCAGAACCACACGGGGGGACCTAGGGAATGACCTGCAGAGAGCTGGGACCACCGCAACAAAGGCTACCATCAGTAACACACTACACTGCCAGGGATTCAAATCATGCAGTGCCAGACATATCCCCCTGCTTAAGCCAGTACATATCCGGCCCCATCTGGAGTTTGATAAAGAAAAAGACCTTTGGAGGGAGTTGAAAGTCTGTGTTGCTGTCACGTTATGCGCTTCGGCCGCACACGCTGACCATCACTCACCTGGTGCTTCTCCTGCCCCCGCCTCTGTCTCTCTGCTCTGGCATGTATCCCTGTCACCTAGGGCGCGTGTGCGCCGGAGTTTTAAGATATAAAGGGCCAGTGCGCCCATTAGTAAAGTAACACCTGTGGCTCATTGATAAATTCCTCCACTTCCCTGCCTGATCTTTGTTGCCCTAGAGCCTTAGAGAAAGCATTCCTGTGTATTGCCTTGACATGTATCATACCCTTGCTCCGTGACCTGACCTTGCTCCTTTGCAGCCTGCCTACTGACTATTTGCTACGCTCCTGACTATGCTACTCTGCTACTCTGCTTCCTGCCCTGACCTCCTGCTATCCAGACCATGAGGTGCCTTATCCCACCTGTGCCTCGAATCTCCTCAGCCGCCTGTGTGGTCGAGCCGTGCCAGGGGTAGCGACCTGGGTGCCGCCTGCCGCAGCAACTCCATCCCACTTTGTGGCGGGCTCTGGGTAAAACCAACGGCCCCTTAGACTCCTCTCCCTGGTACGGTCTGAGTCATCTACCACACAGGTCCAGCGGATCCAGTATTATCAGTGTTCCAGTCTACTGAAACGTGAGTGTTACAGTTGCCCAGCGACAGCCCCAATACATCACTGCTCTAGAGGAGATCTGCATGGAGGATTGGGCCAAAATACCAGCAACAGTGTGTGGCAACCTTGTGAAGATGTACAGAAAACGTTTGACCTCTGTCATTGCCAACAAAGGGTATATAACAAAGTATTGAGATGAACTTTTGTTATTTACCAAATACTTATTTTCCACCATAATTTGCAAATATATTCTTTAAAAATCAGACGGACAACGTGATTTTATGGATTTTTTTTCTCATTATGTCTCTCATAGTTGAGGTATACCTATGATGAAAATTACAGGCCTCTCTCATCTTTTTAAGTGGGAGAACTTACACAATTGGTGGCTGACTAAATACTTTTTTTCCCCACTGTATGAGGACTCTGAACAGCAGCACCAAGTATTCATAGTGATTGTCAGAGGCGTCACAAATCTGCAACAGGGCCCCATGTGCCGATTAAAATACTGGTCTCTTATAGGGCACATGTACCTTGGGGACCAGGAAAGAACCAGGGCACTGGTGCGAGAACTACCTCTGAACCCCCAATAATTCTGCCCCTTGTGACTGTCCCAGGATCTAATGGCATTCTTCTCTTTATTTTTGCTTTGGATAATGTTCAAAACCTACACCAATCCAATTGGAGGAATAACAATCTGGCATTACTGTAGTGCAGTGAATTCACTGGTCTTCAACATTAACCCTACAGGGAGGTGTGGACTACAGGAATATCCCCAGGTCACGGTCCCCGGAATAGTCACTGTGTAGCAGCAGTATCGCTCATACAGCAGTAGTGTCATCAGGAACAGAGCCAAGGGTCTTCACCAGGAATAAAAAAAAATGGATGTCAGGCAGAAAATTTGAGGACAAGCAGCAAACACAATAATGGCTTACTGCCCTTTAAATGCAAGACTTTCAGGCCTGATTTCATTGGCAGGCACTAGTTGCCTGACAATACAATGATTCCAGATGTCAGAGAATTGCAAAACCCAAGGTTGGAACCAGTGAAGTAAGTGTCTGGTTGTAAAGGTTGTCCATAGGAGCCAGGGCTGCTTACCAAAATATTGCTCTGGGACCACGTGAGATAAGTATTATACCCTACATCTTCCAAGGAAAAGATTTTGCATATTAACCCCCTTAAAGGGGTTCTCCGGTGCTTAGACATCTTATCCCCTATCCAAAGGATAGGGGATAAGATGCCTGATCGCGGGAGTCCCGACGCTGGACACCCCCGTGATCTTGCACGCGGCACCCCGTTTGTAATCAGTCCCTGGAGCATGTTCGCTCCGGGTCTGATTCCCGGTGACCACAGGGCCGACGGCGTGTGACATCACACCTCCGCCCCGTGTGACGTCACGCTCCACCCCTTAATGCAAGCCTACGGGAGGGGGCGTGATAGCTGTCACGCCCCTCCCATAGACTTGCATTGAGGGGCGGAGCGTGAGGTCACACGCCGCCGGC